>NC_053392.1:185109806-185754258 GCF_905171765.1 Bufo bufo
TTCCACAGAGGACAGCTTTTCATTGCCTCTGTGCAGCCTGGCACACATGAGTGATTACATGCTGCAGTGTCACCGCAATGACCGCCGAGTTGCCCACATTCTAACTTGTGCTGATTACTGGGTGGCCACGCTGCTGGATTTTCGTTACAAGGACAACGTACTGTCCTTAATTTTCCTCACTGGAGCGTGATTGTAAGATGCGCGAGTACAAGTGCACGCTGGTAGACTCGCTGCTGGTGGCATTCCCACGTGGCACCGGGGGCACATTGGAAGCACAAGGCGAAGGCAGAGGAGGTGGAAGAGGTCGCCAACACAGCTGGGGCACCACCAGCACCTCAGAAGGCAGGGTTAGCATGGCCGAAATGTGGAAAAGCTTTGTCAGCACGCCACAACAACCAGCACCACCAGCTGATATGGAATGTCTTAGCATGAGACAGCATTTCAGCAACATGGTGGAGCAGTATGTGGGAACACTCCTACATGTACTGAATGACGGGTCTGCCCCCTTCAACTTCTGGGTCTCCAAATTGGGCACATGGCCTAAGCTTGCCCTTTACGCCTTGGAGTTGCTGGCCTGCCCTGCAGCCAGTGTATTATCTGAATGTGTGTTTAGCACGGCAGGGGGCGTTATCACAGACAAGCGCAGCCGCCTGTCCACAGCCAATGTGGACAAGCTCACGTTCATTAAAATGAACCAGGCATGGATCCCACAGGACTTGTCCATACCTTGTGCAGAATAGACATGTATACCGGCCTTACCCAGCCAGTGTTATACTACAGCGCAATTGCTCATTGTTGTATTTTTGATATTTCCCACTCTTTTGGGGTGTACCCTAATAAAAAAAAATATTTAAACCAAAAACCTGTGTTGGCTTCCTAGTCCTCCTCCACCGCCGCTTCCACCTACACCGCTACGTCCACCGCCTCCTCAACCTCCTACTCCATATCAACCTCCACCTCATACATCAAGATTATTTTTTTTAATTTGTACGTATTTTATTTTATGTCATTTCACTAATTTGTCTGAAATTCACCAATTTTTGGCTGTGATATACCCCTGCTCTACCTATTAGACAGGTAAACAAATTTCACTAATTTGTCTGTTACATTGTCGGGTGACAATCACCAATTTTTGGCTGTGATATAACCCTGCTATACCTAGTAGACAGTTTAATAAATTTCACTAATTTTTCTGTTACATTTTCGGGAGACATTCCACAATTTTTGGCTGTGATATACCCCTGCTCTACCTAGTTGACAGCTTAATAAATTTCACAAATTTTTCTGTTACATTGTTGGGTGACATTTACCAATTTTTGGCTGTGATATACCCCTGCTCTACCTAATTGACGGCTTAATAAATTTCACTAATTTTTCTGTTACATTGTTCGGGTGACATTCACCAATTTTTGGCTGTGATATACCCCTGCTCTACCTAGTAGACAGGTTAATAAATTTCACAAATTTTTCTGTTACATTCTTGGGTGACATTTTACAATTTTTGCTGTGAATAAACCCCTGCTCTGCATAGGTGACAGGGACCAATTTTTTTTTAAATCATCTGTTCCATTGGTGGGTGACATTAACCCATTTCTGGCTATGAATAACCCCTGCTCTGCATAGGTGACAGGGACCAAAATTTTAAAAAATCATTTGTTCCATTGGTGGGTGACATTAACCCATTTCTGGCGATGAATAACCCCTGCTCTGCATAGGTGACAGTGACTTAAATTTCTAAAATCCATCTTTAATTGTCCCTTTCATTCGATCCTTCTGCTTTAATAACTTGTCCCACATTTCCGCTCGATCACATTGCAGCCATTGACCTCCTTTGGATGTGGTCTCCCTTTCTCACGCTCCCTCTCCGGCATGGAACCCTGATTCGCCGCTAACCGTGATCAAAATGGTAGGCGCAGAAAAGACCATCGAAAGTTGATAGAGAAGATATCCAATTGGATCGTAGACGTCACGAGGACGTGTGATCAGGCAGAAGTTACCTAGAGTTAACAAAGCGGCAGCAGGGCCTCTCCTGTTTAACGTTTCCAAATCCAAAATACCCCATTGACATTCCCTATAATTTTGTATTA
This sequence comes from Bufo bufo, assembly GCF_905171765.1. NCBI lineage: Eukaryota > Metazoa > Chordata > Amphibia > Anura > Bufonidae > Bufo > Bufo bufo. The sequence continues at coordinate 185,111,894 of NC_053392.1, forward strand.
ATCATTCCAATAACAGGGCATCTTAAGAGTCCTGTATTGTTATTTATCGCCACTACCTCCCCGAGTTGGGAGTGGGAAATTGCAATACGCCCACTCCTTTCATTCGATCCTTCCGCTTTGATAACTTCTCCCACATTTCCACTCGATCACATTTAATTTCATACATTGACCTCCCTTGGATGTGGTATCCCTTTCTCACACTCCCTCTCCAGCGTGGAACCCTGATTCGCCGCTAACCGTGATCAACATGGTAGGTGCAGAAAAGAACATCGAAAGTTGATAGAGCAGATTTCCAATTGGATTGTGGACATCACGGAGACGTGCGACATGGTGGAACAGTATGTGTGCACACGCCTACACGTACTGACTGATGGGTCTGCCCCCTTCAACTTCTGGGTCTACAAATTGGGCATATGGCCTGAGCTTTCCCTTTACGCCTTGAAGGTGCTGGCCTGCCCTGCAGCCAGTGTATTGTCTGAACGTTTGTTTATCACGGCTGGAGGAGGTTATAACAGGTTATGTTTACCAATGTTTTGGGGTGTACCCTAATTTAAACAAAAAATAAAATAAAAAATAAAACCAAAAAGCAGTGTAGGCTACCTCCTCATCCTCCACCGCCGGTTCCACCTACACTGCCACATGCACCGCCTCCTCAACCTCCTACTCCATATGGACCTCGTCCTCCAAGATCAAGATTATTATTTTTGATTTTTACGTATTTTATGTTATTTGAAGTCATTTACCTATCCACATTTGTTTGCAGAGCACTTGCCATGCTCTTAACCACATTTTGCTGCCATTTGCATCCCTCTAGCCCATTCCATTACTTTTTTTACAGCCATTTTAGTGCTCAAAAGTTCAGGTCCCCATTGACTTCAATGGGGTTCGGGTCAAGTTCGGGTCCCGAACTCAAACCTTTTTGTGAAGTTCGGCGGAACCCATTGAACCCGAACATCCAGGTGTCCGCTCAACTTTACTAATGACCACTTACCTTGTCTCAGCTGCTGCTCAGTGGTCATCACTTCTACCCTTTATAGTCTGACCCCATCCTACTGACTATGCGGTAGATAGCTTCTTTTGGGTTTGGCAGAGCTGGTGTGAGGTTGTCTCTGATTTTTATGCTCATCCATCACTACTGAAGTTAAGTGTCGCGTTTGTATTTGGTTGTTCCTTTGTGCTTGTCTTTACTGGGCCTCAGGGAGATGCTGGGTTATTCATCTGGGAAGGAACCGGTATTCTCTTTCCCTTTCACTACCTCTAGGGCTTATCAGGGCTCCTAGGGTGTTTAGGTTCCAGCATATGTATTTTCCCACCTTCGGGGTCTATACATACTGACAGGAGTCAGGGCCTGTCCTAGGGGTTTCCTTGGAGGTGACCTTTCCCTTCTCCCTAGCATTGAGGCCTAGTTGTTTGTCCTCTCCCCTTCTTTTGTCTTTCTGGTGTCCCTCCTCTCCCCTATATTCGTGAAAGAAATATACCTAAATTAGGCGTATTTCTGGTGCAGATTGCTTTGCAAAGGTCCTTTGCTCCGCATTCAGCGATTTTTCCCTGCTCACGCCAGGTCAGGACAATTTTTAGAATCATTAGATAGTAAATCAAGTAGTTCTTTATACATTAGATGAGGTTCACATATATACATTTTGTCTGGCCAATTGTTTTAGCAGAACAGAAGTGGGGGAATTTGTATGCACTTTGTGCATTGGACCAACATCAATAGCCAGAAATAGCTGCACAAAAAAATTCTGCATCCTGCATTTTTCTGTCTGGCCCAGGAAGACAATCAGTTTTACAAATCATGCAGGTGCTCCCATATGAAAGTTTGGGATTAGTTCTGGCATCACTTTTTCTCTGGTGCCTCTATATCACGTCGGAGGAGGGGTCATGTTTAGGATTTCTGGGGTCTCAAGCAAAGTTGTGTCTGAGAACCCTAATCAAAGACATTTATTGTTTGGCTAAACACAATATTTACCCAACAGACTAGCACCAGGCTGAACTATTCTTATTAATATTAGGTTGCATTGTTTTCCCCAATAACAATATGAACGTTTATGTACAGCCTGGTACTAGTCTACTGCTCATGTGCAGCACACAGAAGCAGCAGACTAGTACCAGGGACTAGTGATGAGCGGCAGGTGCCATATTCGATTTCGACGAAATTCGCAAATATTCTATAGAATATTAGTTTCATATTCGTCTAAATCTAATATTCGTCATTATTCTAGTTATCGCGATTAATATACGATTTAAATAATCGCGTATTGCGATTTTAACTTAAGACTACTTTCCTATTGGTTTGAAATCTAGAATTAGCAAAGATACGAAGATAACAAAATATTCTCCATCTTCGTTTTAGCTACCTATTCGTCAACTTCGCTAATTCTAGCAATCAAATAGGAAAGTTGACTATAGAGACAGCTAAGTTTAATTCGCTATGCGATTATATTACTTTGCTTTATTGGAAAAAAAAATTGAATAGTTAAATACTTGATTATTATAATGATTCTATTTATAAAAAAAAAAAAGCAAAGTAATATAATCGCATAGCGAATTAAACACAGCTGTCTCTATAGTCAACCTTCCTATTTTATTGCTAGAATTAGTGAAGTTGACGAATAGGTAGCTAAAACGAAGATGGAGAATACTTTGTTATCTTCGTTTTGAGGAATATGCCGAATACATTCGTCATATTCGCTAATTCTACCAAGCCAACCATAGTAAACCAGGTCTAAGTTGAAATCGCAATTTGATTAATTCAAGTTATAATAATCGAATTGCGATTTCAACTTAGCACTGCTATATTACATATTAGGCTAGAATTAACGAATATGGAATATAGCAGTGCTTAGTTGAAATCGCAATTCGATTATTATAACTTGAATTAATCGCATTGCTATTTCAACTTGGACCTGGTTTACTATGTTTGGCTTGGTAGAATTAGCGAATATGACGAATGTATTCGGCATATTCCTCAAAACGAAGATAACGAAGTATTCTCCATCTTCGTTTTAGCTACCTATTCGTCAACTTCGCTAATTCTAGCAATCAAATAGGAAGGTTGACTATAGAGACAGCTGTATTTAATTCGCTATGCGATTATATTACTTTTCTTTTTTTTTTTTTATAAATAGAATCATTATAATAATCAAGAATTATTTATAACTATTACATTTTTTTTTTTTAAATCAAAGTAATATAATCGCATAGCGAATTAAACTTAGCTGTCTCTATAGTCAACTTTCCTATTTGATTGCTAGAATTAGCGAAGTTGACGAATATGGAGCTAAAACAAAGATGGAGAATACTTTGTTATCTTCGTTTTGAGGAATATGACGAATACATTCGTCATATTCGCTAATTCTACCAAGCCAACCATAGTAAACCAGGTCCAAGTTGAAATAGCAATGCAATTAATTCAAGTTATAATAATCGAATTGCGATTTCAACTAAGCACTGCTATATTCCATATTCGTTAATTCTAGCCTAATATGGAATATAGCAGTGCTAAGTTGAAATCGCAATTCGATTATTATAACTTGAATTAATCAAATTGCGATTTTAACGAAATTCTCAAATCCGACAGTACATTCTAGTATGGAGACGTTCCAATGGTGATGGGGACGATACATGAGCACGGAAGTCGTCAGAAGCGTCAACGGGCACTGACTGGAGCAGCCAGGAAGCCAGGAATCCTAAGGACAGGTAAGAACTACTTTTGGGAAGTGGGAAAGAAAAAAATATAACAATAAAATAAAAAAATAAAAAGAATATTCGAAATATCTAATTTATAGCACTATATTCGAAATATTCGCAAATTAGCGAAGTGCCGATATTCGCCAAAAAAATTTGATATTTGAATATTCGCGCTCAACACTACCAGGGACCATTCAAATTGATGTTAGGGCACTGAGAGGCAACAGACTAGTACTAGACTGAAACATTCATATTGATATTGGGGCAAATTGTATGACCAGGTACCCCAATATCAATATGAATAGTTATGTACAGCCTGTTACTAGTTTGCTGCCTGTGTGCGGAACTCAAGAGCAACAGACTAGTACCAGGCACAATTCATATTAAAGGGGTTGGCCACTTTCTGGTTACTGTTGACCAATGTGTTGGTGAGATTATAATAAGGTACTTACTAATATAGCCTTTGCTGAAATTCTGCACCATTTTCTACATTTTATAAGATATGCTTCATTGGTTACAAAGTATTTTCTGATGGCCACCTCCCCCACCCATAGCTACTGCGCCTGCCCAATTCCTCTTGTGCCCATTGTCAAAATGGCCTCCGCCACCCCGCATTCTCATTGTGCATGCGCCACCCCCACCCCGACCGGATATCCGGCTCTCAGCGTCCTTTTCTCCCCAAGGCTCCCGACTGCAGCCATCTCTTCCCTGGTTTAGCGTCCTCCACGTGGGTGTCATGGTCTTACCTGCTTGCTGCTCTCCTTCGTTTGACATGTGCTGGCGGCCATCTTGGTTTCTGGGTTTCTTGTAGCCTTCCACCCTGCGGCTCCTCCTTCCCCTGGGAGGAGCTGGATGCCTAGCTCATATATATAGGAGGTCTGTGGCTTCAGTTCCTTGCTTGGTCCTCTTGTGTTCACATGCTTCTAAGACTGCTGCTGCTTCTGGTTCCTGATCCTGGCTTCGTCTGACTACCCTGCTGGTTCCTGATCCTGGCTTCGTCTGACTACCCTGCTGGTTCCTGATCCTGGCTTCGTCTGACTACCCTGCTGGTTCCTGATCCTGGCTTCGTCTGACTACCCTTCTGGTTCCTGACCTCTGGCTTCGCAAAGACTCTGCTCGGTTTCACCATCCGTTTGGACTTTTGCTTTACAGCTTTATTTTCAATAAAGCCTTCTTATTTTCACTTATCTCTTGTTGTACGTCTGGTTCATGGTTCCGTGACATTAGGACCAAGCAATGAATTCTGACGGTACAGGGCCATCCTCGCTACCCACGCTGGTTGCCAGACTTGATCAGCAGGATCACCTGTTGGGTCGGTTCGCTGTGGCGTTGCAAACCCTGCTTGAACGCACGGCTCATTTCGCTCCCGTTGCCGATGGGTCGGTTGTCGCTCCTGGGCTCGCTCCTACTGCCGCTCCGGTTGTTGCGCCAGAGTCTACCCCGACACCTGTTGTTGCGCCTGCGGTGTTTAGGGGTATGACCGGTTCTGCCCCTCTTCCACAGCGCTTTGGGGGAGAGCCAACTCAGTGCCGAGGTTTCCTTAACCAGGTGGGCATTTATTTCGAGTTGCTGCCACATGCCTTTCCTACTGAGAGATCAAAGGTGGGCTTCTTGATCTCGCTGCTCTCGGACAGGCCTTGGCCTGGGCCAGCCCTTTATGGGAGAACAACAATCCGGTGGTTGCCGAGTTTTCCGGTTTTGTTGCTTCTCTTCGGAAGGTATTCGATGTGCCGGCTCGTGCTGCCTCTGCTGCGAAGCTCCTTATGTCCATCAGACAGGGTTCACGATCCGTAGCTGAATACGCCATTGAGTTTCGTACCCTGGCAGCAGAGGTGGGCTGGAATAATGAGGCTCTGGTCGCTGCTTTCTCTCATGGTCTCTCGGATGCCTTGAAGGATGAGGTTGCAGCTAAGGACCTACCAGTTGAGCTCGAGTCTCTTATTTCTTTCCTGATTTTGATTGACACCAGACTCAGGGAGAGACCTTCCTTTAAGGAGAACCTGCGGAGGTCTTCTAACAGATTGGTGCCTACGTTTGCTGTCCCACCCGTGCCTCCCTCTCCTCCCACGCCTCCTGGGGATGACTTGTCTGGGGGTGAACCCATGCAGCTGGGGTTTGCTCGCCTGTCCGAGGGGGAGAGGGCACTCCGGAGACGCGAGGGCCGATGCATGTACTGTGGTCTCGGTGGGCATTTTCGGTTGGCATGTCCGAACCGTCCGGGAAACGCTCGTACCCTGAGATCCTGTCGGGGGCAGATCTTGGGTGGAGTCTCCTCGTCCCCGGTTTCCCGTGTTGACAAACCACTGATCACTGTTGTCCTCTCCTGGGTCGGGGGCTCGGTGACGACCCAGGCGTTGGTGGACTCTGGTGCTGGTGGTTTGTTCATTGATAGTGTGTTCGCTGCCGCCAATTCCATTCCTCTGCAGGCTCGAGGTTCCCCACTGGCTCTTGAGGCGATAGACGGCAGACCCCTTCTGCCGCCACACGTGACTCATGAGACCCTTCCAGTGGGGATAGCCATTGGTGCCGCTCACAGAGAGTCGGTCTGCCTCCAGGTTATTTCGTCTCCACACTACTCGGTGGTCTTGGGGTACCCCTGGCTCCAGAAGCATAATCCGACTTTCGATTGGAGATCGGTCGAGATCCTCTCGTGGTCACCGCAGTGTGGGGCTAGTTGCATCCATGGGTCTGTCAAGTTGCTGTGTACTTCCTCGGACTCTCTGTTGCCTCCTGAATACGAGGAGTACCGGGATGTATTCGATAAGGTGCGCGCGGTTGCCCTACCTCCGCACCGCCCATACGATTGTGCCATAGAGTTACAATCTGGTGCCGTTCCTCCTCGTGGCAAAGTCTATCCACTGTCGGTAGCGGAGAATGAGGCCATGGAGGAGTACGTGAGGGAGGCGCTTTCACGCGGACACATTCGCAAATCTTCGTCCCCGGCAGGGGCTGGATTTTTCTTTGTGAAAAAGAAGGGCGGTGAGTTGAGGCCTTGCATCGATTACAGGGGTCTCAATCGCATCACGATCAAGAACGCTTACCCGATACCCTTGATTTCCGAGCTGTTCGATCGCCTTAAAGGGGCCACGGTCTTTACCAAACTCGACCTGAGGGCGGCATATAACCTGGTAAGGATCAAGGCGGGCGATGAGTGGAAGACCGCGTTTAACACCAGGACCGGTCATTACGAATCCTTGGTTATGCCCTTTGGGTTGTGCAATGCGCCCGCAGTCTTTCAGGAATTCATCAACGATGTTTTCCGTGACCTGTTGCAGCAGTGTGTGGTAGTCTATTTGGATGACATCTTGGTATATTCTGAATCCATGGAGGCCCACATTCTGGATGTCAGACGAGTGTTGCAACGGTTACGAGAGAACAAGCTGTTCGGTAAGCTTGAGAAATGCGAATTTCACCGATCCCAGGTAACCTTCTTAGGTTACATCATTTCCGCTGAGGGGTTCTCCATGGATCCTGAGAAGGTTTCGGCTGTCTTACAGTGGCCCCAGCCCAGTGGTCTTCGTTCCCTGCAGCGCTTTTTGGGCTTCGCCAATTATTATCGGAAGTTCATCAGGGACTTTTCCATGCTGGCCAAGCCTCTCACTGATCTGACCAGGAAGGGCAGTAATTCCCAGGTCTGGCCGCTCGAGGCCATCCGAGCTTTTGAGGCCCTAAAGTCCGCCTTTGTGTCGGCTCCGATTCTGTCGCATCCCAACCCTGGGTTGCCCTTTGTCCTCGAGGTGGACGAGTCTGAGACGGGAGTAGGCGCCCTTCTGTCTCAGCGTAGAACACCAGAGGTTCCTCTGCTTCCTTGTGGGTTTTACTCCCGGAAACTGTCTTCCGCGGAGTGCAACTATCAGATTGGTGACAGGGAGTTATTGGCCATCGTGCAGGCCCTTAAAGAATGGAGGCACTTGCTCGAGGGTTCGGTGGTTCCGGTTCTCATCCTGACGGACCACAAGAATCTGACCTACCTTTCTGAGGCCAAGAGATTGACACCACGTCAGGCCAGATGGGCTCTGTTCTTGTCACGTTTTAATTACGTGGTCTCCTACCTACCCGGTTCCAAGAACATCAGGGCGGATGCCTTATCACGGCAGTACTCCGAGCTGTCCAGGGAGGAGTTGATTCCGACTTCGGTCATACCTCCGAATCAGATCCTGGCCGCCATTCGCACCAGCCTGACCTCTCCCCTGGGTGAGCAGATTTTGGCGGCTCAATCTGGTGCTCCCTCTGGGAGACCCAACGGCAGATGTTTTGTGCCTGAGGAGTTGCGCACTCGGTTGTTGCGAACCTACCATAACTCCAAGACCGCGGGGCATCCTGGAAAGAATCAGCTGTCCTGGGCTGTTTCACGTCTGTTCTGGTGGCCTTCCCTACGTTCCGACATCGCCGCATATGTAGCGGCATGCTCCGTTTGTGCCCAGAGTAAGTCCCCTCGGCACCTTCCGTTGGGCCTTCTGCAACCCATAGCCACCGGGGAGCGCCCATGGTCACACCTGGGGATGGATTTCATTGTGGACCTCCCTGCATCCTGAGGCCATACGGTCATTCTCATGATTGTGGATCGGTTTTCCAAAATGTGCCACTGTGTTCCTCTCAAGAAGTTACCCTCTGCACAAGAGTTGGCCACGATTTTTGCCAGGGAGGTCTTCCGGTTGCACGGTTTGCCTAAGGAGATTGTGTCGGATCGGGGGAGTCAGTTTGTGTCCAGGTTCTGGCGCGCCTTTTGCTCCCAGTTGGGGATTCATCTCTCCTTTTCCTCGGCCTACCACCCTCAGTCCAATGGGGCCGCAGAACGATCCAATCAGGCCTTGGAGCAATTCCTTCGTTGCTATGTCTCCGATCACCAAGACAATTGGGTGACCTCCTGCCTTGGGCTGAGTTTGCCAGGAACACGGCGGTGAACTCTTCCTCTGGGACGTCTCCCTTCATGGCCAATTATGGGTTCCAACCTGCCGTGTTACCGGAGGTATTCTCTCCCCAGGATATTCCGGCTGTGGAGGATCACCTTTCCGTCCTACGTGCTTCTTGGGTACAGATCCAGAAGTCCCTTGAGGTCTCTGCGCAGCGCCAGAGACTCCAGGCTGATCGCAGACGAGCGCCTGCTCCTTCCTACCAGGTCGGAGACCGTGTATGGTTGTCCACCCGCAACCTCAACCTTCGAGTGCCCACTCCCAAGCTGGCGCCTCGCTTTGTTGGTCCCTTCTGAGTGCTTCGCAGGGTAAACCCGGTAGCCTATGCCCTTGCGCTTCCTCCTGGCATGCGGATCTCCAACGTGTTTCATGTCTCCCTGTTGAAGCCACTGGTGTGTAATCGTTTCACTTCCTCGGTTCCTCGGCCTCGTCCGGTCCAAGTGGGCAATCGTGAGGAATATGAGGTGAGCAATATCCTGGACTCACGCCTGGTCCGCGGTCGGTTGCAGTTTTTGGTCCATTGGCGTGGTTATGGTCCAGAGGAGCGTTCCTGGGTTCCCTCCGCAGATGTCCATGCTCCTGCCTTGCTCCGAGCCTTCCACGCACGCTTCCCTCAGAAACCGTTTTGTGCTCCGCGGAGGAGGGGCCCTTGAGGGGGAGGTACTGTCATGGTCTTACCTGCTTGCTGCTCTCCTTCGTTTGACATGTGCTGGCGGCCATCTTGGTTTCTGGGTTTCTTGTAGCCTTCCACCCTGCGGCTCCTCCTTCCCCTGGGAGGAGCTGGATGCCTAGCTCATATATATAGGAGGTCTGTGGCTTCAGTTCCTTGCTTGGTCCTCTTGTGTTCACATGCTTCTAAGACTGCTGCTGCTTCTGGTTCCTGATCCTGGCTTCGTCTGACTACCCTGCTGGTTCCTGATCCTGGCTTCGTCTGACTACCCTGCTGGTTCCTGATCCTGGCTTCGTCTGACTACCCTGCTGGTTCCTGATGCTGGCTTCGTCTGACTACCCTTCTGGTTCCTGACCTCTGGCTTCGCAAAGACTCTGCTCGGTTTCACCATCCGTTTGGACTTTTGCTTTACAGCTTTATTTTCAATAAAGCCTTCTTATTTTCACTTATCTCTTGTTGTACGTCTGGTTCATGGTTCCGTGACAGTGGGATGCCACCGCGCAGATACACACTTCTCCTTTCATCAGGTAAAGCTTATTCCAGAGCGGCATCCCGACAATACTACTTTTGCATACCAGTGTGGAGCTATCGCTAGTGTCTCTCCTTTCTCCCCCTGCCACACTGGTTTGCTCACATTACTACTGCCTCTTTATTTTCCACTGTACTTAGCTTTATTATACCTCCCTTTTTCCACCTCTACTCCCGTTCGTACACTCCATGCCCTGTCACATGACCTAGAGCTGTCCTGCTGTATACTACCTATGTTCTATTTGCCTTATGGACCTCGTTCCCCATTTCCCTGCAACTAGAGCCCTCTATATGTGCAGTGTAGAAGTGCAGCCGTCCAGCTATATACTACCTATACTCCATTTGTCTTATGGACCTTGTCCTTTATTTCTCTGGTATTATACCCCTTATATGATCTCTCAGATTTAGATAACCATTGTGTTTTCTTATATTCTTATCCCATTAAATTTATTTATTCCTTATCCCCAGCACTAACATATTTCTGTTTTGTACTATTTTTGCAGCGATGATTTGATAAAGGGCTATCTGACTGAAACGTCCTCAAGCATTCGCAACGTTAAATGCTTTATCTATCATACATAGAGATTTGTTCATATTTTGATATTTTTGACTTTTTTCTTTTTTCTTATTTCAAAGTAATCTTTTTGATTAAATTCCTGAGATACATACCTGTATGGTATTAACCACTTCAGCCCCCAGTGCTTAAACACCCTGAAAGACCAGGCCACTTTTTACACTTCTGACCTACACTACTTTCACCATTTATTGCTCGGTCATGCAACTTACCACCCAAATGAATTTTAGCTCCTTTTCTTCTCACTAATAGAGCTTTCATTTGGTGGTATTTCTTTGCTGCTGACATTTTTACTTTTTTTGTTATTAATCGAAATTTAACGATTTTTTTGCAAAAAAATGACATTTTTCACTTTCAGTTGTCAAATTTTGCAAAAAAAACTACATCCATATATAAATTTTGCTCTAAATTTATTGTTCTACATGTCTTTGAAAAAAAAAAAATGTTTGGGTAAAAAAAAAATGGTTTGGGTAAAAGTTATAGCGTTTACAAACTATGGTACAAAAATGTGAATTTCCGCTTTTTGAAGCAGCTCTGACTTTCTGAGCACCTGTCATGTTTCCTGAGGTTCTACAATGCCCAGACAGTACAAACACCCCACAAATGACCCCATTTCGGAAAGTACACACCCTAAGGTATTCGCTGATGGGCATAGTGAGTTCATAGAACTTTTTATTTTTTGTCACAAGTTAGCAGAAAATTATGATTTTTTTTATTTTTTTTTTCTTACAAAGTCTCATATTCCACTAACTTGTGACAAAAAATAAAAAGTTCTATGAACTCACTATGCCCATCAGCGAATACCTTGGGGTCTCTTCTTTCCAAAATGGGGTCACTTGTGGGGTAGTTATACTGCCCTGGCATTCTAGGGACCCAAATGTGTGGTAAGGAGTTTGAAATCAAATTCTGTAAAAAATGACCTGTGAAATCCGAAAGGTGCTCTTTGGAATATGGGCCCCTTTGCCCACCTAGGCTGCAAAAAAGTGTCACACATCTGGTATCTCCGTACTCAGGAGAAGGTGGGGAATGTGTTTTGGGGTGTCATTTTACATATACCCATGCTGGGTATATGCTGGGTATATGTTGCATTCGCAACGTTAAATGCTTTATCTATCATACATAGAGATTTGTTCATATTTTGATATTTTTGACTTTTTTCTTTTTTCTTATTTCAAAGTAATCTTTTTGATTAAATTCCTGAGATACATACCTGTATGGTATTAACCACTTCAGCCCCCAGTGCTTAAACACCCTGAAAGACCAGGCCACTTTTTACACTTCTGACCTACACTACTTTCACCATTTATTGCTCGGTCATGCAACTTACCACCCAAATGAATTTTACCTCCTTTTCTTCTCACTAATAGAGCTTTCATTTGGTGGTATTTCTTTGCTGCTGACATTTTTACTTTTTTTGTTATTAATCGAAATTTAACGATTTTTTTGCAAAAAAATGACATTTTTCACTTTCAGTTGTCAAATTTTGCAAAAAAAACTACATCCATATATAAATTTTGCTCTAAATTTATTGTTCTACATGTCTTTGAAAAAAAAAAAATGTTTGGGTAAAAAAAAAATGGTTTGGGTAAAAGTTATAGCGTTTACAAACTATGGTACAAAAATGTGAATTTCCGCTTTTTGAAGCAGCTCTGACTTTCTGAGCACCTGTCATGTTTCCTGAGGTTCTACAATGCCCAGACAGTACAAACACCCCACAAATGACCCCATTTCGGAAAGTACACACCCTAAGGTATTCGCTGATGGGCATAGTGAGTTCATAGAACTTTTTATTTTTTGTCACAAGTTAGCAGAAAATTATGATTTTTTTTATTTTTTTTTTCTTACAAAGTCTCATATTCCACTAACTTGTGACAAAAAATAAAAAGTTCTATGAACTCACTATGCCCATCAGCGAATACCTTGGGGTCTCTTCTTTCCAAAATGGGGTCACTTGTGGGGTAGTTATACTGCCCTGGCATTCTAGGGACCCAAATGTGTGGTAAGGAGTTTGAAATCAAATTCTGTAAAAAATGACCTGTGAAATCCGAAAGGTGCTCTTTGGAATATGGGCCCCTTTGCCCACCTAGGCTGCAAAAAAGTGTCACACATCTGGTACCTCCGTACTCAGGAGAAGGTGGGGAATGTGTTTTGGGGTGTCATTTTACATATACCCATGCTGGGTGAGAGAAATATCTTGGCAAAAGACAACTTTTCCCATTTTTTTATACAAAGTTGGCATTTGACCAAGATATTTATCTCACCCAGCATGGGTATATGTAAAAAAAGACCCCAAAACACATTCCCCAACTTCTCCTGAGTACGGAGATACCAGATGTGTGACACTTTTTTGCAGCCTAGGTGGGCAAAGGGGCCCATATTCCAAAGAGCACCTTTCGGATTTCACAGGTCATTTTTTACAGAATTTGATTTCAAACTCCTTACCACACATTTGGGCCCCTAGAATGCCAGGGCAGTATAACTACCCCACAAGTGACCCCATTTTGGAAAGAAGACACCCCAAGGTATTCCGTGAGGGGCATGGCGAGTTCCTAGAATTTTTTATTTTTTGTCACAAGTTAGTGGAAAATGATGATTTTTTTTTTTTTCATACAAAGTCTCATATTCCACTAACTTGTGACAAAAAATAAAAACTTCCATGAACTCACTATGCCCATCAGCGAATACCTTGGGGTCTCTTCTTTCCAAAATGGGGTCACTTGTGGGGTAGTTATACTGCCCTGGCATTCTAGGGGCCCAAATGTGTGGTAAGGAGTTTGAAATCAAATTCAGTAAAAAATGACCTGTGAAATCCGAAAGGTGCTCTTTGGAATGTGGGCCCCTTTGCCCACCTAGGCTGCAAAAAAGTGTCACACATCTGGTATCCCCGTACTCAGGAGAAGTTGAGGAATGTGTTTTAGGGTCTTTTTTTACATATACCCATGCTGGGTGAGATAAATATCTTGGTCAAATGCCAACTTTGAATAAAAAAATGGGAAAAGTTGTCTTTTGCCAAGATATTTCTCTCACCCAGCATGGGTATATATAAAATGACACCCCAAAACACATTCCCCACCTTCTCCTGAGTACGGAGATACCAGATGTGTGACACTTTTTTGCAGCCTAGGTGGGCAAAGGGGCCCATATTCCAAAGAGCACCTTTCGGATTTCACAGGTCATTTTTTACAGAATTTGATTTCAAACTCCTTACCACACATTTGGGCCCCTAGAATGCCAGGGCAGTATAACTACCCCACAAGTGACCCCATTTTGGAAAGAAGAGACCCCAAGGTATTCGCTGATGGGCATAGTGAGTTCATGGAAATTTTTATTTTTTGTCACAAGTTAGTGGAATATGAGACTTTGTATGAAAAAAAAAAAAATCATCATTTTCCACTAACTTGTGACAAAAAATAAAAAATTCTAGGAACTTGCCATGCCCCTCACGGATTACCTTGGGGTGTCTTCTTTCCAAAATGGGGTCACTTGTGGGGTAGTTATACTGCCCTGGCATTTTCCAGGGGCCCTAATGTCTGGTAAGTAGGTAAATGACCTGTGAAATCCGAAAGGTGCTCTTTGGAATGTGGGCCCCTTTGCCCACCTAGGCTGCAAAAAAGTGTCACACATCTGGTATCTCCGTACTCAGGAGAAGGTGGGGAATGTGTTTTGGGGTGTCATTTTACATATACCCATGCTGGGTGAGAGAAATATCTTGGCAAAAGACAACTTTTCTCATTTTTTTTATACTAAGTTGGCATTTGACCAAGATATTTATCTCACCCAGCATGGGTATATGTAAAATGACACCCCAAAACATATTCCCCAACTTCTGCTGAATACGGAGATACCACATGTGTGACACTTTTTTGCAGCCTAGGTGGGCAAAGGTGCCCAAATTCCTTTTAGGAGGGCATTTTTAGACATTTGGATACCAGACTTCTTCTCACGCTTTGGGGCCCCTAAAATGCCAGGGCAGTATAAATACCCCACATGTGACCCCATTTTGGAAAGAAGACACCCCAAGGTATTCAATGAGGGGCATGGCGAGTTCATTGAAAAAAAATAATTTTGGCACAAGTTAGCGGAAATTGATTTTTTTGATTTTGTTCTCACAAAGTCTCCCTTTCCGCTAACTTGGGACAAAAATTTCAATCTTTCATGGACTCAATATGCCCCTCAGCGAATACCTTGGGGTGTCTTCTTTCCAAAATGGTGTTATTTGTGGGGTGTTTGTACTGCCCTGGCATTTGAGGGTCTCCGCAATCATTACATGTATGCCCAGCATTAGGAGTTTCTGCTATTCTCCTTATATTGAGCATACGGGTAATGAGATTTTTTTTTTCCGTTCAGCCTCTGGGCTGAAAGAAAAAAATGAACGGCACAGATTTCTTCATTCGCATCGATCAATGTGGATGAAAAAATCTCTGCCAAAAAAAGAAAAAGGAGGGGAAAGGCGTCTGCCAGGACATAGGAGCTCCGCCCAACATCCATACCCACTTCAGCTCGTATGCCCTGGCAAACCAGATTTCTCCATTCACATCAATCGATGTGGATGAATAAATCATTGCCGGGATTTTTTTTTTTATATATACAAAGTGTTTGCCAAAGTATATGAACACCGCCACCTCCTCAGCTCATATGCCTCGGCAAACGTATCTTTTACTGCAGAGGAGAAATCTCGTCTTGCAGCGCCGCATACACCGACTTGCGTGTAATCTGACAGCAGCGCAATGCTTCTGTCCGAATGCACATCAGTGCTGCAGCTAGTCGATTGGTTGGTCCACCTGAAAGGTAAAAAAAACAAAACAAAAAAGAAAAAACCAGGCCGCAAAGCAATAACTTTATTAACTGTTGAACAGAACATAGAAACTTTTTTTCAACTTTTTTAACTGAACGTTTAACTTTTTTACTTACCGGTATTTTTTTTTTTGTTTAGTTTTTTTTACCTTTATAGAACAAACCTCTCTTTCCCCATGGGACAATGTGCAAAGCGCAAATCGCCCAAAGATGTGGCGAAGTACGTTATGCACTTTATCCCAGGTGAAAGGAGAGGTTTGCAGCAGCTGTGAGTGAATGGGCCCTAATAGCCCTGTGTGCCTGTCCTGGTGAGATGTGATCCCTATGCTAGGTGTACCTGTGTGTGGTACTTCCGGAAACACTCTCCATAGCATAGGGCAGGGTGGTCAGCACAGTCAGGACAGAAATAGCGGGTGTCACGCCTTATTCCACTCCTGCTACAGACACGACATCTTTTTCGGGGTGACGGTTGGGTTGAGGTACCAGGAACGACACTGGGGAAATGTCGCTCGTGTAGACGGCTAACTACACTGGTGGATGGGGCCACGGAACCTCCTGGGTAAAGGAGGTTCTCGATGATCTCTTCCTGGAATTTGAGGAAGGATCCTGTTCTCCCAGCCTTACTGTAGAGAACAAAACTATTGTACAGCGCCAATTGAATCAAATATACAGACACCTTCTTATACCAGCGTCTGGTTCTGCGGGAAACTAAATACGGAGACAACATCTGGTCATTGAAGTCCACCCCTCCCATGAGCGCATTATAGTCGTGGACACAGAGGGGCTTTTCAATGACACGGGTTGCTCGCTCAATTTGGATTGTCGTGTCTGCGTGAATGGAGGAGAGCATGTAAACGTCACGCTTGTCTCTCCATTTCACCGCGAGCAGTTCTTCGTTACACAAGGCAGCCCTCTGCCCCCTTGCAAGACGGGTGGTTACAAGCCGTTGGGGGAAGACCACGCGACTAGTTCGCGCGGTGCCACAGGCGCAAATCCGTTCTAGAAACAAATGCCTAAAGATGGCCACACTTGTGTAGAAATTGTCCACATAAAGATGGTACCCCTTGCCGAATAAGGGTGACACCAAGTCCCAGACTGTCTTCCCACTGCTCCCCAGGTAGTCAGGGCAACCGACCGGCTCCAGGGTCTGATCTTTTCCCTCATAGATCCGAAATTTGTGGGTATAGCCTGTGGCCCTTTCACAGAGCTTATACAATTTGACCCCATACCGGGCACGCTTGCTTGGGATGTATTGTTTGAAGCCAAGGCGCCCGGTAAAATGTATTAGGGACTCGTCTACGCAGATGTTTTGCTCAGGGGTATACAAATCTGCAAATTTCAGGTTGAAATGGTCTATGAGGGGCCGAATTTTGTGGAGCCGGTCAAAAGCAGGGTGGCCTCTGGGACGGGAGGTGGTGTTGTCGCTAAAGTGCAGGAAACGCAGGATGGTCTCAAATCGTGTCCTGGACATAGCAGCAGAGAACATGGGCATGTGATGAATTGGGTGCGTTGACCAATATGACCGCAATTCATGCTTTTTTGTCAGGCCCATGTTGAGGAGAAGGCCCAAAAAAATTTTAAGTTCGGAAACTTGGACTGGTTTCCACCGGAAAGGCTGGGCATAATAGCTTCCCGGGTTAGCGGTTATAAATTGTGTGGCATACTGGTTGGTCTCTGCCACGACTAAGTCCAAGAGCTCCGCAGTCAAGAACAGCTCAAAAAATCCCAGGGCCGAACCGATTTGAGCCGTCTCAACCCGAACTCCAGACTGGGCGGTGAAAGGGGGAACTACTGGTGCGGCTGAAGTTGGTGACTGCCAATCAGGATTTGCCAGCACCTCAGGGACTCTAGGGGCTCTACGGGCCTGTCTGTGCGGTGGCTGCGACGGGGTAACTATTGCACGTGCCACCGTACCAGCTTCAACTGCCCTTCTGGTGCTCGCTACTTCACCAGGTTGTACGGCAGTGCTGGTACTAGGTCCAGGAAGGGCTGCGCTGCTGGTGTATGCCTCACCACGTGATCCGGCAGCGACAGCCCCACTCTGCTGCTCTTGAAGCGGATCCTGCGTAACCTGTGGTCTAGCGACATGGGGCCGGGTACGCCTGGTGCTGCCAGGGACCTCCACCTCCTCGTCCGAACTTTGGGTCAGAGAGCCACTGCTTTCCACAGGTTCATATTCTGACCCGCTAGATTCGTCAGATGAGGGTTCCCACTCCTCATCCGACTGGGTCAGAATCCTGTAGGCCTCTTCAGAAGAATACCCCCTGTTTGACATTTTGGACTACTAAATTTAGGGGTATTCCCTGAGACTACCCAAGAAAAAAAGCAAACCTGTCTTACAAAGGGGAGGCTAGCGAAGTACCGGAGGCTGCTGCGGTTGATAAAAAATATCAAAACTGATTTTTTTATCGCCGCAGTGCGTGTAAAATGAATGTGCAGTGATCAAAAAATATATATTTTTTGTCACTGCGGTGGGGCGGGCGTGGGTGAACGCACGTGTGGGCGACCGATCAGGCCTGATCGGGCAAACACTGCATTTTGGGTGGAGGGCGAACTAAAGTGACACTAATACTATTATAGATCTGACCGTGATCAGTTTTGATCACTTACAGATACTATAAAAGTACAAATGCTGATTAGCGATACGCTAAACAGCGAATAAAAGTGACTGCGGTGCGGTGGGGTGGGCGCTAACTGACGCTAACTACCTAACCAAGGGGCCTAAACTATCCCTAAAACCTAACAGCCAATACCAGTGAAAAAAAAAAAGTGACAGTTTACACTGATCACTTTTTTTCCTTTCACTAGTGATTGACAGGGGCGATCAAAGGGGTGATCAAAGGGTTAATTGGGGTGCAGGTGGGTGATCTGGGGCTAAGGTGTAGTGTTGGTGCTACTCACAGTTCAGTCTGCTCCTGTGCTGGATCCAACCGACGAAAAGGACCAGCACAGGAGCAGACAAGCCATATAACAGATCATATTTACTAATATGATCTGTTATATGACTTTGGATTGGATTTTTTGAAAATCGCCAGCCTGCCAGCCAATGATCGTTGCTGGCAGGCTGGTGACGAAATACTTCTTTTAATTTTGCCGGCCCGCGATGCGCATGCGCGGGCCGGCTTTGAGCGAAATCTCGCGTCTCGCGAGATGACGCGTATATGCGTGACTCTGCGCAGCGCTGCCACCTCCGGAACGCAATCCTGCGTTAGGCGGTCCGGAGGTGGTTAAGGAACATTAAAATTAAATCTACCTTTGCATACTACCTTGAGAGTGCGTGGTTTCATTCATATTGACTATATTTGGGTCTCACCCTTATACCACTGCACCTCTCCCCAAAGGAGTGCATCTTCCATCCTTTCTAAACCTTTTCTGCTGTCCACACAGAGGTGCTGTCCATAAAATGGTTGCTGATGGAGGGTCATATAACCAGGCAAATCACTTCCATGTGATGTCTCTTCTGTTCAAATACAAATGTCATTCATAGTGACAATATGAATGCTGATAGTAGTATGCTGCAGCCTGCCCCTGTTCTGTTCCCCAATAAATATCCATATGAATTCTGACAGCACTATGCTGTAGCCTGCCCTAATAAATATCAATATTAATCACTATTGTCTGGGGGTCTGGGCTGATGTGCTGACTGTAGAAAGTCAAGTACAAGATATGGATGTCATGTGCAGTGATATCATGCACAGTGTGCCCAGGCCCTAGTGATGCTTAAAGGGACCGTCAGCAATAAAGGTGGAGGTTCCCTAGTTTTCACAACTGTATCTGCGTCTTTAGGATGCTGATATAGTTGAAAGATATGGCACTGCCCAAGGGGACCCCTCAAAAGCGGGGGCTCTATGAAATTGCATGGTTTACGTGGTGGTAAAGACCACCACAGGATGTAGGAAAATCACAACAGATACTACTGAATATACTGTATGTGAATTTGGTTAGTAAAAAAAAAGTCTGTCTGGTTTTGGTGCTAATTTAAACAATTCTAGCTTTTTCCCTCCAAAACATGCTCTTCTTTAACCCTTTTGGTAGCTGTGGAAAATTACAAGCTTCTCTTTATAAGTTAGAAAGTCCCAAAAGTCTCTCAGTATTCATTAACCATTTCCACAGTGCGATGTAAACACAGTGAAAATCAACAGTATACAAATATATCACAAGATACATATAAAATGCAGTATAATATATATATATATATTTATATATATATATATATATATATATATACACATACAGTGGATATAAAAAGTCTACACACCCCTGGGGAAGCAAACGATACGCGAAACGCGCGTTGAGGAGCGCCATTGCCCTGGTACCTGTCCCAGCTCTGTTGGTATGTAGCCCTATACACTTGCTTTACCTTGTATTTTTGGACCTTGTGTCTGCTACTTTGGTATTCATGCACACCAGTTTATTGAGGCAAGCGCACCCTTGCTGTAGATTCTCCATTTATCTGGCACTATATCCATGGGGATAATTGACTATTCATATATTATACACATGGAGTTTCCATCACGTCCATCCATTTGATGGGGCAGGTAGCAGTGTGATGCAGGATTGTGGCTGTCCCTGCTCATTTATTGTCTTATAATATGTATCATGTATGTCTTTTATGGATATTGAATAAAATTGATTTGTATTTTCTCATACCGGTGTGTCATGCACTCTTTTTCTTTATTGTGGTACCCCTGTTAAAATGTCAGGTTTCTGTGCTGTAAAAAAATGAGACAAAGATAAATCATTTCAGAATATTTTCCACCTTTAATTTGACCTATAAACTGTACTACTCAATTGGAAAACCATCTGAAATCTTTTAGGTGGAGAGAAGAAAAAAAAACCTAAAATGATGTGGTTGCATAAGTGTGCACACCCTCTTATAACTGGGGATGTGGCTGTGTTCAGAATTAAGCAATCACATTCAAAATCATGTTAAATAGGAGTCAGCATACACCTGCCATCATTTAAAGTGCCTCTGATTAACCCCAAATATAGTTCAGCTGCTCTAGTTGGTCTTTCCTGAAATTTTCTTAGTCGCATCCCACAGCAAAAGCCATGGTCCACAGAGAGTTTCCAAATCATCAGAGGGATCTCATTGTTAAAAGGTATCAGTCAGAAGAAGGGTACAAAAGAATTTCCAAGGCATTAGATATACCATGGAACATAGTGAAGAGTGGGCAAATCTTGCCAAGTCAAAATCTGCCATGCTTCAACAAAGCATTAGTTTAAGGCTGCGTTCACACGAGCGTGTCCGGATTGGTTCCGGATGCGTCCCGGTGTGTTGCGGCAAACCCGCGCGAGTAGGAATGCAATTGCAGTCAGTTTTGACTGCGATTGCGTTCCGATGTTCAGTTTTTATCGCGCGGGTGCAATGTGTTTTGCACGCGCGTGATAAAAAAACGACTGTGGTACCCAGACCCGAACTTCTTCACTGAAGTTCAGGTTTGGGTTCGGTGTTGTGTAGATGTTATTATTTTCCCTTATAACATGGTTATAAGGGAAAATAATAGCATTCTGAATACAGAATGCTTAGTAGGTGATCAATTGAGGGTTAAAAAATAAAAAAAATTAACTCACCTTGTCCTCTTGTTCGCGTAGTTCTCCCGGTCTTTAGTTCTTTAAAAAGATGAACTATGGGCTAAAGGACCTTTGGTGACGTCAGATCACATGCTCCAATCACATGGTACATCACCGCGGTGATGGACCCTGTGATTGGAGCATGTGATCTGACGTCACCAAAGGTCCTTTAGCCCATAGTTCATCTTTTTAAAGAACTAAAGACCGGGAGAACTACGCGAACAAGAGGACAAGGTGAGTTAATTTATTTATTTTTTTAACCCTCAATTGATCACCTACTAAGCATTCTGTATTCAGAATGCTATTATTTTCCCTTATAACCATGTTATAAGGGAAAATAATACAGTGTATAGACAGTCACCTAGCAACCGTGCGTGAAAATCGCACCGCACCCGCACTTGCTTGCGGATGCATGCGATTTTCACGCAACCCCATTCACTTCTATGGGGCCTGCGTTGCGTGAAAAACGCAGAATATAGAGCATGCTGCGATTTTCACGCAACGCATAAGTGATGCGTGAAAATCATCGCTCATCTGAACAGCCCCATTGAAATGAATGGGTCCAGATTCAGTGCGGGTGCAATGCGTTCACCTACCGCATTGCACCCGCGCGGAAATCTCGCCCGTGTGAACGCAGCCTAAGGGTGTGCACACTTATGCAACCATATTATTTTATTTTTAGATTTTTTTCTTTCCTCTACCTAAAAGATTTCAGTTTGTTTTTCAGTTGAGTTGTACAGTTTATAGGTCACATTAAAGGTGGAAAATGTTCTGAAATGATTTATCTTTGTCTCATTTTTTTACATCACAGAAACCTGACATTTTAACAGGGGTGTGTATACTTTTTATATCCACTGTGTGTATATATATATATATATATATATATATATCCCCTTAACGGGGAGAATGGTGGAATAGTAAGAGGATTAAAAGCAGATAAGGAGCTACTTCTGTAATTCTCTATATCAATCTATTATAATATTTTGCAGGATAAACTTTCCAGTCAATAGTTACATTTACTTTTCCAGCATTACCACCTGTAGTTATAAATTTACAAAAAGTCTGTCTCCAATATGACAAGAAATACATATATAAGAATGCAGTGCAAATGAAATGTTATCAGTGTAGCATGCTCTTGTCTGCTCATAGCTAATGTCATCTTGGTTACTCTGTCTTATGATACATCTGTGCCATTTTCACACTGTCATTATGTAAGGTTTTTTTAAATTCTATTCAATCTTGTTAATCCAGCCTATGAGACAAGCCATTATCGAAGAAGAGGTGCAATGTTAGCACTTTGTTGCCTCTATTCTTTGAAGTCCTGTCCAGAAAACTATAACCCTTTTGATTCTAAATAGGCTCAATAATTACGCCCTGAGCAGCAGCATACGGCAGATGCAAGGCTTTGTAATTAGGATCATTCATCATTTGTATTCTGAATACATCATTAAGCAATTGGATATTGTTAAAAAATCGGTTAAATTTTATATCTCCTGATCTTTTCTGCAGGTATGATTTTTATTATAGCAGTGCTAATTTTAATGGTTTTAATTATCTGCAATCATCAAATTATTTTCTAAATTTAATAGCATAATTTTGCATCTTAATTTGTAAGTCATTGCTCGTTAATTTAAGCTCCACTCAGTCTATTAATGCACATTGTATAAACCTGAATGTTACAAAGTGCTTGCAGGGAGGCGGACGTTTTATGATGTGGTAGCAGGGATAAAATACTGCATGACTCAATGGTGCCCTCTTGTGATATTTGCACTAAAGCTTTATAAATGTATAATCATAATGATTTTTTTAAACATAGAAATGTGATGGAATCTATCTATCTATCTATCTATCTATCTATCTATCTATCTATCTATCTATCTATCTATCTTGCTGTCTCAGCCTCTTTGGAAGAAATCATGCTTGAGCCCATATGTTAAATGGTAACTTACGTTCCTAGCTGTAAATATAGCGATAGCAGACATAGGACTTGCCATGGGGCCCATAAGTTGAGGGGGTGGGGGGCAATCAGGTACATTGTACCTTTTTGTTGGGAATAACAATATGGTGGCTTTTTGCTATAATGTGGGTTTTCTGATATATTGTGCTAATATACATAACTTATGCTACTGTTTTAATTTTCTCATACTAGGCCCCATCTTATTTTGCCATGGGACCCTATGAATTATAGTTACGACCTTGCTTGCGTCCAAATGCGATACGCACACGGCCAGTATCCGTGTTTTGCTGAATAGAAATTTACAGTAGTGTGAACTTAATCAGATAGGAATCTAATAGCATAAAGCCTTTCCTTATCTCCCTGGGGACAGACATAAACATCTCACTTGGTCATACAAGATATAGATATTGCTTTTTATATTAATTATGATTCCCTGATGTTATCTCCATAGTGAAGTAACTGTATAAATTTAGATCAATCTGGACCACATTTATAAAAATCTGTAGTTATTTGAAGCGAATATGAATATATATGTACAACCTGAGGGCCACTTTTTTAAATATTTTTCCATGTAGCTAAAAATGTTGCACAAATGATGCTTTTGCATTGTGTGTTGATGATAGCTGTCTGTTACAAGGGGATTCTCAGCGGTTTTGATGGTCATACTATGATTGCATAGCCGAGAAAAGAAGTGTTAATCTATTTTGGACTGCACTCTCAAGTGTCTGCTAGTTGTTACCTAAGTGTGCAGTGTCCTGGGCTCTCTGCAGTCAATGCACCCCAATCCCTAACCTGTGCCCTTGGGTGATGGCTCCAGTGTCTACCCAGAGAGCCCAGGATGCTGCACAGTCAAGGAACACCCAGTGGGCACTTGACATTGAGAGGCAGATTAAAAATAGTTTTTCTTGCTTATGCAACTAGTATGACCATCAACATACACTGCCTGTCCAAAAAAAAAGTCGCCACCTGGATTTAACTAAGCAAATAGTTATGAGCCTCCTATTGGATAATTACTGCATGGGTTATTATCTTTCAGCTGGCAATAAGTCATTTAACCCCAACTGGGGCAATGAGTTGCTTCTCATTTCTTAAACAACCATGTCGAAAGACACATCTCGTGGTTGTGGAAAAGATGTTAGTCTGTTTGAGAAAGGTCAAATCATTGGCATGCACCAAGCAGAGAAGACATCTAAGGAGATTGCAGAAACTACTAAAATTGGGTTAATAACTGTCCAACGCATTATTAAAAACTGGAAGGATAGTGGGGACCCATCGTATTAGAGGAAGAAATGTGGCGGGAAAAAAATCCTGAATGATCATGACCGGCAATCACGTAAACGTTTGGTGAATCAAATCAAAGAAAAACAGCAGTAAACTCTGGTCTATGTTTAATAGTAAGTAAGAGCATTTCCACACGCACAATGTGAAGGGAACTCAAGGGATTGGGACTGAACAGCTGTGTAGCCGTAATAAAACTACTAATCAGTGAGGCAAACCAGGAAAAAAGGCTTCAATTTGCTAGGGAGCATAAAGATTGGACTCTGGAGCAATGGAAGAAGGTCATGTGGTCTGATGAGTCCAGATTTACCCTGTTCCAGAGTGATGTGTGCATCAGAGTAAGAAGAGAGGCAGATGAAGTGATGCACCCATCATGCCTAGTGCCTACTGTACAAGCCTATGGGGGCAGTGCTATGATCTGGGGTTGCTGCAGTTGGTCAGGTCTAGGTTCAACATCAGTATGTGCTCCAAGAATGAGGTCTAGCTGACTACCTGAACATACTGAATGGCCAGGTTATTCCATCAATGGATTTTTTCTTCCCTGATGGCACGGGCATATTCCAAGATGACAATGCCAGGATTCATCGGGCTAAAATTGTGAAAGAGTGGTTCAGGGAGCATGAGACATCATTTTCACACATGGATTGGCCACCACAGAGTCCAGACCTTAACCCCAATGAGAATCTTTGGGATGTGCTGGAGAAGGCTTTGCGCAGCAGTCAGACTCTACCATCATCAATGCAAGATCTTGGTGAAAAATTTATGCAACACTGGATGGAAATAAATCTTGTGACATTGCAGAGGCTTATCGAAACAATGCCACAGCGAATGTGTGCCATAATCAAAGCTAAAGGCTTTTTTTTGGTGGCGACTTTTTTTTGGACAGACAGTGTAGGTACTGTGGCGGGAATTTATCAACAGTTAAATGCAAGAATTTTGCTTCAGAAAGTTTGCAACTTTTTGTGGCCACTTGCACAAAAATGTTGTGACTTTTTTTTTAGCACCGTGCCTTCCAACACCACCTACAAATATGAAATGAAAATTTGGTCAGGATTTCAGTGTTGATCACTTTTATGAAGTGCAAATTTTTTTTTTTAAGCATTCTTTCACTGAAAAAGGCACTCCATTGCTTGTGTGCCAAATGTATTATTACCATGCACCATTTTGATAAATTTGGACCAGATGCACGTAACAACTTCAGTCTAAGGCCTAGTTCACACGAACGTGTGTGATCCGTGGCCATATTGCGGCCCGCAAATTGCGGGCCGCAATACACGGCCACAGTTCCGAGTGCATTCCGCATCACGGATGCGGACCCATTCACTTCAATGGGTCCGCAAATCCGAAATAAACAGCCATAATAAACACTTTTTACACCTTGTCTGAAAGGGGGTATAACATAATGAAAGAGGTGTGGTTTCCAGGCAAGTGGCAAAGCTTAAAAATGCATCATCATGTCCCTAAAATGTGCCAAACATTTGCTGCATTTGTTGGTGTATCCTAAGCCAACAAATAGATGATGTAATTTTAGACTAGACAGTCTATAGGTGCGTCAAAATATATCATCCAGCTTTAGCCACTGTCCTAAATTTGGTGCAGTTTGAAACTGTCTAGTCTAAGTTTACACTAAGTACTCGATAGTATTATCACCTCTGAATCACTAAAAAGTCTACTATGTTTTATGTATAATGTGTGTGTAAAATGTTTGTGTTTAATGTACGTATGTGTGTGCATTGTGTATGTATGTGTTGCGTATATACAGTGCATTCTGAAAGTCTTCAGACCCTTTCACTTTTTTTTTACATTTTGTTATTTTGCAGCCTTGTGCTAAAATAAAAAATAAATATATAAATGCACTCAATACCATCATTCTGCACTCAGTACCCCATAATGACACATTGACAACAGAATATTAGAAATCTTTGTTATGCTATTGAAAAGAATAAACTCAAATATTACATTGACATAAGTATTCAGACCCTTTACTCAGTACTTTGTTGAAGCACCTTTAGCAGCAATTATAGCCTCCAGTCTTCTTGAGTATGATGCAACAAGGCTTGCACAGCTAATTATAGGGATTTTCTACCATTTTTTTTTCTACAGATCCTCTCAATCTCTGTCAGGTTGGATGGGGTTTTTCCACGGACAGCCATTTTCAAGTTTCTCCAGAGATGTTCGATTGGAGCTTTTGTAACACCTCTGTGCTCTGCACACTCCTCGTCCCCTTGATTGACATGGCTACACATCAGCAAGCTGGGGGCATATCTGTGTTCTACAGCTGTGTCTAGCATTTACATATCATTTACACTACTTACCATATTGAGAAGAGTGGTTTTCTAGGCTTAGAAAGCTAATACATATGACTAGTTTATTTATGGGCACAATATATGATTAACATTGCTAATATGTATTAGATTTGTAAGTATATAAAAAACATTAATCTTGATATGTTTAGCCTATAGCCTGGTGATAAGCTGTCAGCCTTGTATGTAGAGATCCTAGGTTCAAGTCCTATGAGAGACTTCCAGATTTTGTTCCCCTTAATTTAACCCATAATACAAGGCTATAGCCTTACTATATTGAGAATATAGATTTTTTATGTTTAGAAAGCTAATACATATTTTATTCACATGCATAATATGATTATAATGACAACAGTAATATGCATTCATTTTCTAAACATAAAAAAACACTATTCTCAATATAATATGAAAGCAATTCATTGTGGGTTAAATGAGGGAGAGAAAAAAATATCTGAAAAAAAAAAGCTACAATTGTCTCCCAGGATTTAAACCTAGGATCTCTACATGCAAGGCTAATCACTTACCTCAAGACTACAGCCTTTTCATATTGAGTAAAGTATTTTTCCATGCTTAGAAAGCCAATACCTGTTACTGGTTTTGTTATAATAATATATTGTGCCTGTGAATAAACCAGTCATATGTATTAGCGCTATAAGCATAGAAATCCAGTCTTTTCATTATGATAAGGCTATAGTAAGTAGTGTATATGACATGTTAATGCTAGAAACAGCTCTGAGACCCAGCCCTCTTTGGTTGAGCTTTCCCTCAACCCTGCCCAATCTATCTGCCCCAGCCACTGAAAAACACCCCCACAGAATGATGCTGCCACCACCTCGCTTCACTGTAGGGATGGTATTAGCAAGGTGATCAGTCTAAATACTTATGCCAATATAAAATGTTTGTTTTTCCTTCTAAAATTCTGTTTTCATATTCTCATTATGGAGTATTGAGTATAGATTGATGGAGAAAACATAATTTTTTTCATTTAAACACAAGACCGCAACATAACAGAATGAGAACAAAGTGAAAGGGTCTGAATACATTCTAAATGCATTGTATGTGTCTGTAATGAACACTTGCATCTTATAGCAGTTCAATATATATGTACATAGCTGCACTATGTATTTTTGTATAGTATATTAATACTATGTATGTGTAGAGGATAGCAGTATTTTTTTGAATCCTTTCCTGGGATAAAGAAACACATATTTGCACTTTTGTGCTGAACAGTCCCCATGTGATCTGAGGAACACCAGTACTGTATAGTAAATGGCAAGTGACAGTTGTGTGGTTATGTCACAGAACTTGCATTGGGACTGACAAGTTTCAAGTCATGCCTCTGTCTATACAGTATATTATTAACCAATCCAGAAAGAAATATTCTTTTAAAATTGCTGAATAACTCACAGGCTCTGCAAGTGCTTATGACACTGAAGTTTGCACTCTTTTCAAACACTTTTTAAAGACCTCTCAGTGACATATTATAATCAATAACATGCTCTGTTTTCGGGTATCCCTTGACACCACTCCTCCGGTGCTTAGCAGTCTGTGTTTGTTCAGGAGAGTTACTTTGTAGTTACATTTACCGTCTCTAAGGACTGCTAGTACAATGTATCAACTTTTTTCAGCCTGAGTCAAAGACTTTGGTAAACTATAATTAAGAACAGATACAAGAATAAATGAGGGCATTGGCAAGTAATTTTTTTATTTTTTTTAAGTAGTTCTCATATAACAGAACATTACATAAACAGACTTTTACATAGAGTCTATTCATATCTGACGGCTGTGTTAATATAAGGAAGCAACCAATATGGACAAGACAAACTGTTTTGTAGATTATTAGGAGCACAACAACAATTTGTGCATGGGGTGAACTTGAAATGTGTACATACTTTCTCTAAAGAAAGTCTTCTGTACAGGCTCCATTTGATTTTATGTGTGTTAAGTTGCTTTCTTCTAGATACAATAGAGCAAGTCATGTTTATGTGCTGCAGTATGGAAGCAGAAACATACCGAGGTACAACAGGGGCACCATGCAGTGGAATGGAGGCCAAGGAGTAAAATGCCCACATACACAAGGATTAGCAATGATGAAAAATTTAAATTCCAGCATGTTACAGAGTCTTGTGCAGCTTTTTGGTGCAGATTTCACTATGCTGAAGTAGTTGTCCATAAGAAGTGTTAAACATCATCAGGATTTCAGAATCTAGCTTTTTTATTACTCAATGGGGATATTTATCAAGAGTGGCATTCCCATACGCCAGTCTTGATCCCACTGAATTGGAGTAAGAGGAGCCTAATTTATTAAAAGGCAAATACAGTACCTCTTAATAAATTAGTTGTATCCTTGGCACTCTATGCACCAGGAACTAAAGTCTACCTGGCGCAGACTTGAGCTATAACTTACACCAGTTTCTGGCACAAGTTATAGTAAATTAGACTAACCTGATTTGTCTTTATGAGGAGGTGAGTACTGTCCTTCATAGACGCTTAATAAGTAAAGTAAGGACTATTGGCTTGGAAAGTATAGTTTGTATAGTTTGTAATTGGATTGAAAACAAACTGGTTGAAGGACCGTGTCCAGAGAGTTGTGGTCAATGATTCCTATTCAGAATGGTCCCAGGTTATAAGTGGTGTACCCCAAGGTTCAGTGCTGGGCCCTTTATTATTTAATTTATTTATTAATGATATTGAGGACAGGATTAATAGCACCATATCTATTTTTAAAGATGACACTAAGCTGTGTAGAACTGTATGGATGTCCACAAATGTAAAGTTATGCATCTTGGTAGTAATAATCTCTGTGCTTCATATGTCCTAGGTGATGTAACACTGGGAGAGTCAATTATAGAGAAAGATTTTGGTGTCCTTGTGGATGGTAGATTAAATCACAGCATACAATATCAATCAGCTGCCTCTAAGGCCACCAAAATATTGTCATGCATTAAACAAGGCATTGATTCGCGGGGCAGGGATGGAATACTACCACTTTACAAAGCGTGGTGCAGCCTCATCTGGAATACGC
Organism: Bufo bufo; assembly: GCF_905171765.1. NCBI lineage: Eukaryota > Metazoa > Chordata > Amphibia > Anura > Bufonidae > Bufo > Bufo bufo. The sequence goes on from NC_053392.1 coordinate 185,141,200, forward strand.
AGTCCAGTTCTGGGCACCAGTACATAGAAAGGATGCGCTGCAGCTGGAAAAAGTACAGAGGAGAGCAACTAAAATGATAAGGGACATGGAGGGTCTTAGTTAAGAATAAAGATTAAAAGAATTGAATTTATTTAGTCTTGAGAAGAGACGTCTAAGGGGGGGGGGACATGATTAACCTATACAAGTATATAAATAGACAGTACAAAAAATACGGTGAAAAGCTGTTCCATGTAAAATGTGCTGAAAAGACAAGAAGAAAAAGTTCAGTCTCTAGAAGCGTCAAAGCTTCTTTACTGTAAGAACTGTGAATCTGTGGAATAGACTTCCTCAGAACATGGTCACAGCAGGAACAGTGGACAGTTTCAAAAAGGGTTTAGAGGAATTCTTAAAAGTAAAAAAACATAAATGCTTATGAAAACGTGTAGAAATCTGAGTCTCACTTCCTTCTGGGATTAGCGTCCCCACCTATCCCTTGGTTGAATTTGATGGACATTTGTCTTTTTTCAACGGTATTAACTATGTAAGTCTGCCCCCTCCAGCTAAGCTCTGGCCCTTTTCTTGTCACTTCAGAAAAGAGGTGAGAAGCTCTATAAGTCATAAATATTGTCACAAATATGGTATGTATCATTTTTTTTACTACACAATAGTGCTATAATAGCTTTAATAAATGTTTCCCCTGACACTACATAAAAATGTAAAGCCTCCCTTTTGTTCATATTTGAAAATGCTATTTGACAGGTCAAATATAAATAAAGGAAGATTTAAAGGGATTCGCTCAGCAAGATTTTCGATATAGAGCTGTTCTTATTATCCTATCAGTCTCCATTATCTAATTAAAAATATACTAGTTTTACCTGTCCTTTCATTTTTGATAAAAATCGGTTTTATTTATATGCTAATTACCTTCCTAATGTGCCCAAGGGGCTGTCCCTCTGGCCGTTTGTGCCCAGCTGCGCCCCTTATCTCCTGGCCTAGCGCCGCCCCACTGCTAATTATTTACTTCTCTCATCGGCGCATGCGCCCTGGATCTACTGGTCTCCAGGGCACATGCGTGAAATTACGGCGCACCATCGGCGATGAGAGGAGTGAATAATTAGCAGTGGGGCGGCGCTGGGCTACGAGATAAGGGGCGCGGCTGGGCGCAAACGGCCAGAGAGCCAGCCCCTTGGGCACGTTAGGAAGGTAATTAGCATATCAATTAAACTGATTTTTATCAAAAATGAAAGGACAGGTGGGGGGAGAGAAACACCACAAAACTCAAAAATATATGAAAATACTTGTACAACCACGCATAAATAACCATGTAGTAATCCAGAAATAATAAACTGAATGGTTATACCAGATCCTGCCATAAACATTTTGTGGGGTCCAGTAACTTTATCAGAGTTAGGGTGTCTGTCTATTAACAGTCTGGCTTGACTCGGGAGGAACTGTCCCTAATAGACCCTAAAAATATCAAGAGGGAAGGTCTCTGTCAGAGCCCTGCCTACCTACACAGAGCACCCACCCAAAAATTGGAGACCCCGTCTAGAACCTGCCCCTATATACCTATTTGAACCTGCCCCTATTTCCCTATTTGGTCCCTAAGGCTTGCTCCCAATGTGACACATTTATTTCTCTTGTCAATCGACTCATCAGGAAAAATAAACCCAAGGCTAAAGTAATTGCTTATCCAATATAGCAGGAAGGAATAAAAAGTGTGCTCAGTTGACTGAAAAATGAAAAGTTATAACACTCTGAATGAGGTGATACAGAAACAAATACATTTTTTTAAAGTGTTTTTATTGGTCAAAAGTAGTAGAACATAAAACCCTATACATATTTGGTATCACCATAATCATACTGACTTATAGAATCAAGCTAACATGTTATTATTTGGAAACTAGTATGAAAAAATTGTTGTGAATTTTTTGTTGTCTAAAACCTGGGTGCATCTTATAGTCCAGTAAATCCTACAATCTATAAAATATATATAGTGGGTTTTTTTTAGTTGCCAAAAGAAAAAGAATAATTTGCCCATTAAACATAATGATACACTGTTCAGTATGCAAAATGTCAGCAAAATATATAGTCATTTAATATGGTTCTATAATTGATAGCTTGCAGATCACTTGTACTAGTTCCTGGAAAATTATATGCTTCCCTTTCAGTGTAACAGAGAGCATTTTCTCTACTAATGGAAGAGTATTAATAGTTCTCTAATATCAATTGTAATTACAGATCAGGGAACAGTAGATGGGTTACATTAGGGCCGATAGATCTGTACATCAGAAGTCCTGTTAAGAATTGTGATTATACTTATTTGTATGAGGCAAGTAAAGGGGCAAGAATTTCACCGCTGACTACAAATGGCCTTTGTTCATCATTCTTTATTTAATACCACTCAATCCAATGTGCAATTCTAGTAAGGAGAGAGTTGTTTCAGAAGCTCAAACATTTTCTTTCTTACAGGTAAGGCAAATGATATTTATGAGGGAGCTAAATATTGGCTGCAAAATATCTGCAGAACATTTATGTAAAACAATAGGTAAAATAATCTAAGAAATGTATATATATATACCGTATATATATATATATATATATATATATATATATAGAAAAAAATCATAAACTAACTTCTACCTGTTTTGACTCTTCTATGTTGTGTATTAAATTGATTACTAAACTGCGAATTGCAAACATTTTATACTAATATCATCGTCCCTTTAGATATTCTATATTACAGGAGGGAGTCTAAGTGGCATTGGCGATCACGTCAGACTCTTAGCGTAGCCGTTTCTGCTGCGGTCAGTATTTTCTGTCTCCTGCCCAGAATTATGCTAACCAGCAGGAGCCACAATGTCTGCTGCTCGAAATTATATAACATGATAAAATAAATGCTCATAAGCTTTATGATAAATAAGTAGATCCTCAAATATTGTCAAGCTATGTGGAACCAGTTTATTGTATAGTTTCTTCTTTTGCATTTACTTTATGTTTATTTAGGATAATACATTTTTTTTAACATAACTTAAAAAAAATTTTTTCCTGGTACTTAGATATTTATAATCTTTAGTGTTGAGCATGAATATTCAAATAGCGAATTTTTATTGCGAATATCTGCACTTCGAGAATTTGCGAATATTTAGAGGAAAGTGCTATGTATTCGTTATATTGAATATTCAGCATTTTTTTTCCATCTGAACACATGATTCCTTTCTGCTTCTTGCTTGTGGGCCAATGAGAAGGAAGCAATGTCAAGTTCACAACAATACTTAGTGCACCATGCATATAAAGCTATTCTAATGTTCTGCCGTGCCAACCATTTTCTCCAGTCTCAGGAAACTTATACCAGCTTGAAAAATTTAGCCAAAGTGACCCACACCTGTATTTTGCGTTACAAATTCGCATTGCGCGATTTTAACATTGTTGATTTTTTTGTATTCAATAAAATAATCTCGAATTCTCTAAATTTGCGAATATATGACAAATATTCTACAAAATATTTGTGAAATATTGCGAATTCGAATATAGTCCCTGCCGCTCATCACTAATAATCTTCATGATAAGTGATTGATACCAGATTGACACCTAGCAGCCACCATAAACTATACTGTAGATGGAAGGCTCTGTCTACCCTGTGGTGTGCGGTGCCAATATACTGCCGTTCAGCTCCCATTAACTTGAATAGGATCTCAGCTGCAGTATCCATCATGGCCACTACGCAGTAGACAACCTGGTGCCTCTGACTCAATCAACTGTATCGTTTCTGGTGCCATCAACTGCTCTTTGTTCATTGGGGATGCAGAGTGTCAGACCCCCACCAATTTGAAATTGATGATCCATTCTGAGGATAGGCAATCCACATCTATATTCTGGATAACCCATTTAATATTTTATTCCCCTAAAGTGGAGAAAATTGGCTTCTACCTCACAGGGTTTTTTGCCTTCCTCTGGATCAACTTGCAGGATAACAGGCCGAACTGGATGGACAAATGTCTTTTTTCGGCCTTATGTACTATGTTACTATGTTACTATGTTACTATGTCATGTTACTCTGCAATCTATATTTACAGTGCATACTTTGTGAATTAAACTCATGCTATACAGTCACCTACTTCATAAAACACAATGAAATTGAAAGGGTTTGTTCACCTTTGCACACTTACATGCAGATCAATTTATCCCCCACCCTGTATTATTGATAGCATGAGTTGCAGGGACCCTTCCCTCAAGTGATCTCATTATGGCTCCTGCTTTTTACTAATGGGGACAATTCTGTCTAATCGTCTACTAAACACTTTAAAGGGAACCTGTCACCGGGATTTTGTGTATAGAGCTGAGGACATGGGTTGCTAGATGGCCTCTAGCACATCCGCAATAACCAGTCCCCATAGCTTTTTCTGCATTTATTGTGTAAAAAAATACGATTTGATACATATGCAAATTAACCTGAGATGAGTCCTGTATGTGAGATAAGTCAGGGACAGGACTCATCTCAGGTTAATTTGCATATGTATCAAATAATTTTTTTTACACAATAAAAGCACACAGAGCTATGAGGACTGGGTATTGCGGATGTGCTAGAGGCCATCTAGCAACCCATGTCCTCAGCTCTATACACAAAATCCTGTGACAGGTTCCCTTTAAAGGAAAGTCCTAATTGGTGAGAAACACAATCCCTTATGTGGTAATATGTACTGAGAGCTGATGTGGGAACTCAACATAGCGGTATAACTATGTCCAAGCAATCTACCTACATAGAAACCATAGCAAAAAGGGTTTTCCTCAAAGCACAAGTACGGGTCTACATTCTATTAAATGTTTTACCTAGAAATCAATGGGCTGTGTATTGACATAAAGGATCCTGTTAACTGATATTTTGTACCGGAGTTAAAAATTTTCTTTGTAGCGGTTCTGCATGTTGGCTAGAAGGAGGGGGATATAAATATTATAATAAATAGAATATTATAGTTGTAGAATATTTTTATTGTATTTCTTGTCATTTTAAAATGTACTGCTTACTAGACTTACTATGATTATTATATAGTACCTAGAGCACTTTGATAGGGTATTAGAAGCATTTGAAACTTCAACCATTTCACCCATTGATGATAATGCACCCATAGGCCGGACAGTCCAATGTAACTGGTTGGTTATAATAGCAAGAGCTCATAATAATATAGTTGATAATGGGTTTTCTACACCAAACATGTAAACTCATTAGTAAGAAGGCGAATAGGATACTTTTCTCTACTACGTATATTAAAGGCATTCATTTTCTCTATTCTTTAAGGCCTCATGCACACGACCGTGTTTCCTGTCCGTCCAAAAAAATATGACCTGTCCTATTTTTTGACGGACAATGGTTCACGGACCCATTAAAGTCAATGGGTCCGTGAAAAAACACGGATGCACACAAGATTGGCATCCACGTCGGTGATCCGTGGCCGTTGGCAACTTTCACACAGACGGATCACAGATCCGTCTGCATAAAAGCTTTTTCAGATATGAGTTTTCACTTCGTGAAAACTCATATCCGACAGTATATTCTAACACAGAGGCGTTCCCATAGTGATGGGGACGCTTCAAGTTAGAATATACTGAGAACTGTGTACATGACTGCCCCCTGCTGCCTGGCAGCACCCGATCTTTTACAGGGGGCTGTGATCCGCACAATTAACCCCTCAGGTGCCGCACCTAAAGGGTTAATTGTGCGTATCATAGCCCCCTGTAAGAGATCAGGTGCTGCCAGGCAGGAGGGGGCAGACCCCCTCCCTCCCCAATATTATATTTATTGGTGGCCAGTGCGGCCTCCCCTCTCTCCCCCCCCAGTTAAAATCACGTTCCGAATCCCCCATCATTGGTGGCCAGTGCGGCCTCACATCTCCCCCCCCCTAGTTAAAATCACGTTCCCCCATCATTTTTAACTAGGGGAGGGGGGGGAGATGTGAGGCCGCACTGGCCACCAATGATGGGGGATTCGGAACGTGATTTTAACAAGGGGGGGGGGAGATGTGAGGCTGCACTGGCCACCAATGATGGTGGATTCGGAATGTGATTTTAACTAGGGGGGGGGAAGAGGTGAGGCCACACTGGCCACCAATGATGGGGGATTCGGAACGTGATATTAACAAGGGGGAGGAGATGTAAGGCCGCACTGGCCACCAATGATGGGGGATTCGGAACGTGATTTTAACTAGGGGGGGAGATGTGAGGCCGCACTGGCCACCAATGAATGTAATACAGGGGGCGGCACCTGAGGGGTTAATTGTGCGGATCACAGCCCCCTGTAAGAGATCGGGTGCTGCCAGGCAGCAGGGAACAGTCATGTACACAGTTCGTAGGATATTCTAACTTGAAGCGTCCCCATCACTATGGGAACGCCTCTGTGTTAGAATATACTGTCGGATATGAGTTTCACGATCTAACTCAAATCCGATGGTATATTCTAACATAGAGGCGTTCCCATGGTGATGGGGACGCTTCAAGTTAAAATATACCAGCGGATTGGAGAAAACTCCAATCCGATGGTATAAAAGGGACTCCTGACTTTACATTGAAAGTCAATGGGGGGCGGATAAGTTTGCAATTGCACCATATTGTGTCAATGTAAAACGGATCCGTCCCCATTGACTTGCATTGTAATTCAGGACGGATCGTTTGGCTCCGCACGGCCAGGCGGACACCAAAACGACTTTTTTTTCATGTCCGTGGATCCTCCAAAAATCAAGGAAGACCCACGGATGAAAAAACGGTCACGGATCACGGACCTACGGACCCTGTTTTTGCGGACCTTAAAAAAAACGGTCATGTGCATGAGGCCTAATACTATATAGTATTTTCACAAAATGTAGTATAATAGTATTTTACTAAAATGTGTATTGAATATTTTGCATCTATTAAACACATTAATAATGAAGAGGAACATGTTTATTGCAATGATTCTTCTTTAACTCTTCCTTAGGCATGCTGATGTTTGTAGCAATACAAGTACTGATATGGACTACCCCAACCTTTGCCATACTGAGCCTTACGGCTAACCCAATTTTTACAATGGAGTCTCTGAATGGTACTGAAACCGAACAAGCATATACTGTTCCTCTTGATCTAGTCCTTCAAAACTCTGAAACTGATCCAGTCACAGATGGTGGAACTCAAGAAAATTCCCAGAGTGCTTTACCATCAACAGTGACCCCTGTTTTAAGTGAAGCGACAGATGGAGGGGAGAGCAATATTAAACTACAGGAACTATCTACAACGAATATTGATCCCAAGCAACCAATTCCTTTGGATGTATTCAATCTGGCCAACACTAATGGTCCTGTTCCTACAATCGGGAGTGCTTCTAAAGAGACCGGGGACAATAGCACCTTAATCCCATTACTAGAGCCTAACAAAGCCTATCCATTTGATGAACAGTTAGAATCTTTCTTGGAAATACCGATGGAAAATGGTACAGAAGGGAAACAGTGCTTCTGTAATATTCCTGGACAAAAGGGAGATAAAGGCGACACAGGGAATGGAGGTAATTTTACCTGTTAATAGCCTCATGTATCATGTCTCATTAGTCTATGAGAGATAAGACAAGTAGTATGTCAGAGTCATTTGATCACATGGGAATTTGCTATAGGTTAAATGTCAGGAGGACACCTTACCTAGAAAACAGTTACAAGGGTGTACTATGTATTACATTCCAGACATTAACATTGGAAACCTTAAACTGAGCTGTATGGCTCTCTTTTAGATGAAGAATTAGGTATACAATGCAGATGTAACAGGATTGAGTTTTACAAATGTAGGAAATTGAAATTTGTCTAATAGTATGTAGACAAAGTGTATTCAGTATTATCTTGATATCTGTATCAAGAATGGGGAATACATGGAATATCCACTATTCTGGGAATGCAGTTTGTAGACATCTAAGGAATTTAAGTGAGCTAATACAATAGTGTCAATCACAAAACCATACTTAAATACCAATTAGAGATGAGTGAATTTCTTGAAATTCGTTTAGGGTCCAATTCTAACAAATCAATTAGAAAATTTGATTTGGGTCTGCCGAATTGATTCTACTCAAATCGAAAGTGTTCCAACTAGTCTGAAGATTGGTGTATGAAAATCTGATGTCTCCTAGGTAGAGATGAGCGTTTCCAAAAATTCCATTTGGCTGCTTCATCGAATTTCACAAAGAAATTTGCTTTTTGACAAATTACTTTGTCACAAAGTGGATTTCTTTGTAAGTAGCGGGCGCAATGATGGGGTGAGCATGATTTTTTTTTTACTGCCGTTTCAGTGAAAATTGATTTGTTACCATGAAGCACAAGAAAATTTGGCTTCATGGGAAATAGAATTTTCCCTAAAATTCATATTGAAGTCCACTTTGGATACTAGGACTCATATGATGATTTTAAGAAACAGTCTGTTTAAAAACACACTGCACTGTTGGATTTATGCCACAGGTTTTTGAGATTTAAGAAAAAACGCAGACGCAATAGGATGTCCCATGAGTGTGACCAAACTGTACACTGCTATTTGCTCACTAAAATATGCTTATTTGTGCACTTATTAACTGTAGAAAAATTGCAACAAATTTTTGGGAAACTGCAAAGAGCCAAATTGTATGTCCCCTGATTGCGACCAAGCTACACTTCTATTGACGTACTAAAATACATTTCTTTGCACACTTATTAATGGTAGAAAAGTCGCAACAGTTTTCTTTTAAAGTACAGGCCTAATTAGATGTGCCATGAGTGCTACCAAACTATACATGTTGCGACAAAAAAAGTTGTAACAGATTTTTGGAAAGAAAAAGGCTCAGTTGCAAAATGTATGCAACAAAATATATGCTGCTGGTGATGCTGGGAAATATGCCTTTTTACCACTTATAAACTGTAGAAGCTTTGCAACAGGTTTATGGACAAAAAGGCTGACTCGTGCAGAGAAAAAAAAGCATTGTCTCTTTTAAAGCTCATGCGTTTTGTGCAGTGAAACAAATGAAGTTATCAACAGCTCCAGCCCTGGCTACAGATACAGAGTACAATAACTGCCCCTATCCCAATCTTAATGATAAAGCCTGACTTTCTACCTAGTATTAATCTAACTATATACATCTTCATCACAATCCCTACAGTGTCCCTGTAAGACCTTAAAATTGCTGACTTGTGTGTCTAATTGATGAGACAAGGATATGACAGACATGTCCTATCACATCATTGGCTAAGCTCCCAATGGAGTCTATGCTTAAGGCCTAGCATAGAGCCTGGTAGACAAGCCAAAATCCTTCCTCCTGATTGGCTGTCAGGCTGACTGCAAAGCATTGTGGGCAAACCTTTTGGCCAGGAATCTGCCCAAGGTCATGTGATTCTCCATCTTTATCATACATGCCCTGTTTCCCTCACTGGGAAGGTGCCATTTTGCGTAATTCCTCCAAAATGAATCATTAAAACTTAGGGTTCATTTGGAAGAAGAATTTTGAGAAATTCATGACATATATAATTTATTTAATATCGATTCTCTCATCTCTAATACTAATTCATTTATTTTAACATGGCCAGCATCTGAAGTGACATGACATGACATTTTTTACTACTAGAATATTCCATTAAGTTCTTGATAATATAACAGACCAGTGGTCTCCATCTTGTAGCTCTCCAGCTGTTGCAAAACCACAATTACCCACATATGAGGACAGCCTATGGCTGTTATGGCATGTCAGGTGTCTTAGTTTTGCAATAACTGGTGAGAAGGGGGCTATAGATTGCTGTTCCATACTCTATTGTAAGCTATCACACAATTATATTGAATTACAGCTTTGAAGTCTTCTGAGCCTGTTAAACACAACATTTTAAATCTTATAGGTGAACCTGGTAAAGTTGGTAAAAGAGGACCTCAAGGATTGGAAGGTGCTAAAGGAAAAAAAGGCCTGTCAGGTTCTAAAGGAGAAACAGGAACTAAAGGTGATAAAGGGGATATTGGACCAAAAGGTGATTCAGAAACCAATTGTGCTCTTTGTGAAAAAGGAGAAAGAGGAGAACAAGGAGTCCCGGGTAAAGATGGTGCAGTAGTTGTGCAAGGTACCAAAGGTGAACCAGGTAATAAGGGCATAAAAGGTGATGAGGGACCTAAAGGGGACCCTGGAGAAAATGGATCAAAAGGTATAGGTGGTGTACCTGGAATTCCTGGGGAAGTTGGACCCAAAGGAGCTATTGGACCTAGAGGCCCTGCTGGACTAAAAGGTGATCGAGGAATGCTGGGACCTGCTGGACCACCAGGCTACCGTGGACCAGCAGGAATACCAGGAAGGAAGGGTGATAAAGGACAGAAAGGAGCTCAGTCTGACCACGAGAACGTTGCATTTTCTGTTGGTGTCCGAGGACATAGGAATGTGTTTTTACCAGGACAGCCAATAAGATTTGACAATGTTTTCATTAATGAGAATAAACCATACAGTGTAAAGTCAGGTGTATTTGTAGCCAACATTGAAGGTGTTTACTTTTTCACATATCATATAAGTTTAACACATTCATCTCTTATGATTGGCCTGGCTCACAATGGTAAAATTGTTATACAGACACAAGTCAAGCAGTATGAGCGTAATGTTTGTCAAGCCTCTGGATCGGTTCTGCTTCATCTTAGAGAAGATGATGAGATTTGGCTTCAGGTTTTAACTAGTGCCCAAAATGAATTGATTTCTGATGAATCCGACTCACTCTTCACAGGATTTATACTGTATTCTCTTGAAGACTAGAGCTATAATTTAAGAGATTGAATGCCGTGCTTCAGCATTTTTCATTTGAATTATTAAATAATGGAATACATTTCACCACTTCTGAACAGTAAAAAGATGAAAAACATTATCAAGTCTGTCATTTTATAACTTCTCAGTTAGTTGCATATGTACTAGTTTGACCCTATCATCACACAAGTCATGGTTACTGAGCTTGAAATCGCCCCAAACTATCCCAATTCATCCATTCGTTTATGCAATTTTTAGTGCATTTATGTTCAATGTTGATATTCAAAATGTTAAACCACAACCATTATATGATTAAAGGGGCTGTCCAAGGTCATTTTAAATGTGTCTCATGCCACCTATTGCTGTAAAATAATTATATACTTACCTCTCTCTCCTGCGTCTTTCTCTGTGCCGCTGGTCTGATCCTCTTCCCGCTGTCTGTTTACAGATTGCATAGGTGATGTGTAGGTATACAGCACACAACCGCTGTAGCCAATCACTGTCCTTTGTGGTATACAGCATGAGATAGCTGAGAAAAGTGATTGGCTGCAGCAGTCACGTACCATATACCAGCCTGTAAACAAATAGCAGGAGGAGGACTGGATTGATGGTTCAAAGAAATGTGCAGGAGAAAGAGCTGAGTATATAATACTTTTTTTTATGCTACAGCATTATGTGGCATGGGCCAAATTTTTTATTAAGGGTATGTTCAAATCTGCGCTGAAGGCTCTATAATTGTCAGAAATAGTGGAGAGAAAATCCTGTATGCAGGACTTTTTTCTCTGCTAAAAATGTTTTCTTGGACGGAAACCAAACGGATCCCATTATAGTCAGTGGAATCTGTTAGGTTCCATTCGTATCAGTTATATGCAAAATCTAGCACTTCCATTATTTCTGTTCTTCTGCTCCTATAAGGGAGCAGAAGAAAGGAAAATGATTGCGGTGATCTGCACGATGCCTAAGTTTGAGCACCCTTTTAAAATTTACAATATGAATCTGTTACTAGGCTATTAAAACTGGTAATACACTTAAAGGGGTTTTATACTGATCAATTATCCTCAGGATAGATCATCAGTATCTGATCGGTGGGAGTCCAACATCCAGGACTCCCACTGATCAGCTGTTTGAGAAGGCTGCAGCATTTCGGTGCATACCAAAGACATACATTGTATAACTCTGGTCTAGATAAAGGGTGATCTTCTCAAAGAGGGTGTCTTTTGGAGAGGTTTCAGTATTTGCATTATTATGTATAGCATATTGATGTTGTACACCAGGGATGCTCAACCTGTGGCTATCTAGCTTTTGCAAAACTACAACTCCCACCATGCCCTGCTGTAGGCTGATAGCTGTAGGCTGTATGGGCATGCTGGGAGTTGTAGTTTTTCAACAGGTTGGGCATCCCTGTTGTACACAATATAATATAGGTCAATGGATAAAGGACATTGGAGCACATTTATTAAGAGCGACGTTTTGGACGCTGGTCTTAAGCCCCTGTGCTGGATCGCCGAAGCTTTATAGAGGCACCAGCCTCTACATAACTTTGGCTCATCTCCAGTGCCGATTCTAAATGTAAGATAGCTTCCTTGCTGTCTTACATTTAGACCATTTTCTACAACTAAACCAGGCATAGAAAATGATGAATGAGACTGGCCTGCCGGCCTGTCCCCTTCCCTGCCCACACCAGAACTTGTGCGAGTGGGAAAGAAGTTGCAGATTCTGCCGCAACCTGGTGTTCGACAAAATCTGCGCCAGATATACACAATCAAAGTGGCGTATATCTGTTTGTAAATGACCCCCATTATTTTTAAGCATTTTAATACATGGCACAACATTTAAGTACAGTAATATAAGTCTGCAGTAATTGATAACATTATGTATGTTCACAGAGGTGCTGAACTTCTATCTAGAGTACAGCGTACATAGCCTTCAATACCTGATCTTTTTGAAATGTTGTTTTTGATGCTGATCTCACACTTTGTTTATCTGCTATGTCCAACTAAACATTTCGAATTCTGGCAGAACCTCTATACGCAGGTTTTCTCTTTCTTTGATAAATTCAACCTCATCTACACAATATGATGCTGTAAAAATGGTTTCCTGAATTCATTTCCAATATTAGAAAAATCCAACAGCTAATGTATATAAATGAACCAGGCCACAAACATTTTCTGTTTCTTTTGGTAACTTTTGCTCCTGGCTTTTAATATTTTGCATTATTAAATCCAGATTTAGCTGATAAACATGGCAGATGGTGAGGAGGGGTGTAAATAAAATGGTTTGTTATTTTTTGTAAAGGAGTTAAATGGACCTGAGCTGCGCTGAAATCGAAAATGGTTGAGCGTAGGATGTGATGAAGAACAGAAATTGGCCATTACAGTTAATTAGACAGACTTATGAATCACTGTGGCACGGTTCATAAGTTAAAGGAACACAGCAAATAAAACTCACATTGTGTTATACCTATTGCCCCAGAAAGGGCAGAGCATGACACAAGAGAGTCCTCATGTTCAGAGGCGTACCGTCCATGAAGACAGACCTTGTGACTATATGAAAAGAGGGGGTAGGATGGGGCCAGCTCTAAACTCCTTCTGTTCCCAACATGAGAACACTGCATCTTTATGTATGCAGCTGCCGCTAGGGGGAGCACAGTGCTAAGAGATTTTTACAGCTTCCATTGCGGTCAATATACATTCTTATGCACTAAAGTCCCCCAAGTGGTGGATTCAGACAGATAGTTTTATAATACACAGAGGGAAGACACAGACATAAAGTTGGAGGGGAGATTTAGCAATATATTTATCCTAGTTGTCTGATGTAAATGCATTGACCACTGTGGTGTTCAGAATGAAAGCCTTATATATGAAGCGTCTGTTCTATATTTTTTTTTAGACACAGAAGTCAGGTATAGTGGGTGAGGGGAAAAGAGACTTTTTATTACAAGTTGTTAATTTAAAATGTCTTCCACTGAATGAAAAAATGTAAATTCATCAGAAATCTGGGGTGTTGCAATTTGATTTCCATGTTGCCTGGGAATATTTGGTGTCCTGGGATACTTGGTGGAGTGGGGGACCATACTAAGTTTCACTATGGGGTCCTGTGAGATCTGTGTATACCCCTGCTGTGTCCTAGCCAATAGCTCTTCTCACTGAGCTACTAGCGATGCTGGTTGCTCCTCCTGTTGCTCTTTGCCCCTTTTCAATTATTTCCCATGTTTGTCTGATTATCCCCACCATTGGACTTCTTATATCAGCCTGATCTTATCACTTCTTCATTTCTGGATTCCTGCCTTATTCTAGCTCATTTCTGCTGTGCTGCCTTACACTACAACTGTTGCCGCTTATCTGTGTGCTCAACAGGACTGTTGCTTGACTGGGCTTACTTCAGTAATTTCATCCTTCTAGAATGTTTTAGCCACTGGACACCAGCTTCCAGACCGTGACACCATATGTCCACCCCCTCAGGCCCGGCACTAGGCATAACATGCTGTATCAGCTTTTTCTGGAGTGTTCTTTTAAACTACAATAGAAAATACTAATACCAATTACGTACAGGTTGCACCATGAAGAACCGAACCCTGTTTCCCTTATGTGGTTTGTCCAGGATAATGGAAGAATCATGTACTTACCTGCTACAAGAGATATTGTAAAATTAGTTCTGATTGGTTGCTATGGCCATCAAAGACAGTTTTACCATAAGACAATTTTGATGAATCAAGCCCAATAAGTATTATCCAATACAAACCACACAAGAGGAACAGGGTTCTGTTCTTTGTGACCCACCCTGTAGTCAAATGTTTTTTTGACCGCATATCTCAGAAATGGAATGGGATGTACATACAGTAGTATCATAAATTCTGCCTATGAATCGATTTATGTTTACAACCCTATAGAAGCACATACAGACTACATGCTTTGGCGAATACTTAGTTTTTTTTTATAGTTCCAAAATTTAGCCCACACATACAAATTGATTAAATCTATAGTCCTACATTTGTTGTGTTTTATGACCTTTCTCTATGGAACTATAGAGCACACCTTTTAAGTATGAGAGCACTGGATATGTGCTGCTATATAAAATATGTATTTCTAGCACAGAGTATAGAGAAATGTATTTTGTATGTGCAAGATGATACGTTATTTCCAAGGTTTTAGCTTGGACCCAGCTGTCATATAGGCCGGGGGTTATTATACACATTTAGGGGGTCATTTATTAAGACCAGCGTTTAATACGCCCGTCTTAATAACTCCTATATCTGACAGTGGATCCGATGAAGAGGCTACATTTGGGCAACAATTTGCGGCAGAAATATGCCTAATATAGGCATATTACTGGATAATAAATGACCCCCTAAATCTTTCACAATTTGAACATTGATGATATTTTGACTCTTGAAAGGCAACAGAATAACAAAGGTTACATGACCAAATTGCTCATATTGTGAAGACTAAAAACCTCCAAAATTATGAAATCGTTTGGCAGAAATATATTGGTTGTTAATTCAGTTCATGCCAAATAACTGTAATATTGCCCTACTGTGAATGAATCACTACAATAAACTAGGTGGCTCTGAAATTATAGCTCATTTCTTCTTCACAATCAACAATCTCTTGATTCGCTATGAAGCATGCTGCTTTGTAAATGCCTTTGCTTATTATTTCACAATACTGTAGGTAAATGGCGACAATTGGTTACGCAGTTCAGTTTCTTGATATTTTTGTCCATGTACAAAGCCAAATTTCATCATTAAGATTGCCAATTTTATTATGTTAGCAGTTTATTACAAAGAAATAAGAAATTCTACATTCAGAAGAGTTTCTTACCCCAAGAATCTCCGGTCTGAAAGGATAACAGAATGCATACATATAAATTGTCTTTACTATGATAACATTTCATGCAGCACAATAAACATGATCTTTGGCTGTTCACTTCTGTGAATATGGGTTAAACCTGCATCTCACTAGAGAATGCGTCACTCATCACGTCAGATAAAAAATAGCAATGCAAAGAACTTTTATAGAAATGTATAGGTAATAGGTTTTTTGTTGCTCCAGGCGAAAACTGGCATTCTGCTGACATGTCTGTATTACAAAGAGGAATTGGTAGCAAAAAATGTTTTATATGCTTTATGTATTAAACTTTTGTTTTGTACAATTTAAGAAATAAAATGTAAGCATCATTATAGCTTTTCAGGCATAAGAGTGCAATTTCCAATCTAAAGTAGTGTGATAAATTAGCATCAGTTATGCTCCACAAACAATAGGTAGCAGAACTAAAACTAGTCATATACATTAGATAGCTTTCAGTTGCACAAGCTTCATAGGCTTCAGCTACCTCTCCTGACCCCAAGGGGCATAGCTATGGGGTAGCTAGTAGGGCATGTGCTTGGTGCCAGAAGTGTGCGCACCAGCATGCTATACTACATGGACAAAAGTATTGGGACACCTACACGTTACATCTACAGGAGATTTTATGAAATCCTATTCTAATTCTAACTCATTAGGCATTAATATTCAGTTGGTTTCCCTTTGCAGGTAAACAGCTTCCACTTCCAGCTTATGGTAAGGCTTCCTATATGGTTTTGGAGTGGGCTTGTGGCAATTTTCGCCCATTTATCCAGAAAAGGTCAGACACTGGTATTCGATGAAAGGCCCTGGCTTGCAATCTACATTCTACTTCACCCTAAGGATGTTCATTTAGGTTGAGCTCAGGGCTCCCATGCAGGCCAGTCAGGTTCTTGCACACCAAACTCAACTCAAACTCATCCAACCATGCCTTTATGGACCTTGCTTTGTACACTGGATCAGAGCCATGCTGGAACAGAAAAAGCCTTCCGCACACTTATCATTCTGCTTGGTGATGTAAGGCTTGCATGCATCTGCCCGCCATGGACACCCAGGTCATGAAGCTACCGGGCCACAGTTTTTGTGCTGATGTTAATACCAGAGGAGATCTGCAGTTATTGTGTCAGCAGAGCATTGGTGACTTTTAGGTGCTATGCACCTTTGCGACCCCCCCCCCCTGTAATGTTACATGACTGAATAAGTTATTTGCATTAAGACAACTAACAGTTGATGCTGGAATATCTAGGAGCACTACAATGATAGCATCCTAATACAGTACCAAACTTTAACTCAGTGAGCTCTTTAGAACAATCCATTTTTTCACAAATGTTTGTAAAGACAGACTGCATAGCTAGATGCTGGTTTTATACTCCTATTGCAATGGGACTGAATGATACTTCTTAATCATTGAAATCAGGTGTATGTCCCAATACATTTGTCCATATTGTATACTTCTTCTTAGCAAGGATGTTTAGATACAGGGCTAGGGCAGAAAACTAAGGCTGGCCATTCTCATAAGATAGTCAACAGATATCTCTCATGATCCCCCTATACGCATTCATGCTTGGCTTAGCTAAATATGTCAGTAGGAAGAGAGGAGAAAGTTCTGAGAACAAAAAGATTGAGCAGATAAATTCAACATGTCCAAACCTTAAGGGGTTTTCTGATATTTTAATACTGATGACCTATCCTCTGGATAGGTCATCAGTATCTGATTGGTGGGGGTCCAACACCTGGAACCCCCTCGAATCGGCTGTTTGAGAAGGCAGAGGCACTCACAGCCTTCTCCAACTTTTCCCAGCCCAGTGACAATACATTCATTGGTTACATGGGCAATGCTTAGCCCCATAGAAGTGAATGGGGCTAAGCTGCGATACCAAGCATAGCTGCTATACTATGTAAACCGCTGTGCTTGGTAAGCTGTGATCAATCAGTTGATCGTGGGGGTCCCAGATAGGGATAAACGAAGCGAGCCCCAGAGGTTGGTTCGCTGAAAACTTTGTTTTGCTGCTGTACGGAGATTAAAAAGTACGGCCTCCGATGAGGCGAAGTTAGTTATTCACAAAGTTGCGCAAGACTTTGTTGAATAACTTCAGTACTTGATTTTTAAAGTGGAAATCCAATTTAAAAATTTGTTATAAAAATCTCAGAAAACCCTTAGAACTCTCCTGACATCTGCTGTTGGAGGTCCCCATAAAATTGGTCCACTGGTCCCACCGAAATTAGTGGATATAGCCAACATACATGGATGTGTATGGACAACTTATCAAGTCTTTACTCTGAGTTAAGTCTAGCTATGTCTCCCGCACCCAACTGGTATGCATATTTTGGGTTGTAGTGGGGGTAAAGGGGCTATTCAAAGAACTGAACATGGAGCATGTTTTCCTCCAGTGGCAGACATCAGGTATCTGTTGGAGTGACCTCATTAACTTTAAATCTACCTAGCAACTGGACGCCAGCAGTAATGCAGAGGAGTGTGTCAGCTGCCGCTGGCTGTAACAGATAACTTGTGAATTCAATCTGTAAATTTTCCATCAGGCTTGTTCATATGAGTAACAAAAATCGAAAGCTGATACATCTGCCTATCTTAAGGCTGATACAGGGATCTGATCCTTGAAAAAAAGTGAAGGGTCAGGCCATTGCACAGATATATTACAGTTATTTCCCTTTTGACCCAATTCTCAGATTGACTGCTGGGACAGACCAAAAGTTGTGCCAAGATTATGTTTGTTGTGGGACACTGAATTGCTACTTTTAGCCTAACATTCACCATAAATGTCAGCAAATTTTTAGACTTCATTTTTGCAATGACCTATATTACTTGTCTTGTTGGCAGTAGTGATTGCATGTTTGAGTCATGGCTGAGGGATTTCTGTGTTTTATGACAGGTAAATCCCTTCCAGTAAGATATTAATTCTGCATGCCTTCATATCTGGCTGACAGCAAAGATCATGTGAAATTGCAACTCCAAGAAGGAAAAGTCATAGAACTATGGAAATAACAAGATCGATAGACATGTTAGTGATATACAAATGATAAAATATAGAAACAAAATATTGAAAAGATCCCAATTTTATTAAGCATCGAGTATGAGCGCCACTTGCTACACACACTTATACAACTTGGTGTTCTATCAATGAGGTTATTAATGGTTGTCTAAGGAATGTTCTGCGACGCTGAATGCATTTGGGCACGTAAATCATAAAGATCCGCAGAACCCAGGATTGTTGAGCAGCTAGGATCCTACATGAATGGGACAACATACCTCTCCCCAAACTCCAGCAATTGGGCTCCTCACTTCCTAGACATTTACTGACTGTTGCTAAAACAAGAGGGGATGCTAAACAATGGTAGACATAATCCTGTAACAACTTTTTTGAGATGCGTTGCTGCCAACAATTTCAAAATGTGTTCATTTTTTTCATGAAATTGTAAAATGTCTCACTTTGAAAATCTGATAAGTGTTTCATGTTCTAATATGGCTCTATGAGATTTACAAATCATTGTATTCTTATTTTATTTACATTTTTACACAGCATCTCAACTTTTTTGGAATTGGGGTTGTAATTGTTAAGATCAGTAACCAATTCCAACATAGTATAAAACTAGTAAACAAGTACATATAAAAATGTTTTTATGACACTCAAAGAAAGAAAACAAAATCATTCCCCTAACTAAGCTCTTTCTATCTGACCGCTCCATTCTATCTGACCGCTCCATTCTATCTGACTGCTCCACTTTCTATGAATGGAAAACCCCTTTAAGAATAACTGCCATTTTATTGCTGTTTCTCATGGAACCGTTTGCAGCGTTCAAGAGTTTAAAATATGTTTTTCTTTCAAGAAATATCAAGTTTTGTGTGCTAGATTACTGAAGATGGGGACTTTGATGCATTCATTTATTCTTACTACTGTTTTTGTAGTCAGGAAAATAATGTTCTATATAAGTGAGTCGGCCACTATTTCATGTTTTTTTTTTTGTTCTCCTTCCTCTGGATTAACATTAGAGAATAGTTTGAATATGATAGATCTATGTCTCTTTTCAGCCTTACTGTCTTTACAGTTTTCTATTAATATTCTAGAGTTTTAAATGTATAATCACAGAAACAATGTTGTTACCATTCAGACCCATATCTGTGTACAATGACTCTATAGAAACCTAGTATAGAAACCTAGTAAACTGTATATTTTCTAGGAGAAGACATAGTGGTGAATAGTAGACTAGGGAGGAGCATATTTGCATATTAATTTGTATTACCTGTAAAAGATTTGCCCAATCATTGGCCGTAGATGCCTTCAACTCTGCATGCCATTGGTTCAAATAAGTATGATGGAAGCAATTAAATAGAATCCCTCTTGGTAAAGTCCATGATGGATATTTCAATGTCCCTTTCAAGAACGGTATTCATGGTAAAAAGCAAAGGCATAAGGTAAGACATACTGATGCTGCTCAATGCTTATTTTACATTTAATTTTCTAGTTTGCGGGCAGTTGACTGATTTGCATTTTGTGAGCAATAGTTTTGCATTGCAATGGACAATGTTCTCTCTGCAACTAAAATATTGTCATTTCTGGCAACACAATCCGTGACCAGCAAGTCTGAGCACACAATACAATAAGAGCACTCAGACCTTAGTTGCAGAACTGGGGGGGATGTGAACACATCCCAGGTTCTCCAGCCCTGGACAGGACACTCATTCTTGTGAATTATACCCTTAGTAGCAATTCCAAGTGTTAGGTGCTATTTTCTAGTTACAAATATAATCCTTCAATATATAAATACTTTGCTATTAATTTGATGTTTTACACTCCCTTAAAGCTTTGTTTAAATGATCTTTTCTGTCATCACAAATTCTTACTTTTCCATTTATCCAATGTGAATGATAATAATAGGTTGTACTGATAAGTGTTCCCTTTATATGAAATATGATTGCTAATCGCAAAAACATATTTTAATAAAAAGTAGGCAGTTTTAAGGATTTTTCCTATCTTAGATTGATACTCTATGTAAATAGCTCTTAAGTCCCTAATAGACTATATGATAATACAATTCCTAATACTTCCAATCCTGCACTATGGTACATTTTATCAAAATCATAGTGGATTGGAGTCACACAGTACCATACATTATAGGCAAGGACTTCATACACATTAATATATGTTCATGGCCAGATAAATGAATGTTGATAAACTCAAATATTCACATAAAACAAGTAAATTTAACAAAGTTAACTATATAACCACTTTGTTATACGTATCTTCATGTTGTGATATTTTTCTTTTATTATTTTAGGCTCACATATTTTGAATGTATCATAGATGTTTGATCCAATGAATTCTCAGCCTTTTTGAACATCCTTATTCTAATACTAAAGTAAGTTGTATATTATAAAGTCTTATGTCGACAAATCTATATATACAACCTATATACTGTTAAAGCACATCTGCGGTACATCTTTAGTTTCAAACAAAAGCTCCTTTTTCATTCTCAGCTGGCATGGACCCACTCCAGCTAGCTTTTAAACTGATACTTGTTCCTATTAAGTCTCTGAGTCCATAACCTTGGTAATTACATGAGAAGTCCATCATTTACAATGACAGGGATTGTTCTCAAGCATTCAGGGAGTTTGAAAAAAGAAAGTAACTTCTAAAAGAGAAAAGTCAATGGGACAGGTTTCATTTTGTGATCCATCTAGGTCTTTATCTGTAGGAGAATGATAGTCTACTGAACTGTTCTTAGATTCAGCCTGACTTCTGAGTTACCCTGATCTCTGGAGAACATACTGGCAAAGGCTTATCACGGCATGCTCACCACTGTAATATTGATCTTGAACACCACGCTCATTTGTTCATGTAAATTAAAGAACATTTTGTTTCTTAGAAAGGACTGAAGTTCAAGAGTTTGTCATACCCAATGAATATATTGTGAGGCTAATACAGTTGTATGGTTTTTGATCTTTCCATCACTGAAGATAATGTGATATTCTATTGTTGGGAAGAATATAGGCTACAGTGAGTCATTATGCTGTTGTAAGGAATATTCAATATAGAACCAGTCTCTTATTATGCACAGTAATGCCCATTTGTACAGATTTTTTCTAAACAACTAATAAATAATAATAAACTAGTCAAATATAAGAGCCCCATAATTTTCTATATTAAAATGAGATACAGAATATTCATGGAAATCAGAAGTCGCTAACTATAGTCTAAAATACATTTAGGCAGCAAATAGTTCATTAATTTTGACCTATTCCATGTCATTATGAAAAATGAATATAAAATATTTAAAAATTATTATTACTTTTAACAATCACTATCTGAAACCAGCATTTCAAAGGCCATCTACAGCCCGCAGTAACAGGCTGATTGTACTGTAGATTGTTAACTGCTGCTTATACAAACCCTTTTTTCTTACCATCACTGCTTTTATTGTGACTGCTAATAACTATATATTTGAAAAGAAAGGATTCCTAACAAAGCTAGTACCATAAAAAGAGACGTCTTTGTACTTAGTTTGCTTTAGAACATGCATTCAGATGTTTAGTATTTTTTTTTTTATTGAATGCTGCTTTTATATCTGTTGCTTTATAATATATCCGACAAAGCTGTACAGAAATCATAATCTCTCACATCAATTTCTGTCCTTAATTGGGCTTACAACTTGAAAAAGACCGGTCAGCACAAAATGCAATGCAATCTGAAAGTTATGGAGCAGGAGAAGCAGAGCAGATATATATTTTTGTGGAAAAACATTCAGTAAAATGTTAAACATTTATATCTTTGCTTTGACCGCTTCCTGTGAAAAGCTATTAGTATAGGGAGTAGGTATTGCATTGCATTTTGGGGTGACAGGTTCTCTTTAACTTTCCCAGTTTTAAGCGCATACAACCCCACTAGGACTAATTTCACAGGAAGCCGACTGACCTAGGCGTCTACGCTTCGGACTGGAGTCTGAGTGGAAGCCCTCACAAACATAAGGAGAACGTATATACTCCATGCAGATGTCGCTTTAGAAATAAATACGAGAAAGGGTACTTTACAGTTCGGATAGTCAACATTTAGAATGCCCTACACCAAGAGACATTCAAAAAGGGCTTATTTAAATAAATATGTTGTTCAATGTTGTAAATAATTTTGCATATAGATCTGAAAAAGTTGAACTTGATGGACCTGTGTCTTTTTAACCTAGGTAACTCTAACTAAGACCCCAGTGCTTACCAATGATCCACCATGCAATACACCATGCAGAAATTTCTAATCTAATATGAAACAAATGTACACAGGGCTCCTTTAATTGGTCTTCTTCATTTAATGCAAACAATACATTGTATCTTGCATTTTTGGAGGCTGATGACTTTTTCAGACTCTGATAGGACAGGAAAAGAAATCTATTAGAAAGAAAAGGGAAAAAATGATTGACAATGCTCTACAAAATGAGAGGAGACATATGCTGAAGGCAGGAATTACTGAAACATAATGCACTGATACTGAAACATGCAGTGTTTCATCCATGGTTCTGATATGAGACTAATGTATTTCAATTTTGATATGTGAAATAGAATGATTATTTCTGCTCCCACTGGAATGAATAGTGCATCTCAAAACTGCTTGAGGAAGGGTCGCCGCATTCGCCTCTGCATTTTCTTACTGTGAGCATCGTTCCATCTGGTTTCCATTTGCCATATTTGGATTATGCATCTTACGTTATTTGAACTATATTAAAAATTCTTAATAAAACAAAATGAATCATGTATGATGTATGACCCGAGTGTGGAAAATAAAAATGCTATTGCATATGGCATTTCGCATAAGAACCTTCAAGGAAGGCAGATGATACAGCAAAAGCTCATTTTATATGAACACAGAGGAATATATGCCATAAAAATGAAATGAGCGGCCGTGGATAGATGCTAAAAGTAGAACTATAAATAAGTGGGATATCATCCTTAGGAATTTGTCTTTTCTTAGTATGTATTACTGCATGTGGAAGTGAATCACTTCTTTCAAAACTATATAATGCTTAATGAAGAATTTAAAACGTCAGTAAGAAATGAGCAGGAATACATTCTAACTTTATGTTTGGAGAATGTATTTATGTCAGTAAATGAATAATAATTGAAAACATTTTAAAGATTACATATTGATTAAAGGTGTGGTCCTATCTTTAATAGGTGAGGCTACTACCTCTGAGATCTGCTACTCAAGAATGGGGCCCTGCCTTAAATAGGGGCATGAGCATATTTCTCCATTCACTACTATGGGACTTCCAAAAATTGCTAAGCTCTTGCAAAGGGGTGCCAGGCATTCCTGAGATAGGAGCAGGCTTCTGAGGTGGGATCTGCACCTATCAGAAATGTGTGGCATATCACATCGATATGCCATTAATGTTAAGATGGGACAATTCCTTTACCATATTATTCAATTATTTTCTTTACAGCCTTTATTATAATGCAAAGCTGCATTGAGAGTTCTGCAGTCTTCAGAGCTGGAATCACCCAACAATCCATGCAGACTCTACACTGGCATGGCACAATATTCTGACATACAGAAATTTAACTGACCCACTGTATTATAGAATGTAAATTTATGTTACCAATGTGTCTACTGACAAGCTAATCAACTGGTTTTAATAGCAACCAGTAGAACTACGAATGTAGCTCTGTATTATAAAGCAGGCTGTAATTCAAGTCAGGCTTCTGGTAATGGTATATGCAAGTTAAGTATTAAGTATTAAAATGAGAGGTATAGAGGTCCTGAACTTCAGGACCTGAAGGGAGTAATAGTACTTACCTACCATTGGGAGCATATAGGTAATTTCTCATCCTGGACATGTGCTGACTAGAGATGGCCTTGCGGTTCGCCCGGTGGTCATTTTGCGTGTTCGCGATTCACCAAACATGCGAATATATGGCGATGTCCGCCGGCACCATATTCTTTTGCATTGCGACGAACTTTGACCCATGACACATCTATCAGGTGGGACAGGACAGCCAATTGAGAAGTTTCAGCACATGGACACACCCCCACCCTATAAAAGAACCTGATTTGGTAGCCATTTTACATTCTGTGTTTTGCCAGTGTAGGTAGAGGTTGCTTTGTGGAGCAGGCACAGGCTGTTAGGGCACCAAACATTAGCTAATAGGGCCACAAAAGTCCTTTTAAGGACTGGTATAGGTGTGCTATCAATAGGTGTGATATACTGAGGGGTGTGATATACTTATAATATACTTTCTAACATAGAAAGTATATTATAGTGCATTTGTATTGTGCAGCAGTTGTGTGCGGTTCTGCTGCGATACCGCAGCTATATAGAGGGACAAAAGCTATTGGAACAACTAATTGCAACGGGTGTGATATACCTGTTGCCCCCCAAAAAACTGATTATGGGGTGTGATATACCTATAATATACTTTCTAACATAGAAAGTATATAGTGCATTTGTATTGTGCAGCAGTTGCGATACCGCAGCTATATAGAATTACAAGCACTATTGGAACAACTATTTGCAACGGGTGTGATATACCTGTTGCCCCAAAAAAACTGATTGAGGGGTGGAATATACCTACTTCCACAAAATACTGATTAAGGGGTTTGATATACCTACTTCCACAAAATACTGATTAAGGGGTTTGATATACCTGCTTCCACAAAATACTGATTGAGGGGTGTGATATACCTGCTTCCAACAAATATTAATTAAGGGGTTCTATATACCTGCTTCCACAAAATACAGATTGAGGGGTGCGATATACCTGCTTCCACAGAATACTGATTATGGGGTTTTTATATACCTGTTTCCACAAAATACTTATTAAGGGGTTTGATATTCCTGCTGTTACAAAATACAGATTGAGGGTTGCGATATACTTGCTTCCACCAAATATTGATTAAGGGGTTCTATATACCTGCTTCCACAAAATACTGATTAAGGGGATTGATATACCTGCTTCCACCAAATATTGATTGAGGCCTGCGATACACCTGCTTCCACAAAATACTGATTAAGGGGTGTGATACACCTGCTTCCACCAAATATTGATTGAGACCTGCGATACACCTGCTTCCACAAAATACTGATTAAGGGGTTTGATATACCAGCTTCCACCAAATACTGATTGAGGCCTGCAATATACCTGCTTCCACGAATACTGCTCTTTTCTAGGGACTTTGGCACAGGGTCATTTTGAAAATGACAGGCAGAGGAAGAGGCAGGCTGTTTTGCAGGGGTGGTGGGGGTCGGGCAGGTGCACCAGGCTGGAACCTAAGTGGGAAGTTGGAGAAGATGTGTGTGATTACGTCAAAGGACGCACCAGAGTTGGTTGAGTGGCTCACTCAGCTTTCCACTTCTGCACCCTCCTCATTCTCTGTATCTGCACCCTCCTCACTCTCTGCTGTGTGCACCCCCAAAGACACCACCACCACCACCACCAGCATAGCCCCTCCACTCGAGTCAGAGGAATTATTATCCCATCTATTCCCAGACCTTACAGATGCACAGCCATTCTTGGCATTGGATGAGGAAGAGGAGGCAGCAATGACCGCCACCCAGCGGCAGTACCCAGATCAGCCCACCCAAGTAGGGTGGTCCCCGCTGTGGCTGCCTACTCCAAAAAATGTCAGTGGTGGTGAAGGTGATGATGATGACGTATCGATGGACAACACGTGGGTGCCCACAAGAGAGGAAGAGGAGGGGAGTTCAGAGGGAGAGAAGGAGCAGCAGACAGGGAGGAGAAGGAGGAGAAGCAGGTAGAACTTACTTACAGTGCACAGGAGGCAAAAAGCAGACTGCAAATGTATCTGGAGCGAGTCATCCACCATGCACTGTCACATCTTGCGCTCCAGGATGCCGGCACATGGCTCCTCATGTGGGCTTTTTTTTAACATGTCAGCTGCTGATAATAGTGTTCCCATCTGCAGCCTGTGCTGTCAACGCATAAGTCGCAGTAAGCCCAACACTCACATAGGGACGACCACCTTAAGAAGGCACCTGGCCTCCCATCACCGAGCCCAGTGGGAGCAACGCCGTCAGAACCCACAAAGCCACACTCCCGGCGTTCCATGTCCTGCCTCTTCTTCTTTCTCCTTCCATTTGTCCTCCACTCCACCTTCCACTGTGCCGTCGTCACGTTCATCTGGCAGAAGGCAGTCTTCCGTGGCCCAAATATTCCAACGTAAAAAGTTGATGACGCCAGATAACCCTCTTGCCCAACGGCTGACCGCTGGCTTGTCGGAACTGCTAGCCCGCCAACTACTGCCATATAAACTGGTGGACTCTGAGGACTTTAGAAAATTTGTGGCCATTGGCACACAATACTGGAAGGTCCCCGGAAGGAAATATTTCTCCCAAAAGGGCATCCCAGAGCTATATGCCCATGTTCAGCGGCAAGTGAATATATCTCTGGCACACAGTGTCCGTGCCAAGATACATCTGACCACAGAAACGTGGTCTAGCAAATCCTCCGTCTCCTCCTCGGCTGACTCCTCCTTTTCCACTGCACCCCCCAAGCTCCCCAGGACCTATTCGACGTGCCAGGTGAGATGTTGCCATGCTGTGCTGCGGCTGTTGTAACTGGAAGCCAAGAGCCACACCGGTCCTGCACTGCTTTCAGCTCTGGGGTGACAGGCCGATCAGTGGCTAACGCTGCTCAATTTGACAGTTGGTAAAGTGGTGTGCGACAACGGTGCCAATCTGCTGAGTGCGCCTAAACAGGGCAAAATGACACATGTGCCGTGCATGGCACATGTCCTGAACTTAGTCGTGCAGCGATTTGTTGCCAAATACCACGGGGTCCAGGAATCTCTGGCCATTTTAGAAGATCTTACACTGCCATTGCTGTCAGACGTCTTATTTGTGACAGCCCGACGCGCTGGAACTCCACCTTGTATATGCTTGATAGGCTGCTCCAGCAGCAATGTGCCGTTAACCACTACCTGTACGAACTCTGCAGCAGGACAGGTTCTGGGGAGCTTGGTTTCTTTTCACCGTGCCAGTGGCTGCTCATGCGCGACGCATGCAGACTTCTGCGGCCATTTGATGAGATCACCAAACTGGTCAGTCGCAGCCAGGGCACCATCAGTGATATCAGACCTTACATTTTCTTTCTGGAATGTGCATTGCGTTGTGTCATTGACCATCGAGGAGCAGGAGCTGGAAGATGAAGAAGTCGCAATGCTGAATGAATTCCCAGGGGTGACTACTCCATCTGAGACAAGTCAGCAGGCGTGTGAAGAGGAGTCAGAGGATGATGGTGGCTGGGGGAGGAGGAGGAGGAGCAAGAAGAGCAGGGTTTGAGGGGGACTTTAAACTTTTCAGGGATCCCTGGTGTCCGTGGCTGGGGGGAGGAGACCGAGGACGACATTCTCCTGGGCGATGAGCAGGAGCAAGGGCGCTCCATTGCTTCCAATTTAGTGCAAACGGGGGCCTTCATGCTCCAGTGTTTGAAGAGAGACCCCCGTATAAAAATCATAAAGTGCAAGGACCAGTACTGGGTGGCAACGTACTTAGACCCCC
Organism: Bufo bufo; assembly: GCF_905171765.1. Lineage (NCBI taxonomy): Eukaryota > Metazoa > Chordata > Amphibia > Anura > Bufonidae > Bufo > Bufo bufo. The sequence goes on from NC_053392.1 coordinate 185,169,271, forward strand.
GATACAAGCACAAAATGGAGGGCATGTTACCAGCATCACAAAGTGTTGTCAGAGTGCAGCATTTCCAGGCCTTGCTGCAAATGAGATGCTGCATTCTGATGTTCTGCAATTTGCCATGGAACTCTTGGCTTGCCCCATGTCGAGTGGCCTGTCCGAAAGGACGTTCAGCGCAGCAGGGGGACCAATAAGCGCACTCGCCTAGCTCCCGACAGTGTGGACTACCTCACATTTCTAAAAATAAAATGAGGCATTGATCTCGGAGGAATTCAACACCTATGGCGACCAAGTGTAATTGAATTTCGCCATGCCAGCCCACACATATCCGCCATCACCCAGAACAAAGAATGGTCCTTGTCTTATGTATATACAGTGGCATAAAAGGCCTTTTCTGCCAGGTGAATGCCTAAGTTTTGGGGCCTCTACTCCAGTGGCCTACGCTAAAATTGTTATCCAGTGACCGCCTAATGTACCTCCAGCCACATAATCACTTGTTCTTTTCTATCAGGTGAATGCCTAATTTTTGGAGCCTGTACTGGCCTACATTAAAATAGTTATCAAGTGACTGTCTAATAAACCTCCAGCTACATAATCAATTGTTCTTTTCTGTCAGGTGAATGCCTAATTTTTGGGGCCTGTACTGGCCTACAGTAAAATAGTTATCCAGTTGTAAGAGGCAGCCCTGAATCAACCAGCAGCATTTCCAGCACTTATATCTATGCAGACTGTCATGTTTCCCTCCGGCCACCAGAGGCCACTGTGACTAAACAGGAAGCTGAGTTGTGCTGGCCAGAGGCTAAGAAAGAGTTAAGAAGTTTTCCCCAGGCTGTTCCAGAAGTTTCTGGGGCCTTTCTGAGATAACAGGGAGAGATGGACTGCTGAGAGATAACAGTAAAAGATTGGAGCAGCAGGAGGCTATATTAGCTGAGATTTCCCTGACAGCTGTGGAGATGCACACAGAGGACTTCACCGTGTGTTCCAGAGGAGTGGGACCGTGTGTTAGAGACCAGTACAAGCCGGATCCTTCCTGCCAGAGCTGAAACTAGGTGGAGATCTGCATCTGCTGTAACCAGAGAGAGAAAGACAGACAAGCAAGCGACTGGACCTGGAGCCAGACTGCATCTTATTGGATCCAGGAGGATCTGCAGAACTGTGAGTGGCACCGGTGCTTTCCTGTGATAGGTTATAGAGTCATGGACTTAGTCAGTGCGCTGTAGAAGTGTCCCCTGGGTAGCAGGGCTAGATAGGAAATTGGTAGTGAGAGTAGCTTGCAAGCTGACTACTTACTGTTTAGCTCATTCTGTGTACAGTGGGATGCGAAAGTTTGGGCAACCTTGTTAATCGTCATGATTTTCTTGTATAAATCGTTGGTTGTTACGATAAAAAATGTCAGTTAAATATATCATATAGGAGACACACACAGTGATATTTGAGAAGTGAAATGAAGTTTATTGGATTTACAGAAAGTGTGCTATAATTGTTTTAACAAAATTAGGCAGGTGCATAAATTTGGGCACCACAAAAAAGAAATGAAATCAATATTTAGTAGATCCTCCGTTTGCAGAAATTACAGCCTCTAAACGCTTCCTGTAGTCTCCAATGAGAGACTGGATTCTGGTTGAAGGTATTTTGGACTATTGCTCTTTACAAAACATCTTTAGTTCATTCAGGTTTGATGGCTTCCGAGCATGGACAGCTCTCTTTAAGTCACACCACAGATTTTCAATTATATTCAGGTCTGGGGACTGAGATGGCCATTCCAGAACGTTGTACTTGTTCCTCTGCATAAATGCCTTAGTGGATTTTGAGCAGTGTTTAGGGTCGTTGTCTTGTTGAAAGATCCAGCCCCGGCGCAGCTTCAGCTTTCATGGTCTCCAGAATCTGCTCATACTGAGTGGAATCCATGCGTCCCTCAACTTTGACAAGATTCCCAGTCCCTGCACTGGCCACACAGCCCCACAGCATGATGGAACCACCACCATATTTTACTGTAGGTAGCAGGTGTTTTTCTTGGAATGCTATGTTCTTTTTCCTCCATGCATAAAGCCCCTTGTTATGGCCAAATAACTCAATTTTAGTTTCATCAGTCCACAGCACCTTATTCCAAAATGAAGCAGGCTTGTCTAAATGTGCTTTAGCCCACCTCAAGCGGCACTTTTTGTTCTGTGGGCGGAGAAAAGGCTTCCTCTGCATCACTCTCGCATACAGCATCTCCTTGTGTAAAGTGCGCCGAATGGTTGAATGATGCACAGTGACTCCATCTGCAGCAAGATGATGTTGTAGGTCTTTGGTGCTGGTCTGTGGGTTGACTCTGACTGTTCTCACCATTCGTCGCTTCTGTCTATCCGAGATTTTTCTTGGTCTGCCACTTCGAGCCTTAACTTGAACTGAGCCTGTGGTCTTCCATTTCCTCAATATGTTCCTAACTGTGGAAACAGACAGCTGAAATCTCAGAGACAATTTTCTGTATCCTTCCCCTAAACCATGATGGTAAACAATCTTTGTCTTCAGGTCATTTGAGAGTTGTTTTGAGACCCCCATGTTGCTACTCTTCAGAGAAAATTAAAAGAGCAGGGAAACTTACAATTGACCCCCTTATATACTCTTTCTCATAATTGGATTCACCTGTGTATGTAGGTCAGGTGTCACTGAGCTTACCAAGCCAATTTGAGTTCCAATAATTAGTTCTAAAGGTTTTGGAATCAATAAAATGACAACAGTGCCAAAATTTATGCACCTGCCTAATTTTGTTTAAACAATTATAGCACACTTTCTGTAAATCCAATAAACTTCATTTCACTTCTCAAATATCACTGTGTGTGTCTCCTATATGATATATTTAACTGACATTTTTTATTGTAACAACCAACGATTTATACAGGAAAATCATGACGATTAACAAGGTTGCCCAAACTTTCGCATCCCACTGTATATGCAAAACTCCATTGCCATTGTTGTTGATTTATGTTCACCTGTTAATACCATTCCTGTCTTTGTCCCATTGTGCCTCTGGTGCGGTGGTACTGTATTGTTACTCAGGTTTTCCGGCAGTTTCATTTTGCTCCTTAATAAAGCCGGTTTTCCTTCAGTCTCGTTGTCCGCTGTACAGTACTTGAATCCTGCTTTGCGGTCTCTCCCTCTTCTGACCACTACACAGTGACCGTCTAATGTACCTCCAGCCACATAATCACTTGTTCTTTTCTGTCAGGTGAATGCCTAATTTTTGCGGCCTGTACTGGCCTACAGTAAAATTGTTATCCAGTGACCGTCTAATATACCGTATTTTTCGCCCCATAAGATGCCCCTGCATCTACTCCGCTAACACTGATACATCGCCGGCTGCGATGTATCAGCGAGGAGGGGCTGGAGGCCGGCAATTCGCGACGGGGCCGGTGCAGTCTTTGTACTCTAATACACCTAATACACCGGGCCCCCGCACACACCAGTATTCATATGTAAACTGTAGGCAATCGATATGTAAACTGTAGCCAATCCATATGTAAACTGCAAAGTAGCGCAATCCACATAGTACTCACTATAAAACGCCTGTATTAGCAGGCAGGCTGGCCAGTCACTCACTTCCTCACGTGCATGCTCCTCCCACTTTATTAATGAAGCAGGCGGAGAAGGCTCGTGAGGGAGTGAGTGACCGGCCAGCCTGCAGTGCCTTCTAGCACGGGAGTTTCATAGTGAGTACTATGTGGATTGCGCTACCTTGCAGTTTACATATGGATTGCCTACAGTTTACATATTGATTGCTTACAGTTTACATATGAATACTGGTGTGTGCGGGGCCCAGTGTAATAGAGTACGGTGACTGCACCGGGCCCCGCCGAGATTTCAACGCCAGTTGCCTGCCTCCACCCCTTGTCATGGGGTCACTATTTACCGTACACAGAGACACTGTTATGGGTGATATCTGTGGATAACACATATATAGCATAAGATGCTATTTACGTTATGTGTCATCCACAGATTCCCCCAATAACAGTGTCATCCACAGATGCCCCCATAACAGTGCCAACCACAGATCCCCCATAACTGTGCTATCCACAGATGCCCCCATAACAGTGCCATTCACAGATGCCCCCCATAACAGTGCCATTCACAGATGCCCCCATAACAGTGCCATTCACAGATGCCACCATAACAGTGCCATTCACAGATGCCCCCATAACAGTGCCATCCACAGATCCCCCATAACAGTGCCTTCCACAGATACCCCCATCAGTGCCATCCACAGATCACTCCCAGAACAGTGCCATCCACAGATCACTCCCAGAACAGTGCCATCCACAGATCCACCTCAGAACAGTGCCATCCAAAGATCCCCATAACAGTGTCATCCACAGATACCCATAACACTGTTATCCACAGATCCCCCATAACAGTGCCTCATCCACAGATCCCCATAACAGTGTGTCAGCCACAGATTCCCATAACATTGCGTTGTCCACAGATCCCCATAACAGTGCATCATCCACAGATCCCCATAACAGTGCGTCATCCACAGATCCCCAGATCCCCCCATAATAGTGTCATCCACAGACCACCATTAGTTCAAATCCACCAAAAGCACACCTTTTGGTTAAAAATAATTTTTTTCTTATTTTCCTCCTCAAAAACCTATGAGCGTCTTATAGGGCGAAAAATATGGTACCTCCAGCCACATAATCACTTGTTCTTTTTTGTCAGGTGAATGCCTAATTTTTGGGGCCTGTACTGGCCTACAGTAAAATTGTTATCCACTGACTGTCTAATATACCTCCAGCCACATCATCACAAGTTCTTTTCTGTCAGGTAAATTCCTAATTTTTGGGGCCTGCACTCCCATGGCCTAAAATAAAAATTTTCTAGGCTCCAGCAGGGCACATTTTTGAGTTGAGTTTCCCTTTAAGATGCATAAAAATGGCCCCTGATTAAAATGCATATTTTTTGTGGGAATTGTTGCGATTGATCCCCCTCTGGTATGTCACTGTCCATGTTGTGGGACTATTTGTGCACTTCTAGTAAGTATTTCGTGGCTGCAAATATGACCTGAAGGTTTTTCAGGTTCTCCTGCTATTAAAGTCAATGGGGTTTGCCGCAAACGCGCGGTTCGCGAATATTTGATCGCTAACGCGCGTTCGCGAGTCGTCCCGGCCGATGTTCGTCCATCACTAGTGCCGACCAGTGGCGTACATAGAGAAGTAAGGGCCCCATAGCAAGGATCAAACCAGGTCCCCCACACAGGACAGAAGGGTTTCCTCCTAAACCTCTTTCAGTGACTCTTGGGCCATTTTTTCCACTGCCTCACTTGCTAAAAGTTGTTTCTTTAGAGGGTAGAGTCCTGACCAAGTTTTCACCCCCAGTAGAAGAGGAGATGATCCCAACTGCCCCCCCCCCCTTGTCCTGGGCCCCAAAGTAGTTGCATAGTCTGCTGCTATGGTAGTTACGCCCCTGGTGCTGACAATATGCTTGTATCTGCACTGACAAGACGGATTAGACTGGGGATTTACAGCCAGATCAAAACCGCATAAAGTTGTTGCGTCCCCTGGCATCCAAGCAAACGGTGGTTAGCATTATTTTTGAACAGGCAAACAAAAATGTTATCTGCTTTAAATTATGATTAGATGATATCATTGATGTCACTTGAAAAACCATGTAATAATATATGAATGGTGACTATCAATAAGGATTTAACCAAGGTACTGTTTTATGGAATGACAACTATCTGTTCTCATAGAGAAGGGAGTCTCCAGTCAATAGCAATAAAACATGAAGGTCCCCTGATGAAGCTCGGGTGATAACTGAACTGGCACTCTTGTGATATTGTTGTTTTTGGAAAATGCCATACAATATCCAGTTTACTTTAGGTAAATTTTACTCTATTTTAAGTTTAACTCTGGCACTGCTAATCCTTTGTATATTTTCTGAATAAAGATGGAACTCTGGCTTTATGATTCAGTCATTTATTGATTTTGAGGATTATAGGTTTTATAAATCATGATGCATGGCCCGGCTGAGCTGTTAAGTGATCTAATATAGAAGTTAGGTTCAATAGATACATTAACATGCTTTAATGGAAGACATAGTCATAAGGAATTATAATCCTTGTCCCAGCCTTTGTCTACATCTGAGTGAAGTGAAGAAATATGGTCAGTTCTAAGTATGGTAGGTCAGCTGAAGGAATGGCGTCTAGTGGAAGGAGGCAACTAGTACTATGCTTCATAAATGAAGAGTGGAACTGCCAGGGGTGATGCTAAAGTCACATCTGGGCCTACACCAATTACCATTTGTCGATGTCAACATGGCATACAGGGGACTCTGGGGCATTAATCCTTGAATGTGGCACCTATTGACATTATATTATCTCATTCATGGTCCCATGATTAAGGACCATTAAAAATACTGCTAATAATGTTTGTTTCTACCTTATACTGTTATTATCCACATGCATTACATCATATGAAAAATCATGTTCTTTTTTATATTACTACTTACTTTAAGAGCTTAGACTTTCGTTCCCTGTGATGTAGTTTGATATTTTTGTGAGCAGATTTAGAAGCAGCCTTTCAGACAGAGTTTCAATAGTAGGATTGGCTACATCCTCAGCATTACTGTAATTCTAAATTGACACATTGCCTACACCGGTCAAGCTTCTCAGCGCCATAAATTCGGCAGTACAATAAGCGGCCTAGTTGAAGGTGTCAGGTCAGAGATCACAGATGGGATTGGCACACAGAACTTGCATACTTGTATATGCATTTTAAATCTAATTTCCATAATACCATATCGTAAAAAGAAACCCAGTGTTATATACAAGCCTGGTCTGAAAAATGCATTGTCTCTTTTTTGACAGATACAAAAATGGGAAGTTTATCTTGGCCCACAGCTACATTTATAACTGTTGTTGCCACCGTTTATTTGGAGGCCAAAACGACTCAGCCAGCAAAGTACACTAAAAAAGTGTATGACATGGAGATTGCCAATGCTTTTGAGACTTCGCTTGCGCCACCGACAGAAGAGACTGTTTTCACTGAATTACCGGAGACAAGTGACACCACTACTGAGCTGGCCTCCTTAAACCCTGATTTCAGAACTGCCACCACTCTATATCCTTTTGATAATTTCACTCTTGAAACTGCGGATTTCTTCTTTAACTGTTGTGACTGTTGTACACCTATGGCTGGGCCGAAGGGGGAACCCGGACCCACAGGACCTCCAGGTAAATCAGTCTTTATGCAAATTAGATAGAAATATGTACTCTATTAAATCTGCACATTCCAGCGAACACATGAGAACTAGTCTCAGAAAAAGGTGCTGAAGCCTATGTCAAGTAAGGCTGCATTCATATATGCCTTGGGCCTATGTTGCACATTCCATCAAAACCAGTGCACAAAAAATCCTGCATGCATTATACTTAACTAGCAGGCTCTTGAACGAATAGAGAACAGACACCATTATAGTTAAAGGGGTTCTGCACTTTCATTTAACTGATGATCTATCCTCTGGATAGATCATCAGCATCTGATCGGCAGAGTTCCGACACCCGGGACCCCCGCCGATCAGCTGTTTGAGAAGGCAGCGGCACTCCAGCAGCGCAGCGGCCTTCTCACTGTTTACCACTGCTGGAGCGCTGCTGCCTTCTCAAACAGCTGATCGGCGGGGGTCCCAGGTGTCGGAACTCTGCCGATCAGATGCTGATGATCTATCCAGAGGATAGATCATCAGTTAAATGAAAGTGCAGAACCCCTTTAAAGGGGTTGTCTCACTTCAGCAAATGGCACTTATCATGTAGAGAAAGTTAATACAAGGCCCTTACTAATGTATTGTGATTGTCCATATTGCTTCCTTTGCTGGCTTGATTTATTTTGCCATCACATTATACACCGCTCGTTTCCTGGGGTTATGACCACCACTGCAGCACAAATACAAGGTGGGCCGGGGCAGGAGATTCTGTGCATGCGTGTGTGCCTATGGGCCCTCCCATGGTCCCAGCCATCAGAGAGGGCAGTGATTTTTTCTACAGTACACAAGCACGGCCACCGCTGCTGGATTGCAGAGTGGTCATAACCCCTCTGAATACAAGCTGTGTATAATGTGATGGAAAAATAAATGAAACCAGCAAAGGAAGCAATATGGACAATCACAATACATTAGTAAGTGTCTTGTATTTACTTTCTCTACATGATAAATGTAATTTACTGAAGTGAGACAACCCCTTTAATGGGGTGTGCTGTGCTCCGTTTGGTTCAGTTATTGTTGTTGTTCTGCTCCTATAATGGAGCAGACCAAAGAAAATTGATAGTACAAGTGTAAAAGAAACCTAATCTCCGCTCATATAGTGGGTAAAAGCAAACTGTCCATGCTGTCGCTGGTTCAAACCTATTGGTGGCCTCACACATGATGTTTGTGAAATGTGGGCATTTTGCCAGACTCCTCCAGTACATCGTAGTCTATTGTATTAAGTTCTTCAGATAAAGGCATTCTACAGAAGGTGGCACAACGGCCTGATGCTGTACACACCTTGATGGAGCACTCTAAGTGCATGCAGCCATTCTGCACCTACATATGCCTCTCATTTCATTTGGAGAATATCATGGCATGAACCACCACATCCAGTGGAGCATCATACAGCATTTGGACCATAGGAAGAAGATTCGGAATGCCACTTTAAAGGCTCTTGCATTTTAAATAGTCCCATTTAACAAATATAAAACTAAACCTGCTGATTACCAAGCCCATTGATACATTGCTTGATACAAGTGAACCAATGTGTATGCTGAGTGATCAGAGAAAAGGGAATCTTCTCAATCTTGGTTGATTTGTCCTAAAAGGAAACTGTTATGCGTGGTACTGTATATGAGAGAAGCAATTCAATGCCAATTTTGCTCTGCTACATCAATCTGTGTTTGGTAAAGAAATAACAGTCTTAGCCTATGTATGCATTCACTAATATATTCCCATTTTGTATTGCATCTAGTTTCTGAAATGTCTAAGTGCTTCTTCTTATAGCCATGAAAGATAACATTAAAACACTAAAATTGATTATTACACAAACAATAGCATTTTCTTGGAGATATAGAATAGCCAAGTAAAGTGAGCTGGCCTATTTTCAAAAGTTGCATAACAGTGAATGGAGAGCGTACCATGCAAATGCAGCCATCTCTCCATTCATCACTATGAGACTGCTGGAAATGGCTGAGCTGGTGCTTGGCTGTTTTCAGAACAACCATAGCGGTGAACGGAGGGAGGCGCGTGCGGCTGGTCTCTGTTCATTTTGGGGGCTCCTTTATGTCTATCTGACATTGATCTTATCTACCCTTGCGATATATAACATCAATGTCCCAGATGGGAATACCCCTTTAAGCTATAGGTCAGCTTAATAAAAGGAAAGACTATTGTTTCAATTCATAGAAAATTACAAGTCACCGATTTTCCTCTTTTCCTCAACCATTTAATAAGATTTAAACATTGAAAGTGTTATTACACTAGACAGAAGGTTAAGAGATCACTCTCATATATTGACTAGCTTTTTTTTTTTTTTTAATGGCTATGATTCAGTATTGTATAGGATTGTTATTGGGCTTTTTAGATTTACCATTAGTTCATTTCTATATAAGTGAGTAAATTTAATTAAATAAATAAATAAATACATATTATTGGAATTCCAGAATAAGTGCATAGGACTCTAGTTAACAGCTTTAGTCTGAAGCAGGGGTGTAATGGGGGATGTAGAGAATGTAGCAGATGTAGCATACTGTGCTATGTTGTCTGGTAAAATGATGGATATCATGAAGGAACCCAAACAGACATTAAAGTCAATGAGGCACTGTTGGTGTCTGTCAGGTGATAGATCCGTCTTTTTGGCTAGCATTTAGTTTTTTGTTCCTATGATGGAATAGAGTAACAGGTATGTCTAACACAGATGTGAATGAAGCCTTCATTTTGTAGCCTCTGTTAACATTGTGAATAGTTCAGGGCATAGTTAGGCAAGGCCTGGCGCATTGTGGCACCAACAACGTACAGCTACTTTCACACTGGCGTTTTGACTTTCCATCTGTGAGATCCGTTCAGGGCTCTCACAAGCGGTCCAAAACGGATCAGTTTTGCACTAATGCATTTTGAATGGCGAAGGATCCGCTCAGAAGGCATCAGTTTGCCTCCGTTCAGTCTCCATTCCGCTTTGGAGGCGGACACCAAAACGCAGCGTACAGCATTTTACTGTCCGCTTGATGAAGCGGAGCCAAACGGATCCGTCCTGGCACACAATGTAAGTCAATGGGGACGGATCCGTTTTCTCTGACACAATCTGGCACAATAGAAAATGGATACGTCCCCCATTGATTTTCAATGGAGTTCATGACGGATCCGTCATGGCTATAGAGGACATAATACAACCGGATCTGTTCATGATGGATGCATGCGGTTGTATTATTGTTACGGAAGCGTTTTTGCAGATCCATGACAGATCCGCAAAAAAACGCTAGTGTGAAAGTAGCCTAAACTGCCCAGGCCAATGTATTTAGTGTCTAAGGCATAAGTCAGTCTTTGCCTTCCCCTTTTCTTCTATTGAGCCTCAATATCCTTTTTATTATCCATACCTCAGAATAAAGAAATAGCCTATTATCTTGGTAATTATGCTATGGTTCTGCCTGGGGTGCAATAATCTGTCTATGTTATTTTGACCCTAATGCCTCATGCACACGAACATATTTTGTTTCCGTGTCCGTTCAGTTTTTTTTGCGGATAGGATGCAGACCCATTAATTTCAATGGGTCCGCAAAAAATGTGGAAAGCACACTGTGTGCTATCCGCATCCGTATGTCTGTTCCGTAGCCCCGGAAAAAAAAAAACAAGTCCTATTCTTGTCTGTTTCAGGCATTTTTGCAATGGATCCGCAAAAAAATAAAACGGATGGCATACGGATGTCGTTGTTTTTTTTTGTTTTTTTTGCGGATCCGCAATTTGCGCGGTCGTGTGCATGTAGCCTAACATAGCAGCTGGGATTCAGCTTGAGCTATTACCAGGCAAGCCACAAAATACGTTTCAAAGCAATCACCTGTCTAAATACAAAATTATGCGGAAGATTTACCAAACTGATGTAAAGTAGAACTGGCTTAGTTGCCCCTAGCAACCAATCAGATTCCACCTTTCATTTTACAAAAGAACTCTGAAAAATGAACGGTGGAAACGAATTGTTTGCTAGGGGCGACTAAGCCAGTTCTACTTTACATCAGTTTGGATAAATCCAACCCTATGTCTTGGTGTAATTGCATAATGGTTTAGGATATATGTAATGTCATTATTATTCATACAATAACCGATTTGCAAAGACCCACTGAAAATATTTACAGACACTACATATGCTGCATATTATTTAGCTTAAAAATGCCTTTTCAGATAAAATGCTAAACTAATCAGATGTGTTCTGAGAGCGGCCCTCCTCAAGGTGACTGCTATTTGTTTCCTGCTTCTGCCTCTGGAAGGCGATTCTGACTACGTATTGATTTCATTCCTCCGGATCAAATGACATTAATAGTGCCTGGGAACCGGCAGATGATTTTCTATCATTGAAAACCACTATGTTAATTTTGATTGAAGCAAGGCTTTTCTTCCCATTGATGGTGTCAACAAAATAAATTGCTCTTTCTTTTCATAAAAAAAAGGCATACAGTATTGAACGCTCTTTATTTTGCAGGTCCCAAAGGAGACACTGGGGACATGGGATTGCCAGGACCACATGGAGCGACTGGTCCCTCGGGCCTTAAGGGCTATAAAGGAGACAAAGGTGTACAAGAATGACACTGTATTGATTTAGGTCAATGTTAATGGAAGAAGAAAATGGGATAAAATATGTCCATTCAGCAAAATATATTTTATATGTACCATGACACTTTGTACCTATACAATTATATAGTGTTCTTACGAAAACACAAAATCACAATCTACTCATCTTCTGATCCTTATAAGTGTCCCTCCAGTAAAAATATACGGGTGGGGGTGCGGGGGAGGTGAATTTATCATTGTAGGTGTATTTGAGGTTAGATTTTAGATTGGAATATCTATGCGTACCTGCGCATAATTTATGAAGATGGTGCACAGCAGTAGTTGTGCCTATTTCAGTGAACGTGCACCTGGGGTTGCCTGGCAGGAAGTTACAACTTTTTTGTGACTTTTAGAAAAGTCACACTTCATACATGTGACTTAAAAGTGAATCACTCCAAAGTCCTGACCAAATTTTCCCTCTACCGTGGGGCTAGTAGTAGTAGTAGGTGCAGTAGTCCAAAAGTTCTAAATTTTTGCGTAAATGACTCCTAAAAGTCGCAAAGCCACTATTTGTAACTTTTTTAAGTAGGCATTTCTGTGACTAAAAACCTGTTTTGAAAATCAGTTTCTGCAACATGTGCATGGATTTTTTGCAAAACCTATTCATATGAATAGGATAGTCACAGATATTTCTGTAATAAATCTGCTGCATGTGAACATGGTCTTAGACAACCTCCTAGATGTCTCCCTGCACAGAGAGCTGTCTAATTGAAACTATGGGGGGATTTAGTAAACTGGTGTAAAGAAGAACTGGCTTAGTTGCCCTTAACAACCAATCAGATTCAGTGCCGCACCGCCAAATAGTCTAGCTGAGGCAATCGCCTCAGGCGGCGTGACCCTGGTGACAAGTGAGGGGGCGGCAGGGCAGTAGGAGATGAGCACTTCCATTGTGGAAGCGCTCATCTCTATATTCATCTGTATCGCTATCCTCAGGACAGCAATACAGATGATTGCTGTGGCGGGGCAGGGGCATTTTGTTAATATGTCCATAACACTTTTTGTAATATACTTTATTCATTTATTTTTAATAGACTTTATCCCCCTAAAGCACGTTTCCCTGTGCACTTAAAATGCACTTTTCTGTACACCGCTGACTTCTCAGCAGTGTACATAGTTGACAGTTTCTCAATGGGGCCTTAGCGCAGGGAGTATGGACAGGAGTGCACATTGCTGCTCCAGCCCGTGCCCCCTGGAGGTTTACTAAATGCTGGCATAGCACACTCTGTAACCATGTAACCATGTGCTATGCCAGGATTAGCTGAGCGGAGCAGCTCATGCCTGTGCCTGAAAGCTGACATGCAGGACTCTTAAATCAGTCAGGAGCCTCTCCCCTCAGCTAATCCTGGCATAGCACCTGGTTACATGGTACCCATGTGCTATGCCAGCATTTAGCCAACCTCAGGGGGCACACACAGGAGCCACTCCGCTCAGCTAATCCTGGCATAGCACATGGTTACAGGGTACCCATGTGCTATGCCAGCATTTAGTAAACCTCTGGAGGGCACGGGCAGAAGCAGCAATATGTGCTCCTACCCGTACTCTCTCTGCTAAGAACCCATTGAGAAACTGTCAACTTCATACTCAGTACACTGCTGAGAAGTAAGTGGTTTATGGAAAAGTCAATTTTAAGTGCACAATGAAAAGTACACTTTAGGGGGGTAAAGTCAAAAAATACTAAATACATTAATAAAGTATATTATGTTGTGTTGTTATGACATTATGGACATTTTAACAAAAATGTATTCATGTATTCAAAAGTTTTGTTACTCTTTTAAAGTAATTCACTTAATGTGTCAGTGATTTTAATTAGAGATGAGCGAATTTATGAAGAGTTCGATTTAGCTGATTCGCTGAATTTTACAAATAAATTAGCTTCGTGACGAATGACCGCTTTTTTTTTAAAGTAGCAGGTGCAATGACAGGGAGCAGCGATAGCGCCACCCCCCATCATTGTGCCCCTCAGTTGCTATGTTCATAAATGATCAAGGCATCTGAGTGTAAAAACAGTGAGAAATTAACATAAAAAAAAAATTAAATCAAATTTAAAAGTACAAAAACACACCCAGGAATCAGATACATTCCAATAAAATAAGATAAAATAGAAAAGGATAGCCCCCCTGTAATATGTAGATATTAGTTTTGTGACAATTCACACTGTTATCACCTGATAGGGAGTTAAGAATGTAAACTATTTAAAGCAATATGAAGAGTATAGAATAAAGAGCACAATCTTGTGCTATTTAGCCGCCAATATAGATCCAATATTAGTCCACGTAAAATCTGTCTGTAATGGGTTTTGTCCTGTATAGCCACCATGTGATATTTATAATATTGCCATCAGTTCAATATATCACGCTACAGGATGAGTACTTAATATTGTTTGTCGGAGCAGATATAACATTACCACAGGGTGATAGCAAAGACCAGAACTGAGCACTAGTAAGTACTGTATCTCAGCTCGCTCAAAGTATGTTCAAAAGGTGTACACGTATAACCCCAAGTTTGTAACAGTAAGTTCCATCAATTATTTCCGTGTGCTCGATGTGCTTAATTCCAGTCAATAGCAAAATGCCACTGCTCTGATCAATGCACTAATCAGATACCACCACTTCTGCCGATGTAATTCACCAAGGACCAACCGGGGCAGTCAAAAATGATCTCAGCATGTATTTTTAAATATTTCCACTGTTAAGTCCATTTGGCAAATAGAGTTATAGCAGGGCCGTGCTCCCCGATGTTCAACAGTGGCGTCCCACTGTACACGGGTGTACTGGCAGCTTCCCTGCCCCGGCGTCCGCCTGGAGCTCTCGCTGTTGGTGAAGGTTGGATGCTTTGCCTGCAATTAGCGTCCCACGTGTTGCCTCTAGTTCGGCGTCCACGTGTGTGTGTGTCGGCTCCGTGTGTTTTGCTTGGGCGGATAGATCGTTCGTTACTTGAAAAAATTTATGGAAGCGCTTCCACTTTCAATGCCGGGTATATTCCTTCTCAGAGCGGGGTATACGGGTGTTCTATCCTCTCTTTTACACCAGACGCATTTCGAAGTCCATTCCCTCAGTGGACCACAAACTTGGGGTTATACATGTACACCTTTTGAACATAATTTGAGCGAGCTGAGATACAGTACTTACTAGTGCTCAGTTCTGGTCTTTGCTACCACCCTGTGGTAATATTATATCTGCTCCGACAAACAATATTAAGTACTCATCCTGCAGCGTGATATTTTGAACTGATGGCAATATTATAAATACCACATGGTGGCTATACAGGACAGAACCCATTACAGACAGATTTGATGTGGACTAATAGTGGATCTATATTGACAGCTAAATAGCACAAGATTGTGCTCTTTATTCTATACTCTTTATATTGCTTTAAATAGTTTACATTCTTCTCTCCCTATCAGGTGATTACAGTGTGAATTGTCACAAAACTAATACCTACATATTACAGGGGGGCTATCCTTTTCTATTTTATCTTATTTTATTGGAAAGTATCTGATTCATGGATGTGTTTTTGTACTTTTATTATTGATATTAAATTAGTTATATATGTAACCCTCTGCGTGACCTCAGATTTAGAGTGACGGTCTCTACAGTATATCAATAGTTTCCATAAGTTTCTAAAACTGTCTCATAATCTGTAATTTAAACTCTGACAATGAATAGAAAATGAATAAAACATTGAACCTGTGGGTTATAGAAGACTGAGCAATCTGAAATAAGTGAAGAATAGCACTCCTGTGGTTCGATACCAAGCAGGTGTGAGACATTATTGATGCCACATTTTGAAACCAAGGTCCTTCATCAGGCTTATCGTAGTGGAGTATCTTCAGGGACGTAACTGACACTGGTATGTATGAAATCAATGAATAGGAAACTTTGCAAAAGAAAAGTTTTAAATTTGATAGTAGTGAATCTGAAACAAATTTAGCGGTCATGAATTAGTAGTCTTAGTTCTCCTTTCCTTGTAATGTTCACCATTGCTGCTTTGTATTGTGGCAATGAAGCTATATATTTCATAGGGTCGTCAGTGGTATATATGAAGTGACCAGTTCCTGGAGTGCAAAAAAAAGCCATTGTTAGGATTGTTCCACGTCTGCAGATGTACTTACATACCCATAAAATTTTGGAACTACAAAAATAATGGACAAACCTGCACTTTAACCAAACGTATTCATGTACAGTTGAACATGTGGTGGTATTACTGGCAATCTGCAATGGATAATGATGTTTCAAATGTTGATATATTGTAAAAGTTATGTAACAATTTGGCCAAAGGCAGGGACTATTTTACCGTTAAGAAGAGCACCAAAATAATGTTCACCCCTTTCATGCTCCGCCACCTCTTCTATGACTTCTGCTGGTCTTTGTTTACTTGGCTGCAGCAGCAAAATGGCCATGAAGATTGCAACCAATAACTAATAACTAATGCCCTACTTTCACTTACAGTAATGTTTCATGTGGTCATGTTTAAAATTTTTACAGGAAATGAGTCACATCCCTGCTCTACATATGTATTTATCTAAAAGCTTTTTATTATTGGAGGTATGTACTGTGTGAAACACTTACAGGGAACCTGTCACAATGAACATGGTGTTTGAGCTGCAGGCGGCATGTTCTAGAGCAGGAGGAGCTGAGCAGATTGATATTTAGTTTTATGAGAAAAAAATCATCATAATTAGTTTTTCATTTATTTAGATTCCTGCACATTCTGAGCTTTGAAATTAAGAACAGCTCTCTCTGTATACACAGTCATAGAGGGAAGGCTGCCAATCACTGATAGGAATGTCTTTTTGACTTCAAAGCCCAGAATGAGCAGGAATCTAAATAAATGAAAAATAAATTATACTGAATCTTCTCCCATTAAAAATACACTAATTTTCTCACGCCCTCCAGCTCTATAACATTCAGCGAGCAAATAACATTGCATTTCCATGGTGACAGGTTCCCTTTAAAAAAAAGGTGTGCTGCTTCTGGTCCAACATCGTTTTCTCAAAAGCTGGACCAGAGTAAAAAGGTCAGATTTTTACAGCTTCCATTGAGTTATGATAAATGTAAATAGTAAATGTATAAATTTCAATGCACTGAGCTCCCCCTAGTGGTGGCTGCAAGCAACTAGTTTTGACATAATCTGTGTAAGGGGTAGCAGTAGATTTAAAGGGAACCTGTCACCAGGATTTTGGGTATAGAGCTGAGGACATGGGTTGCTAGATGGCCGCTAGCACATCCGCAATCCCCAATCCCCATAGCTCTGTGTGCTTTTATTGTGTATAAAAACAGATTTGATACATATGAAAATTAACCTGAGATGAGTCAGAGCTTGAAAATATGACTCTTCTCTGGTCACACAAGTAAAATATGAATCTTTTATGTTAACTTGCATATGTATCAAATCGTTTTTTATTTTACACAATAAAAGCACACAGAGCTACGAGGACTGGGTATTGTGGATGTGCTAGTGGCCATCTAGCAACCCATGTCCTCAGCTCTATACCCAAAATCCCGGTGATAGGTTCCCTTTAAAGCTGCATGGGGGAGATTTATCAATGCATTTAAAATCACTTTGAGAAATATGTTGTTCAGAAGTTGGGAAAATGGGTTATAGAGGAACACACATTTTTTTCTCTTAATAAATTCTTCCACTTAATAAGGGACCTATGATATGATATGATATCTGTGTATATCTCTGGCACAAATGTACCTCTGCCGCTTTGGCGTCAGTATTATAAATGACACCATGTAGGTAGGGCCTTGTTTTGTATTAGGGTCCAAGAACTTTTAGTTACACATCTGTAGTCTAGGTGAGGTAAGTTTGGCAATTGCAGGTTATGCCATATTAAATTGTCTAAATCATAAGCAGATAATCGGAAATATACAGTGGAAAGGATGAGAATTTAGATATCCAAAGATGTAATGTTGCTGTTCAAAATGTCAGATAGACATGGGGCCAGCATAGTAATGCTGGGTATATATGTGTTAGACCAACCATCTAATGTGCATGGGATTTGTCACTGAGGGGTTGAACAATCAGATATGTTGGATTTAAAGGGCTGCTGCTCATTCTTCTTCATTAGGAAGAGATTAATGCTCATCAGCTTCACGTTCCTTGTTAAAAGAGGTGAACACCTTCTGGCTACTTGTGACCAATGTGTAGATGACCTTCCATTCACACACACTGCACCTTCACTGAACTCCCAACAGTAAAGTACAGATGGCAGATGCAGTGTATCTGAATGGAGGAGACATCATATGTAGGTGACTTGCCTGGTGCCTGGTCACATGAGCGTCCATCAGCAGCTATTTAATAGACAAGACCTCTGTGTGGACACACAAGACTTGGCAAACAAGCGGGCATACCTTATGAAATATATAAAATGGCACAGAATTTCAACAAAAGCTATATTCGTAAGAACCGTATAGTCATCTTACCTACCCATTGGTCAACAGTAACCAGAAAGTGGCCAATCCTTTAGGGCAGGAAAAGATAATAGCTGTCCAAAATAGCTGTCTCATATATATATATGGCTGGCTGAACTATGTGCTATCACTGGAAGTATCTTGGTAGCAGTGTGTCTTCAAGTACAGCAGCCACTAATCTGATGAGCAGAGTGAAAGGTGCCTCCCAGCATTCTACTACATCCTACAGTCTAGAGCAGGGACCAGGCCTAGTTATTAATGATGATATATCTAGGCCACAATGCTCCAAGTAAACAGCAGAGCCGGCTCCAGGTTCTTGTGGGCCCTTGGGCGATAACGACACTGTGGGCCTCCCTTGTGGTATTTTGCACAAATTACTCAGCAATGAAACTGCAGTGGGGGGGGGTCATACTGTATGGAGGGGGCGAGGGGGCACTGGGGGACAATATACTGTATGTGGGTCACTGGGGGTAATTATACAGAATTGGGGACACTGTGAAGTCCCCCAAACATTAAAAGAAAATGACCCATTTTGCTTGTACCTGCCACTGATCCACTCTCCTGAGCAGGCACAGGCACCATACCACTTACCCAGTATCTTCTGGGCCAGTGGTCTGGGTCTACCCACTAGCAGAAGGCTTGACCACTGGCATCCCATATGGTCACCTCTGCTGCAGGCTGTAGCCTGCACTTCTTGCATAAGGCTTCCCAGCTCTGCCTCTACAGCGTCCACTCACTTCAGCTTTTAAAAGACCTGCCAATGGCTTGTCACATCTTGGTACCTAAGGCATCTTCCCCTTTAGGTTATTTAGTGTGTTAGTACCAAGTGTGCTTTTCTGCCCGTGTACCAACTTCTGCCCATCTACTGATTCTCACCCTCTGCTTACTGACCTGACATTAGCCTGTTTACCATACTGATCCTTCCAAAGTGCAGAAAACCATAAGCAAAAACATTAGTTTAAAAGTGCCTTGAAAAGTTGAATAGATTTTTTAAGACAAGAGGATGGAGAAAAACTGCTAAAAATACCATTGCTTCAACATGTGTTTTTAATAAACTTAACATAACAGAGATGCACAAAAATGCCACCAAATTTAAAAATAAAAAGGGCAGCAGCCCTGGATTTGATATTTCACATTTGATATTTACCATAGATTTTCACCTAACATTTGAAGATGTATTTTGGAGCAAAAAAGCACACACAAAGAAAATAAAAAATAAAATGCAGGTACATCCAAAAATGCAAAGGTGCTGAAAAGCTGCATTTAAAAATGCTGGGTTTACACCTAGCTCTTTTATTGCATTTTGCTGACTGCTTTTTTTAATTCACACATATGTGAAGGGATATGTGAAGGGATTCATGTGTGAAGGGGGCTTAAAGCTTATTTGAATGTGCCTATATTTTTAAAGGGAGTCTGTCACCAGTACACAATGCCTTGTAGGGCTGTTCATTGCTTTGTTCTGGAGAAAATGTTCTTTTAATCCATATTCAAATGAGCAGTTAAGTGCACTGAGGGCGGGCCTGCACACTTGCTCCTCCTGCTTACTATGCAAGCCCCTCGCTCTCCTTGATTGACAGGGCCAGGTGAGATGAATATGCAGGATTCGGATTCTGTTACTCAAAAAAGAGAGGGAGGGGCTAGAAACAGGAAACAGGAGGAACAATAGTGCACAGAGTGGCTTGGGCCTGCCCTCATTGCACTTAAAAGTTTATTATCTAATTGAATAAAAGTACTTTTTGGGTCTCCTCAGTTGTCAGATATTGTCAAAATCCACCGCTTATTCCACTGCAGAAACGAGTGCATCTGTTCCGCTCTTGGTTTAACTCTACTGAATGGAGCTAAACTGCAAGCAATCTCTTGCTGCGGTTTCCCAAGGTGTCTATGTGGTAATTTCTTCCGTAATGGACGTGGCCATTTTTTGCGCGATAAGGAAAACCGCAAGTGAAAAATGCCTCAGCCACATGAGCTGCGGTGCGGCCTCCCATTGAAAGCAACAGAATCCCCGCTGAAACCCTTGCCAAAAATCTGATGTTTGAACATTTCCTTTCCCAGAATTAAGCAATGAATCGCTAAATGAAAAGTGTCATTAAGTTCAGCGGAGCGAGCCTTACAAGGCATTGTACCTGGTTTATCAGCGCATTTCCTGGTGACATACTCCCTTTAAGAAGTGCCCTTCTTGGCGTCATTGGGGGAGATAGAGTTCTTTACTAAGTGGCGATGCTAATGCGGATCTTTATGTGTAGGTGAGAAAGGCGAGAATGGTGACCAAGGAGCTAGTGGGATTCCCGGATTCCCAGGAAAGCCAGGAGAAGCAGGTAACGATAATGAATGAGGCACAATTATGTTTGTCTGTATCTCATTCTACATCTCTTGTAAAGAAACTCTGCTCTGTTGACCTCTGTTCAAATTGATTCTGCTGAAGGAGAAACAATCTCCTCTGAGATCTGTCAGATACATACATACCAGCAGACAAGCATACATTGATAGTCGCCTGTGTGACTGGAGAGCAAACATGTGCTTCTGCTTAAGAAATGCTGTTTAAATAATTGATTTAACCCATTGGCTGCCAGGGGAAGACCCTAAACAGATTGTTTCTCTTGTTCCCTCTGGCAGAGAATGCGGTATGTGTTCTTGATAACTATATAGCAATTATAGAAACACAGATGCTGTTCGAGTCTGGCGCTAAATTTTATGGTTGTTAAATACATTTTAATTACTGCATTCTTACAGAATGTGTACACTCATCACTGGAGGAACAGGACACACTTAATAACATATACGCTTCACTGCCACGTCGGACATTCTCATTTGGGAAAGTTATGGTGAATTAATGGAATAAATGCTTGTTTCTGAAAGAATTGCTCTAAGTCCTAGAGATAGCGATATGTGATTCTATCCAAGTCTTATCAACAGAGGCAGGAAATAAATTCTCCACTTATCATTTAATGCTGATGGCATCACTGGAAACTAGAACCCCAACATGATACATTTAAACCTTGAGAAAACACTTAATCCGCGGAATCTCTTGGATTTTAGTTGCTTTATTTTGAAACTACATTTTTATAATCGGTTGATGGCTAGGTATACCAATAAATTTTGCTTTAAACTATGGGCAAAAGATTACAACTTTAGGCCTCATGCATACGGCCGTTGTGCGGCCGTTCCGTGCATTGGGGACCGCAATTTGCACGGGCAATGTTTGTGCGGTGGCCAGGATGGGACGGATCGAGACCCATTCAACTTGAATGGGTCCATGATCCGTCCGCACCGCAAAAAAATAGAACATGTTCTATTTTTTTTGCGGTGCGGAGGCACAGACAGAAACACCACGGAAGCACTCTGTAGTGCTTCCGTGGGGTTCTGTGCCTCCGTTCCGCAACGCAGCTCCGGATTGCGGACCCATTCAAGTGAATGGGTCCGCATCCGTGATGCGGGGAGCACATGGCCGGTGACGGCATATTGAGGCCTTAGTATGTGGATAATTGTAAATGTTTTCCCTGAATTTCTTTCTTTGTTTTGTCATTTTTCTTACCATTTTGAAGTTTTAGGGTGCCTTCAAATGCGGCAGATTTTGTTGCAGAAAATTTTCTGCAACTGAAAATCAGTTTCATTCACCTGTATGGGGCTTGCAGAAATCCATGCCCTTTCCACCAAAACAACCCCATTCAGATGAATAGAATTGATTTTCAGAGCAACAAGATATGCAAGCTTTAAAGACACCCTTAAAGAGAAGCCTATAGAGAAAATGTCTGAAAAAGGTCAAAATTCAAAACACATTGGCACAGATTTATTATTGAAAATGCACCAGAATTCTGTTGCCCATTACATTGCATTTATTAAGGGTTTTAGAAGTTTTTCCTGCCTTGTTTGACAAGGGGGCTTTCCTAAATTGAAAGTGGCCTTGGCTTAATGGGAAAGGGGCATGTTTTAAGATGCTCTAATATTGCGCCAGAATTATGGAGTAAAGTTCGGGTACAAAGTGAGCCAACATCTAGCTAGTATAAACTTAGGAGGCCATGTGTCAAATGTGCTGCATCAGAAAAGTGGAGGGTTTTGCTTGTTTTGGACATAGAGTAAACAATTGTAACAAATTTATGAAGTGTCTGTGTTATTCTTAGTTTTTGTAATGTACTTTATTAGGGAAATATTTTTATTTGTACTAGTAAACAGGGAGTAAAGAGTCTTGCTGAGTGTTGGTAGGAGATCCTGTCTTCAGTCTTTAGTTCTACTAAGTGCTGAAGACACCTGTCTGTTATGTACAGAGGCTTCCAGCCTGCTTCTTGTCATTACCCTAATCCCGGAATTTGTACATGTGCCCTAACTATTACTGCCCATCACCCTGCCTATCTGACTTGTTTCATCCAGGCATCTTCAGCAATCAGTAGAACGCTGAAGACTGAAGACAGACTCTGCTTAGTAACACTCAGTTAGAGCTTTGCTAAGAAGACGCTTCCACCCTGTTTTCTTGCACAACGAGGCATCTTTCCCTGATAAAGTATATTACTAAAACATTTAACATCATTCTCCCTATGCTATATTAAAAATAAACTGAAACTACAGTCACACTTTATTAAGGTGTGCCCGCTGTTTTGAAGGTGGAACTACATTTTTAGCCCGATTTATTCTCACTGCTACTTTTTGTAAAAAAAAAAAGTCGCACAAAAGTTGCAAGAGTACGGTACTTCTGATGTACAAACTCACAGTGACTTTGAAATAAATCAGACTGTACTTCAGAAAAAAAATCCCCATGTAGGGGCATGTGATAAATTTAATGAGAAAAAACTAACAGACATTCCAAAATGAAAAAGGTGAAAAAGTCACATCTTGATACATTACCCCTTAGACTATAAAGTCTAAAGGTGTGCCTGTCTAATGTTCAATGCATAAATTTTATTTTATGCACTTGTATAGCGCTACTATATTCCGCAGCGCTTTACAAACATTAGCATCCTACTCAGGGCTGGTGCAAGGATTTTTGCCGCCCTAGGCAAAGATCCATTTTGCCGCCCCCTCATGTAACTCACTCACTGACAGACACACACACACACACACACTGACAGACATGCACTCAGACACTCACTGAATGATGTACACAGAAACTCACTGACAGACACACATACACTCACTGACAGACACACATACACTCACTGACAGCGTAACACCTACGGTATGTCAGGTGACAGCAGCAACGCCCAAAAAGATGTCATAAAGTGCATAGTTAGAGGGTGAGTAAGGCTACCAAGAGAGGTAAAGTGCCTAACAGGTCAGCGACAATACAGCCACGCATGTGATGGATCTATAGGTGCAGCAGGTGGCGCTGCTAATGCCAAGCCATCAAAGGAGCTCGCTGGGCTTCAAGAGCTTGCAATCTATCCACAGAAGCGAAACAGGTATCTACATGACTGTCCTATTTCATTTCACACACTGATCCCTTTGTTGAAGGAAATAGGTGACAAGGCTAGTCGGGACATGTCTACATACTAGCACCTGCACCCAAATTCTTTAACAGGGTACAGGTGTAGCAGGGCCGAATTTGTCACTTGGCACATTGCACCGATAAGCCATCAGGGCTTTTACATAGGGCTGCCCTAGCCTGAATGGGCAGGCAATGATTCCAGAGCAGTGTGCAAATTCAGCTCTGCTACATATATTCTATATACACTGCTCAAAAAAATAAAGGGAACACTTAAACAACACAATGTAACTCCAAGTCAATCACACTTCTGTGAAATCAAACTGTCCACTTAGGAAGCAACACTGAGTGACAATCAATTTCACATGCTGTTGTGCAAATGGGATAGACAACAGGTGGAAATTATAGGCAATTAGCAAGACACCCCCAATAAAGGAGTGGTTCTGCAGGTGGTGACCACAGACCACTTCTCAGTTCCTATGCTTCCTGGCTGATGTTTTGGTCACTTTTGAATGCTGGCGGTGCTTTCACTCTAGTGGTAGCATGAGACTGAGTCTACAACCCACACAAGTGGCTCAGGTAGTGCAGCTTATCCAGGATGGCACATCAATGCGAGCTGTTGCAAGAAGGTTTGCTGTGTCTGTCAGCGTAGTGTCCAGAGCATGGAGGCGCTACCAGGAGACAGGCCAGTACATCAGGAGACGTGGAGGAGGCCGTAGGAGGGCAACAACCCAGCAGCAGGACCGCTACCTCCGCCTTTGTGCAAGGAGGAACAGGAGGAGCACTGCCAGAGCCCTGCAAAATGACCTCCAGCAGGCCACAAATGTGCATGTGTCTGCTCAACCGGTCAGAAACAGACTCCATGAGGGGGATATGAGGGCCCAACGTCCACAGGTGGGGGTTGTGCTTACAGCCCAACACCGTGCAGGACATTTGGCATTTGCCAGAGAACACCAAGATTGGCAAATTCGCCACTGGCGCCCTGTGCTCTTCACAGATGAAAGCAGGTTCACACTGAGCACATGTGACAGACGTGACAGAGTCTGGAGACGCCGTGGAGAACGTTCTGCTGCCTGCAACATCCTCCAGCATGACCGGTTTGGCATTGGGTCAGTAATGGTGTGGGGTGGCATTTCTTTGGAGGGCCGCACAGCCCTCCATGTGCTCACCAGAGGTAGCCTGACTGCCATTAGGTACCGAGATGAGATCCTCAGACCCCTTGTGAGACCATATGCTGGTGCAGTTAGCCCTGGGTTCCTCCTAATGCAAGACAATGCTAGACCTCATGTGGCTGGAGTGTGTCAGCAGTTCCTGCAATACCAAGGCATTGATGCTATGGACTGGCCCGCCCTTTCCCCAGACCTGAATCCAATTCAGAACATCTGGGACATCATGTCTCGCTCTATCCACCAACGTCACATTGCACCACAGACTGTCCAGGAGTTGGCAGATGCTTTAGTCCAGGTCTGGGAGGAGATCCCTCAGGAAACCGTCCGCCACCTCATCAGGAGCATGCACAGGCGTTGTAGGGAGGTCATACAGGCATGTGGAGGCCACACACACTACTGAGCCTCATTTTGACTTGTTTTAAGGACATTACATCAAAGTTGTATCAGCCTGTAGTGTGTTTTTCCACTTTAATTTTGAGAGTGACTCCAAATCCAGACCTCCATGGGTTGAAAAATTAGATTTCCTTTTTTCTTATTTTTGTGTGATTTTGTTGTCAGCACATTCAACACATTCAACTATGTAAAGAACAAAGTATTTCAGAAGAATATTTAATTAATTCAGATCTAGGATGTGTTATTTTTGTGTTCCCTTTATTTTTTTGAGCAGTGTATATCCCCGACGGCCTTAGAAGTCAAGTCCCCCATAGACGCTCATAGACCTACCATAGGCAGTAGTGTCCCCTGTGCTGAAGGATTCTGGGTAAGAGCAATGCCTCTGTTCAAACGTGGTGGAGGAAGGTTCGGAGTCACAACTGTTAACCATTTCTGTCCTGAAAGTGGTTTTCGCAGGGAGCTGAGGGGCGTCTCTGGCACACGGGAGATAAGGAGAAGAAGGCGGGGGGAACTGGACAGCTCGCTGGCAGGTTATGTTCACAGATTGTAGAAGAGGAGGCTTCACAGGCACTGACGTCATTGGGGAAAGTACGGCCAGCTTCTGCCTGGATATTTCCCACAGGTTCAGAGGCAGACACTCACTCAGTCAAACACTTAAACACTCACCTCCCTGGGGGTCCAGTGTGGTGCAGCTCCTCAGTCCTCCAGCGTGCCTTTTAGTATGCCGGGGCCAGATTCGGAATGACGTCATATTCCGGCATCACAGAGGGCGCACGAGGGAGGAGTGGGGAGCTGCTAGAACAGCCTCCCTTGCCACCCGCCTCCGGTAATTTACTGGCAGAGCAGGCACCTGCCATCAGGGTAAGCAGATGCCTGCTCTGCCATATTTAAGAAGGACCTCCACCTCCTGGCCCCCCTGTAACGGCGCTGGGGGCGGCTCAAGTGCCGCTCGCCCTGTCGCCCAGGGCTGCAGCCCCAGTCAGGGGGAGCCCACCAGGATGCCCCCAGCAGGCCGGCACCCTAGTCGAACGCCAAGTTCGCCTATATGGTTGCGCCTTCCCTGATCCTACTGTCCCCAATGGGGCTCACAATCTAAGGTCCCTATCAGTATGTCTTTGGAGTGTGGGAGGAAACCAGAGTACCCGAAGGAAACCCACGCAAACACAGAGAGAACATACAAACTCCATGCAGATGTTCTCCTTGGTCAGATTCGAACCTAGGACCCCAGTGCTGCAAGGCACCAGTGCTAACCACTGAGCCACCGTACTGCCCTGTACATTTTAGACAGTGCTAGTAAATCTACCCCTGTGTATGTATACTATTACTATTTAGTATTTTACTGCAGACATTAAAGTCTGGCTCCAACGTTTTTAACCAAAAATTTAAAATGTGCAGAAAAGTAAGTCACCAAAAATGCTGTGTGTGAATCCATCTTTAACAGAACATTATGGGCAACAGTGATACACTGTGTAATATCTATTGCAAAAACTGAAGGCATAATACATATGATGTAACTTCTCTCCACCAACTACAATTAAAGCATGCCGTATGTAGAGGATATTCAGGTGTAAATTAAGAGACGTGGTCCCATATGTCTGTGGCTCTCTACATCTAAGCTTATGCAAGCTATGGGAATAGCCTAGCCAAGGTTGGATGAGTGTTTTCATGACTCCTTTGACTAGAATGGAGAAAGCCTTAGACATTCACGTACACACCTCCATTCAATCTGTGCCTGGATGTGGAATCTGGTGGGTATCCCAGAAACAGGCCCTTCCTATCAGATATTGATATACACCTTATAGCATTATTATTTTGGTTGCATACAGAAAACATCTTTCACTATAATTTAGGTATTTTATCTTGCTTTGCTGCATCAGTCCAAAAACTTGTGGCTGGCAGAAGTTTTGCTCTTTGCTATCTGCTGTTAATACAGTTCAGTAACAGCTAATTACGTATGTTCGATAAGGGCATTTAGTACTTATAACCTTTTAATGCTATACTTAACTCAGTGCACCTCCTGTGAATTTTCATTATTTTCGTGGGGATAAAAACCACCCACAACATTTTTGCAACTTTTTTGGATATTTTCAAGACATGGTAATTGCTGTAATTGAAAATCCTTCCTTTAGCACCTTAAAACAGCATCACATAATTTTAAGTTCAGCAACTTCTAAAGAACTGCTAGAGGAGAAGATTCTCACTGGCAGGTTACTGCTTTTCGTAAATCAAAACACAACTTTTATAGACATTTGAAGTGGTTAAAGATCTGCAAAATAACTACAAAAAAATTGATACAGAGATATATTCTTCCTGACCTTCTTTCTTGGCTCAAGGTATTCCAAGGTAAGTGGTGTGAAATGACCAGCTTTGAACATAAAGGCGGAATTTATCATGAGTGTAATATTTTAAGTCGGTTTTACTTGATTCTGCATTGGCGTACTTAACACCAAATTTATCAAATGTTGTGTGATTTTTTTTTAAATTTGAAGCATCTATAAACCTAACACATTTGTCTAAAAATGCTACTCTGGTTTTTACCCCACCCCCTAATGGAGTCACATAACATAGATAACCTCATAAACTTTCCCACCCACTTTTCAAAACTGGAGTGAGTGCTGTGAATATGCCTAAAGTTGCAAAATTTTTGCGCAGGTCACCTCAAAAAGTTGCGAAAGTCAGACAGAATTCTAAAGTGCAGGTCATGATAAATTCATCCTAAAATCTTTTGAGTTATAGTATTAAAAAACATTGCAAAAGTTTTTTTTTTCCAAAACAGGTCATGTTCCCACACTCATCTCAAGGCAAAAGAAAAGTAAAGAAGGACAGACCTTGTTTTAGGGAAAAACTTAAAAGGGTTTTCTGCGATTTTTTCTTTCTGATTAGTTGGGGTCCGACATGAAAAGCAGAGAGAGAAGGATGTAGCGGCCAGAGCAGCACCATTGCTATCTCTAACAGTTAATCGGCAGGGGTCCTGGGTGTCGGACCCACACAATCATATACTAATGACCTATCCCAAGGGTAGGTTATCAGTTCTAAAGTCCAAATATTGTAAAAATTTGAGGTGGATCTGAATCTAAATTTTTGGTGATCCAATTCAGGTGAATTTTGGAGAGAAAGAGAGAGAGAAAGGAAGGAAGAGAGGGAGGAAGGATGGAATTTTCAATTTTATTTTTACTCAATGTAAAATATAAAAAGATTTTGAATGATTAGCTTATCTCTAATTTAGAGCATTACCCATAAACAAATTAAACAGACTAAGGCTACTTTCACACTCGCATTTGGTGCAGATCCATCTTGTATCGGGACAGACGGATCCGCACCAATAATTTAAACGCTTGTATCCGTTAATAACGGATCCGTTCGCATTATTCATTAAAAAAAAGTCTAAGTCAATCCGTCTTGACTTAGATTGAAAGTCAATGGGGGACGGATCCGTTTTCAATTGCACCAGATTGTGTCAGTGAAAAACGGATCTGTCCCCATTGACTTACATTGTGAGTCAGGACGGATCCGTTTGGCTCCGCATAGTCAGACGGTCACTAAAACGCTGCAAGCTGCGTTTTAGTAAACGTCTAAAAACGCAACGGAGACCAAACGCAGCCAAAGTGATGCATTCTGAACGGATCCTTATCCATTCAGAATGCATTGGGGCTGAACTGATCCGTTTTGGGCCGCTTGTGAGAGCCCTGAAATGGATCTCACAAGTGGACCCAGAAACGCCAGTGTGAAAGTAGACTAACATGAATATGGTATGTACTAAAATAAAACAGCTACCAACAATATTTGTTAACATGTGCTTATGTTTCATTTAAACCAGTTAGGAATGGATTCCTCATTGCTACCTCTTAATGATATGTTCAAATGCACAGGTACTTGTTATAATATTAAAGGGGTGGGCCACTTTCTGGTTAGTGTTGACCAATGCTTTTGTAAGATGGCTATACAACACTTACTAATATAACCTTTGTTGAAATGATGTGCCATATTTCATAAGGTATTGCCACTTGTTTGCCAAGTCTATTTTACTGTCCACACTTGTCCATAAACTAGCTGCTGATGGAGGGTCACGTGGCCAAGCAAATTACCTCCATGTGATGTCTCCTCTGTTTAAATACATTTAAATACATGTGCAGTACTTGCACTGCTGGGAGTTTAGTGCAGGGTGAGGTGAAGTGTGTTTGAATAGAGTAGACATCACATGATGATATGACCTTCCTTCACTGGCCATCTTATGGACAGGACCTCTTTGTGGACAGCACAGAATATTTGCCTAACAAGGTGACATTGCTTATGAAATATAGCAAAATTCACAGAATATCAACAAAGGCTATATTAGTAAGTGCCATACAGTCATTTTATATAAACATTGGTCACAAGTAGCCGGAGAGTGCCCAACCACTTTAAGATTGGTAGGATTAGGACTTTTCGTAGATACTTATCTTCATAATTCATTATGCAACAATTGATGTTTGCTGTTTATATTTACTCTTCTAGGTGAGATTGGACCTAAAGGAGAAAAAGGAAATCTGGGACTAGCTGGCATAAAAGGACAAAAAGGAAACAAAGGCGATATGTGTGATAATGGCACAAAAGGGGAAAGAGGAGAAAAGGGAGAGCAAGGATTAAATGGCATTGATGGGGAAAAGGGAGACAGGGGTGAAAATGGGGATTTAGGAGAGAAAGGTAATTACGGGGATACTGGAGAAAAGGGAGAGATAGGAGAAACTGGAGAAAGGGGACCAAAGGGAGACAAAGGTATTAAGGGTGATGCAGGGCTAAATGGTATAAATGGCTTTCAAGGTGAAAATGGAGAAAAGGGAGAGCCAGGGCAAAAGGGGGATAAAGGTGAGCTTGGCCCTCCTGGTTTAATGGGTCCATCTGGCCCAAAGGGACATTTTGGCATGAAAGGAGTTAGAGGCCTTCCAGGGAAAAAAGGTGCCCGAGGCCTCAAAGGATCTAAAGGAGATAATCACAAACCCATTAAATCTGCTTTTACTGTGGGTCTATCAAAACCTTTTCCTGCCCCTAATGCTCCAGTAAGGTTTGACAGAATATTGTACAATGAACAAGATGAGTACAACCCTACGACTGGTAAATTTAACTGTACAATTTCAGGAACCTATGTGTTTGCTTTCCATGTGACAGTCAGGGGACGACCAGCTAAGATTAGCATTGTTGCTCAAAATAAAAAGATGTTTAAGAGCCGTGAAACTCTGTATGGCCAGGAGATAGATCAGGCTTCAGCGATGCTGGTTCTGAAGTTAAGCGCTGGGGACCAGGTTTGGTTAGAGGTTTCGCGGGACTGGAATGGTATTTATGTGAGTAATGATGATGACAGCATATTTACAGGATTTCTTTTATACCCAGATGATACTGTTGAAAAGCAATTAACACAATAAGATTTAGAAATATATGAAGCCTCACGTTTTGGCAAAAATTTAGTCTCACTTAATGTAAACATTTCCAAATATCTAAAACTAACATTGATTTGTTATGACCCAATAATTAATGGTCAGAATTCTGGAAACAATCGCTTCATTGTACAAACCTCAAGAGACCATAGAATCTTGTATGCAATACAACAAATATGATGTGTACTTTCCAATCGAGGATTTCATCTGTCATTAGAAGTAATGTATAACTGTAAATATATTTCCACGATTACTTAACGCTATGTACATCTAAAAAGATCAGAACAATAAACATTTGGGAATAATTAATAGTTCATTTGTCATTTGTTACCAATTAGAATGAATGTTAATGAATTATCAATTTCTAATAACTAGTATACTATATACTAGAGGCCCTTTTACATGAACCGATTAAAAGGAACGAATATGAATGCTGGTTCCTGATAAATTTCCCCTTGTAATGTTGCTGTCGCAATTTCTCATTTGTCAGCTGAACTAATCATTTATAAAGCACCAAATATCATAATTTTTTGGCAGCCCAGTGTCCTGTGTGAACAGGGATGTGTTGCTGACAAACAATGATGTATGGGGCATGAGCGATCATAGAAACATCAATGATGCATCAACGAGCATCGCATCCCATAATATCTTAGAGGCTCCCAGAAAAATTAGACCTCACAGAGTTGCAAAAGTGTTGACAAATCTCCTTGCCAAAGAATCTAGACCCGTTTTCTTCTGGAATGCAGCCCCCTGTGTACTTATTAGATGCAGCCCCAGTGCCCAAAGTGCATTGGGGTGGTGGACCAGAACTCTATACAAAAGGTGGGGAGATGACACAAAATGAGCCGTGCACCATACAAAAAGGGCAGGGTGAAACAGAAAATGGGCAGAATAACACACACCTGGAAAATTTTCTCACAAGTCAAATCTTGGCAAGTATGGAGAGATTCTCAAGCTATTAAATTATGAAGGAGTTGCTACCTGCGCTATAAAAGTTTCCACCCACAACCATCAATAATACATGGTGATTAGTGTTGATCGAGCACCAAAGTGTTCGGGTGCTCGAGTAGAACACCTCGGGATGCTCGGGTGCTCTACAATGGAAGTCAATGGGAGAACCCGAGCATTAAACCAGGCACCCCCTGCTCTGAAGAGGGGAGGGTGTCTGGTTCACATAAAAAGGTCAGAAATTGATGAAAACACCACTGAAATAATTCAGGAACAGCATGGGGAGGATGTCTGGATAAATCTTAGACTCCCAGGTCACTGCTGGGAACAATGTTGTTCGATTAGTACGGCAATTTTACGGACGGACAACAATATGCACAAAGATAAAGATAAAGACGAAGATAAAATCAATTTTAGAGGAAAAATTGTTAGGAAACATTCTATCCTATATATTTTCTATCCTATATATTTACTTGTATATAAAATGCAAGTGCTGCCAAAAATTACACTCCGATACAACCTGTATATCACATAAAGGAGGGCCTCATTCACATTGTGGTACAATTGTTCAGTTAGTGGGACTCCTACACTCATAAAACCTATGCACTAAGTGAAAGGGCTGCCAAAAATTACAAGGAACCGGCACTCCAATAGACCATTTATTACACATAAAGGAGGGCATCATACACACCCTTGAAAAATTATGATTGCTGGCCTGCTGGTGACCCTCAAAAACATTAGGAGCAATTGCCCTTATATCTTTTTTTAATGGCATGGGAGAAGCAAAACCCCAATTTGTATTCACACAGATGCTGCTCGCAGCTAGACTACAGATCCCGAAATACTGGTTACAACCTGTAGCCCCATCCCTAGAACAATGGATTCAAAAAGTGGATCAGATCCATAGGTTCGAAGAATTGTCATCCTGGGAAACATGTACCCATGTAACTTTCCTCAAAAAATGGTCCTTGTGGTCCAAGTATAGATCCCCCACAACGTAATCATTTAGCAAAACATCTAACACACTAGGGCTCTAGAGTGAAAAACATACTCTTTCCATGTTATAGTCTTTAATGCTCTGATGACAGCTTCTTGACTACTTTCCTCTACATGTGCCTCCTTGATCTATACCACTCCAAAGATGGATAGTGATTGATCGGTGTACCTAACCGTGAAAGGCGCTACATTGCTGTATCTACCATTTACCTACTCTGTATCCATACTTTTCCAATATGGCCTGCGAGCCGAAACCTTGGTATCCCTGTTACCTATTGTTATATTTGAAAACTTATAATAAAAATATAAAAAAAAAAAAAAAACATTAGGAGCAAGGGCCTGCTGGTGACCCTCTAAAGCATTAGGGGCGAGGGCCTGCTGCTGATCTGACCATCTAAAACATTAGGGGTGAGGGTCTGCTGCTGAGCTGACCATCTAAAACATTAGGGGTGAGGGCCTGCTGCTGAGCTGACCACCGAAAAAATTATGTTTGAGGGTCTGCTG
Source organism: Bufo bufo (assembly GCF_905171765.1). Taxonomy (NCBI): domain Eukaryota; kingdom Metazoa; phylum Chordata; class Amphibia; order Anura; family Bufonidae; genus Bufo; species Bufo bufo. Next base: position 185,202,329 of record NC_053392.1, read on the forward strand.
GTGAGCTGACTTTCTAAAACATTAGGGAAAAGGGCCTACTGCTGATATGACCATGGAAAAAATTATGGGCGAGGGCTTGCTGCTGAGCTGACCATCGAAAAAGTTATCATTGAGGGTCTGCTGCTGAGCTGACCATCGAAAAATTATGGTTCAGGGTCTGCTGGTGAGCTGACTCTCTAAAACATTAGAGGCGAGTGCCTGCTGCTGATCTGACCATGAAAAAAATTATGGTTTAGGGCCTGCTGCTGATCTGACCATGGAAAAAATTATGGTTGAGGGCCTGCTTCTGAGCTGACCATCGAAAAATTTATGGTTGAGGGCATGCTGCTGAGCTGACCATCGAAAAGATTATGGTTAAGGGCCTGCTGCTGAGCTGACCATCGAAAAAATTATGGTTGAGGGCTTGCTGCTGAGCTGACCCTCTAAAACATTAGGAATGAGGGCAGCCTAATAAGCATGTTGATATGATGGAGAAAGAGGAGGAGGACGAAAAAAGGAAGATTGAACCATATACCCTTTTTTGTGGTGGAAGGGGGGCATGGGAATATTTAAAATGTCTTTATGTTCAGCTGCTTTCATCTGGTGGAGTAGAGAAGTCAGGGGCAATCCAGGCCTTGTTCATTTTGATAAGAGTCAATCTGTCAGCATTTTCAGTTGACAGTCGGATGCGCTTATCAGTTATTATGACCCCAGCAGCACTAAATACCCGCTCTCACAAAACGCTGGCGGCAGGGCAGGCCAGCACATCCAAGGCGTAGACGTGCCGTGTGTCCAGCTTGGACACCCAATAGTTGTAAGGCACTGAGGGATAATTGAGGATGCTGACACGGCCTGCTACGTACTCCTTCACCATCTTCCAAAACTTTTGTCTCCTTGTGACACTATGCCGCACATCAGGGTGAGGTTGCTGGCAGGGTGTCATAAAACTGTACCAGGCCTTTCTAGAATGTTGCCTTGCCTCTGTTGGAACTGCTGTGTGTTCCCCTCATCTCCCCTCTGCGGTTGCCCAAGGAACTACCTACTCTGCTGCCAGCGTTGTCAGCTGGAAGTTTTTGGAGCAATTTTTCCAAAAGGACTTTCTGGTATTGCACTATTTTGCTAGTCCTCTTCACCACAGGAATGAGAGATGAGAAGCTCTCTTTGTAGTGGGGGTTGAGAAGGGTGAACAACCAGTAATTGAGAGGGTATAATGAGAGGGTCACGGGAAAGGCAGCATAACATAAAGTAAGCCATGTGTGCCAGAGTCCCAACAGACAAGAATTCGCTGTCCTCATCAGGAGGATAACTCTCAATCTCCTCATACTCTTCCTGCTCTTCCGCCCATCCACGCTGAACAGATGGAGTAAACCTGCTGTGGGTACTGCCCTCTGTAGCGGAGGCAACCGTCTCCTCCTCCTCCTCCTCCTCCTCATCATCATCCAATTCACGCTAGGACGACGTACGGAGGGTGGTCTGGATATCACACTGTGTACTGTCTTCCCTAATTTCCACCTCTTGCACATGCAAAGAGTCCTCCTTCATTGTGAGCAGTGAGCATTTCAGTAGAGACAGAAGTGGGATGGTTACGCTGATAATAGCGGCATCGCCACTCACCATCTTTGTTGATTCCTCAAAGTTGCGTAAAACCTCACAGAGGTCAGACATCCATGCCCACTTGTCGTTTGTGTAGAGGGGAAGCTGACTGGAAAGGCAATGACCATGTTGCAGCTGGTATTCCATTACTGCCCTCTGTTGCTCACAAAGCCTGGCCAACATGTGGAACGTAAAGTTCCAGCGTGTGCTCACGTCGCACAACAGTCGGTGAGCTGGCAATTGCAAGCGATGCTGCAGCGTTTCCAGACCGGCGGCAGCTGTAGTTGACTTTCTGAAATGGGCACACACACGGCGCATCTTCAACAGTAGCTCAGGCAAATTGGGGTAGTGTCACGGGTAGAGTCATGGGAATCAAGATAGAGCGGAGGTGCACCCCCTGAGCTGCCACCCGGTCCCCTGTCCCTGCCTACTTGCACCACCTGCCCTTGGTGACGGAGCGCAACTGGGCGACAGTCCCTAACCTACTAAGTGCAAGCAGAGAGAAAGAGACAGCAGGGAAGAGGACAGCCACTGAGAAGTTACAATAAGCGGACAAGAGATAGAACAAAAACGGAAGGCGAGGCGGGTCAACTAGCCAAGGTCAGTCCAGGAGGTCACGTCAGAACATGGGAAGAGGCAAAGACAAATCCATAAACAAGCCGAGGTCAAAATCCGAGAGGTAGCGTCAAAGTACAGGGAGCAGGCAGAAGAGGTGTCAAGAGGCGGATCGAGGTTCAATTCCAGAGGTAGCTTAATAACAGCCTATAGGACGAAAATTACAGGCAACCTGTAGCCAGCAGGCTGCCTGTATTTATAGTGGGGAGTGAGGGTCATGTGACATGGCCAGCGTCACATGACCGACAGACAGACAAGTCGAGCACCGAGTGATCAGCTCGGCGCTCAAGGCAGACCTAGGAGCAGGGAGCCTCCCAGCTAGCACAGCCGCCCCGGGAACGAGGCCAAACACAGATCCTCGCTCCCGAAGCCAAGCAGCAGGTCCGTGGCCGATGGGAGACCGAGTGCGCTTTCGGCGCCCCGTTACAGTAACCTCCCTTTTACGAGGGGCCACCGGACCCAAGCATTGTGGACGAGGTTTCTCAGGGTGTTCCCGGTGAAATTTAGTAATTAACCTGGAGGCATGCATCCTAGACATAGGTATCCAGGACCTCTCCTCAGGTCCAAAACCTTTCCAGTGGATCAGGTATTGAAAGGAATTTCTAATCTTTCTGACATCTTTTATTTTAGAAATAATGAATTCCTCCTGACCCTCAACCTCCACAGGTGGAGGAGGTTTTTTAACCAGAACCGCTGGTGACACATATTTCTTAAGTAACGACTTATGGAACACATCATGTATACGGAGGGAGTCGGGTAGCTTAAGTCTAAAAGATACTGGGTTAATAAGCTCAATAATATTGTATGGTCCAATGAAACGCGGCGAGAATATCTTAGAACATTGTTTCAAAGCAAGATTTTTAGTCGACAACCACACCTTATTGCCGAGTACAAAATTTACCCCTTTGGAACGTCTCTTATTGGCATATTTACACTGGGTTTCCTGTGTGAGGATCCAGGTTCAATTGAACCTGTGCCCAGACTGTGCACAGTCTAGAGGTAAAAGAATCTGCATGCGGATTGAGTGAGGATACAGAGGGATTAGAACTAAAGCGAGGATGTAAACCACTGTTACAAAAAAAGGAGACATCCCCGTGGAAGAATTAACCCGATTGTTGATGGCGAATTCTGCTAACGGGAGGTATCTCACCCATAGGAGTTGATTATGCGATACATAGCACCTTAGAAAAAGCTCCACTGCCTGATTTAACCGTTCCGTCTGCCCATTGGTCTGTGGATGGAAAGCAGATGAAAAGGACAAAGAGATGTCGCATCTTCTACAATAAGCCCTCCAAAAGCTAGAAACAAACTGAACGCCTCTATCAGAGACGATATTCTCAGGGACACCATGCAGACGTACCACATGTTCAATGAACAAGGATGCTAAGGTCTTTGCATCAGGGAGCTTACTTAAAGGAACAAAGTTCACCATCTTGCTAAAACGGTCAACCACTACCCACACCACTGACTTCCCCTCAGAGAGGGGCAGATCAGAAATAAAATCCATGCAGATGTGAGACCATGGCTTACAGGGAATGGGTAGTGGTTGTAGTTCACCAGTGGGATGTGTTCTTGGGGTCTTGGACCGGGCACAAACATCGCTAGCTAAAACATAAGACCGTACATCTTTAGACAAAGTGGGCCACCACAAAGACCTCAGCAGCAATTCCTTAGTGGCAGCAATACCTGGATGACCACAGAGCACGGAGTCATGACATTCACCCAATAATTGAACAGTTGCTGAGCCTGTTGAATCTCAGAGGAAAGATCCGCAGAAACTGCTGCCACAAAGATGTTTGTTGGCAAGATGGGTTCCAGGGGGGGGTATCAGGAGGTTGGACGGCATTAAAACTCCGGGACAAGGCATCTGCCTTAACATTTTTACTTCCTGGTCTGAAAGTAACAGAAAAGTTATAATGAGTAAAAAGCAGGGCCCTTCTGGCTTGTCTAGGATTAAGGCGTTTGGCCGCCTCAAGAAACACTAAGTTCTTATGATCAGTGAAAACAGTAATACGGTGTCTAGCCCCTTCTAAAAAATGCCTACACTCCCCAAATGCCCATTTAATGGCCAGTAACTCGCGGTTTCCAATATCGTAATTTCTCTCCGAAGAAGAGAACTTGCGAGAGAAGAAGGCGCATGGCCTTAAATTAGTGAGGTTAGAGGACCCCTGTGAAAGGACCATCCTCTGAGGCATCAACCTCCACCACAAAAGGTTCCTCGGTATCGGGCTGAACCAAAACTGGAGTCATTTGGAAACAATTTTTTAGGGTATCAAAGGCTCGACAGGCCTCCAACGACCAGTTAACCAGATCCGAACCTTTTTTAGTTAGATCCGTGAGGGGTTTAGCAATAACAGAAAAATTCTTTATGAATTTAAGGTAAAAATTGGCGAATCCTAAAAAACGTTGGAGTGCCTTTAAGGAGGATGGTCTTACCCAGTCTTGGATAGCCTGAACCTTACTGGGATCCATTTTAAATGAATGAGGAGTAAGAATATAGCCAAGATAGGGGATCTCTTGAACTCCAAATACACATTTCTCTAATTTAACAGACAAATGGTTCTCCCTGAGGACTTTAAGAACCAGTCTGATGTGAGACACATGAGAATCCCAGTCAGGTGAAAATACAAGAATATCATCGAGATAAACAATCATAACTTTGCCAATAAGTTCTCTAAAAATATCATTCATGAAATTCTGAAACACAGCTGGGGCATTGCAAAGACCGAATGGCATAACCAGATACTCAAAGTGTCCCTCTAGAGTATTAAAAGCAGTTTTTCACTCATCCCCCTTGGCGCCCCGTTACAGGTAGGTTTTGGGAAACCACTGAATTACTAAGTTGAATCCGTGGGCTAGGCATGGTATGTGTGTGAGCTTGTCGAGCTCCAAAGCTGCCACCAAGTTACGGCCATTATCAGACACAACCATACCTGGTTCTAGGTTGAGTGGCGAGAGCCACAGCTCAGTCTGGTCCCTTATACCCTGCCACAGCTCTGTGGCAGTGTGCTGTTTGTCACCTAAACATATTAGTTTCAGCACGGCCTGTTGCCGCTTCCCCACTGCAATGCTATACTGCTTCCAGCTACTGACTGATGGCTGACTGGTGCTGCAAGAAGAGAATTCAGACGTGGAAGTGGAGGAGGAGGTCGAGGAGGAGAAGGGGGGGTTGCAGCCACTATTGTGTGTGGTGGCGGAAATCCTGATGGCAGTAGGGCCCGCAATCCTTGGCGTCGGTAGCACCTGTGCCATCCAAGGGTACGACTCGCTCCCGGCCTCCACAACGTTCACCCAGTGTGCCATCAGGGAAATGTAGCGTCCCTGGCCACAAGCACTTGTCCATGTGACAGTTGTTAAGTGGACCTTCCCAATAACTGTGTTGGTCAGGGCACGGGTGATGTTTCGAGACACATGCTTGTATGAGGCAAAGACTGTACACCGGAAAAAATAGTGGCAGCAGGGGAATGAGTAATGAGGGACCGCTGCCGCCATCAGGCTGCGGAAAGCCTCAGTGTCCACAAGCCTAAATGGCAACATTTCCAGAGCCAGCAATTTGTAAAGGTGCGCATTTAGTGCTATGGCCTGTGGGTGGGTGGCTGGGTATTTGCGCTTTCGTTCTAAGGCCTGGGGTATGGACATCTGTGAGCTGCGCTGGGACACAGAAGTGGATGTGCTAGCTGATGGTGCTTGCGAAGTTCCAGGTGCAGGTCAGGAGGGATCCGGGCCTGCGTCTTGGACAGGGATTGACCAAAACGGAACACAGGGGAAGAGGAGGTATTGATGTGACCCGCAGACACCGATTGTGGACCCAGGCATTCAGCCCACCTATTAGGGTGCTTTGATGCCATGTGGCGGATCATGCTGATGGTGGTGGTTGCTAGTGTTCAGGCCCCTGCTCATTTTGGTACGGCACAGGTTGCAAATGAGAATTCTTTTATCGTCCGCACTTTCCTCAAAAAAGACTGCGGAACACCTAACCCTTGGCAATGGAGATTGCCAAGGGGGTGCTCTGGGGAACAGTGTTTGGTGTGGTCCGCCTTCTACCTTTTGCCACCCCACTGCCTCTTCCAGTTTGTTGCGGTACTGCTGTCCTCGCTCGGAATGGCCACTTCCCCGTCCCTTAATGCTCTCCTTCTGCATATTAAACGGTATATATGCTTGAAAGTATGTCATATGTACACTAACGCAGGTTTTGGAAGTGTATGCGCAAATAAATTAAACTAAATGTTACTGATATTTAGGATGTGCAAACGTTATACAGGAGATGTAGCACAGATAATGTCGCTGCCAACAGCAGTGAAAAAATTTGACTGAATGTCACTGATATTTAGGATGCGCAAACGTTATACAGAAGAAGTAGTGCAGAAGAAGTAGTGCAGTGAAGAAGTAGTGCATTCCCTGTAATTTTTTATTAGTGACCAGCGACTAATAAAAAATTACAGGGAATGTCACAGCTATTTGGGATGCACAAACGTTATACAGTAGATGTAGTGCAGGTAATGTCGCTGTCACCAGCGGCGAAAAAATTAAACTGAATGTCACTGATATTTATGATGTGCTAACGTTATACAGGAGATGTGCAGTACGCAGCCCTGCAGGGTGAGCGAATGTGAGGTCACGGTTAATAGGCAAAACAAGGGTTGCTCTTGGTACTCACAGTTTATAGAAGACCCTGGGCAAGCGTACAGCAGTGATGGAGAGGTTGGCACATGGATGCTCTGGGGCACTCTCTGTGTATAGGCATCAGGCCAGGTGGTAGGTGAGGTGCCCTAGGTGTTGTAGGTTTAGTGTGCCTGTGGCAAGATCCCTTAAAGTTCGTGACGCCAGTGCCGGTAACGGTGGCACACCGATTTCTTGCAGTAATAAGTGAGGAACACACGTTGCAGTGAACCAAAACTTCCTTTTACTGAACAGGTTAACTATTTACAGTCTTTGGTCAGTTCCACATGTAAAAGATAGTGACAGGCAGGCTTTACATCAAATGGCAGGCAATGTTCTTTGCAAGATACTCAGAGGGTTAAACACTTACAGATCAGGCTGCACTTTTCCTCAGAATCCTGTCTGTCCTTCTCCCAAGGCCCGTATGCCCTATTGCTGGCTTTATCGTTGGTTAGGCAAAACTTCCTCTCGTATATGACTCCTTGCTTTAATTATATCCTTCTGCCCTTCAGCTCTCTGTTTGGCTGGAACAAGCTTGGCTCTGCACTGTACTTTTCTAGGAACTTGGTTTCTCAGGAGGCAGGCTCTTCTCCTGGTGGCAAGCTAGAAGCCTGGGCTATCTAGCTGCATGTCAGAAGCTGATTCCCAGCTACCCTCTGGCTAGGGTGCACACTTGGCTTCTAAAAACACACTCCTCTCGACTTCCTCTCTCTGGCCTGGACCTGGCTATTTATACTAGGGGGTTCCCTAGCTCCCTCTACTGTCTAGGAGGAGGAACTACACCCCTAACAGGCCTGGTACACAGGAGATAACATAAATAAACATGACAATATACATTAAAATACCATATAAAATACAATGACCATGTTCCACAAGAGGTGGAGAACAACATGGCCCAATTGACCCTTGAGTAGTGCCCACATTTACAGAGTGGGACACTACAGATGTAGCGCAGGTAATGTCGCTGCTGTCACCAGCGGCTAATAAAAAATTACAGGGAATATCACTGATATTTTTGATGTGCAAAAGTTATACAGAGATGTAGCGCCGGTAATGTCGCTGCTGTCACCAGCGGCTAATAAAAAATTACAGGGAATGTCACAGCTATTTGGGATGCGCAAACGTTATACAGCAGATGTAGTGCAGGTAATGTCGCTGTCACCAGCGGCGAAAAAATTAAACTGAATGTCACTGATATTTATGATGTGCCAACGTTATACAGGAGATGTAGCGCAGGTAATGTCGCTGCTGTCACCAGCGGCTAATAAAAAATTACAGGGAATATCACTGAAATTTATGATGTGCAAACGTTATACAGGAGATGTAGCGCAGGTAATGTCGCTGCTGTCACCAGCGGCTAATAAAAAATTACAGGGAATGTCACAGATATTTGGGATGCGCAAACGTTACACAGGAGATGTAGCGCATGTAATGTAACTGTCCGCAGCGGACACAGTCTATGTAAAAAGTACACTGGATGTCACAGATATTTTTAGTATGCGCACACGTTAAACAGCAGATGTAGCGCAGATAATGCCGCTGTCCGCACCGTCTACGGAAAAAGTGCACTGGATGTCACAGATATTTTAGTATGCGCACACGTTAAATAGGAGATGTAGAGCAGGCATTGTCAATGTCCGCAGCGTTTACGGAAAAAGTACACTGGATGTCACAGATATTTTTAGGATGTGCAAACGTTATACAGGAGATAAAATGTGGGGGATTGGGTCAGCACAACCCGTATGTAGGTGCATATCACTATGGCGAAATACATATACAAACGGAAAATGCAAATGCGATCGCATACTACATCCAGCATTCTGCCCTGCCTCCATGCTGGATGAGACATTGGTGTACATTTTGGCCAAAGCGTACTAAGCCACTCACCGCGTCAAGGTCGTCTCATTTGAGTGGTCCCTATCACTAGTTCCTACCTGTTCATGGGCCATGACAGCCACACAAAGTCCAGGGAATGCAGGTCAGCATGCAAGCCAAGCACACTCTGCTTTTAACCCCGTCCGGCGCCATTACAGCTTTCATCGGATCCAGGGATGCAAGTACCAACATGCATGCTGAGCCCACTATATACTTCTCCTGGAGCCAAATGGCTACTGGTAGGTTCTATATTAGCAGACTCAGTTTTATACTGACTTTAAAACCAGGCTCCAGGACAGATTGACTGGTCAGGTGTGCATGACTCAAAGGAGATCGCCACGCCTCCAATATATGCTACAAAGAAAAAATGTGGGGGATTGGGTCAGCACAACCCGTATGTAGGTGCATATCACTAGGGCGAAATACATATACAAACGGAAAATGCAAATGTGATCGCACACTACATCCAGCATTCTGCCTTGCCTCCATGCTGGATGAGACATTGGTGTACATTTTGGCCAAAGCGTATTAAGCCACTCACCGCGTCAAGGTCGTCTCATTTGAGTGGTCCCTATCACTAGTTCCTACCTGTTCATGGGCCATGACAGCCACACAAAGTCCAGGGAATGCAGGTCAGCATGCAAGCCAAGCACACTCTGCTTTTAACCCCGTCCGGCGCCATTACAGCTTTCATCGGATCCAGGGATGCAAGTACCAACATGCATGCTGAGCCCACTATATACTTCTCCTGGAGCCAAATGGCTACTGGTAGGTTCTATATAAGCAGACTCAGTTTTATACTGACTTTAAAACCAGCCTCCAGGACAGATTGACTGGTCAGGTGTGCATGACTCAAAGGAGATCGCCACGCCTCCAATATATGCTACAAAGAAAAAATGTGGGAGATTGGGTCAGCACAACCCGTATGTAGGTGCATATCACTATGGCGAAATACATATACAAACGGAAAATGCAAATGTGATCGCACACTACATCCAGCATTCTGCCCTGCCTCCATGCTGGATGAGACATTGGTGTACATTTTGGCCAAAGCGTATTAAGCCACTCACCGCGTCAAGGTCGTCTCATTTGAGTGGTCCCTATCACTAGTTCCTTCCTGTTCATGGGCCATGACAGCCACACAAAGTCCAGGGAATGCAGGTCAGCATGCAAGCCAAGCACACTCTGCTTTTAACCCCGTCCGGCGCCATTACAGCTTTCATCGGATCCAGGGATGCAAGTACCAACATGCATGCTGAGCCCACTATATACTTCTCCTGGAGCCAAATGGCTACTGGTAGGTTCTATATAAGCAGACTCAGTTTTATACTGACTTTAAAACCAGCCTCCAGGACAGATTGACTGGTCAGGTGTGCATGACTCAAAGGAGATCGCCACGCCTCCAATATATGCTACAAAGAAAAAATGTGGGGGATTGGGTCAGCACAACCCGTATGTAGGTGCATATCACTATGGCGAAATACATATACAAACGGAAAATGCAAATGTGATCGCACACTACATCCAGCATTCTGCCCTGCCTCCATGCTGGATGAGACATTGGTGTACATTTTGGCCAAAGCGTATTAAGCCACTCACCGCGTCAAGGTCGTCTCATTTGAGTGGTCCCTATCACTAGTTCCTACCTGTTCATGGGCCATGACAGCCACACAAAGTCCAGGGAATGCAGGTCAGCATGCAAGCCAAGCACACTCTGCTTTTAACCCCGTCCGGCGCCATTACAGCTTTCATCGGATCCAGGGATGCAAGTACCAACATGCATGCCGAGCCCACTATATACTTCTCCTGGAGCCTGCTGACCCAATCCCCCACATTTTTTCTTTGTAGCATACATTCACATTTTCCGTTTGTATATGTATTTCGCCATAGTGATATGCACCTACATACGGGTTGTGCTGACCCAATCCCCCACATTTTTTCTTTGTAGCATACATTGGAAGCGTGGCGATCTCCTTTGAGTCATGCACACCTGACCAGTCAATCTGTCCTGGAGGCTGGTTTTAAAGTCAGTATAAAACTGAGTCTGCTTATATAGAACCTACCAGTAGCCATTTGGCTCCAGGAGAAGTATATAGTGGGCTCAGCATGCATGTTGGTACTTGCATCCCTGGATCCGATGAAAGCTGTAATGGCGCCGGACGGGGTTAAAAGCAGAGTGTGCTTGGCTTGCATGCTGACCTGCATTCCCTGGACTTTGTGTGGCTGTCATGGCCCATGAACAGGTAGGAACTAGTGATAGGGACCATTCAAATGAGACGACCTTGACGCGGTGAGTGGCTTAGTACGCTTTGGCCAAAATGTACACCAATGTCTCATCCAGCATGGAGGCAAGGCAGAATGCTGGATGTAGTGTGCGATCACATTTGCATTTTCCGTTTGTATATGTATTTCGCCATAGTGATATGCACGTACATACGGGTTGTGCTGACCCAATCCCCCACATTTTTTCTTTGTAGCATATATTGGAGGCGTGGCGATCTCCTTTGAGTCATGCACACCTGACCAGTTAATCTGTCCTGGAGGCTGGTTTTAAAGTCAGTATAAAACTGAGTCTGCTTATATAGAACCTACCAGTAGCCATTTGGCTCCAGGAGAAGTATATAGTGGGCTCAGCATGCATGTTGGTACTTGCATCCCTGGATCCGATGAAAGCTGTAATGGCGCCGGACGGGGTTAAAAGCAGAGTGTGCTTGGCTTGCATGCTGACCTGCATTCCCTGGACTTTGTGTGGCTGTCATGGCCCATGAACAGGTAGGAACTAGTGATAGGGACCACTCAAATGAGACGACCTTGACGCGGTGAGTGGCTTAATACGCTTTGGCCAAAATGTACACCAATGTCTCATCCAGCATGGAGGCAGGGCAGAATGCTGGATGTAGTGTGCGATCACATTTGCATTTTCCGTTTGTATATGTATTTCGCCATAGTGATATGCACCTACATATGGGTTGTGCTGACCAAATCCCCCACATTTTTTCTTTGTAGCATATATTGGAGGCGTGGCGATCTCCTTTGAGTCATGCACACCTGACCAGTCAATCTGTCCTGGAGGCTGGTTTTAAAGTCAGTATAAAACTGAGTCTGCTTATATAGAACCTACCAGTAGCCATTTGGCTCCAGGAGAAGTATATAGTGGGCTCAGCATGCATGTTGGTACTTGCATCCCTGGATCCGATGAAAGCTGTAATGGCGCCGGACGGGGTTAAAAGCAGAGTGTGCTTGGCTTGCATGCTGACCTGCATTCCCTGGACTTTGTGTGGCTGTCATGGCCCATGAACAGGTAGGAACTAGTGATAGGGACCACTCAAATGAGACGACCTTGACGCGGTGAGTGGCTTAATACGCTTTGGCCAAAATGTACACCAATGTCTCATCCAGCATGGAGGCAGGGCAGAATGCTGGATGTAGTGTGCGATCACATTTGCATTTTCCGTTTGTATATGTATTTCGCCATAGTGATATGCACCTACATATGGGTTGTGCTGACCAAATCCCCCACATTTTTTCTTTGTAGCATATATTGGAGGCGTGGCGATCTCCTTTGAGTCATGCACACCTGACCAGTCAATCTGTCCTGGAGGCTGGTTTTAAAGTCAGTATAAAACTGAGTCTGCTTATATAGAACCTACCAGTAGCCATTTGGCTCCAGGAGAAGTATATAGTGGGCTCAGCATGCATGTTGGTACTTGCATCCCTGGATTCGATGAAAGCTGTAATGGCGCCGGACGGGGTTAAAAGCAGAGTGTGCTTGGCTTGCATGCTGACCTGCATTCCCTGGACTTTGTGTGGCTGTCATGGCCCATGAACAGGTAGGAACTAGTGATAGGGACCACTCAAATAAGACGACCTTGACGCGGTGAGTGGCTTAATACGCTTTGGCCAAAATGTACACCAATGTCTCATCCAGCATGGAGGCAGGGCAGAATGCTGGATGTAGTGTGCGATCACATTTGCATTTTCCGTTATACAGGAGATGTAGCGTAGGTAATGTAACTGTCCGCAGCGGACACCGTCTACGGAAAAAGTACACTGGATTTCACATATATTTTTAGGCTGCGCACACATTGCACAGGAGATGTAGCGTAGAAAATGTCGCTGTCTGCAGCGGCCAAACAATTGCAAGCTAAAAATATATATTGCTACCAGATACAACAATAGTCCTTAAAAGGACTTTTGAGTCTCTAACACCAACCCTGTCTAACAAAAAAATAAAATGCAATTCCCTACACTTTCTGTCCCTTCCACAGCACAGCTCTCCCTGACTAAGACTGGCTGAACCGCGTGTCATCCTGTGCTTTATAGCACCCGATGACGAGTTCCGGCCAGCCAATCACTGTAATGCCAGTAACCAACATGGCTACGGCATTACAGTGAGTGGCAGTACTTACCTGCATGTTTATTGGCTGCATAGCAACCAACAAATGTGCGGGGAGGACACTCGGGCATCGTGCTCGAGCACACGCGGTATTCGGCTGAACACCGCTATGTGCCAAGCATCGCGATGCTCGAGCCGAACTGATGTTCGTCCGAGCATGTTCGATCAACACTAATGGTGATTCAAAAAGGATGGTGAAAAAAATAAAGGCCTGTAGTCATATTAGTTCTGCTCCTGAAAAATGAAAGCTCTGCTGTGGTTGGTTGCTTTGGGCAGCAAAGTTAGCAGGGAGGGACTGACCATAGATTCTACAGGGAGATTTCCCGGTTTGATGATGCCCAAGGGCCTGCCCAAGCCCTCCTCCGAGTACATAGTGATCTGATACTCTCAGCATTAATTATAGGTGCATAATGTACTTATGCATCTGACTGGTTTAGTATAATGACCTTCTGAATTCAACTGTATTGTCGTCCTCAGGACGGCGATACAGTTGAAAATTGCAATTCACCAATATTGCACTGGCTACCACGAATATCACTCTTAACCTCATCACTCTCAAAGGCTATCATGTTGCCCAGCAAGATGGCAATCAAGGCTCGAATTAAGGTCTATCCTCTTCAGTGGTGATTCCCACTTTTGTCTCGTATGCAATGATAGCTGGAGATTAGTCTGGAGACCTTGTGGGCAGCACCATGAAGAGGCCTTCACAAGGTAACATCACATTGGTCCTACTGCCAGTATTATGGTGTGGGTTGGACATAATTTACAGTAACTGGTCCCTCTAGTCTTCATTTCAGGTACACTAACAGCTTGGCGTTACATTGATTTGATTGTGGAACCAGTGGTACGGACAGTTCTCTAAAGTGTCCCAGAATCCATTTTCCAATCGGACAATTCCAGGCCGCATGTTGCTCATGCTACTGTGAGCAGCTTGTTTGGCCTAAACTTGCTACCATGGTCTGCAATGTATCCAGACTTGCCTGCCATCAAGCACATACAGTATGGGAAGTCATTGGTCAGCAATTTCAAAGGGATCTTCACCCAGCGGATATTGATGATTTGCATACCCAAATGCATCTAGCATGGCAGAACATTCCTCAGACAACCATTAATATTGTTGTTGATAGCATGTCAAGGCATGTAAGTGTGTGTATTTCTGCATTGTGCTGCTCATAATTGATATTGACTAAATATAGATGTTTTGTATATTTTCATGTGTTTCAATCCTCTTGTTTTTCATAATTCCACAACTTTTCCCTCTCGGTGTTGCAATTTCAATGTCGAGGAGTATATATAGGGAAACCAATGAGCAGTATGCATCTCCTTGCAGAATGACATGTGAGACAGAAGGGAAATAGTATATAATGTACATGAAAATGTTTAACAAGAAGAATTCCACTTTTCTTGCCAGGCAGAAGTTTTAATGAGGAAATTCAATGAAAATTATCATATCTTTGACAATGGAAGTCAAGAAGTCCCTAAATGACCTGTCTTTTGGAGAACCCTGCTTAATGGAAAAATAGGAAGACATGATTTATGTGTGCTAAAGATAATTTTGTAGATTGGAGAGTCTCATGAATTCTTTTGCAATGGCTCTTAATTAGCTGGACAGAATTAAACCTTCTGTCCAGAAATGTGCCGAACAGTTTATTGAGTAATGTGAGATGTGAACTGTGTGCCGATCTGTACAGTCCTTCCAAAGAGTAGGGATATGTTATAGTTTAAAGATTATTAAGAATTGCATTGAGTTTCTATCTATCTATCTATCTATCTATCTATCTATCTATCTATCTATCTATCTATCTATCTATCTATCTATCTATCATACTATTTAGTGTATATTTATATTTTGTGTATATTGTTAAAACCCTATGGGAATATCTATCTATTCTTTCTTTCTTTCTTTCTTTCTTTCTTTCTTTCTTTCTTTCTTTCTTTCTTTCTTTCTTTCTTTCTTTGTTATCAGAATCATAAATAGTGTGTATGCATCTTTAGTGTATACAGTTAAAATCCTATGTGAACTGAAATTTAATATGTTACTGTAGGTGCACTTAAAATGATTCATTGTCTAATCGAAGAGTGTTGTACATACCACAATGATTCATTGCTGTAATATTTTTTACTGGAAAAGGTCACCTCTGAGGCCACACTAAAAGGGAGATCTATGTCCTATCAATGATATTGTTGGACAATAGTCATTAATAGATTTTCAGTAGCAAAACTGAACATCATACAATCTACAGTATAAAGAGCATACATACAATGGTGATAATGCAGTAAAGATAATGGTATAGATCAACATTTTAACTTAGTAATAAGCTGCTGAACGAGTATTACCAAAAAAATACCCAATAAAAATAAATCATCAGTACCTATGACATCATCATCATTAAATGTTTATACACAACCTGTTTAACCTGTTCCGGACACATGACGTACCGGTACGGCATGATGTCCCGGTACTTAATGACACATGACGTACCGGTACGTCATGTGTAGTTCCGATCACCGCAGCCCGGCGGGCGGTGATCGGAACAAGGTGCCTGCTCAAATCATTGAGCAGGAACCTGGGGACAATGCGCGGGGGGGTCCAATTCAGACCTGCGGTTTGCGGCTTTTACAGGTTGCGGCGGGCGGCGGTGCCATCGGGTCCCCGTGGGGCTGTAGGGGGGACCCGATGGCATGGAAGGCAGCGCGATGCCTTCCTGAGGCTTTGGCGCTGTCTTCCTGTGACAAGCCTGTGGTGAACACCGTAAAAAAAAAAAAAAACGGTGTAAAAAAAGCCATTTTTTGTCACCTTACATCACAAAAAGTGTAATAGCAAGCGATCAAAAAGTCATATGCACCCCAAAATAGTGCCAATCAAACCATCATCTCATCCCGCAAAAATTGTACCCTACCCAAGATATTCGCCCAAAAACTGAAAAAACTATGGCTCTCAGACTATGGAAACACTAAAACATGATTTTTTTTTTGTTTAAAAAATGAAATCATTTTGTAAAACTTACATAAATATAAAAATAGTATACATATTAGGTATCGCTGCGTCCGTGACAACCTTTGTAACGTCCCCAAAAAATAAAATGTCATTCCCAAAATGATCCTAACATTAAGTAGACATATGGTGAATGTAAAGTAATAACTATTTTTGTGGGTATTACTATGTATTATAGAAGTAGAGAAATTGAAACTTGGAAATTTGCGCATTTTTCAATATTTTTGGCAAATTTGGTATTTTTTATAAATAAAAATGAATTTTTTTTACTCCATTTTACCAGTGTCATGAAGTACAATATGTGCCGAAAAAAAATCTCAGAATGGCCTAGATAATTCAAAGCGTTTTAAAGTTCTCACCACATAAAGTGACACTGGTCAGATTTGCAAAAAATGGCTTGGTCCTTAAGGTGAAAATGAGCCCGAGGGGTTAAAGAACTCACTTATTTCCACCCGAGGGTGAATGAAAGATCTTGTTATGAACATTTGGATATAAGCAATGGTCATTATGACTACATGTTTTTGGACAGTTTACGTTGTTTTTTTATGGAATGGTATGGTATATTGTATCAGGTAAGCCCTATCCTACAACTCCTGGAGTGTTGTGCATTCTAATTTACTGCAATCATGGCCAATCATAAATATAGAAATAACTCAATTGTCATTCTGTTCTGTCCATGAGACAGAGGTGAACAAGCATCAGATCTTCCTCACTTTGGGAGGAGAGGATGATAGTGAGACTCAGCGCCAAGCTTGGGACACATTTTTGAGTATTCCCATGTGTTCACTCCCCTGTCTTCCACATTAGCCAGGGGTGCACCACCAATGAGGCCAGGTGAGGGGATCACCTCAGGCAGCACCAGGTAGGGGCAAGAGGGGGCAGCTGAAGGGCCATGGGCTGAAAGGAAAGTCTGTAAAGAATAAATCAAGGCAACTGGACTTACTGTAGACTTCTTGAAAACGTTTCACTCGTTCTTCCAACGAGCTTTCTCAATTCTGAGTGACTGTACAAGAATTCTCTGGGAATAAATATGTAACTGAATCAACATCTGGTAATTATACCCAGCATGGGGTCAGAGGTCATTATACCCAGCATGGGGTCAAAGGTGTTGATTACATTATCCTAATTGGAGTCAGTAGGTGATAATGACCTCACAGAAAAAGGTGTCAAGACAGCATTGTATGTGGCAGACAAAAGATGTCTAACCCCCCCGCCTCTATTCAAGCTTGGCTTCTCCATTTTTACGTAGATGGCCTCCTTCACACCTCGTTTGTACCAATCGGCCTCCTTATCCAAAACACGTACTTGACTGTCTTCAAAGGTGTGACCTGTTTCTTTTAGATGTAAGTACACGGCTGAATTGACTAACACACACAGACCAGTACCTGCTATTTGATTCCCACCATCCTCTAGTCCACAAACTGGGAGTCATCCAGACTCTACACCACCGGGCAGAGAAAATCCCCACCAGCACAGAGGCCAAGGCGAAGGAATTAAAACACCTCAGAGGGGCACTTAAAACTTGTGGGTATCCAGATTGGGCCTTTGTCAAAACAGAAGGAAGGAGAAGAAAGAGCACTACCAGTGAGGGCGAGAAGCATGACAGACGCAAGAATATGGTTATCCCATATGTAGCTGGGGTGTCTGAGAAACTCAAAAGGATTTTTAATAAACATCACATCCCTGTCTGCTTTAAACCCAGCAACACACTGAGGCAACAACTGGTTCACCCCAAAGACCCAACACAAGATGGACAACATTGTGTACGCAGTCCAGTGCAATGAGGAATGCTCAGAACTATCGGCGAAACAAAACAACAACTACATCAGCGTATGGCTCAGCATAAAAGAGCCAAAACCTCTGGTCAAGATTCAGCCGTGTACTTACATCTAAAAGAAACAGGTCACACCTTTGAAGACAGTCAAGTATGTGTTTTGGATAAGGAGGCCGATTGGTACAAACGAGGTGTGAAGGAGGCCATCTACGTAAAAATGGAGAAGCCAAGCTTGAATAGAGGCGGGGGGTTAGACATCTATTGTCTGCCACATACAATGCTGTCTTGACACCTTTTTCTGTGAGGTCATTATCACCTACTGACTCCAATTAGGATAATGGAATCAACACCTTTGACCCCATGCTGGGTATAATGACCTCTGACCCCATGCTGGGTATAATTACCAGATGTTGATTCAGTTACATATTTATTCCCAGAGAATTATTGTACAGTCACTCAGAATTGAGAAAGCTCATTGGGAGAACGAGTGAAACGTTTTCAAGAAATCTACAGTAAGTCCAGTTGCCTTGATTTATTCTTTACAGATATACCATGACCTGGATAAATGAGAACCTTCACAGACACGCTGAAAGGAAAGGGTTAGGTTAAGAAATTTGCATTTAGCACAGAACTTTTAAAGGGTTCACTTTAAATAAAATGTACAGGTACAGCTTAGTTTCACTGCCTAGATGGACGGTTAAAAATAACAAAATAAATCTTTATTGAAAATGTTTTATAGTAAAATCACTCAGCTTGTATTGCCAAGAAAGACAGGCAGATCGGGAATAGTGCTAACTTCGATTTCACCAGCGCTATTACAGCGAATATACAGCCCTTCATCTGCTCAATGCATTTCTGTGTCCCTTTGGACAGGACACGTCATCAAGAGCATGGCGCTAACTTCTATATCTGTCTGTAACAGAGAGGAGCCGGCGGCGGACGCTGCATGTGTTAGAAGCAGCATCAGCGGCACAGGGAAAGAATCTCTGAGGGTCAGCTGAATTGCCTGTTTGAGCTTTCAATAGCGCTGTACTACTTAGTTTACCCTGAGCGCTTCTTCCAATACTCTGGCTATGATATGTGAGGGGTTTTAAACCATGCTATCCCCTCACCTGGCCATCAGTGACAGTAGCTACACGGACATATCGCTGATATAGTGGGATTTAATACCCACTCTCGGCGAAGAGTGTGTGACTCTATAGTGCATTTTAGGTACACGCCACTGGAATATCTCTGTATGTCCTGTGAATGGTGATAGTATCATTTAATTTCGGGAACCTGGCCAAAGCAGAGAAGTTGTACCTCAGTGTGCATATATAGGTATTGCTAAAATCCATAAGCATACCTCCTGCTCTGACCATGTTCAGTGCTGACTAGACTGAACACATACCATAGTCTTATTCAGACACTATTCCCAATCTGCCTGTCTTTCTTGGTAATTTTAGTAAGGCAATACTAGCTGAGTGATTTTACTATAAAAAAATTTCAATAAAGATTTATTTTGTTATTTTTAACCGTCAATCTAGGCAGTGAAACTATTATATATAGGTACGGTCTAATCTCATATTCTCAGTAAACCAAAAATGTAGAGCTTAGGCTGAGTACGCATCAGGTTTTTGCCCTACATTTAACGTATACATTTGGAAAAAGAAAGGATACAAAATCCATCCTCCAGAGTCCAGTAAAAAAACAACAATGTTTCAGTTAACATATATATTTTATTTTACAATGTAAGCTCTCTTTCACACGAGTGTGGCGGATGCGCTCCGGATGCGTTCAGGGTGCGTTCAGTGAAACTCGTACCATTTTGCAAGCAAGTTAAATCAGTTTTGTCTGCGATTGCGTTCAGTTGTTCAGTTTTTTCTGCGCATGTGCAATGCGTTGTGGTGCGTTTTTCATGCGAGTGATAAAAAACTGAAGGTTTACAAACAACATCTCCTAGCAACCATCAGTGAAAAACGCATTGCACCCGCACTTGCTTACGGATGCAATGCATTTTTCCCTGAAGCCCCATTCACTTCTATGGGGCCAGGGCTGCGTGAAAAACACAGAATATAGAACATGCTGCGTTTTTCACACAACGCAGAACTGATGCGTGAAAAAAAACGCTCATGTACACAGACCCATTGAAATGAATGGGTCAGGATTCAGTGCAGGTGCTATGTGTTCACGTCACGCATTGCACCCGCCTGGAAAACTCGCTTGTGTGAAAGGGGCCTAACTCTATGGTTATGGATGCTACTATATGCCATCCATCTGAGACATACATTTCACATACATGTTTTTTGTATGCGTTAGACAAAAATTTGATGTGAACCAAGCTTATGTGTCATGGTCTGGTGTAGTGGACCATGACACTTTCGCTGTGCATGCTTGTTGCTGGTGGCAACATGTGTTTGTTTTGCATGTTTTGACACTTCCCCTTTAAGTTGTGTGCTCGTTCCCATCCTGGTGTGTTCGGGGTATGGTTGTGTGCTTGATGGAGCTGGGTGTGGCCTCTGGCTCTTCTTATACTGTGTTGTGAGCCTGAAAGTCAGTTTGTTGTTTGCCTGCATATGTGTAGGAGCCGTGCTCCTTTTTGGATGTCTATCTTACCTGTGTGAGGGCATCCTAGTTGGACATTGTTTGTCTCCCTTGTCTCCTTTCCCTTCCTCACCTGTTATGTTGTTTGGTGTGATTCATGTTGGGGTTTAGTTGTTTATGTCATGTCTGGTGTTCCATGTCAGGTCTGTTTGGTGTTGTGATCTGCATGGACGTTTGATATTTTCCCCAGCCTGTTGTTGAACCATAAGCCTGTATGCAGCGCTGCCTGGAGCTTCCATGCATCTGGTGTTCGCACGGAGGTCCGGGTAGATGTCTGGCGCCGACTTTCCATCTCTGCTGCTTGAGGTAAATGTTGGTTGTTGCTAGTGTTCTGTTGTTGCACTGTGTACTTACCTGCCGTCCAGTTGCTGCATATGGTCTTTTCCCTTCTGTTACTAGGCCTGTGGGAGACTCCAATTTATCCGTGTTGTGGATGAATTGGCCGTCTCTTATTCCTGATCTCCCTATTGCAGGGACCGATAGGGTCAGTAGGGCCCAGGTTCGAGAGTTTGAGCCCCCCTACCATCGAGGGCGGCTCATACGGCCAGGAGATCAGGGTCAGGATTAGGGCGGCTATAGGAGGTGACCTGCTCCCTATCCCTAGTATCAGTTCCCATTATACAGTGGGGGTTTCCGCCACTCCTCACCGTGACATATGCTTACAGAAGTAAGAATGCTATATACTCAATTAGCCTTCTGTTGCTTGCCATTTTCCTTCTGCATGCATCATTTTGTACAGAGTATCCTACTGTGTATGCCTTCTTAAGAGGGCCATAAATGTTCAGTTAAAGTTGGGAAACACTGGTAGTTTTTGTAGGTTTGGCAGACTATAGCAATGTTTTTGTGGATTTAAGAGAGATAATGTGCTAGAGTTAATCCTTCCCTTTTGCTCCCTGTCCAGCTGATGACTAAGGTGCTGATCAGCCTCCCTATTTAGCTGGACTGTGGATTCACCCCCTTGCCTGAGCTTTGAGGTTTTCTAGTCTCCAGCAAAGATGTGATCTCTTTTCTGACTACCCTTGTACTGCACCATACCTGCACCTTACCTGACTACCAATTCTGCACCTTGCCACCTGCCCTGACCTTGAAACTGTTACCTAGACTATGTACTTACTTATCATGCCCTGACCTTGGAATTGCTATATGAAATATGCCCGTACTTAGCCTGCGCTGACCTTGACTGTGGTCAGATTATGCCTTATGCCTGAGTTCTTGGTGCTTCTCTGACCCCGTGGGTGAGCTGTCAGCTACACCAGAAATAGTGTCCAGGTTGGTCCATGTCTCTGTACAGGGGTTAAAGGATGAATACCATCGAAACCACCAGGACAACAACCTTAGGTTTAGCCCAAAGTCAAATTGGTTAGTTGCCACAGTGGGTCCACACCTACTGTCTGATATATAATATATATAATATATACTGTATATAATTCACAGGTGAATTTTACTGATACAGAATTCATTCTGAATTTCCCCAATAATTTGGATTCTAATGAACCTGAATTTCTTGAGGGGGGACAGATAATTCTTTTTCCAAAATGCAGAGAATACTGAGTGTCCCAATATTGCACTTCTCTAAATAAGACACACAAGTCAGTTTTCCTTGACTATCTCAAGCCAAAATTGCCCTGGTAAGCTGAGTGGCCTTTGTTGGGGTCTTGGGGGTGCTCTTTCTATTTAGGAAACCACCTAGTATGCATTAGGAATATTGTAGTCCATTCAACCCTGCTCTACATATCTGGGACAAATATATGCAAATTGGTATATTTTACTTCAGCTGGAAACAGATAGCCTTAGTTTATGAAAAAGCACTGATTGAACAGTTTGAGGCTACCACCAATGGAAAATCTAATTATGAAAAAACAATGATTAAACAGTTTGAGGCTACCACCAAGGGAAAATCGTATCATGAAAAAGCACTGATTAATATAACATCATTAATATATACAGTGAATAGCCACAGATTTCTGTTGGACCATGATGATGGGATGGTCAGAATTAGGTGCAGGCAGCATGAATTGATTAACCCTATCTAACAGATGTGGAGAAATCAGGCTGATAGAGGTAGAGTACTGGTCTGGGGAAAATTTTCTTGGCAAACCTTGCATCCTCTAATACCCATGCATGGACAATTAGATAGTAAGACTTAAGTATTGTGGCTGTCCAAGTTCATCTCAGCTGTTTATCCTGTGGCAGAAAAACACTTTCAGCAGGACAATGCTCCATGCTACAATGGTCTCATAGTCATGGATTGGTTCCACCAGGAACATTAAAGCAAGTTTTCCTTGTTTCCCTAGTATTCATAGTCCCCACATCTTAATCCCATAGAGCAGGGATGCTCAACCTGTGGCCCTCCAGCTGTGGTAAAACTACAACTCCCATCATGCCTTGCTGGAGGCTGATAGCTGTAGGCTATCCGGGCATGCTGGGAGTGTAGTTTTGCAACTGCTGGAGGGTCGCAGGTTGAGCATCTCTGCTATCGAGCATCTCTGAGGCAAGGAAGAACAGACTATTTAGAGCAGGGTTGCACAAACTTTTCTGGTTGGGGACCACAACATCAGCCTGAACCAATTCCAAGGGCCAAAACTAAAACTTAAAGGGAATATAGAGCATACAAAGGTAGCAGTGCTCACCTAAAAAACGACTCCCAGAAGCACGGACGCAGCCTGGATCAGCTGCTGACTTGTATTATGAAGAAAAAACGGAAGGTCCAGCTTCTAAAAATCCAATTTCTTTATTCCAGCGGTTTAAAAGTTTTCCATACACAGGACAGTAGTATACAATCTACGCGTTTCGGACTCACAAATTACAGTCCTTACTCATGACAAATGTGCTCTACAAATGCCACTCCATATAAACCCCCCTAACTCCCATCAAACACTGGGAAGCTAAGCGGGCTCACCTGGAGTAGGCAATTGGACAATCACCACACTCATTAACCCTTCACCTACAGAAAAATACATAAACACTAAAATAACAGCTTTTCTCTTTCGACAAAGAATGGCAATCGCTAGGGGTATCTGTCATTAATATTGCAGAATCAGATCATATTTTTTATTTAGGCCCCTTGGGACACAGGTGCCCAGTTCATGCATCCGAAAAGTTTCTTTATTCAAGAGTTTTTTTTTCTATAATCTCCCCCTCTCACTGGTGGAGTAACCCTCTCAATCAACTAGACACGTAAGTTGGCAGTATTAGGCCTCTTTCACATGAGCGTGTCAGGATAAGGTCCGGATGCGTTGCGGCAAACCCGCGCGAGTAGGTACGCAATTGCAGTCAGTTTTGTTGTTCAGTTTTTATCGCGCGGGTGCAACGCGTGATAAAAAACTGAATGTGGTGCCCAGACCTGAACTTCTTCACAGAAGTTCAGGTTTGGGTTCAAGGTTGTGTAGATTGTATTATTTTCCCTTATAAAATGGTTATAAGGGAAAATAATAGCATTCTGAATACAGAATGCATAGTACAATAGGGCTGGAGGGGTTAAAAAAATAAAATAAATTATTTAACTCACCCTAATCCATTTGTTTGCTCAGCTGGCATCTCTTCTGTCTTGTTCTGTGAGGAAGAGGACCTTTGATGACGTCACTTCGCTCATCACATGGTCCGTCACATGATCCATCACCATGGTGATGGATCATGTGATGGACCATGTGATGAGCGCAGTGACATCATCACAGGTCCTTTACCCAGGTCCTGAAGAAAGAAGACAGAAGAGGAGCCGGGCTGCGCGAACAAGTGGATTAAGGTGAGTTAAATATTTTTTTTTTTATTATTTAACCCCTCCAGCCCTATTGTACTATGCATTCTGTATTCAGAATGCTATTATTTTCCCGTATTATAAGGGAAAATAATAAAGATCGGGTCCCCATCCCGATCGTCTCCTAGCAACCGTGCGTGAAAATCGCACCGCATCCGCACTTGCTTGAGGATGCTTGCGATTTTCACGCAGCCCCATTCACTTCTATGGGGCCTGCGTTGGGCGAAAAACGCACAATATAGAGCTTGCTGCAATTTTCACGCAACGCACAAGTGATGCGTGAAAATCACCGCTCATGTGAACAGCCCCATAGAAATGAATAGGTCCGGATTCAGTGCGGGTGCAATGCGTTCAACTCACGCATTGCACCCGCGCGGAAAACTCGCCCGTGTGAAAGGGGCCTTACCCTGATGTTTTACCGCAAAATGCAAGCTCACTGCAGAAACATTTCTTGTCATATGGTGTGGTGTATCTGAAATATATTTTCGTGCGCGTGTCTTTATCGCATTTGATGTACATCCCACATATTGCAGGTTACAAGCTATAAATCGCAAACTGTGAGTTGCAGTTCAGGTGTGACTTGATATTATGTGTGTTCCCATTTGCTGTAGAGCAAGCATGTCAAACTCAAAGGCTAACATGGGCCAAAAAAACAAAATTTAAGTTTATGTGGGCCGCATCAAAAAAAATAAAAAAAAATAGTACATTTTCATAGAACAACATTGTTGTTTTATGACTGCTGACCCCCAACATCCCGTTGCCCAATAACACAAGTGAGACCTATATATATATATATATATATATATATATATATATATATATATATACAAATATTAAACTTCACTATAAGACGCACCTAGGTTTTTGAGGAGGAAAATAAGAAAAAAATATTTTTAACCAAAAGTTGTGCTTTTGGTGGGCTTTGAATTAATGGTGGTCTGTGCATGACACTATTATGGGGGATCTGTGGATGGCACTGTTATGGGGGATCTGTGGATGGCACTGTTATGGGGGATCTGTGGATGGCACTGTTATGGGGGATCTGTGGATGGCACTGTTATGGGGGATCTGTGGATGGCGCTGTTATGGGGGATCTGTGGATGGCGCTGTTATGGGGGATCTGTGGATGGCGCTGTTATGGGGGATCTGTGGATGGCGCTGTTATGGGGGATCTGTGGATGGCGCTGTTATGGGGGATCTGTGGATGGCGCTGTTATGGGGATCTGTGGATGGCACTGTTATGGGGGATCTGTGGATGGCACTGTTATGGGGGATCTGTGGATGGCACTGTTATGGGGATCTGTGGATGGTACTGCTATGGGGTGGGATATCTGTGGATGGCATTGTTATGGGGTGGGGGGATCTGTGGATGGCATTGTTATGGGGTGGGGGGATCTGTGGATGGCATTGTTATGGGGTGGGGGATCTGTGGATGGTGCTGTTATGGGGGATCTGTGGATGGCATTGTTATGAGGTGGGGGATCTGTGGATGGAACTGTTATGGGGTGGGATATCTGTGGATGGTACTGCTATGGGGTGGGATATCTGTGGATGGCATTGTTATGAGGTGGGGGGATCTGTGGATGGAACTGTTATGGGGGGGATCTGTGGATGACATTGCTATATGTCATCCACAAATCCCCCTCATAGCAATGGCCCTCTGCTCACCGAAGTATTTATAAACGTGAATCCTTATCCTGTTATTAAGTTGAACTAACGCTGCGCTCTCCCATGTTCCCCTGTATCCCCACAGCACTTACGAACACGCTTCCATAGCAGGCAGAGCGGACGGCACCAGTAACGTCACTCACTGACGTCGCGCGTCTGCTCCGCCTGCTTCATTCATAAAGTGGGCGGAGCAGGCGCTCGACGTCAGCGAGTGACGTTACTGCTGCCGTCCGCTCTGCCTGCTATTGAAGCTTAAGTAAGTGCTATGGGGATACAGGGGAACATAGGAACATGGGAGAGCGCAGTGTTAGTTCAACTTAATAACAGGATAAGGATTCACGTTTATAAATACTTTGGTGAGCGGCGGGGCCCGGTGTAAGAGTACAGTGACTGCACCGGGCCCCGCCCCTAGTTACGGACTCCAGCCCCTCCTCTCTCCCGGCTCATACATAGCAGTCTGCGATGCTGCATCTTTGCCGGGCCGCAAAGATATTCATTGCGGGCCGCATGTTTGACACCCATGCTGTAGAGCAAAATGTCCTGCTTGTTTGCATATGGGAACAACAAATGCATTTATTCTGACCACATTTATAGCTGCCAATATATTTCAACCAGGTCGGCTCTGTAGGGGGTTTGTCCGAAAACAAACTGGGGCTCAGTAGTTGACCTAAATTAGGTGCTCTCCATCAGTGGCGTAACGTGGGTTGCCAGCACCCGGGGCAAGCCATCACATTAATAATAAAGAGGGGGCCATCACATTAATAATAAATAGGGGGCCATTATAATAATAATAATGAATTGGCCCCCTCTTTGTTATTAATATAATGGCCGCCTCTCCACTCTTATTACTATGCCATTCAGTAGGATATCCTCTTTCTGCTCCAGTCCTCCCCCACCCCCATACTGCCCCCAGTGCCTCTGCAATTAGGTTAGGGTACATTAAAAAAAAAAAAAAAAAAACTTACCTCTCTCCATCACCGCTTGTGGCGTCCCGGCACAGGCGGTCACGAACGCCTCACTGTGCCTTCCCGCACCGCGTCATCACGTCATCTCACGAGATCCAGCGCAGGAGGTCACAGTGAGGTTATCGTGACCGAGTCCTGCGTCGCTCTACTGCCTTATAGGCTTCAGGCTGATTGGGGGACTGATTGAAATTTCGGCTGCCTGACGCCCCCTGCAATTTGGCACCTGGGGCAACAGCCCCCCCGGCCCCCCACGCTACGCCCCTGCTCTCCGTGCGACATACCTGATACCATCTGATACTATTTCACCCCAGTCCCTGTCAAAATTCAAAACAGGTAAGGCTACTTTCACACTTGCGTTCGGGGTTCCGCTTGTGAATTCCGTTTGAAGGCTCTCACAAGCGGCCCCGAACGGATCCGTACAGCCCCAATGCATTCTGAGTGGCTGCGGATCCACTCAGAATACATCAGTTTGGCACCGTTTTGGCCTCCGTTCCGCTCAGCAGGCGGACACCCGAACGCAGCTTGCAGCGTTTTGGTGTCCGCCTGGCCGTGCGGAGCCAAACGGATCCGTCCAGACTTACAATGCAAGTCAATGGGGACGGATCCGTTTGAAGTTGACACAATATGGTGCAATTTCAAACGGATCCGTCCCTTATTGACTTTCAATGTAAAGTCTGGACGGATCCGTCTGAACAACTTTCACACTTAGATTTTTTTCTGAAATATAATGCAGATGGATCCGTTCTGAACGGATCCAAACGTCTGCATTATAGGAGCGGATCCGTCTGTGCAGATACCAGACGGACCCGCTCTGAACGGCAGTGTGAAAGTAGCCTTAATGACGTCTTATTTCACATATATCCTGATACTCCTCACTGTACTGCGTGGTAAACTCTAGGATGGCGTTTATTCTGTTTTAACATTGGTGTATCACTAGGAAAAATAAGTGAATGCCTATCCAGGGTAGATGTCTGGTCAATGGCCCTAGTACAGATTGTGCAATATATTTCCTAAGGCATAATCGTTTTTTTTATATTTTTCGCCTCCAACATGAAGGTTTTATCAGTCGAACAGTTATGTATTGCCCTTATAAGCTCCCCTTTTGGTATATTCTGCACAATATGACGGGGTGACATGATGTTGCAAGGAGTATGGTGTTCCCTGCAGTCTCCTTTCTATATGTCGCTGTACAGACATGTGCGTTTTCTACATCCCCCCATTAATTTGAGGTCTAGAAACAAAATGGTCTCAGAATCAAAGTGCACACTAAAGGAAAGGGACCTGCAGCATCCATTCAGATAATGTTTGAAATCCAATATGTCCTGACAATCATCTGACCAGACTAAGGTCATCAATGTACCTTCCATACCATTGTATGGCATGGAAGTACGGGTTAGAGTCAGTAAACAGAAATTGTTTTTCCCACCACGCCATATAGATGTTCGCTATAGACGGGGAAAATTTAGCTCCCATCGATACTCCGGAGATCTGAAGATAAAAATGGTTGCTGAACATAAAAAAAATTTGCTTCATAAGAAAATCAACAGATATGCATATGAACTCTCGGAGCACTGATGTATAATTACTGTATACTGAGAGAAACCATTGAAGAGCTACTATAGCTAAGGCTACTTTCACACCTGCGGCAGGACAGATCCGACAGGCTGTTCACCCTGTCGGATCCGTCCTTCCGCTATTTCGCCGTGCCGCAGGACTGCCGCTCTGTCCCCATTGACTATAATGGGGACAGGGGCGGAGCTCCGGCGCAGCACGGCAGTGCATGGCGAAAGGCCGCCGGACTAAAAGTCCTGCATGTCCGACTTTTTAGTCCGGCGGCCTCTCAACGCGAACTGCCGTACTGCGCCGGAGCTCCGCCCCTGTCCCCATTATAGTCAATGGGGACGGAGCGGCGGTCTGGCGGCACGCCACAATAGCGGAAGGACGGATCCGACAGGGTGAACAGCCTGTCGGATCCGTCCTGCCGCAAGTGTGAAAGTAGCCTTAGTCATGCGGTATATTTGTATACAGAGAAACTAGTAATCCACGTATACCCCCTTTTCCACTGAAAATCCTTAAATGACTGTAGGACCCTTCTGGTGTCCTTAATAAAGCCAGGGATAGATGGAATTAGTGGTTGTAGGAGGCAGTCCACCCACTCGCAGAATTTTTCAGAATAAGCCCCAATTCCAGCCGCAATGGGTCTCATGGGTGGGGGGAAACCCTCCTTGTGTACTTTTGGAAGTGCATGGAAGATGGCGATCACTGGATGCTTTACATATACTGTATATAGTCAATCTCCTTCTGTGATAATATTCCCAGTGCAAAGCCATTTTCCAATATTTTTGACAAAGAAGCCTGATAGGAGGGGAGGGGGTTACAGGTTAATGGACGGAATGTAGTAATATCATCTAACATGTCAGTCACCTGCTTTTTATATATCTGGCTGTCTAATAATACCACAGCTCCCCCTTTATCAGCCCTCCTAATTACCAGGTCAGATCTCTCCATTAACTTCCTTAAAGCAACCCTTTCTTTAGAACTCATGTTGCTGGACCTCATTTGACCTTCTGGTAAAAAACCTGTGTTTTTTCTTTTCAAAACAGTAAAATCCCTTTCTATGAGATCCCAGAATCTGTCCAGTGCAGGGGATCTCGACTGCACTGGTTAGAAATCCTGATTAGCTGTCCTAAAAGAGGTAGTCGAATTAACGCATGTTTCTGGCTCCTGTTCACACTGCAAGTGTTGAAGGTGAGAGACATGCGCTATCTCTTTAAAATCCATAGGAGGATGGATTTCCCTATATCCAGGGGACAAGTCTTGCTGCAAATCATTAACATTATCTTTTTTAACTGTTTGAAAATGCTTCTTTACAGTGAGGTTCCGAGCAAGTCGGTTCACATCTAAAAAAGTATGGTACAGATCAAAGTGGTTGGGGAAAAAGAGAGACCTTTTTTTAACACATTTATTTCATCATCAGACAAAATAGTAGCGGTCAAATTAATAATCTGAATGTTCCCTACTATTTCTTGTGACGGGATGGGTAGCGGCGGCTTTCTCCTGTGCTTCCTACCCGCCTGTCGTTTTTTGAAGAAGGTCTTTTATGTTGCGGGGAGGTTGACATGTTGATATTTCCAGTCGCAGCTTGTAACTGTATTCCTGCCCCCGCTGTCTCAGAGGCCGAGTCTGAAGATTCAAGCTCAGTGCTGCTGAGACACCCTTGATGAATATCTCTTCCTTGACCTGAATTTCTTTTTAAGAATAGATCGTGGTGTGTTAGCATTAGCTTCTGGCCAAGAGTAGACCGTGTTAGTTTGATAGTCAATAACATCTCTGCCTAATTTATTTTGTTTGAACTCCATTAGGTGTGTCTCCAATTTATTTAAGTTCTCCTTTAGTTTTTTATCAAGTTCACAGAATAGCGGTCTCTCTGTATATAGACGCAGAGAATCCTGGGTCGCTTTGATTTCACCTCTTATTTTTCGGTAAGTGTCTGTTGTTCATATTTAATGATTAACTCCATTAATTGAATAGAGCATACCGAAAGAATATCTTGCCATTCAGTCAAAAACATTTCTGAGTAAATCACTGTAGGTTTTTTGCGAATCCTTAATCCTTGTGGGATCATGTTTCTCTCCACATATTTTTTTAACGATGTTAGATCCCACCAGATGCGCATCTCTTTAACCAGTAGTTTTTCAAGAGAGAGCATAGTGATTTTATGTCCAATTGTTCCTGTGCCGTGGGGTCCGATTTGTTAAATATTGCATCTATTTTGGTTATACGATCCTGCAACTCCTCACATGATCGGAGTGCTGTATATGCCATATTCAGACCCAATGGAAGGAAAATATAAACCGCTCTCGGAACAGTCTTGAATCAATAGGGAGGGCACGCAGTCCATACATAGAAATATAGAGCATACAAAGGTAGCAGCGCACACCTAAAAAACGACTCCCAGAAGCACGGACGCAGCCTGGAAAACGGAAGGTCCAGCTTCTAAAAATCCAATTTCTTTATTCCAGCGGTTTAAAAGTTTTCCATACACAGGACAGTAGTATACAAACTACGCGTTTCGGACTCACGAATTACAGTCCTTACTTATGACAAATGTGCTCTACAAATGCCACTCCATATAAACCCCCCTAACTCCCATCAAACACTGGGAAGCTAAGCGGGCTCACCTGGAGTAGGCAATTGGACAATGAGTGTCATTAACCCTTCACCTACAGAAAAATACATAAACACTAAAATAACATCTTTTCTCTTTCGACAAAGAATGGCAATTGCTAGGGGTATCTGTCATTAATATTGCAGAATCAGATCATATTTCTTATTTAGGCCCCTTGGGACACAGGTGCCCAGTTCATGCATCCAAAAAGTTTCTCTATTCAAGAGTTTTTTTCTATGATCTCCCCCTCTCACTGGTGGAGTAACCCTTTCAATCCCCTGGACACGTAAGTTGGCAGTATTACCCTGATGCTTTACCGCAAAATGCAAGCTCAGTGCAGAAACATTTATTGTCATATGGTGTAGTGTATCTGAAATATGTTTTCGTACTCGTGTCTTTATCGCATTTGATGTACATCCCACATATTGCAGGTTACAAGCTATGCATGTGATCAGATAAATCGCAAACTGTGAGGGGCCTAAATAAGAAAAAATATGATCTGATTCTGCAATATTAATGACCGATACCCCTAGCAATTGCCATTCTTTGTCGAAAGAGAAAAGATGTTATTTTAGTGTTTATGTATTTTTCTGTAGGTGAAGGGTTAATGAGTGTGGTGATTGTCCAATTGCCTACTCCAGGTGAGCCCACCTAGCTTCCCAGTGTTTGATGGGAGTTAGGGGGGTTTATATGGAGTGGCATTTGTAGAGCACATTTGTCATGAGCAAGGACTGTAATTTGTGAGTCCGAAACGCGTAGATTGTATACTACTGTCCTGTGTATGGAAAACTTTTAAACCGCTGGAATAAAGAAATTGGATTTTTAGATGCTGGACCTTCCGTTTTTTCTTCATAATATAAAACTTAAAGGGGTATTACCAACTGAAATACTATATTTATGGCAAATTGAACATACATCATATATCATAAATATCTAGTTACACTTCTAGTACTCCCATCTAATGGGAGAATACATGAAAGATACATGTGAGCAGCCACAAGACATAGACATACATGTCTGTTACCAGATAGTTGGGCGCTGCACAGATTGGTATCAAGTGCCACATGTTGCCCCTGGGCCACAGGTTGTGCACCCCTGGTTTAGAGCATGTCAGTACCTACATCTAATTTGCTGTAACTGTAAGAAGATATCTTGTCCTCATGGAGCCAATGTTTCTTCAGAATGATTTAAAATACACTGTGATGACAATATCCAGTCCAAAATACTGCTTCAGCAGCACGAAACACACATTACAGCACAAAATATTGCCCAGTAAACAATACTTTTCTAGAGTCTGACCCTCTGTGATGGTCAGTGCTAGCTGCCACATTCTGTCGTCTTCCAATTATCTCTAAATATGATATTGAGGAAGAGGCTGAGGAGGTGAGATGCTGGCAACAACACCGTGTCTGCCCTACCTTCAGCATGACGCCTGGTCTTTTAGTGCTATCAAACATATAGGAAAATATAGCACTATTAAAGGCCTCTATAATGCCCCTTGTATTAAAAATGCCTCATTAATCTCCCCTATAGTTCCCTCAGTAATAACATCCCCAGTATAAAAACTCACCCCTATTGCCCCCCAGTATTTCTCCATAGTGTCTCAGTATTAAAAATGTCCCTAGTAGTGCCGCTAAAATTGCCCCTATTGTGCCAACAGTAATGAAAATGCTACTAATAATGCCACCTATAACTTCCTTTATGCTCCTCAAGTGACCAAGTTAGAAAAAAAAGAAATCTGGCTCAGGTGGTCATTAGTGTTGTAGTAGTAATAGCATTCAAAGCATAATTCGATCCAAAGTTTAGGAAAACGTCGATTCGCAACACAGCTGAATTTTCTTGCGCTTCGTGGTAATGAATCAGTTTTTTCTAAAATGGCATCTGCACATGTTACAAAGTGAAAGTATGAAGCCGAGGAACGCGAGATCACCCATGATGATGTGCAGCCAGCCAATCCGCAGATAGCCATCCCCTTTGATGTCACAGCCCTATCAAACCCTGATCCCTCACTGTCGCTGCCATTTCACTGTGAGCTGAGCATAGGAGGGAAAGTGTTGCTGAAAACTGTTTTACAAATGAATATTGGGGAGGGAGAATGCAGGGAGATCGTAGGGAGAGTTTTTTGAGACTGTAGGAAGACAGTAGGGAGACTGCAGGTTGAGTGTAATTGCTGTGTGCATCACGTTCTAGTGCACCCACATTCTGAATTAATCACTTATTTTAGCGATACAGTTAGTGTGCCTGAGTATATAAGGCAGGTGTACACGCTATGTGCATCATGTTCTAGTGCACCCACATTTAGAGTTAAACCCTTATTTTAGTGATGCAGTTACGTTGCATCCGTATTCCAGGACAATGTAATTTTTTTCCCTGTAGTGTACATATGAAACAAAATTGATTACAATGAATGTCTTTGGTTAGCTGTTGCATTATATAGTGTCATTATTAGGCCACGGTTAAATACTTTGCCTTGTACAAGTGTGTAGTGAAGCAAAATTAATTATAGCGAATGCCTTCTGTTAGCTGTTGCATTACATAGCGTCAGTATTAGGCCATGGTTCAATATTTCACCCAGTACATGTCTGCAGTGGAACTAAATTGATTATAGCGAATGTCTTTTGTTAGGTGTTGTGTTATATAGCGTCAGTATGAGGTCATAATTAAATATTTATCCCTGTATATGTTTTCAGTGGAGCAAAATTTATCATAGCGAATGTCTTCTGTTAGCTGTTGTGTTACATATCGTCAGTATGAGGTCATGATTAAATACTTTGCTCTGTGCGTGTGTGCAGTGGAATGAAATTAATCATAACAAATGCCTTCCGTTAGTGATACAGTTGTTATACACTACAGCCAACAGACAGTTCCCTGGGCCCTCCAAAGGAATGGGAAGTGGTAAAAATGATGCTCTAGCCAGCACCAGTAGCAGCAGAAGAAGAGGTAATGGTAGCAGCAGCTGCAGCAACAGGCTGGAGGTGCCACTGTCATCTAGTGGTTGTGTTTTGACCAACAATCCAGTTCTTTACAATAATCTTAAAGAGGACCTTTCACTTGTAAAAACTATGTGAACTAAGTATGCTGCCATGTAGAGCGGCGCCCGGGGATCTCACTGCACTTACTATTATCCCCGGGCGCCGCTCCATTCTCCCGTTATGCCCTCCGGTACCTTTGCTCCCAGGCTGTGAGCTGTGCGCTGCGATTGGCCAGCGCTGCAGCCTAGGAGAAGGAGACACCCACAGGACAAGGGAAGACCCGCCTACTATAACTTAAGGAGCAAAGGTAC
This sequence comes from Bufo bufo, assembly GCF_905171765.1. Taxonomy (NCBI): domain Eukaryota; kingdom Metazoa; phylum Chordata; class Amphibia; order Anura; family Bufonidae; genus Bufo; species Bufo bufo. Next base: position 185,236,636 of record NC_053392.1, read on the forward strand.
CGGAGGGCATAACGGGAGAATGGAGCGGCGCCCGGGGATAATAGTAAGTGCAGTGAGATCCCCGGGCGCCGCTCTACATGGCAGCATACTTAGTTCACATAGTTTTTACAAGTGAAAGGTCCTCTTTAAGTTACAACAGACACACACAGCCAGCAATCGGTGGGTACTTCCCAAACCACGCTTAGGAACTACCTCTATTCATTCAACCTGTCCTGAACCTGACTTTTGCTTTTGCTGCTCTGTCTTGCAGCCAAGTAATGTTTGCCGCCAGCTCTGCTCCGCTTTTCAGTGACCATGACCTTTGTGGGAACAGTCAGCAGTTACAGACCAGCACAGACTTGGAGGAGAGGTCCGCTGCAAACACCTTTTGTGGAAGCACATGTTGACAGAGGTCAGGGACGTGAAAAAGAGACAGGTGAGGGTTGCACAAGTGACTCGCAAACATATGTAGATGATGATGTAGCCAATCGCACATGGAAGCCAGGTGAAGAAGGGGCATCGTCATCATCAGGGGATGAGGGTGGCACAGTGCCTTTGAGACAGCAGGGTGGACGCGTGCCCAAGAGACAGCAGGGTGGAAGCATGCTGAAAAGACAGCAGGGTGGAAGCAGTGGGTGATCTGGAGCCAAACACAGGAGGAATACACAGTCTGCTACTCCAAAGACTGCCTGTGAGGAACACATTAGCAGTGCACATGTTCATAAAAGCAGCGACAGGTAGGCATGACACAGGAAAATGCTATACTCGGCAGTGTGGCAGTATTTATTCTTCTGTCATTCCGGGAATGCGCCATAGCAGTTTTTCGCTCCTCTTTTATCAGTTAATTGGATCCAACTGCTGGTCACCTCCTGCGCTATGAGGTACTCTTCATATGTAGTTTCAGGATGCAAGGGTTAAAGGTATGTATAACTTTAATTATAATGTAATGTGCTGTATATAGTGGTCAACTATTGGCCCCATGTGGCCCCTTTTTGTAACTCTCACACAAAAGGGGCATTTTCAGGAGATTGCAGGCCACAACAGCAATAATTTTGCATATTGTGCCACGCACCTAACCAGTCAAACCCCATGCCAACAACAGCCCCTGTTTGGCTAAAATATTATATGACAGCTACTAGTTTTCAGGCTCCTGTCCCGTATGGCAATAATCCAGAGGCCATGTTTGATCCATCCACCATATTTGGCCCATTTGGTTTTAACCCTAATACATTTTTAAAGTGAAATACTATTCGGTTCATAGTATATATTTTTATAGTTTTCGATTTTACACTTGGAACATGAAAATCATTAGTTTTAATTTCTGTTCTTTCAGTAGTTTTCTTTTTCACAGAAAAGGGACATTTAGGCCCCTTTCACACGGGCGAGTATTCCGCGCGGATGCGATGCGTGAGTTGAACGCATTGCACCTGCACTGAATCATGACCCATTCATTTCTATGGGGCTGTGCACACGAGCGGTGATTTTCACGCATCACTTGTGCGTTGCGTGAAAATCGCAGCATGCTCCTCTTTGTGCGTTTTTCACGTAACGCAGGCCCCATAGAAATGAATGGGGTTGCAAGCAAGTGCGGATGCGGTGCGATTTTCACGCACGGTTGCTAAGAGACGATCGGGATGGAGACCCGATCATTATTATTTTCCCTTATAACATGGTTATAAGGGAAAATATTGCATTCTGAATACAGAATGCATAGTACAATAGCGCTGGAGGGGTTAAAAAAAAGTGTGAAACTCACCTTAATCCACTTGATCGCGCAGCCCGGCTTCTCTTCTGTCTTTTTTGCTGTGTGCAGGAAAAGGACCTGTGGTGACGTCACTCCGGTCATCACATGATCTTTTACCATGGTGATGGATCATGTGATGGACCATGTGATGACCGGAGTGACGTCACCACAGGTCCTTTGTCTGCAATCAGCAAAGAAGGAGACAGAAGAGAAGACGGGCTGCGCGATCAAGTTGATTAAGGTGAGTTTAATTATTTTTAGTTTTTTTTTTAACCCCTCCAGCCCTATTTTACTATGCATTCTGTATTCAGAATGCTATTATTTTCCCTTATAACCATGTTATAAGGGAAAATAATACAATCTACAGAACACCGATCCCAAGCCCAAACTTCTGTGAAGTTTGGGTACGAAACATGCGCGATTTTTCTCACGCGAGTGCAAAACGCATTACAATGTTTTGCACTCGCGCTGAAAAATCGCGCATGTTCCCGCAACGCACCTGCACCTTTTCCCGCAACGCCCGTGTGAAAGAGGCTTTACAGTTTTAAAGTGCATATTTTTATATTTAAGAATGTATATTAGGGATCTACAGTAGGTGGACCTCCTATTTGTATTCTCAGTGGTCTCAATAATAGAAATACGGAACTGAGGATGCCTTGTTGTATTTAGATTAATATATAACTTTTATTTGGGTCATATAAAATAAATGAGACAGTATGGTGTATAAATCTACACTATTAGAAGATAGGGGGCGCTATGGGTCTATATCAGCAAATGAGGCCAGTCTGCCTGTTATAGTAGAGGAGGGTGCTACCCTGGGGAGGAGCCTATTAGTCCGGACCCTAACTCACCCTGTATACTCACCCTACTTGGCCTGGTCTAATAGGTGTCAAAACCTCAGTGGCTGTAGTCGGGGCACTCGTCCTGACAAGGACGACCCCCAGCCTCAGGAACCTCGGGCCTGTGCTGTAAACCCTATTCTCTTACCTCCCTAGAAGTTGTTGATGGTACCTTTATCCAAGATTCTTTTTCTGTTTTTGAAAGTTCTTCAATGTTTGTATTGTTTTCAGAGCATATAGTACGGGGCCCATTTTTGGTTTTGTATTTTCGTTTTTTCTTCCCAATGTTCCAATAGCCATAACTATTTTTAATTTTCCAATCAGATAACCATATGAAGGACTATTTTCGGTGAGATAACTTGTACCATTTAAGGGCACCATTCAATTTACCATGTCTATTATTGGAAAATGGGAAAAAAATTAATAACTATTCTGCCAAGGTTTAATTGGGTTTTGACATCACAGCATTCACTGTGGCTCAATACGGCAGGGGCTCCGGTGGGCTTATTTGGTGGGCCGGGAAACCCCCAGCTCAATACGAGATCTATTAGGGTGAATAGAATTTTGATGAGCTCCTTGCTGAGCTGTACCTCATGCACAGTGCAGCAGAGAGGTTGCCATGGCAGCAATGGGAAGCTTCAAAAGCGTCCAGGCTGCCATGGTAACCGATCATAGCACCACAATTTCACTGAAGGGGTTCCGATCAGATGGCAGAGGGAGCCGTATCCCTCTATCTTACTGGTACCTTATCAGTGTTGATCACGGTATTTGAGGGGTTAAATGATGGGGTTCGGAAATATTGCCATTTCCCATCATTTGCGGCTGGGTGTCTGCTGTATGATACAGACATCACCCACTGCTGATGGAGTGGGCTAATTGCAACAGCCCGCTCCATATATATTCCCTCTGCCACCATGAGATACGGGTTACAGTGGTTGAAGGGGTTAGATACTCTCACAGTTACTGCCACTGCTGCTGCTGACACAGTTCTCCCTGATTTATAGCGATTTGTGACAAATTTATTAAAAATCTAATTTCTTGTCGAACTATGTCACTTGCTCAGGAACCCCAGAGTCAGGCACCCCCATATGCTCATTCAGGCCCCACATATCGATGTGACAGACCCCCAGGGCCCCATCAGACCTTAGATCAGACTAAAAATAAATAAATAAAACTTACCTGTTCTGCTCCGCTGCTCTCCATGTCCTCATGTGGTCCTCAACAGCCCGCGCTGCACAGTCACGTGACCTGACTGCGTACAGTGTCAGGTCATAGGAGGAGACCAGGGAGGAAGCGGAGCCGGAGGGGTAAGTAAGCGACGATCTCTTGCATACTAGTGAGCGCTTCTGGGTGTGTTTACTAGTATGATACCAGTGAGTTCTTCCAGAAGAGCTTACTAGTATGAATGGGCCCCCTCACACGCCAGGCCCCTGTGCAGCTGAACCGGCTGCACCGACTTATGTCCGCCCCTGGGCCTAGTGTCCTGCTGCCTATGATGCTGAACGACAGGGCAGTTCAAAAGGGTACTTTAGCTATTGGAACACTTAACAAAAAGAACATTTCTTTGTTTCTTGTTTCTCTCAGTATATGGATTAAAAAAGATGGTGTTGGTGTTATCTCTGGATGTCTCATCTATGAAAGGCTTCAACTTAACCTCTTACGGACGCATGACGTACCGGTACGTCATGGCTTTAAAATGCGATTGCGGCGCCGCGGGGGTTAATCGGAACAGGATGACCATTCAGCGGGCATCCTGTCACAATGCCTGGGGGGGGGGGTCATGTGACCCCCCCCCGTATCGGCGATCGCAGAAAACCGCTGATTAATTCAGACCTGCAGTTTGCTGCATTTCCGGTCCATTCGGGTCTCCGGTGACCCGATGAACCGGAAAAAGACTGTGATCGGTGGTGTGATTGCACACCACCAATCACAGTACGAACATTTGGAGAGGTGGTGCTGGCCGTGGTGCTGATGCCTGCTGTCCAGGGTGCTGATTGGTGCAGGGAGAGAGGTGCGAGATTCAAACTTCCAGCGCTCCACTCTCCCCTCCTCTTCCTGTTCAGCACCTGCACTCTGCAGCACCGTCCTCACCAGGCTCCTGAGATCCCCCCCATCGGCACCCATCACCCTCCTGGTTTCCCGGCCCACCAAATAAGCCCACCGGAGCCCCCTGCCGATGAACTTAACTGGTGTCCCCCAGTGGATTGAGCCCGAGATTCCGGATTTTGTTGAAAGTGGGGTTTACTGAAATTGACTTTTTAAGTTTTTTTTTCAGTGACCCATTTGTGAATCTGATGGTGGAGCAGACGAACCTGTACGCCCAACAGATCGTTGCTCAGCACCTGGGCTACTTTTTGGCTAGACCCGGTGGCTGGACGACGGTCAGTGCAGCCGAGATGAGGACGTTTTGGGGGCCTCGTGCTGCACATGGGTCTAGTGCAAAAACCCAGTGTCAGGCAATACTGGAGTGGGGACATCCTCTACCAGACCCCACTCTACAGTATGGCCATGACACGCTCCCGGTTTGAGGCCATCCGGAAATGTCTGCATTATTCAGATAATGCAGCATGTCCCCCCTGAGGTGATCCTGCCTATGACCGTCTGTATAAGATACGGCCGGTCATCGATCACTTCGGGGCCAAATTTGTACAGGCCTACGTACCTGGAAGGGAGGTCGCGGCTGATGAGTCTCTCGTTGCGTTCAAGGGGAGACTCAGTTTCCGCCAATACATTCCCACTAAGGGGGCGAGGTATGGCGTGAAGCTGTACAAAATTTGTGAGTGCCTCAGGGTGCACTTACAAATTTCGTGTGTACGAGGGGCGAGATTCCCGTATTCAACCCCCAGAATGTCCCCCCACTCTGGGTGTTAGCGGGAAACTCGTGTGGGACCTTATGTACTTACTTGTACGTGGATAACTTTTATACTAGCATTTCCTTGTTCAGGTCCCTTGCCGCCAGATCCACGTTCGCTTGTGGGACCGTGAGAAAAATCAGCGCAGCCTCCCTGCCCACCCCCTCCAGGTACCTATCCCCAGGGGTGAGACCCGTGCACTTACCAGTGGAAACCTGTTGCTGGTCAGATATAAGGACAAGAGGGATGTCATTGTACTGTCCACAATCCACGGTAATGGCATCACCCCTGTCCCTGTGCGAGGTCCCGCGGCAATGGTCCTCAAGCCCGATTGTATCGTCGACTACAATCGGTATATGGGAGGAGTTGATCTCTCTGATCAAGTCCTCAAGCCATATAATGCCATGCGCAAAACCCGGGCATGGTACAAAAAAGTTGCAGTCTACTTGGTACAGGTTGCCTTGTACAACTCTTTTGTACTATTCCGAAGCGCTGGCAGCACAGGGACATTCCTCCAATTCTATGAGGCAGTCCTCAAGGACCTGATTTTTTTCAGACCGGGAAAGAGCAGGCCAGAGTACCTTGGGAATTGGAGGCGCCCGGATCGTCGCTGGCCAACATTTTCCAGTTGTGGTCTCCATACTGGAAAGAAGGGACGAACCCAAAAAAGATGCAGTGTGTCACAAGAGGGGGATACGGAAGGACACCACCACTCAATGTGACACGTGCCCCGATCATCCGGGCCTCTGCGTTATCGATTGCTTCAGGGAGTATCACACTTCCATGGAGTACTACATTTGTATAATCCCCAACAGTCCCCTAGAGAACATAAAAAACTATGGCTCTCAGACTTTGGAGACACGGAAACAATTTTTTTCCCCCAAAAAAATATTAGTTTTAGTGCAGGCATCCTCAAACTGCGGCCCCCTCCAGATGTTGTAAAACTATAACTCCCAGCATGCCCAGACAACCTACAGCCATCAGCAGGGCATGGTGGGAATTGTAGTTTTACAACATTTGGAGGGCCGCAGTTTGAGGATGCCTGCTTAGTGTCTCCAAAGTCTGAGAGCCATGCATATTGGGCATCGCCGTGTCCGTAAAAATCTTCTCTATAAAAATAACATTTAACCCAACCCCCCCGGATGAACAGCGTTAAAAAAAAAAAAAAATGTAAAAAAAAGGCATTTTTTGTCACCTAACATCACAAAAAGTGTAATAGCGAGCGATCAAAATGTCATATGCACCCCCAATTAGTGCCAATAAAACCGCCATCTCATCCCGCAAAAAAAGAGCCCCTACATTAGATAGTCTCCCAACAAAAAAAAAAAAACTGTAGCTCCCAGGCTATGGAGATATTAAAATAATTTATTTTGGTTCCTAAAATTATAATATAGTGTAAAATCTAAATAAATTCAAAAATGTAGACATATTAGGTATCGCCGCGTCCGTAAGAATCTTCCCTATAAAAATAACATTTGACCAAACTCCTCGGATGAACAGCGTTAAAAATATAAATTAAAAACGGTGCCAAAACACCCATTTTTTTTTGCAAAATTTCCATTTGAATCCTTTTTTTTCGGTAATAAAGCAAGGGTTAACAGCCAAACAAAACTAAATATTTATTGCCCTGATTCTGTCGTTTGCAGAAACACCCCATATGTGGTCGTAAATGGCTATATAGCCACAGGGCAGGGTATAGAACGAAGGGAACGCCATATGGTTTCTGGAAGGCTGATTTTGATGGACTGTTTTTTTTTTACATCATGTCCCATTTGAAGCCCCCCCCTGATGTAGCCTAGACTAGAAACTCCAAAAAAGTGACCCCCATCTAAGAAACTACACCCCTCAAGGTATTCAAAAGTTACTTTACAAACGTTGTTAACCCTTTAGGTGTTCCACAAATCTAAATAGCAAATGTAGAAACAATTTTAGAATTTACATTTTTTGTTACCTTGCCTCAAAAAACTGTAATATAGAGCAACCAAAAATCATATTTACCCCTAAAATAGTCCCAAAACAACAACCACCTTATCCCATAGTTTCCTAGATGGGGTCACTTTTATGGAGTTTCTACTCTAGGGGGGCATCAGGGGGCTTGAAAGGGTACATGGTGTAAATAAACCAGTCCAGCAAAATCTGCTTTAAAAAAAAACATATGGCGTGCCCCTTCTTCTATGTCCTGCCAATTTAGCCAAATAGTAGTTCACGACCACATATGGGGTGTTTCTGCAAACTACAGATCAGGGCAACCCATAATTGAGTTTTGTTGGCTGTTAACCCTTGATTTTTTTCCTGGAAAAAATTGATTATATTGGAAAATTTTCCTAATTTGTTTGGCTGTTAACCCATTTTTTCCAGTAATAAAGTAAGGGTTAAAATGGAAAATAGAAATTCCAAAATTGTTTCTCCATCTGCCATTAACTCTTGTGGAACACCTAAAGGGTTAACAAAGTTTGTAAACCCAGTTTTAAATACCTTGAGGGGTGTACTTTCTTAGATGGAGTCACTTTTTGGAATTTCTATTCTAGGGGTGCAACGGGGGGCTTGAAATGGGACATGGTATAAACAAAACCAGTCCTGCAAAATCTGCTTTGCAAAAACCATATGGCATTCCCCTCCTATTTCCTCCCGTTTGGCCAAACAGTAGTTTACGACCACATATGGGGTGTTCTGCAAACTACAGAATCAGGGCAACCCATATTGAGTTTTGTTTGGGCAGTTAACCCTTGCTTTTTCCTGGAAAAAATTGATTATATTGGAAAATTTTCCCAAAAATCGAAATTCTTAATTTTATGTCCATTTGCCATGAAGTCTTGTGGAAGACCTAAAGGGTTAACAAAGTTTGTAAAATCAGTTTTGAATACCTTGAGGGTGTAGTTTCTAGAATGGGGTCATTTTTGGATGGTTTTTATTATGTAAGCTCACAAAGTGACTTCAGACCTGAACTGGTCCAATAAAAAGTGAGATTTGGAAAATGTAATTCCCAAAATGATACAAACATGAAGTAGACATATGGGGAATGTAAAGTAATCACAATTTTTGGGGGTATTACAGAAGTAGAGAAACTGAAACTTTGAAATTTGCTTATTTTTCAAAATTTTGGGTAAATTTGGTATTTTTTTATGCAATCTCAGAACGGCCTGGGTAAGTAAAAGCGTTTTAAAGTTATCAGCACTTAAAGTGACACTGGTCAGATTTGCAAAAAATGGCCTGGTCCTTAAGGTGAAATAGGGCTGTGTCCTTAAGGGGTTAAAGGGGTTCTCTAGGAATAATTTTTAAAGATGCCCATAGCCTGCTTCCGTAAATAGAAAATTCATACTTACCTGCTCCCTGCTGCTCCGGTACTCTGCTCTGCCTCCATTGTGTCCACGTTCCAGTTTCTGGCTTGTCCTTCTTCTGGCGCTGCACTGCAACCAATGACTGGGTCAGCGGTGGCCTAAAGCAGCACGTCACTGCCTGAAGCTCATTGGCCTGACACAAAAACATCTGACTGTACCCATGCAGCACTGGAAGAAAACAAGCCAGGAACCAAAACATGGACATAGCGGAGGCAGTGTAGAAGGCCAGAGCAGCCGAGAGCAGTAAAGTATGAAAACTTCTATTTACGGAGGCAGGGCTCGGTGAAAAACAGAATTTCCTCAGATCTCCTCTAATGTCAGTCTTATCATCTCTATTTATTTTAGTGCTATCCTCCATTTCACATATTTTTATCCATCAGCCAGCATAATGTAAAGTTTAAAGCGAGAATACAAAACCAACCACTGCAATAGTAAGAAACCTTCACTGATGTTAAAGTGGATTTTATCACAACATTTATATGGTATGCTGAACTCATTTATTATACTAATTTCTTCCTGGCAAAAAAGACATTATTCAATTTGGGTGTGGGCTTAATAAAAGCTATATAGAAGAAGGGATTATGTGCCACTGAAAACAGGGAATAAAGAAATATAATGCTTTCAGCGGAATGCTATTGTTCTAAGAGTGTGCTGAAATGGCAGCAGAATCTGAGTATTTAAATTACAAATTACAAAGTCAAGCAGAATTAACATCACATATAACAGAGAAAAGATGTCACTCAACATAGGATGTTTCTTCAATATAAATATCTTTCAACATAAGTTAACTTTGAGATTTCACTTACTACAACAACCCATTCTACAAATAATTGCTGTAAGTGCCGCTTCATGACCCAAAGACCCTGGTCTTTGATGTCCACATGCCCTATTAGAAAATTTTTGGGCATATAGAGAGTGGTTGTCCGAGTGAGACAAAGGGGCAGAATTACTAATCCTATAGACAGTGTAAACTTGGCCAGGGTGTCTACACCTGTACCAAATGTATCACAGTGGCTCAAGTTGGATGATAAAGTTTAGAGATGAGCGAAGTACTCAAAAATACAATTTGGCTGATTAGTAGTCTGGATTGCGAATATTCTATTCGCGAATTTATATTGCGAATATTGACACTTCGAGAATTCGAGTATCTAGAATATAGTGCTATATCTTCGTAATCGCAAATATTCTAGATTTTTTTTCATCAGTACCCATCAGTACCCATGATCCCTCACTGCTTCTTGCTTGTAGGCCAATGAGAAGGCTGCAATATCTTTGACTTTAGGAGTAGTGTTGATCACAAATTTTCGTATAGCGAATTTTTAACGCAAATTTTCCGATTGACGATTTTTGCAATCAAGAAAATAGTGACTAGAGATCACGAATTTGCGAATTCGCGAATATATGACGAATATTCGCCTAAATATTCGCAAAATATCATGAATTTTAATATTGCCCCTGCCGCTCATCACTGCTGCTTAGCCTAATTTTGCAATAAAAATTCGCTTTGCGACGAATTACTTCGGCACGAAGCGTATTTCTTTGTATGCAGTGGGTGTAATGACAGGGAGCCGCGATTGCACCGCTCCCATCATTGTACCCCTCAGATGTCACGTTCATAGCTGATCGCAGCATCTTACAGTAATATCAGAGTGTAAAATCTAAAAAATAAAAAAAAATCATATTTACCTCATCTATTTGCTTACGACGGGCCAGATGGCACCATCTTGATTGAAGATCTGGCGTGAAATCTCATGCGGATCGTGATGTCATCATGTCGGCTGCCGTGTGATGTCATACGTCGCTGCACAAGGGATTTCGTGCAAGATCTTTAATCAAGATGGTGGCACCTGGCCCGTCAGGAGCAAATGGATGAGGTAAGTATGATTTTTTTAGTTTTTTACCGCCATTCATGGAAAATGGATTCGCTACAATGAAGCATGAGGAAATTCGTCTTTGCTGCGAATCGAATTTTCCCTGAAATTCGGATCGGACTTCAATTCGCTCAACGCTAATAAAGTTGTTACAGATCTGGCTTACTTTGTATCATAATTTTATGGCAGAACAGTGGTGTTATCCCGGCGCAATGATGTGAGAAACCACTAGAAAAATTGAATAATTCCATATTTTGAAGATATGTATATTATGAAGTTTACAAAGAAATGAACTCCGAGACAAAGTAATTCATCACAAAGCGATTTTTTATTTTTATTTGGCGAAGCAGCGGAATTTAATTTTTGAATAATTCGTTCATCTCTACAGATGAACGGATTATAAAAAAATTGGATTCCGCTGCTTCGCCAAATTTTTTAAAAAATTCGCTTTGTGATGAATTACTTTGTCTTGGAGTTCATTTCTTTGTAAGTAGCGGGTGCAATGATAGGGAATGGCGATTGCACTGCTCCCCATCATTATACCCCTCACATTCATATATGATCACGGCATCTGATATAAATAACAGAGTGTAAAAGAAAAAAAAAAAAGAAAAATCATACTTACCTGAACCATTTGCTCGCGAAGGGCTAGAGAGGACGCACAGGACAGACTGTGGTAATGTGGGACTGTTGCAATGAAGCTGACTGCACACAAATGCTGCTGCTCATTAGCCTCACACCAACCAGTCCATCATGTATTTACTTCAGCTGTCTCCTCATGAATTACATTCCTATTCAGATTCAGCTGAAGATTATTATAAACTGTATTCAGGAAGCAGCTCAGTGTTGGGAAGTCCTGCTGTGTGATTAGGACAGGTTTTGGGTGTACTAAAAGGACGGCAGCCATTTTATTTCCCATGATTCATTATAACGAATGAAAAGGTAGTTAGGAATACATTTATAATAAAGTATTTTTAATATTTTCATTTTCCCGGAGAACCCTAAGGCGAACCCTAACGGGCGAGATTTCCGCTTGGGTGCAATGCGGTAGGTGAACGTATTGCACCCGCACTGAATCCCGACCCATTCATTTCAATGGGGCTGTTCAGATGAGCGGTGATTTTCACGCATCACTTGTGCGTTGCGTGAAAATCGCAGCATGCTCTATATTCTGTGTTTTTCACGCAACACAGGCCCAATAGAAGTGAATGGGGTTGCGTGAAATTCGCAAGCATCCGCAAGCAAGTGCGGATGCGGTGCGATTTTCACGCATGGTTGCTAAGTGACAGTCTATTCACTGTATTATTTTCCCTTATAACATGGTTATAAGGGAAAATAATAGCATTCTGAATACAGAATGCTTAGTAAAATAGCGCTGGAGGGGTTAAAAAAATAAATAAAATATGAACTCACCTTCTCCTCTTGATCGCGTAGTTCCCGGTCTCTTCTGATGAGCTGTTGGCTAAAGGACCTTTGGTGACGTCAGATCACATGCTCCAATCACATGGTCCATCACCGTGGTGATGGACCATGTGATTGGAGCATGTGATCTGACGTCACCAAAGGTCCTTTAGCCATCACCGTGGTGATGGACCATGTGATTGGCGCATGTGATCTGACGTCACCACAGGTCCTAGCCGGTAGCTCATCATTAAAGAAGTAAAGAAGAGACCGGGAACTACGCGATCAAGAGGAGAAGGTGAGTTAATTTTTTTTATTTTTTTTTAACCCTCAATTGATCACCTACTAAGCATTCTGTATTCAGAATGCTATTATTTTCCCTTATAACCATGTTATAAGGGAAAATAATACAATAATACAATCTACACTACAACTAACCCAAACCTGAACTTCTGTGAAGAAGTTCGGGTCTGGGTACCACAGTCGGTTTTTTATCACGCGCGTGCAAAACACATTGCACCTGCGCGATAAAAACTGAACATCGGAACGCAATCGCAGTCAAAACTGACTGCAATTGCGTACCTAATCGCGTGGGTTTGCCGCAATACACCAGGACGCATCCGGACCTAATCCGGACACGCCCGTGTGAACCCAGCCTTATACGGACATTCTGCATGCAGCAACCTAGAGGGGAGGCGAGGATGGGAGGAGTGGTAGTGGCTATGATGGTGGTAGTACTCATAGTTCACTGTGGTAGTCCTCACTCTGGCTCACCCTGGGCCTTGCAGTGAATAGAAGGCACACCCTTTCTTGTCTGCAGATAGAAGTAACAGACATAGTTCTAAGTAGAGTTGAGCGAACACCTGGATGTTCGGGTTCGAGAAGTTCGGCCGAACTTCCCGGAAATGTTCGGGTTCGGGATCCGAACCCGACCCGAACTTCGTCCCGAACCCGAACCCCATTGAAGTCAATGGGGACCCGAACTTTTCGGCACTAAAAAGGCTGTAAAACAGCCCAGGAAAGGGCTAGAGGGCTGCAAAAGGCAGCAAAATGTAGTTAAATCCCCTGCAAACAAATGTGGATAGGGAAATGAATTAAAATAAAAATAAAATAAATAAAAATTAACCAATATCAATTGGAGAGAGGTCCCATAGCAGAGAATCTGGCTTCATGTCAGCAGAGAATCAGTCTTCATGTCATAGCAGAGAATCAGGCTTCACGTCAGCCAAAACTGGAACAGTCCATTGTCATATATTTAGGCCCCGGCACCCAGACAGAGGAGAGTGGTCCCATAACAGAGAATCAGGCTTCATGTTAGCAGAGAATCAGTCTTCATGTCATAGCAGAGAATCAGGCTTCACGTCAGCCAAAACTGGAACAGTCCATTGTCATATATTTAGGCCCCGGCACCCAGACAGAGGAGAGAGGTCCCATAACAGAGATTCAGGCTTCATGTCAGCAGAGAATCAGTCTTCATGTCATAGCAGAGAATCAGGCTTCACGTCAGCCAAAACTGGAACAGTCCATTGTCATATATTTAGGCCCCGGCACCCAGAGAGAGGAGAGAGGTCCCATAACAGAGATTCAGGCTTCATGTCAGCAGAGAATCAGTCTTCATGTCACCCAAAACTGGAACAGTCCATTGTCAGATATTTAGGCCCCGGCACCCAGACAGAGGAGAGGGGTCCCATAGCAGAGATTCAGGCTTCATGTCATAGCAGAGAATCATGCTTCACGTCACCCAAAACTGGAACAGTCCATTGTCAGATATTTTGGCCCCGGCACCCAGACAGAGGAGAGAGGTCCCATAGCAGAGATTCAGGCTTCATGTCATAGCAGAGAATCATGATTCACGTCACCCAACACTGGAATAGGCCACTGTCAGATAAAAAATGAAATTAAAAATAGGATTGAATGAGGAAGTGCCCTGGAGTACAATAATATATGGTTAAGGGGAGGTAGTTAATGTCTAATTTGCACAAAGGATGGACAGGTCCTGTGGGATCCATGCCTGGTTCATTTTTATGAACGTCAGCTTGTCCACATTGGCTGTGGACGGGCGGCTGCGTTTGTCTGTAATGACGCCCCCTGCCGTGCTGAATACACGTTCAGACAAAACGCTGGCCGCCGGGCAGGCCAGCACCTCCAAGGCATAAAAGGCTAGCTCTGGCCACGTGGACAATTTGGAGACCCAGAAGTTGAATGGGGCCGAACCATCAGTCAGTACGTGGAGGGGTGTGCACACGTACTGTTCCACCATGTTAGTGAAATGTTGCCTCCTGCTAACACGTTCCGTATCAGGTGGTGGTGCAGTTAGCTGTGGCGTGGTGACAAAACTTTTCCACATCTCTGCCATGCTAACCCTGCCCTCGGAGGAGCTGGCTGTGACACAGCTGTGAACATGCTTCATCCTCATCCTCCTCCACCTCCTCCTCATCCTCCTCCTCCTCGTCCTCCAGTAGTAGGCCCTGACTGGCCACATTTGTACCTGGCATCTGAGTCACTTCTAAGAGACTGGCCTGAAAGTGCTAAAAATGACCTCTCTTCCTCCTCCTCCTCCTGGGCCACCTCCTCTTCCATCATCGCCCTAAGTGTTTTCTCAAGGAGACATAGAAGTGGTATTGTAACGCTGATAACGGCGTCATCGCCACTGGCCATGTTGGTGGAGTACTCGAAACAGCGCAACAGGTCTCGCATGGAGGCCCAGTCATTGGTGGTGAAGTGGTGCTGTTCCGCAGTGCGACTGACCCGTGCGTGCTGCAGCTGAAACTCCACTATGGCCTGCTGCTGCTCGCACAGTCTGTCCAGCATGTGCAAGGTGGAGTTCCACCTGGTGGGCACGTCGCATATGAGGCGGTGAGCGGGAAGGCCGAAGTTACGCTGTAGCGCAGACAGGCGAGCAGCGGCAGGATGTGAATGCCGGAAGCGCGCACAGACGGCCCACACTTTATGCAGCAGCTCTGGCATGTCGGGGTAGTTGTGAATGAACTTCTGCACCACCAAATTCATCACAAGCGCCAGGCAAGGGATGTGCGTCAAACCGGCTAGTCCCAGAGCTGCAACGAGATTTCGCCCATTATCGCACACCACCAGGCCGGGTTTGAGGCTCACCGGCAGCAACCAGTCTTTGGTCTGTTGTTCTATACCCCGCCACAACTCCTGTGCGGTGTGGGGCCTGTCCCCCAAATATATGAGTTTCAGAATGGCCTGCTGACGTTTACCCCGGGCTGTGCTGAAGTTGGTGGTGAAGGTGTGTGGCTGACTGGATGAGCAAGTGGAAGAAGAGGAGGAGGAAGCCGAGTAGGAGGAGGAGGCAACAGGAGGCAAAGAATGTTGCCCTGCGATCATTGGCGGCGGAAGGACGTGCACCAAACAGCTCTCCGCCTGGGGCCCAGCCGCCACTACATTTACCCAGTGTGCAGTTAGGGAGATATAGCGTCCCTGGCCGTGCTTACTGGTCCACGTATCTGTGGTTAGGTGGACCTTGCCACAGATGGCGTTGCGCAGTGCACACTTGATTTTATCGGATACTTGGTTGTGCAGGGAAGGCACGGCTCTCTTGGAGAAGTAGTGGCGGCTGGGAACAACATACTGTGGGACAGCAAGCGACATGAGCTGTTTGAAGCTGTCTGTGTCCACCAGCCTGAATGACAGCATTTCATAGGCCAGTAGTTTAGAAATGCTGGCATTCAGGGCCAGGGATCGAGGGTGGCTAGGTGGGAATTTACGCTTTCTCTCAAATGTTTGTGAGATGGAGAGCTGAACGCTGCCGTGTGAAATGGTTGAGATGCTTGGTGACGGAGGTGGTGGTGTTGGTGGTACATCCTCTGTTTGCTGGGCGGTAGGTGCCAACGTTCCTCCAGAGGCGGAGGAAGAGGCCGAGGCGGCGGCAGCAGCAGAAGAGGCAGCAGGGGGAGCCTGAGTAAGTTCCTTGTTTTTAAGGTGTTTACTCCACTGCAGTTCATGCTTTGCATGCAGGTGTCTGGTCATGCAGGTTGTGCTAAGGTTCAGAACGTTAATGCCTCGCTTCAGGCTCTGATGGCACAGCGTGCAAACCACTCGGGTCTTGAAGTCAGCACATTGTTTGAAGAACTGCCACGCCAGGGAACTCCTTGAAGCTGCCTTTGGGGTGCTCGGTCCCAGATGGTGGTGGCCAGTAGCAGACGGACTCTCTTGGCGGCGGGTGTTCTGCTTTTGCCCACTGCTCCCTCTTTTGCTACGCTGTTGGCTCGGTCTCTCCACTGCCTCTTCCTCCGAATTCTGAAAGTCAGTGGCACGACGTTCATTCCATGTGGGGTCTAGGACCTCATCGTCCCCTGCATCGTCTTCCACCCAGTCTTCCTCCCTGACCTCCTGTTCAGTCTGCACACTGCAGAAAGACGCAGCAGTTGGCACCTGTGTTTCGTCATCATCAGAGACGTGCTGAGGTGGTATTCCCATGTCCTCATCAGGAAACATAAGTGGTTGTGCGTTAGTGCATTCTATCTCTTCCACCCCTGGGGAAGGGCTAGGTGGATGCCCTTGGGAAACCCTTCCAGCAGAGTCTTCAAACAGCATAAGAGACTGCTGCATAACTTGAGGCTCAGACAGTTTCCCTGATATGCATGGGGGTGATGTGACAGACTGATGGGCTTGGTTTTCATGCGCCATCTGTGCGCTTTCTGCAGAAGACTGGGTGGGAGATAATGTGAACGTGCTGGATCCACTGTCGGCCACCCAATTGACTAATGCCTGTACCTGCTCAGGCCTTACCATCCTTAGAACGGCATTGCGCTGTAAATTCTGGTGGCTACTGGGACCTGAGGTAGTTGGTTCACTAGGACGTGTGGCTGTGGCAGAATGGCCACGTCCTCTCCCAGCACCAGAGGGTCCACTAACACCACCACGACCATGTCCGCGTCCCTTGCTAGATGTTTTCCTCATTGTTACCGTTCACCACAATAAGAAAAAAATTATTTGACCCAATGTATTGAATTCAAATTCAGGCCTTTTTTTACAGACACCTAACACTATCTGGCTATCTATTTAGGTACCGTATTACACTAATACAGGCACAGCAGTAACGACAGATTTAGCTGAATATAAATTGTAGGCCTAGTATTTAGGCCCTGGATGACAGGTATACGTTTACGGACAGAATTAAACTTGGAAATGCACGGTAGCGTGTGAAGTTATTGAGAATGACTATGAAGCGCTGGAGCTTCCGGGTTCATCTATTGAAGCACCTCAGCTCCCAGCTTGATCTTTTTGAAGCTCCTGAGCTCCAGATATGTTTCGTGATGGTAGCTGTTGAGATGCAAGTTTTCAACAATGTGCTTAAATGCATTATATTGTCATTTCTAGGGTTCTGTTCTTCATTTTAATGATTATTAATGTTCCCTAGGGCTCAATCATCACAATTATAATTATAGGGGGGTCCAGTCCAGGGGTTTAAGCCCCGTTCACGGCTTGATCTTTTTGAAGCTCCTGAGCTGCAGATATGTCTCGTGATGGTAGCTGTTGAGATGCAAGTTTTCAACAGTGGGCTTAAATGCATTATATTGTCATTTCTAGGGTTCTGTTCTTCATTTTAATAATTATTAATGTTCCCTAGGGCTCAATCATCACAATTATAATTATAGGGGGGGTATAGGGGTTTAAGCCCTGGTTCTCCGGCCTGCCATTGAAGGAGCTGTAGTGATACACATCTGTAACAGTGGGCTCAAATGCACTGTATTGGAGGTCTATTTGAAGCTCATGAGCTTCTGATATGTCTCTTGATGGCAACTGTTGAGATGCAAGTCTTCAACAGTGGGCTTAAATGCCTTATATTGTCAAAGGAGCTGTAGTGATTCACATCTGTAACAGTGGGCTCAAATGCACTGTATTGGAGATCTATTTGAAGCTCCTGAGCTTCTGATATGTCTCTTGATGGCAACTGTTGAGATGCAAGTCTTCAACAGTGGGCTTAAATGCCTTATATTGTCAAAGGAGCTGTAGTGATTCACATCTGTAACAGTGGGCTCAAATGCACTGTATTGGAGATCTATTTGAAGCTCCTGAGCTTCTGATATGTCTCTTGATGGCAACTGTTGAGATGCAAGTCTTCAACAGTGGGCTTAAATGCCTTATATTGTCATTCCAAGGGCTCTGTTCTTCATTTTAATGATTATTAGTGTTCCCTGGGGCTCAATAATCACAATTCCAATTATAGGGGTGTCCAGGGGTTTAAGCCCTGGGTTCCAGACTTGACTCTCAATATGGTCAGCCCTTAAGCAAAATCTATAGATACTATGGTGACAAGGCCACTGAATGGGTATGGTGACCCCAACTCTCAGTTACCTATGAGGTAGCAGGCATAAAGGTGTATGGATGCTATAGGGATTAATAGCACCATTGATATCACCATGCATGCAACCTCACCTATAAACACTAGATGGCACTGCTGACAGCCTTTTTTCTTTTCTACAGATAATTGAGTAACCATGCCGTGAGTGGAAGTGGCTACCCAACTGTCGTTACCAGTCACCTGAATGAAATGGTGATCAGTGAGTCAATGTACCAATCAAATGAGTATTCACTCCTAATATGTCCTCTAGCAGACATAGAAGAGGATGCAATGCAATAGTGTGTCATTGTAAGCCCTGGGGATTCAGACTTTACTCTATGTGATTTCTGCCATTGTAGCTCTGTTGCTCCAGGCTTTACTTTGGGAACTTGACTCTATGTGTTCATCTATGTTCAGCCCTATGGATGACATATGGATTAATAGCACCATGCATGACACCTCATCTATAAACCTTGGATGGCACTGCTGACAGCCTTTTTTCTTTTGGCACGAGAGTGCTTCAGGAAACACTACATGGTGATGCTGGGAACGATTTGACCCGTGGGTAACCGGCACCTGGCTGAACAGGGTATGACTGCCGGCGGCAGCCTCCAGCCTCCCCAGGTGAGGAACCCGGTATATCTATTTAATGACCCTTGTGTTTTTTTGTTGTTTTTTTTCTGTGGGGTGAAGGGCAGCAGCAGCACGGCCTAACCCACCCACCGACCTGCAGGGGACAGGGAAGCGGCGCCCGGCGCGGGGGCGGCTGCCAGAGGTCCGTGGCTGGCCGCGCATCCTGCCCGCTGCCCCAGGTACAGCCCGACCCCCCATGCTGACCCCCGACAGGGACAGCTGGGGGGCGTGCAGGAGGTCCAGGAATGGCCGGCAGGTGCGCAAGCCCCAGGAACCATGGGGGGGGGGGAGCTGACCGCCGTATACTGCTGATTTATACTGCCATTGTTCTTATCCAGATACAATTTTAACCTGTATGATGTCATATTACACACATATATATATATATATATATATATATATATATATAGAGAAGAAAAAAGTCCAGTGGGAGCACCAGCCAGCATGTGGGTGCAAGGTCCAACGTAGGGTAACGGCAATCCCCAATGGTATAGAGAACAAAGAAGTAGGACTGCACTCCAAGATAGTGATAAAATCAGCAAGTGGTTTATTCACCCATAATATGGCAAGTCTTGCGACGTTTCGGCTCACAAGAGCCTTCCTCAAGCATGGTAACAGTGAAAGTGAGAGCATTATAAAGGCATTTACAAAGTGTCCAACCCATAAGGGTGTGGTTACAATCAATTACAATTGCAAACATACGATGCATAGCAATACAAATAAAGTGCATGTGCATAAAGTGAGCAGTGGTATACAATTCATGACTAAGGGATGCCATCCCTACAAAGTGTATTAAAATGTATGTGATACTTCATCTAAGCTAAAATCACAATTATATAGGTGATAATATGATGAAGGTGGATCACAGAAGTCAAACCGTAGGAAGCAATGGGGCCCGCACATACCATGGTGTTCTTTGTGCGTCTCCAGGTCCTCATTGCGCATGACCACACTGACATCATCCGATGCATCACAGTGTAAAGGTCAAGCGCTCGCGCTCTGCCTGGGTCGACATGAGAGCGCCATTTTACATAAGGGAAATACACCTAAAGGTTACGTACAGGTTATCTATTTAACTGTTGTCCACACGGAACAATCATATCTCCGACCGCTGCAGGGATCTCCTACATATATCAGCAAATGGACAGGGGTCCCGTCCAAATGGGCGGGACACCTGACCAAGGCGCCACTACAAGCACAATTGCCAAAAAAATAGCAGTCGTAGAGGGATGATCCCTCAATTGTACCAACAACCTTATCTTGTTAAAATATAATGACATATCTGGAGTAACGCATTAATAAAAGAACGCTGATGTCCACCTCGGGTCGCATAGCTTCCAAAGGGTCTGATTCTAGGATCCACATCCAATTTAGTGAAAATATAAAATCCTAAAAAGCAGAGAAAAAATATTTTAGTTTCAAAATAGATCTTTTTCATAATTGTAGATAAATCTTTCACGGTTATCAAGCACCAATATACAAAAATGAGAAAGACAAAGCGCAAACATGCCAAGGGACCGGGGGTCAGCCACAGATCCTAGGTCTCTCACCTGAACTCAATATTGAGACCCCTGGGATGCAGGCTATCCAGATCATATATCCAGCGTAACTCTCTTTTCTTCAAGAGTGTCAGGCGATCACCACCTCTTCTAGGAAGCCTGACCTGATCAATGATCCAGCATCTTAGATCACGCTCGGAGTGTCCGAGGGATCCAAAATGTCTGGACACTGGTAGGTCAGTACGTTTCTTCCTTATTGAATTCCTGTGGTTATTCAACCTTACTTTCAATTCTGTGGAAGTTTCCCCGACATATAATAGGTTACAGGGACAAGCCAACACATAAACTACATATGACGAGGAACAGTTTAGATGGAACTTTATCGGATACTCTTTGTTGGTAAGCGGGTGTGTGAAAGATCTAGTTTTACATATATATCGACAATTGACACAACCGAGACACGGATAACATCCAAGTCCCGGCTGTGTCAATGTCCGCTGTATGCTGGTTTTCTTTGGACCTGCATCCGCTCTGACCAAGTGGTCTTTAAGATTTTTGTTTTTACGGTACGATAAAAGGGGCGGAAGCTTAAACTCTGGTACATCTTTAATAGACCTGCTTAGGATACCCCAGTTGTCCTTCAGAATACGTCCTATCTCCATACTACATCCAGAATATGTGGACATAAATGGTATCCTCTGAGTTTTTTTAGAGGTGGTATGTGTTATTTCAGTATTTATATGTAGGATTTTGTTCTTATGTGCATCTAATGATAGATAAGTTTAGGGAGCGGGGTTATCCTCGCAGATTATTAGATGCACATAAGAACAAAATCCTACATATAAATACTGAAATAACACACACTTATTGATTTTAGGGAAAGATGGTATCTGAGCGATCCGGGGGATACACCATACCTGAGTGATCCAGGGAACACATGGTACCTGAGCGAACCCGGGGGCCTGAATCCTGAGTGAAACGGGGAATTCGTGCTACCCGAGCGGATCAAGGAACACGCTACCCTGCATGAATCAGGGAACACATGACCCCCGAGCGAACCCGGGAGAACATGACACCCGAGCGAATCAGGGAGAACATGACCCCTGAGTGAATCAGTGACCATGATACCCAGCGGATCAAGGACGGATGATGCCTGCACGAATCAGGGGATCAACTAGTCTGAGTGATTCAGGGAACACACAATACCTGAGCGATTCAGGGAACACACAATACCTGAGCGATTCAGGGAACACACAATACCTGAGCGATTCAGGGAGCGCACAATACCTGATCGAATCAGGGAACACACAAGACCTGAGCGATTCAGGGAACATACCCCTGAACGATTCAGGGAACACCTAACACCTGAGTGATTGGGGGAGCCAAAAACCCCTGAGTAAATCAGGGGGGACAGACACATGTGATAACGGGAACATGACACCTGCCAATTGGAGAAGACATAACCCTGAGTGATTCAGGGAAGACATGACCCATACGGTTTTGGGAACAATACACCTGTGATTTGGAGAAAACATAACCTTGAGCGATCCAGGTAAGACATGATACATGCGCTTGGGAACATGACACCTGCGAATTGGAGAAAACATAACACCTGAGCGATTCAGGGAAGACATGGCACATATGTTTCCGGGAACATGACACCTGCAATTGGAGAAAATATAACACCTGAGCGATTCAGGGGAGACAACCTGAGCGATTCAGGGAAACATGACACCTGCTATTCCGGGACCATAACACCTGCGACTTGGGGAAAACAAAACCTGAGCGATTCAGGGAAGACCTGGCACGAGAGTGCTTCAGGAAACACTACATGGTGATGCTGGGAACGATTTGACCCGTGGGTAACCGGCACCTGGCTGAACAGGGGATGACTGCCGGCGGCAGCCTCCAGCCTCCCCAGGTGAGGAACCCAGTATATCTATTTAATGACCCTTGTGTTTTTTTTTTCTGTGGGGTGAAGGGCAGCAGCAGCACGGCCTAACCCACCCACCGACCTGCAGGGGACAGGGAAGCGGCGCCCGGCGCGGGGGCGGCTGCCAGAGGTCCGTGGCTGGCCGCGCAACCTGCCCGCCGCCCCAGGTACAGCCCGACCCCCCCCATGCTGACCCCCGGCAGGGACAGCTGGGGGCGTGCAGGAGGTCCAGGCATGGCCGGCAGGTGCGCAAGCCCCAGGAACCCAGGGAAGGGGGGGGAGCTGACCGCCGTATACCGCTGATTTATACTGCCATTGTTCTTATCCAGATACAATTTTAACCTGTATGATGCCATATTACATATATATATATATATATATATTTGCCAGACCGCAGAACCGTCCCTCCGGCAGCGCCGCCCCGTCAGTGGCGCCCAGCACCCGATGGTGGGGAACAAAAAAGCTGGAGACGCTGCGCGGGACTCGTGACCAGGACCGCTGTGCCAGGGCCGGGAGCCTGCCTTGGCTGCAGGGCGCGTCCGGACTGGAAGGAAGCGAGGCGGGGGAGAAGCGTCCGCGCCGCCGGTAGGCCTCGTCTACCCAGCCGAGCCCAAGCAGCAACTTACCGGAGGCGCCGCGGTCTGGGATCCACGAAAACGCGAAACCGGAAGTGGCGTCACGGAAGGTATGAACCGGAAGTAGCGTCACGAACCAGCAGAAACTGCAAAGAACTGGCGCCCTCCTGCTTGTAGCCGGGGGTTTAAATAGGGGAGGGCGCTCCCCCCACAATTACAGGCTGCACGCAGCCTTAACTATTTGTTTCTTAAGGGAACAGGATGTCAAAATGTTCTAATGTCCATCTATGTAAAGATTTCCTCCAAAGCCCCAAGGCTGCAGTCACACGTGACTGATTCGCTGCACATTTGATCTCGCAGATTTCCGTGTGACAAATCCGCAACGTTGTACAGAACCAGCAAAGTGAATAAGAAATTCTGAATTCTCCTCCGCAAGCTGCATACAAAAAACACAGCGGAAAAGGTGCGGCATTGTGGTTTTGAGAACATTATTCTTTATGATACTGACTTCAGCTGCTGCAGAACTTCTTTTTGAAGAGTCACTTTCACACTTGTGTATTTGGGTTAGTATTTGTAAGTCAAATCCGAATAGACCCAACATACAGAAGAAATACAAAGGTTTCCATCATCTTCTCTCTGTGGAGTTTCTGACTTTCCATTCCAAACGTCCTTCATACTGTGGTATCTACACAATGCCTAGGGGGTCATTGTACATCGCGGTTTGAACCGTCATGTCCAATAATCCCCAAACACACAGATGTCTGCAGGGCTGGAGGCTAAATTACCGACCCCGCTGTCCTAGCCCACCGCCTCACTTTCCCTAAATATATAGATGCGCCCCGGATGTTATCTGTATTCTGTGACCAATTACAGTGATACCAAATGTGGAGTTTTGATATGTTTTATTAAATAAAAAGCTTTAAAAAACACTGTCTCTATGTTCTAAGACCCATAACTTTGGTATTTCACCATCCATGGAGCTGTGGAAGGACGGGCTTTTTTTCCAGTCTGCGTGCTAGTTTTTATTGGTTCCATTCTGGGGTAAGTATGATTTTTTGATCACCTCTTAATCATTTTTGGGAGGTGAGTAACCAAAAACCAGCAATTGTGGCAGCTTTTTTTTTTCATGTTCACTGTGTGGAATAAAACAATTATGTTTATTTTATTATTGTTTACATATTTTACATGGTAAATGGGAATTTTTCTCAGATTTTAAAATGGATGACCTATCTCCAGAATAGGTCACCAAAATGAAACAACCAGACAAATAAACGATTCAGTTAAGAGTTATGCCATTTACTTAGAAAGTATGGTGCCACCTGGTGTTCAAATTATATAGCAATGTGCACATCCATCTGCTGAGCTGAGTAATGCTGGTCACACATGCTCAGGTCTCTGCTCTGCATAATGATCCTCTGTTCCCTGCAGAGCAGTCAATTAGATACGACCTTCTGCATGGAAGAAGCCATTTGTTATTAGCTCCTCTGCAGTGATCACAGTGAAGAACGTGCGACCAGCAGCACTCAGCTCAGTACATGAAAGTGCTCATTTAAGCACCAGGTGGCACCATACTATACAATGATCCCTCAAGATACAATGGCCTCAGGATACAGTATTTTCCACTTACAATGGTCTTTTCTGGGCCATTGTAAGTTGAAACCAGACTCAACATACAATGCCTGAGACTCAGATCCAAACAATTAGTATGGCTATTTCTCTGGAAAAACACCTTTATCGGTTGTCTAGTAGCTCCTCTGCAGTACTACAAGTTCTGTACTGCCCCCTTGTCTGGTACATCTATGTACTATGCAAGACCCTGAAGAAGCCGATGTCCTCACCATAGAGAGTGATTTCCAGCTTCCAGCATCTATTCCTGTCTTTTTTCCTTAAAGGGGTTTTCCAGCCCCAAGTTAGAAATCTTTCTTGAAAATTGCCTGTGGAGGGAAGGATAGCCCGTCTTCTTCTCTTCCTCTGTGAAAGAGAGGACAGTGCGTCATCACTGACGTCACCTCCTCCTGCCGGCCTTCTTTTTTCCCGACCCCTGTACACTATTGCGCATGTGCCGGGGAAGCCAGCAGTCTTGTCAGCTCACACGCTGATATGTGACGCCTATACTTTCTCACTCATGCACACAAGGGCAGACTGGGAACTAACAGTGGTCCTGGAAAAAACTAAAAGAAACCCCATTTTGTAGGCGGGTCCAAACTGAAAGTCAATACATAGTGATCAGCCTCTGTGCTGTCACTATGCTGTGGGGCACTCTGGATAGCACTGTGGGGCACACAATGGATGGCACTGCCGGGGGGTCACTGTGGATGGCAATGTGGGGCCCATTGTGGATGGCACAGTGGACAGGCACTGTGGGGAGCATGGTGGATGGCACTGTGGGGCACTCTGGATGGCATTGTGGAGGGCACTGTGGATGGCAATGGGGGCACTGTGGGACACACTGTGGATGGCACTGTGGGGCTCTATAGATGGCACTGTGGATCCTTCCTTCCTTCCTTTGGGGCACCCTCTGTTGTCCAGGGACTCCTGCCAGGTGGTGGTTGAGGTGCCCTTGGTGGTGTGGCTTTAAGGTGTTGTGGAGGAAGGGTCTCTGGTGTTCGTGACGCCAGCACCGTAAGGTGCAAATAGGTGATAAGTTCGCACAATAAGGGGACCAGTTCTCTTAACAAATTCCCAGTCCTTTACTGAATTTGATCCAAAGGTCATCAATGTGCGCAAGAGTCATTTACAGCAAGACATCTTCTACAATGGTTCAGGTTACTTCCCAAAAGTTGCATAAGGGGTAGTTTTCCAGTATAACAATCAATCCCTTGTTTCTTCAGGCTGGAGGGATGTACTATCTCTGCTCAGGGGAGTAACGATCGCCACTGTACTCGCATGTAATGGGCCTGCTGTACTCACATGTAGTGAGAATGACGGGCCCCGTCAGTGCGCTCTTCAAACATGAGGGGGAGCACTCACCTGGCCCGGCAGTTCTTGTCACTGCTGGGCTGTTCTTTTTCTGAGTGAAGCAGGGAAACCTCTCCGCTCCCTGCTTCACTGTTCTTCAGAGCTCAGGCGCTCCCCCTGATAGCCGCACATGGCGCTGCTGGCTGTGGGAGGAGCGCTGAAGGCTCCGGGAATTGGCCTCCAGCACAGCCAGCAGCGCTATATGAGTGTGGGAGCGCGTTATCAGGGAAGAGGGTAAATATGTGGGGTTTTTTTTTCCATAAAGCTGCAAAAAGGAGGTAACAACTAGAGTGAGGGGGCACAAAAGAGCATAACCACTGTGAGGGGCACATATCTGGGTATAACTACTGTGAGTGGGCACATATCTGCATAACCACTGTGAGGGGGCACATATCGGCATACCTACTGTGAGGGGGCACATATCTGGCCATAACCACTGTGAAGGCACATATCTGGTTATAACTACTGTGAGTAGCACATATCTGGGCATAACAACTGTGAGGGGGGCACATAGTCTGGCATTAGTACAGTGAGGGGGCACAAAAGTAGGCATAACTACTGTGACAGAAACAAAGGTGGGCATAACTGCTTGTGAGAGGCCACAAGGAGGCCACAGGTGGGCATTAGTACTGTGAGGGGCCACAATTTGGGCATTAGTACTGTGTAGTAGCACTTAGGGGAAATGCCCCTAGATACCCCCGGCTATACATTGGCATGGCTCAGTCTTACAGGCCAGCACAGCGCCCCCTGCTGTGATTTCACAGGGGGAGTCAACCATCCCTTCCTTATGTGATTATTCTTTTTTTCTCTATCACCACAGGGGACTATGTTCTGGATCCAGTGGGACATCACGCCAACGCCAGCGACACACTGGATGAGGTAGGACCAGATTTTATTAAGACTGGGTGAGTGTAGCCATGCATTGGGCTTAGGGCCCTTTAAAGCGAGCCAAGCCCCGTTCCTGACAGCAGAGACACGGAGCATTAACATGATTGATAATGCTCTGTGCCTCTCTGTGATATTTTTGCTACAAAATCACGGTGACAACTTTATCTCACTGTGATTTTGTAGTAAAAAGATCACAAAGGGGAACAAAGCATTATCAATCATGTTAATGCTCCGTGTCTTTGCTGTCCGGAACAGGGTTAGGCTCTCTTTCACATAGCGGATTACCCGCACAACATCCGCTCGTGTGAAAGAGCCCTTAGTGTAAAGAAAATCTGCCGCCTCTTTGTAAAAATGTGGGGGGTGGGGCCCGATCCAAAGTTTGCACTGGGGCCCATAACACTCTAGTTACGAGACTGTCTCTGCTGTACTGTATAGTCATATACTTCTGTATCCTCTCTAGGAATACTATCTCCTGACAGGTGGCCTTTCTGTCATTGGTTATGGTGGGCAGCTGTAGCTTAGAATCTCTCCAACCTAATTACTTTCACACTAGCGTTTCTTTTCCGGCGCTGGGTTCCGTCCTAGGGGCTCAAATCCGAAAAGAACTGATCAGTTTTAATCCTAATGCATTCTGAATGGGAGAGTAATCTGTTCAGGATGTCTTCAGTTCAGTCTTTTTGACTGATCAGGCTTTTCAGAAAACCGTAGCATGCTGCATTTTTACCTCCGGCCAAAAATCCTGAACACTTTGACTTTTTCCCATTGACTTGCATTAACGCCGGATCCGGCGCCGTGTGTTCCGTCAAACCGGATCCGGCTTTTGCATGTTAAACCCGAAAAAATTTGAAAAAAAAGTTAGAAGTCCATAAATGGCGGATCCGTTTTTTCCAATGCATTTTTTCATTGTGATCAAAATCCTGATCAGGATTCAAATGTAATCCGTTTTCACACGTTTTTCCGGATCCGGCGGGCAGTTCCGGTGTCGGAATTGAACGCCGGATTCAAATAACGCTAGTGTGAAAGTAGCCTAATGCAAAGGAGGCTAGAGCCTGATAAACGAGGATTACCTTCCTTTGCCAATATTCTTACTCCCTCTCTGGGTTGCCTGGATCTTCTGTAATCTTTCCCTTCTATGGGCTGGCACATGGAACTAACTCTGGAGTTTTGATAACTCTGCAAAATGGCTGCTGAGGTGCAGCTTTTTCCTCAAACATCCCACTCTCCTCCTTCTTCTCATCTCCCAGAGAGCAGGGAGGAGTCAGCCCTGGGAGGTTTGTTAGAACCTCCCCTCCCTGTGCAACTTTATGGGAACTCAGGCACAAGCACATTTTCATGAAACACAATCACAATATTAAGCAGTGTGTTTCAGGACACTGCACATAGATCTCCCCTGCTTAAGCGCTGCTGCTACTTCAGCGTATTTCCCAGCACAGGAATGCTCATAGCCCAAGGATCACAGTGTTATGGCATATCCAAGTGATGTGTCATTACATCAAAGGGTATGAAGACCCCTTAAAATGAGGAACACTTTCAAAAACCATGCACAATGCAAATATATGGGACAAAAACTCAGACCTAGCGCATGATGCCGTTTGAAAAAATGCCATTGACTCAAAAAGGGTGAAAGAAAAACCTGTCTGTCCAGCATTTAATATCTCCCATAGAATTCCATCATGCAACATCTGGAACTGTAATTTTTTTGCCAAAACAAATAAATACCAAAAACAGCAAAACCCCTTGAAAACACCAGAAATGAAACCTGTGCATGACACAAGCTCAGAAGTGTGCTGGAGTAAAATGCAACAAATAAGTTAAGAGGCAAAAGTGAAACATACATTTGGTGCAAATTCTGTCAGTCAGAGAAGAAAATCTACACCAGCTATAAAACACCTTACGGTAAATATTCTGGTCTGAAAGAGACCCCACTCAGTTTTTTCAAGAGTAGTGAAAAATTTGAAAAACTTGCAAATGTTGGTAAAATGTGCTTGCGCCAAAATTTGCACATTTTTTGCCCCAAACAGCTGATAAAAGTTGTATAATAACTTCTTTGGATGAAATCTGGGGGCATATTTTTTTTTACCCAACCATTATCTATTGGATTCACCCAATGGACAATGAAGATAATATCCTGCTTGCCCCCGGGTTCCTCTTCAGCTCCAGGAGCTGCAGTATTGGGTGCCGTTAGCCCATACAGTATAATGTCCTAATACTGCCATTGTTTAGACCTTGTGTGCAGGAGTGCTTAGAGGTGAAAAGTTAAAAAGCAAAGAGGGTAAGAGCTGTATTACATTGAAAGATCAGGCAGACGATTGTCAGGAGGGAAGCGTTCTTACCCGGCAATTGCCTGCTTGTCAGCGGAGAACACTGCTGCTATTACATGCAGCGATCTCTTCCAGAGCTTGGGGAGGACGATTGTTATCCCATCGCTTGTCCCCATACTGACTAGATGTTTGCCGGCAGCAGAACATGATTGATTTTTAAGCATGCCTAAAAATCTGGATTGCCCGATGAAAAAGCGTTTGCTCGTTCATCAGGTTTATCGGCGCAGTATTACACTGACAGATCATTGCTAACAAGTGTTACTATGAATGCTTATTAGCGATGATCTGGTAGACAATCTGTCAGAATAATACAGCCCTAAGGCCTTTTTCACACAAACGTAAGGGCTCCGTGCCCGTGCTGCGGCCCACATACGGCGGTTCTGCAATACATGGGTCACTAGCCTTGTGCATTCCGCATCACGGATGTGGACCCATTCACTTGAATGGGTCTGCAAATCCAGAGATGCAGTGTGGAACGGAAGCAAGGGAACGGAACCCACACGAAGCACTACAGAGTGATTCCGTGCTTCTGTTCCGCAAAAAGATAGAATTTGTTCTATACTTTTGCGGAACGGACGGGATCGCGATCCCCATTCAAGTGAATGGGTCTGAGATCCGCATGCAGCATCCCCACGGTCGTGCCCATGTATTGCGGACTGCAATTTGCGATCTGCAGCACGGAGCCTTACGTTCGTGTGAAAGAGGCCTAAGTCTGTGGAGGATAGGTGTGAGATCAATTTTTTATTTCACTATGGTTTGGGGGTGTCTACAATTCAGGGGGTTATTAAAGACTAGTCCAGTGATGGCTAACCTCCGGCACTCCAGCTGTGGTGAAACTACGACTCCCAGCATGCTCCATTAATTTCTATGGAGTTCTGAGAACTGCCAAGCAAGTGTGCATTTTGGGAGTTGTAGTTTTACCAAAGCTAGAGTGTCAGAGGTTAGCTATCACAAAACTAGTCTATAGTCTGTAATTAAGGAACCTGATCTTGGATCAGAATTAAAGTATGAGTCTGGACACTATATATACTGTATTTAGGGGACTGGATCTGGGGTTTGAATAGTGTTACTATGGAGGCTGGGCATGGCTGCAGATCAAGAGCAGATGTCATAGTGGTGTGGGCTGGATGCAGAAGAAAAGGAAAAAGAGGCCTTTACTATCAGAAAATATCACCGGTGAGTCACTGGACTTATAGAGGAGCTGTCATCTCTCCTGCCATCCCTGTCTGTTATAGGAAATACCTGCATTTTCTGTGAGATAACAATGATTAGGCCCATACTTGTTGAACTTGCGAAAATTTGGCGCAATGCAGCGCACATCATCTCACTTTTGCAGCACTGAGTTTTATAAAAATCCTCTACACCAAGTTTACCGATGGAGTGCATTCCAAGATGTAACATATTATGTTAAAAATTGCACATTTTGGTGCAAAATTCTGGCATAAAAAGATGCAACCAACAGGTCTGTCCCTTTATTACTCCAGGACATGTAAGAAGAATAAGGCAGCACAACATGGAGAATTTTTGTCATGCATCTAATTGATTTTATCTATCACTCTTTGGTGACAGTCTGAAGAAATACATTGCATTGTATGAAATCTTGTGGACTGCAGATAAAATGTGATAAAATCAATTGATAGTGCTACCAAAAGCTTCTGTGCAGCTCAACCCTAACTGAAAAGTCTTGTTACCATTCCCGTTGTCCATAGGATCAGGCTATGTAGGGACACAGCCCTTTGACAAGAGTAATGGTAACACCCAGCTGCCAATCTATTCATAAAATTTCTAGGAGGAATAGTAGAAGATGCAGAGATTTATCAAAAAACCGAGCTCTTCCATAAATATTGTGCTTGTTTTCTCCTGCCATTTTTATAATGAAAATTATTACTCCACGTTTTGTGGCACATTTTTATTTGATAAAAGTCTCTAATGTGTTTCATAGAGATCAAAGTAAAAATGGAAAATTAAAATCCATTATAATTCATATAAGAAATGTATTTTCATACAAAGTATAAAAAAAAAAAAAAAAAAAAAAAAGCTGGCATATAAGGCTGAACGCTATTGGTCAGTTACTGGCACATCACAAGTGTGTCGCCACGGCAACTGGTGTGTCTAATGATAGGTGGCAGTTGGAAGTGGCAGTTGGAGTTGACTGGCGACAGTGGACACAGAAGAGGAAACTCAACCTGACCTCTTCAAACAAGGCAAAGAAGGCACTGATCAACAAAGATGACGACGTCCTGAAGGCAGAAGACAAGCCGGAGGACCAGAGTCTCAGGTAGATGCACACATACAAAGAATACAGAAGCTACACATCCTGAACACAATTGCAATAGTATAAGGGCTCCTTCAGACGCCTATGCTGTCTGCAAAAATACTGAATTCTATCAGTTTTTTGCGGATTCCGCAAGAAAACGATTCGACCACAAAACGGATAGCATTCAGTATTTTTTGCGGGACCCATAGACTTCAATGGGCCAAGTCCTAATTTCATGGACAAGTAAGGACATGTTTCATTTGTTTTGCGGAACCGTGGAATAGAAAAGGGGCCCCATAGAAGTGAATGGGTTAGCATCTAATCCACAAAAAAACAGATCCGCATTTTTGCGGATAGGAGACGGCCGTCTGAATGAGGCCCTAACTTCACATTAATCTGTTCTGTAGAGCTAAGACCTGAGACAGAGCAGAAGAAGGGGGATTCCACATTTATAGCTGGGGTGTTACTAGGGGTGGGGGAGGGGTGCTAGCGGTATGTATCCTGGGAGCGCCAACAAGTCTTTTCTGCCTTGGTTAGGGTATTTAGATACTGGTCTAGGGCAGGGAGGGTGTGAATTTGGGCCTTAGGCCTCATGCACACGACAGTATTTTTTCACGGTCCGCAAAACGGGGTTCCGTTGTTCCGTGATTCGTTTCCGTTTTTGTTTTCGTGTGTCTTCCTTGATTTTTGGAGGATCACCAGACATGAAAAGTGGAAAAAAAAAGTCAAGTTTGCCTTGCAAATGATAGGAAAAAAACGGATCACGGACGCGGATGACAATCTTGTGTGCCTCCGTGTTTTTTCACGGACCCATTGACTTGAATGGGTCCGCTAACCGTTGTCCGTGAAAAAAATAGGACAGGTCATATTTTTTTGACGGACTGGAAACACGGATCACGGACGCGGATGACAGACGGTGCATTTTCCGAGTTTTCAACGGACCCATTGAAAGTTAATGGGTCCGCAGAAAATCACGGAAGACGGAACAACGGACACAGAACACAACAACGGTCGTGTGCATGAGGCCTTATACAGTTATATGTTCAGTAATTATTTCCTTTAATGTTATTAAAGTGTCCTGTATGAGTTGTCAGCAGAGCCTGTGCATGGAGAGAATTCAGGCTGTCACAAACAGCAGCCTGTATTGTGTATAGTACAACACAGTAACAACCCTGCATGCACGGGAGTGATTCTGATACATGGGACAATGTGCCCCCTATTGTAAGTGATTAGAAGTCATCGGGGGAGATTGATCAAACTAGTGTAAATTTGAATTGGCTTAGTTGCCCATAGCAACCAATCAGATTACACCTTTTATTTTTGACAACTCCTTTGGAAAATGGAAGGTGGAATCTGATTGGTTGCTATGGGCAACAAGGCCAGTTCTACTTTACACCAGTTTGATAAATGTCCCCCATCATGTCCATATCAACATACAAGGCTGCACACCAAGCACATGTCTACATACCTTTCTAATATCAGGTGGTTGACCCCTATAGAATGGTATGGCCCATGTAGCAGCCCTGTATAATGTATTCCTGGTATCAGTCACATCATTCAGTAAGCAGCAGTGTTACATGACATACGTGTGCTGGGTCAGAGCACAGGACACATCAGGTGATCAGTACATAGGACTAGTGGTAGAATAACCATTTTATCTGGATATTACAGTTACTACATCACTATGTGTATTCATATGGATGCTTGTCTTTAGGTGAAGTTGTCATGTTGTTAATAAAGTTTACTGGGAAAAAAACAACAACAACCCCCTTACATAGAAATCTGCTTCTGGTCAGACCCTGCAGACATGGGGTCAGGCTGCAGGGCAGTGATACTGGACACGTTCTGGCTCCTCAATACACCGCTATTCACCTGCCTATACCTGACAGTTAAAGGGGCTCTGCTTTTACTGATTACATTTGTTTCTTAAGGGAACAGGATGTCAAAAAATGTTTTTAATGTCCATCTATGTAAAGATTTCCTCCAAGGCCCCAAGGCTGCAGTCACACGTGACTGATTCGCTGCAGATTTGATCTCGCAGATTTCCGTGTGACAAATCCGCAACGTTGTACAGAACCAGCAAAGTGAATGAGAAATTCTGAATTCTCCTCCGCAAGCTGCGTACAAAAAACACAGCGGAAAAGGTGCTGCTTTGTGGTTTTGAGAACATTATTCTTTATGATACTGACTTCAGCTGCTGCAGAACTTCTTTTTGAAGAGTCACTTTCACACTTGTGTATTTGGGTTAGTATTTGTAAGTCAAATCCGAATAGACCCAACATACAGAAGAAATACAAAGGTTTCCATCATCTTCTCTCTGTGGAGTTTCTGACTTTCCATTCCAAACGTCCTTCATACTGTGGTATCTACACAATGCCTAGGGGGGTCATTGTACATCGCGGTTTTGTTTTGCGGTTTGAACCGTGATATCCAATAATCCCCAAACACACAGATGTCTGCAGGGCTGGAGGCTAAATTACCGCCCCTGCTGTCCTAGCCCACCGCCTCACTTTCCTAATTATAGATGCGCCCCGGATGTTATCTGTATTCTGTGACCAATTACAGTGATACCAAATGTGGAGTTTAATATGTTTTATTAAATAAAAAGCTTTAAAAAACACTTTGTCACTATGTTCTAAGACCCATAACTTTGGTATTTCACCATCCATGGAGCCTGTGGAAGGACAGGGCTTTTTTCCAGTCTGCGTGCTAGTTTTTATTGGTTCCATTCTGGGTAAGTATGATTTTTTGATCACCTCTTAATCATTTTTGGGAGGTGAGTAACCAAAAACCAGCAATTGTGGGCAGCTTTTTTTTTTCATGTTCACTGTGTGGAATAAAACAATTATGTTATTTATTATTGTTTACATATTTTACATGGTAAATGGGAATTTTTCTCAGATTTTAAAATGGATGACCTATCTCCAGAATAGGTCACCAAAATGAAACAACCAGACAAATAAACGATTCAGTTAAGAGTTATAAGAGTTATGCCATTTACTTAGAAAGTATGGTGCCACCTGGTGTTCAAATTATATAGCAATGTGCACATCCATTTGCTGAGCTGAGTAATGCTGGTCACACATGCTCAGGTCTCTGCTCTGCATAATGATCCTCTGTTCCCTGCAGAGCAGTCAATTAGATACGACCTTCTGCATGGAAGAAGCCATTTGTTATTAGCTCCTCTGCAGTGATCACAGTGAAGAACGTGCGACCAGCAGCACTCAGCTCAGTACATGAAAGTGCTCATTTAAGCACCAGGTGGCACCATACTATACAATGATCCCTCAAGATAC
Organism: Bufo bufo; assembly: GCF_905171765.1. Taxonomy (NCBI): domain Eukaryota; kingdom Metazoa; phylum Chordata; class Amphibia; order Anura; family Bufonidae; genus Bufo; species Bufo bufo. Next base: position 185,271,327 of record NC_053392.1, read on the forward strand.
AATGGCCTCAGGATACAGTATTTTCCACTTACAATGGTCTTTTCTGGGCCATTGTAAGTTGAAACCAGACTCAACATACAATGCCTGAGGCTCAGATCCAAACAATTAGTATGGCTATTTCTCTGGTAAAACACCTTTATCGTTTGTCTAGTAGCTCCTCTGCAGTACTACAAGTTCTGTACTGCCCCCTTGTCTGGTACATCTATGTACTATGCAAGACCCTGAAGAAGCCGATGTCCTCACCATAGAGAGTGATTTACAGCTTCCAGCATCTATTCCTGTCTGTTTTCCTTAAAGGGGTTTTCCAGCCCCAAGTTAGAAATCTTTCTTGAAAATTGCCTGTGGAGGAAAGGATAGCCCGTCTTCTTCTCTTCCTCTGTGAAAGAGGGGACAGTGCGTCATCACTGACGTCACCTCCTCCTGCCGGCCTTCTTTTTTCCCGACCCCTGTACACTATTGCGCATGTGCCAGGGAAGCCAGCAGTCTTGTCGGCGCACACGCTGATATGTGACGCCTATACTTTTCTTTTACAAATTTGTATAGCTTTTGACCTCACAGTACTTGTCAACGTTTTAGACTTTACATTTGCTAGGTAGTGGTCCCTAGGGACCTATTTACGTTCTTGGATCAAGTACTGTTTTTCCTTTTAAAACTTCACTTTTATTTTATTCCTTTAATAAATACTGACCTTTTATTCAATGTTCATGTTATTACTATGCTAAAGACATTGTTTAAAACTATCAGTGATGCGGAGTGGCTCTATTTTCTTTGCTCTTAGTAATGTATATTCTTATAATAGTACATAGCATTTTCTGCGACCTTCTTGATATATGGCTCTTTTTTTCTCCTGTTTGTGTGTAACAACTATTGAGAACAGGGGGGAGGGCAGGGGGAGGGGAGGGTGAAGAGAGGTTGTTCTGTTCTTTATTACCCTCTCTATGGAGACGATGCGTTCGCGGAGCGTCAGGATGTATTGTTTATTACCATTCCCTTAGGTATATAGGGACATGTATTGTGCTGGTGCACTGGTAGTAGCACCTATTGATTCTTTATTCCTCCTCTCGCTTCATATCAATCTCTCTCCATCTCCTATACACTCCTTATAGCCACTGCCTTCTATGCTGACTGCATCTGTTGAGATCTAGGCTCTATGGTTCGCTGCTGCTATAGTAGTAGCTTTGTTAGTACTATTGTTAGAGCTTCTCCCGCATATCACTGCCTAAAAAGCTAACTCTCACACTCCCTGAATCCCGACATGTTTCGCTGTAACACAGCGTCTTCAGGGGATGATGCAGGTGTGAGTGTTGGGGGCGGGGTCCAGCCTTTGAAGCTATACTTTTCTCACTCATGCACACAAGGGCGGACTGGGAACTAACAGTGGTCCTGGAAAAAACTAAAAGAAGCCCCATGTTGTAGGCGGGTCCAAACTAAAAGTCAACACATAGTGATCAGCCTCTGTGCTGTCACTATGCTGTGGGGCACTCTGGATAGCACTGTGGGGCACACAATGGATGGCACTGCCGGGGGGTCACTGTGGATGGCAATATGGGGCCCATTGTGGATGGCACAGTGGACAGGCACTGTGGGGAGCATGGTGGATGGCACTGTGGGACACTCTGGATGGCATTGTGGAGGGCACTGTGGATGACAATAGGGGCACTGTGGGACACACTGTGGATGGCACTGTGGGGCTCTATAGATGGCACTGTGGATCCTTCCTTCCTTCCTTTCCTTCCTTCCTTTCCTTCCTTCCTTCCTTCCTTTCCTTCATTTCCTTGATTCCTTCATCCTTCCTTTCCTTCCTTACTTCCTTCCTTTCTTTCCTTCTTTCTTTTCTCTTTCTTCCTTTCTTTTTTCTTTCTTTCCTTCCTTCCTTACCTTCCTTCCTTTCCTTACTTCCTTCCGTCCTTTCCTTCCTTTTTTCCGTCCTATCCTTCCTTTTTTCCGTCGTTTTCTTTCATTCCTTTCCTTCCTTCCTTCCTTCCTTCCTTTCCTTCCTTCCTTTCCTTCCTTCCTTCCTTTCCTTCCTTCCGTCCTTTCCTTCCTTCCTTCCTTCCTTCCTTTCCTTCCTTCCTTCCTTCCTTTCTTTCTTTCTTTCCTTCCTTCCTTCCTTCCTTTCCTTCCTTCCTTTCCTTCCTTCCTTTCTTTCCTTTCCTTCCTTCCTTCCTTCCTTCCCTTCTTCCTTCCTTCCTTCTTCGTCCTTTCCTTCCTTCCTGTCTTCGTTTCGTCTTTCTTCCTCTGTCCTTCCTTCCTTCCTTCCTTCCGTTCCTTCCTTCCTTCTTTCCTTCCTTCCTTTCCTTCCTTCCTTCCTTCCTTTCCTTTCTTCCTTCCTGTCCTTCCTTTCTTCCTTCCTTCCTTCATGTCCTTCCTTCCTTCCTTCCTTCCGTCCTTTCCTTTCTTTCTTCCTTCCTTTCCTTCCTTTCCTTCCTTCCTTCCTTCCGTCCTTCCTTCCTTCCTGTCCTTCCTTCCTTTTCTTCCTTCCTTTCCTTCCTTCTTCCTTCCTTCCTTCCTTCCTTTCCTTCCTTTCCTTCCTTCCTTCCTTCCTTCCTTTCCTTCTTTCCTTTCCTTTCCTTCCTTTCCTTCTCTTCCTTCCTTCCTTCCTTTCCTTCCTTCCTTCCTTCCTTTTCTTCCTTCCTTACTTTCCTTCCTTCCTTCCTTTCCTTCCGTCCTTTCCTTCCTTCCTTCCTTCCTTCCTTCCTACCTTTCCTTCCTTCCCTTCCTTCCTTCCTTCCTACCTTTCCTTCCTTCCCTTCCTTCCTTCCTTCCTTTCCATCCTTCCTTCCTTTCCATCCTTCCTTCCTTCCTTTCCTTCCTTCCGTCCTTTCCATCCTTCCTTCCTTCCGTCCTTTCCTTTCTTCCTTCCTTTCCTTCTTTCTTTCTTTCTTTCTTTCCTTCCTTCCTTCCTTCCTTTCCTTCCTTTCCTTTCTTCCTTTCCTTCCTTCCTTTCCTTCCTTTCCTTCCTTCCTTCCTTCCTTTCCTTCTTTCCTTCCTTCCTTTCCTTCTTTCCTTCCTTCCTTCCTTTCCTTCCTTCCTTTCCTTCTTTCCTCCCTTTCCTTCTTTCCTTCCTTTCTTTCTTTCCTTCCTTTCCTTCCTTCCTTTCCTTTCTTTCCTCCCTTTCCTTCTTTCCTTCCTTTCTTTCCTTCCTTTCCTTCCTTCCTTTCCTTTCTTTCCTTCCTTCCTTCCTTCCCTTCTTTCCTCCCTTCCTTTCCTTCCTTTCTTCCTTTCCTTTCTTTCTTCCTTTCCTTTCTTCCTTCCTTTCCTTCCTTCCTTCCTTCCTTCCTTCCTTTCCTTCTTTCCTCCCTTTCTTTCCTTCCTTCCTTTCTTTCTTTCCTTCCTTCCTTTCATTTCTTCCTACCTTCCTTCCGTCCTTTCCCTCCTTCCGTCCTTTCCTTCTTTCCATCCTTTCCTTCCTTCCTTTCATTTCTTCCTACCTTCCTTCCGTCCTTTCCCTCCTTCCGTCCTTTGCTTCTTTCCATCCTTTCCTTCCTTCCTTTCCTCCTTTCTATCCTTCCTTCCTTCCTTCCGTCCTTTTCTTCCTTCCTTCCTTTCTTTCCTTCCTTTCCTTCCTTCCTTTCCTTTCTTCCTTTCATCCTTCTTTTCCTTCCTTCTTTTCCTTCTTTCCTTTCTTTCTTTCTTTCTTTCTTTCTTTCCTTCCTTCCTTTCCTTCCTACCTTTCCTTCCTTCCTTTCCTTCCTTCCTTTCCTTCCTTTCCTCCCTTTCTTTCCTTCCTTCCTTTCTTTCTTTCCTTCCTTCCTTCCTTCCTTCCTTCCTACCTTTACTTTCTTCCTTTCTTTACTTTCTTCCTTCCTTTCCTTCCTTCCTTCCTTTCCTACTTTCCTTCCTTCCTTTCCTTCCTTCCTTTCCTTCCTTCCTTCCTTCCTTCCTTTCCTCCCTTTCTTTCCTTCCTTCCTTTCCTTTCTTCCTTTCTTTTCTTTCTTTCTTTCCTTCCTTCCTTTCCTTTCTTCCTTTCTTTTCTTTCTTTCTTTCCTTCCTTCCTTTCCTTTCTTCCTTCCTTTCCTTCCTTCCTTTCCTTCCTTCCTTTCCTTCTTTCCTCCCTTCTCTTCCTTCCGTCCTTTCCTTTGTTCTGTCCTTTCATTTCTTACTTCCTTTCCTTCCTTCCTTCCTTTCGTCCTTTCCTTCCTTCCGTCCTTTCATTCCTTCCGTCCTTTCCTTCTTTCCTTCCTTTCCTTCTTTCCTTCCTTTCCTTCCTTTCCTTCCTTCCTTCCTTCCTTTCTTTCCTTCCTTCCTTCCTTCCTTCCTTTCCTTCTTTCCTCCCTTCCCTTCCTTCCTTCCTTCCTTCCTTCCTTTCCTTCCCTCCTTTTCTTCCTTCCTTCCTTCCTTCCTTCCTTCCTTTCCTTCCCTCCTTTTCTTCCTTCCTTCCTTTCCTTCCTTCCTTTTCTTCCTTCCTTCCTTTCTTTTCTTCTTTCCTCTTCTTCCTTCCTTTCCTTCCTTTCCTTCCTTCCTTTCCTTCTTTCCTTTCTTTCTTTCTTTCTTTCTTTCTTTCCTTTCCTTCCTACCTTTCCTTCCTTCCATCCTTTCCTTCCTTCCGTCCTTTCCTTCCTTTCTTTCCTTCCTTTGTTCCTTCCGTCCTTTTCTTCCTTTCGTCCTTTTCTTCCTTCCTTTCCTTCTTTCCATCCTTTCCTTCCTTTCTTCCTTCCGTCCTTTCCTTCCTTCCTTCCGTCCTTTCCTTCCGTCCTTTCCTTCCTTCCGTCCTTTCCTTTCTTCCTTCCTTTCCTTCCTTCCATCCTTTCCTTCCTTCCGTCCTTTCCTTCCTTCTGTCCTTTCCTTTCTTTCTTCCTTTCCTTCTTTCCTCCCTTCCTTTCCTTCCTTCCGTCCTTTCCTTCCTTCCTACCTTTACTTTCTTCCTTTCTTTACTTTCTTCCTTCCTTTCCTTCCATCCTTTCCTTTCTTCCTTCCTTTCCTTCCTTCCTTTACTTTCTTCCTTTCTTTACTTTCTTCCATCCTTTCCTTCTTTCCATCCTTTCCTTCTTTCCTTCCTTTCCTTCTTTCCTTTCTTTCCTTCCTTCCTTTTTTTCTTCCTTTCTTCCTTCCTTCCTTTCCTTCCTTCCGTCCTTTCCTTCCTTCCGTCCTTTCCTTCCTTCCTTTTTTTCCTTCCTTCCTTCCATCCTTTCCTTCCTTCCGTCCTTTCCTTCCTTCCGTCCTTTCCTTCTTTCCATCCTTTCCTTCCTTCCTTCCTTTCTTCTTTCCTTCCTTCCTTTCCTTCCTTTTCTCTTCCTTTCTCTTCCTTTCTTTCCTCCTTTCCTTCTTTCCCTTCCTTTCTTCCCTTCCTTTCCTTCCTTCCTTCCTCCTTCCTTCCCTTCTTTCCTTCCTTCTTTCCTTTCTTTCTTTCTTTCCTTTTCTTCCTTCCTTCCTTTCCCTTACTTCTTTCCGTCCGTCCTGCCTTCCTTTCCTTCCTTCCTTCCTTTCCTTTCCTTCCTTCCTTCCTTCCTTCCTTTCCTTTCCTTCTTTCCCTTCCTTCCTTCCTTTCCTTCTTTCATTTCTTCCTACCTTCCTTCCGTCCTTTCCCTCCTTCGTCCTTTCCTTCTTTCCATCCTTTCCTTCCCTTCCCTTTCATTTCTTCCTACCTTCCTTCCGTCCTTTCCCTCCTTCCTCCGTCCTTTGCTTCTCTTTCCATCCTTTCCTTCCTTTTCCTTTCGCTCCTTTCTATCCTTTCCTTCTTCCTTCCGTCCTTTCTTCCTTCCTACTTTCTTTCCGTCCTTTCCTTCCTTCCTTTTCTTCTTTCCTTCAACCTTTTTTCTTCCTTCTTTTCCTTCTTTCCTTTCTTTCTTTCTTTCTTTCTTTCCTTCCTTTCCTTTCCTTCCTTCTTTTCCTTCCTTCCTTTCCTTTCCTTCCTTTCCTTTTCTTTCCTCCCTTTCTTTCCTTCCTTCCTTTCTTTCTTTTCTTTCCTGTCCTTCCTTCCTTCCTTCCTCCTTTCCTTCCTTCCTTCCTTTACTTTCTTCCTTTCTTCTTCTTCCTTCCTTTCCTTCCTTCCTTCCTTCCTTCTTTCCTTCCTTTCCTTCCTTCCTTCTTTCCTTCCTTTCCTTTCCTTCCTTCCTTTCCTTCCTTCCTACCTTTCCTTCCTTCCTACCTTTCCTTCCTTCCTTTCCTTCCTTCCTTTCCTTCTTTCCTCCCTTCTCTTCCTTCCGTCCTTTCCTTCCTTCTATCCTTTCCTTTCTTCCTTCCTTTCCTCCCTTCCTTTCCTTCCTTTCCTTCTTTCCTTCCTTTCTTTCCTTCCTTCCTTTCCTTCCTTCCTTTTTTTCCTTCCTTCCTTTCCTTCCTTCCTTCCTTCCTTCCTTTCCTTCCTTCCTTTCCTTCTTTCCTTCCTTCCTTTCCTTCTTTCCTTCCTTTCCTTCCTTCCTTTCCTTCCTTCCTTTCCTTCCTTCCTTCCTTTTTTTCCTTCCTTCCTTCCTTTCCTTCCTTCCTTCCTTCCTTTCCTTCCTTCCTTTCCTTCTTTCCTTCCTTCCTTTCCTTCTTTCCTTCCTTTCCTTCCTTCCTTTCCTTCCTTCCTTTCCTTCCTTCCTTCCTTCCTTCCTTCTTTCCTTCCTTCCTTTCTTTCCTTCCTTTCCTTCCTTCCTTTCTTTCCTTCCTTTCCTTTTTTCCTTCCTACCTTTCCTTCCTTCCTACCTTTCCTTCCTTCCTTCCTTCCTTCCTTCCTTCCTTCCTTCCTTCCTTCCTTCCTTCCTTCCTTCCTTCCTTCCTTCCTTTTCTTCCTTCCTTCCTTTCTTTCCTTCCTTCCTTCCCTTCCTTCCTTTCCTTCCTTCCTTCCTTCCTTTCCTTCCTTCCTTCCTTCCTTTCCTTCTTTCCTTCCTTCCTTTCCTTCCTTCCTTTCCTTCCTTCCTTTTTTTCCTTCCTTCCGTCCTTTCCTTCTTTCCTTCCTTTCCTTCCTTCCTTTCCTTCCTTCCTTCCTTTCCTTCTTTTCTTTCTTTCCTAACTTTCTTCCTTTCTTCCTTTCCTTCCTTTCTTCCTTTCCTTCCTTTCCTTCCTTCCTTCCTCTCCTTCCTTTCTTTCCTTCCTTCCTTTCTTTCTTTCTTTCTTTCTTTCCTTCCTTCCTTCCTTCCTTTTCGTTGAGGCTGTCCACACCAAAATCCAGAGGTAAAACCCGCTATGTTAATGGCCCATAATAGGGCTCATGCACATGACTGTATTTTTTGGGGGCTTGAAAACGTGGATCTGCACCATCCGTGTGCTTTCAACATCTGCATGTCTTTTCCACAAGGGATGTCGTATTCTGGTCCTCAAAATGCTAACTACAAACTTATTGAAGTCAATGATGGTATCCTTGTTTTGCACATCCGTGATTTGCACACCATCAAATGGATACAGTCATGTGTATGAGGCCTTAGATACACAGCTCAGCAGACAGAACCACATATAAAAATCTTTGATACGAGAACAGTAGACTGCAGGGCAGATGACAGACTTAGGGTACTTTCACACTTGCGTTAAACTTTTACGGTATTGAGTTCCGTCCTAGGGGCTCAATACTGGAATAAAACTGATCAGTTTTATCCTAATGTATTTTGAATGGAGAGCAATCCGTTCAGGATGCATCAGGATGTCTTCAGTTCAGTCACTGTACGGTTTTTGGACGGAGAAAATACTGCAGCATGCTGCGGTATTTTCTCCATCCAAAATTCCGGAACACTTGCCAGATACAGCATTATTTTACATTGAACTGCATTAATGCCCAAGTGTTCTGGAATAACGGATCCGGTTTTGCGGTTTGCACATGCGCAGACCTTTAAAAATGTGAAAAAGATAAATACCGGATCCGATTTTCTGGATGACAAACGGAGAGACGGATCTAGTATTGCAATGCATTTGTGAGACGGATCCGCATCCGGATCCGTCCACAAATGGTATCCGTTTGCATACAGATTGCAGGAATCCAGCAACGCAAGTGTGAAAGTACCCTTAGGCCTCTTGCACACGATCTGTGCTATGGCCCCGAACACCCACCATTAGGCATCCGCAGCGGAACGCGGACCCATGCACTTTAATGGGTCCGCGATCCAGCCGTTCCGCAAAACGATAGGACATGTTTTATCTTTTTGTGGAACGGAAGTACGGGACAAAACCCCACGGAAGCACTCTGTAGTGCTTCCGCAGTGTTCCGTTCTGTGCTTCCGTTCCGTACCATTCCGCATCTCCGGATTTGCGGACCCATGGAAGTGAATTGGTCCGCATTCGTAATGCGGAATGCACATGTAACGCTGCCCGTTTATAGCGGATCCGCAAATCCGGTCCGCAATACGGCCATGGAGCGCACACGTTTGTGTACAATAAGCTTTAGAGACATAGGCACAATGAACAGCATTGGACATGATAGGCTTAGATACACACCACACCAGACAGTATCATACAAGATGGGATTAGATACACAGCACAGCAGGCAGTATCACACAACAGATAATGTTACAGTCATAGCAGGCTATATCGTACATGATAGGATTACATACAGATAAATTTTTATGTGCTTGCTGTTTATTGCACTTCTAGATGGTGAGGAAGAAGCCTATGGACTGTTAGTGATGTGATATAGCAAGAGACAAGCAAGAAACTAGCAGGATTCATGTATGGGTGTAGAAAGATGGTCACAGGAGGTGTAGTGGTCGTACCTCCTGCAGACTGACCAGTGTGGGGGCGGGGTTAGCCTGCGACTCATCACTCTGCAGAGCAGCCAGGCTTGTTTATAAATAAAGCTAGGTAGTGAAGAAAACAGGAAGCACTGAATGTAAACAGACCTGCCAGGATACTCTGATACCCAGACAGGGGGAAAGAAAGCACAGACATGAAAAACAGGTAATGGGGCATACAGTACAGACCAAAAGTTTGGACTCACCTTCTCATTCAAAGAGTTTTCTTTATTTCCATGACTATAAAGGCATCAAAACTATGAATTAACACATGTGGAATTATATACATAACAAACAAGTGTGAAACAACAGAAAATATGTCATATTCTAGGTTCTTCAAAGTAGCCACCTTTTGCTTTGATTACTGCTTTGCACACTCTTGGCATTCTCTTGATGAGCTTCAAGAGGTAGTCCCCTGAAATGGTCTTCCAACAGTCTTGAAGGAGTTCCCAGAGATGCTTAGCACTTGTTGGCCCTTTTGCCTTCACTCTGCGGTCCAGCTCACCCCAAACCATCTCTATTGGGTTCAGGTCCGGTGACTGTGGAGGCCAGGTCATCTGGCGCAGCACCCTATCACTCTCCTTCATGGTCAAATAGCCCTTACTTTCAAAGTTTTCCCAATTTTTCGGCTGACTGACTGACCTTCATTTCTTAAAGTAATGATGGCCACTCGTTTTTCTTTACTTAGCTGCTTTTTTCTTGCCATAATACAAATTCTAACAGTCTATTCAGTAGGACTATCAGCTGTGTATCCACCTGACTTCTCCTCAACGCCACTGATGGTCCCAACCCCATTTATAAGGCAAGAAATCCCACTTATTAAACCTGACGGGGCACACCTGTGAAGTGAAAACCATTTCAGGGGACTACCTCTTGAAGCTCATCAAGAGAATGCCAAGAGTGTGCAAAGCAGTAATCAAAGCAAAAGGTGGCTACTTTGAAGAACCTAGAATATGACATATTTTCAGTTGTTTCACACTTGTTTGTAATTTATATAATTCCACATGTGTTAATTCATAGTTTTGATTCCTTCAGTGTGAATCCACAATTTTCATAGTCATGAAAATAAAGAAAACTCTTTGAATGAGAAGGTGTGTCCAAACTTTTGGTCTGTACTGTATATATGCATTGTGAGAGGTGTTAGGAGCACATAAAATACATTTTTGGGCTTTGTAACCAATTGCTGGTTTTCCATAGAGTTATAGACTCAACATACAATGGTCGTCCCAGAACCGATTAAGGGCTTGTTCACACGACCGTGGCGTTTTTAGCGGATCCGCAATTTAAACAAATGCCTCCCGTGTGCCTTCCGCAATTTACGGAACGGAACAGGAGGCCTATTATAGAAATGCCTATTCTTATCCGCAAAACGGACAAGAATAGGACAGGACTCATAATTTTTGCGGGGCCACGGGACAGAGCAACAGATGCGGACAGCACACAGAGTGCTGTCCGCATCTTTTGCGGACCCATTGAAATGAATGATTCCGTATTCGGACCGTATGCGGAATGCAGAAAACGGCCCGTATACGGAACGCAAAATACTTTCGTGTGAACGAGCCCTAATATTGTCATTTGAGGGATCTCTGTATAAGCAAATGTCATAACTTCAGTGGATAAGCAGCATGGTAATGGCACATAGGCTTCCCTTTGTCATCTATAAAATGAGTGTGACATGTAATGGTGGGACACCCTTTTAAGGCACCTGGTGTGGGGTCTGTATTTATTTTGGGATCTGGTCTGAGTCTGTATTTATTTAGATGTGCTGGATTCTGTTGTATGGGATAGGGTCGTCTACTGCGCTGTTCCACACTCCTAAAGAAAACTGAAGTATACAGGCCAGACAGATGGAGAGTCGGGGGAAGGGGGGGATGCCCACTCAAGAAACTTTGCACTGGGCCCACCAATGTATTAAAGCAGCCCCGTACCTGCTGTTGCTGCTAAAGAACTTTTTATAAAGTGAGGGAGCACTATACTTCAGTCAGTCAGTGGTGGCAAAGCAGAAGTAACTTACTACAAGAGTGATCGGTGACAGTAAGATCACTATGAAAATGTAATCACTGTGAGAATAATCACTTGCTCAGTATTTTCTCAGTGTTACGGGGTACATCTCCCTCCTAATGAATGGAGGGACACGATGCTGTAATTACCCTGTATCACTGCTACAATGTAGATGACATGCCGGTCAACGCCTGCTGAATGGGGGTGACAGGAGTTGCACCGTCGCCGATCAAATATTGATGACGTTTCCTGAGGAGAGATCATCAATATCATGAAACAGAAATGCCTCTTTAACAAGTTGACCGCTATATATAATGCTCTGCTCATGGTGGGAACAGCACACGCATGCCACTAATAATAATCATTATTAACCTATCAGCAACAATGTCCAATGGTTTACTAAGAATAATTAATGTTTACACCCAGGTCCGTTATACTGCCTGCCGGAGCAGTGCTCTGCAAATGGCTGCTGATGGAGTATTCCATCCATCAACATCCTCCATCCTCCAGTGTGAATGAATTGAGGCCGCTGACGGACGAAACCCTCCATTAGAAGTCGTCACTGGTAGACAGGTTTGCGGACCTGCCTGTACACATGAATGATTCCTATTAAACCATCGGACATTGGTGCTAATGGTTTGATACTATTTATCACTAATATCATGCGTGTGATGTTTCCAGTGGTTAATCCGTTTAAGTAGATGTTAAACATATTCCCATTCACAGAAAATGTCATAAATGCCATACAGCTGCGGGTGCCACCTCTGACTGCTGACTGGCAATTGCTGACTGCCTGCTGCCGCATTCTCTATACACTTCTACTGATAGGAAGCTGTGCTTGTATGTCGCCCTCTCTACTGAAGTCTATGGGAGTTACAGAAAGAAACAAGAAAATACATTTGTGGTCAGGACCTAAACGAGTGGAAGATGCCCAACCACCACCCCCCTACCTAATTGGCCTGAGGTGTGCCTTGGCCTCACTAGGTCGGTATGCCTGAAAAAGGGGGCATACCCTGAATGTGATGGTTGAATGACTGAATGAAGAATGGGAATGGGTGGGCAGGGGACGTCCGAATGCCGACGTGCTGCCTGGGAGAGCCAGACTGCTTAAGACAGGTACCGGCCCCTCCCACAAATCCAGGCTGCCTGGGAGAGCCAGACTGCTTAAGACAGGTACCGGCCCCTCCCACAAATCCAGGCTAGCCTGCGGCCAGCCTTAACACTTGTGGTCAGGACCTAAACGAGTGGAAGATGCCCAACCACCACCCCCCTACCTAATTGGCCTGAGGTGTGCCTTGGCCTCACTAGGTCGGTATGCCTGAAAAAGGGGGCAAAACCCACCAGTGAGGGAAGGATAGGCCTGAGGTGCTAGGTGCTACTCTGCCAATGTACTGAATGCTTGGACCAGCTCCGCTTGTGGCTCCGGGATATACCGTACAAAGCACCCCGAGCGCCAGCGCCCCAAGTGTTTAATGATATGCACAGGGACTCCATGCTTGGACGCTGCGGATGCCGCACCGATGCGGAAAAAATGCCCCGAGAATTGAGCCGGATTCAATCCTACACTGGTCAACAGGATGCGAATATGTTTGATGAACTGGCTGGACGTCAGTGGACCAACAGGGAATGGAAGTAATGGGTCGGTGGGGCTGTGAAGACTAAGGGCCAGCAAGAGGTTGTCCAAGACTGTCACTGGACACCATGCGTTTGTGGTCTGGAAGAACTTAACTACATGGCCGGGACCTACCTGCCTTGTTTTGTTGTGAGGCAACTGCAATGAATTACTGCCCATCCTGACTAAATCTCCCTTGCGGAGAGCCACCGCCCCTTGTCTGGCCTGTGTCACTTCACCTGGTCTTAAAAACCCGTAAAACGCCAAGTACATCGCCGCCTTGATCACCAGGCTGGGAAGGACTCTGAATGGTGAGAATGTGAGAACTTCCGACAGGCTAAGAAACGTGTCCCCCTTAATAGGTCGACGGACCGACTTGACCGTGACCTGGCTCTTTTGAATGCCTCTGAGGATGGCCTTGATCGGGTGAGCTGAAAATATAGAGGGTCTGTCTGGCTCTTGAAGTGCCAAAAAATGCTGCACCCCAGCCAAATATAGCCTAATGGTGTTGTAGGATAAAGCCAATACCGAATGACAATAAGGCACGAAAGCCACCATATACTTGACCTGACCTGTGTCACCTCTAGGATATGCCAACTTAAAGTCGAAAAAACCACCCACGCTCGGCGGTACGACCGCAACGTACTGGCCGACAAAGACTTGGTAATGAGTGAACTGGCGACCACCATCAGAGAGTCTAATCCAAGACCAGCAGCCGCCAGTCCGGTACCGGGGTGCCCACTGAGTCTGCTTCTGGGTTCTGTAAGAAAAAGCGAGAAAAATCAAAACGAGATAAAGCATCAGCTGCAACGTTGCTGACCCCGTCCAAAAACCGGGCATGAAAATGAAACCCCTGTTCCAGAGCTATCCAGGTCAATCTACGCATGAAAGACATGATAAGTAACGATTTAGATCTGCCCTTGTTAATGATCTCTGCGGTCGCCATGTTGTCAGTGTGGAAAACCACCGTGTGACCCGACCACCTATGCCCCCAGACTATAGCAGCTGCTACGATAGGATAGATCTCGAACAATGCCGACATCTGAGAAACCCCCGGCAACTGTAGCACGTGTGTGGGCCATGAGCCGGCGAACCAATGTGAGCCAATATGGCCGCGAAACCTACCGAGGCAGCTGCGTCTGAAAATACGTGTGGAGAATCAGAAGTGGCCCTCGGAATAAACATGGAAATGCCGTTCCACCCACTGAGAAATCTGTCTTACATGAACAGATCTTCTCGGGCCTTAGCATTAAGATGCACTGATGCGTCCAAATCACTGGTCTGTTGTAATAAGACTAGCAATCTTGAAATGAATGATCTACCCTGAGGAATGATCCTCATGGCAAAGTATAACATGCCCAACAGAGACTGCAATTCTCTCTTGGTGCAAACCTGAGACATGAGCAAGGAACGGACACCTGATTTGATTCTGTCGCGTTTGTCTTGTGGCAGACTGGCTGACATGGCACGTGAATCCAGAGAGATCCCCAAGAACGTGACAACCTGCGCAGGCCCTTCTGTTTTGTGTTCGGCCACTGGAATGTTTAACTCCTTGAAGACCTGCAAGAGAACCTGCAAGTCAACAGGTGCCTGTGAGGGTTCTTCGATCAACAGAAAATCATCCAGGTAGTGAATGACACTCTGGCAACCCTGTTCCAACAAAATCCATTCCAGTGCCTGCGCTAACCTGTCAAACAGACTGGGGCTGCTCTAGGAACCAAACGTCAACTTGGTGGTGAAATAGTACGAATCTCTCCATTTGATGCCATGCCACTGCCAGAGATATGGGCTAATGGGCAGCAGTTTGAACGCATCAGAGACATCTGCTTTGGACAGCCAAGCCCCCATGCCTGTCTTGAAGAATGACCTGGATAGCCTGGTCTACGGAAGTATACTTCAAGGAAAATTCCTCGGACGGAATCAACGAGTTGAGACTAGGAACGTGGGAAGAATGTGGAGCAGACAAATCATAAATCAAACGAAATTTATTGGAATATTTTCCCTGCACCACCCCCACCGGGCTCACCCTCCAGGTGCAGAAAGGAGGGGACTTTATTTGAACAACCCACTTTTTTTTTTTTTTTTTTTTACTTTATTTAACAATCCACTTGTACCCTTTTTTTTTTTTTTTTTTTCGTCAAACTGCCTGATGTGCGAACTATGTGTCTAAGGTATGTATGTAGTGTATGATGAGTGTCAAACATGTGCACAAGCAGCAACCTTGTAAGTAATCAACTCAGTAATGGCACCAGGACCCAGCTGCCAGAGTTTAACCTGCTGAGCCCAGATGACTCGCAGCCCCTGTATGAACTTAGATACAGGTTATGCTGACAGGCAATGAGCTCCAACTATGTGACAATGCTGCCCATTGGTGCCAAAACTTGAATTGCATGTGCCTGAACGCAGTGAGGAGAAGCGATCCTCCGGCACACTTCCCCCTCTCTACACACCCTCCTACCCTCCTCCACGTTGCCACGCTCCCCAAACAAAGCAGTTATCATGGAAAACGACCTGAACAGCTTGCAGACTGAAGTGAAAGGTACACCCGGCTTCTCTGAGATCCGACTCGTGCAGGACGCTTGCTGATGACGTCACACCCGGAAGTAGCAGACGTCCGAATGCCGACGTGCTGCCTGGGAGAGCCAGACTGCTTAAGACAGGTACCGGCCCCTCCCACAAATCCAGGCTGCCTGGGAGAGCCAGACTGCTTAAGACAGGTACCGGCCCCTCCCACAAATCCAGGCTAGCCTGCGGCCAGCCTTAACACATGCTAAAAACGCCTTAGATGGAAAAAATACCCCTTTAAATGTCTTCTCATGTCTTTCTATTATTTTCGCCCTAATCGAGGACAGTGGTGTTCGGCCAACCTGCTCTAGAAGCACAATCTCCGATAACATCAGGGAGAGATTAATATTCCTATAAATCACAGAAAAAATGCACCAAACGGATATGCCACTGACTATACTGGCTAGTCATAAATGCAGATATTAAAAGCTGAGACTTTTGCCAATATATTCCTGCCAGGAAAATATCGGAGCCCATCATGCACCACGTCACGATCACTCAGCATGGCAAGGGGTCCTACCACTACGCTAACTATGGTGTGAACAAGGTCTGAAGGTGATGAAATCCAGCTCACAGCCAAGCTTCCACACAACCGCATAGCAGGACAACTAATGTAATGTGAACAAAGCAAGACTGTAAGCCACACCCATATCAGACCGTGTGATGGAGGTTACCAGGTGCAAAAGAGTGTTTGAATGCCAGGTAAAGGCACATACACTACATATAAAACAAGACACAAACACAGAAATATAGTGGCAATTCTGGGGCCGACATCCTCCATTGTATGCATTTTTTTGCTGGGGATAGTCGTTAGCTGCGGTCCACATGCGGTGGGGCTGCTCCCCCAATGAAAAACATGCTACAGTGTTAGGGGTTGAGCAGCTCCCCCAGAATTGCCACTATGTTTCTGTGTTTGTGCAGAGATTAATATTCCACCATGTGCTTGGGCAGGGCAGTTATGGTAAGGTCGTCTTGGCAGAGGATACTTCTAACCATCAGAAGTATGCTGTCAAAGTCACCAGGAAGAAAGCCATGCTTGCCGACTGTGATGAGGCGGATGTGTTGGTGGAGCACCGAGTGTTACGGCTGGCATCTGGGAGCCCCTTCCTCGTCCATGCACCCTTTGCATTTCAGACCAAGGTACAGTATAGAAAACTTTTATCAAATGACCCAACAGGTAACCCTAAATAAAGTATAAAGAATAACCTTTACTTATTGAAACTGGAAGATCCCTTTAAGGATGAGAGAAGCCACTGCTGTATTCTATATAGTATATGTGTAGATGGTTTGGTAATGGTGTCTTCTATGCCACAGATGCTTGTTCTACTTGGGCTGCGGGGACTTTCATCAATTCCTAGGGATGAAGGGGCAGCTTGACATCCCCAGTGCAAGGTAAGGCTAAATAAAAACCTCAGCCAAACAGTCAGAAAATGACATAAAATATTAGATACAGTGTCTGGCCATATCCACATCACGCTCATGAGACCTGCTCTCCCATGTGCCCTGCCATGATATTCCTGATATTAAAGGGATATTCGCATTTGAGCATTTATTACATATCGATATAATAAGCCATTAATGTTCAATAGGTGCAAGTCCCACCTCTATCCCTGCTATGAGACTTCCAAAGATAGGCGAGTGCTCTCCCTTGACAATTTTCGAAAGTCCCATAGCCGTGAATGGAGCAGTGTACTCTTCCTTCATAGCAGGGCCCCATTATTGAAAAAGGAGCCAATGATAGAAGGAGAATCCACACCTACTGGACATTTATGGCGGATCCTATTGACATACCATAAATGTCCAATTGGGACGATCCCTTTAAATGAAAAACTGGAAACCAGATCTCCTCAATGTGTTGTGATATTGGTGTTAATATGTGATTTGGTGTGTGATTTTAAACCACCATTCAGCTCCAAACATGTCCCATGAAGTGTTAGTGATAAGAAGAACATGTTACCTGTTATTTGTGAGTCTCTTGTGTTATCCCCATATTATAGTCACTTGATTTCTTTTCTGACAGATTCTATGCCGCCGAACTCGTGTGTGGCATCCAATTTCTACATTCTAAGGGCATCATCCACCGAGACCTCAAGCCAGAGAACATCCTGGTGGCTGATAATGGTCATATTAAGATCACGGATTTCGGTCTCGCACTTGAGAACATGTTTGGAGACCGCACAGCCACCGAATATGCTGGAACAGAAGGCTATGTGGCTCCTGAGGTGAGAAAAGAAGAATGTTCCTCATTTTCACTGATCCAGTTGTATCAAAGGGGTTTTCTAGGTATCAATATACCTGGTGGGAGTGCATTGGTAGGAGTCTAACTACTGGCAACATCACAGATTGAAGGTGTCAGTGATTCTTTGATGGCTACAGCCTCTTCAAAGCCATCTGCATCGTATTGTGGCTTCTTTCATTTGAAGTAAATGGGAAAAAACTGCAATAACCTGCAATATCCCAGGTAGTACAGTAGCTCCACAAACACTTGACCAGTGGGGATGTCCCACAGATCTCATATTGATCGCCTATTCTGATGAAAGATACCGGTAATCAATATTTTAAACGAGGAAAACTTCTTTAATGGTTTTGGACCATGCACTGGCAGAGTTTAGGAATGTAGACAATACAAATTCAAGAGACATGAAAATCAGATTTACTGTCTGCAAAGTAATTTGTTTAAGACTAGTTCTAAAGTCATACTATTCATTATTTATTTCCTGTCCATTCTGTAAGGTTGAAGGCCCCCTCTCAGTAGCAGCGGCAAGTGTTCATCAAGTAGCTCTAGTTATTGTAAAGAATTAAGGTCAATACAGGGTGAAACAGGCTGTTTTCCAGGACAAGAAACTTTCTTTACTTACAGACATATGTATAAGGGCTAAGTGATCTTCCAGTTCTTGTGATTGGATATTTACTTAGTATACTTAGAGGGGCTGTCCCATCTGGACCACCTCTTTTTAGATTGAAGCCACCCCAATAGTGAACAGGACACAGTGGGTATGGCATTTCTATCTATTAGAGATCACCTGTTACCACTGCCACCACACTGGGTGCTGATGGGGAAACCTCATATTTTAATGTGCCCCTTCAAATGAATGAGCCACTATGTAACACTTGGTCACACTGAGCCTACAAGAGTTAGGTTCCTTCTGTCGCTATCACTTGACAAGACGTTTATCAGAAAAATTAGCACTGTTAGGGTCCATTCACACATCCGTAGTGTATTGCGGATCCGCAATACACCCGGCCGGCACCCCCATAGAACTGCCTATTCTTGTCCGCAATTGCGGACAAGAATAGGACATGTTCTATTTTTTGCGGAGCCGCGGCCTGGAAGTTCGGGGCCGGGCTCCAGAAATGCGGATGCGGAGAGCACATAGTGTGCTCTCCACATCTCTTACGGCCCCATAGAGAATGAATGGGTCCGCACCCGTTCCCGATATTGTGGAATGGATGCGGACCCATTTGCGGACATGTGAATGGAGCCTAAGGCAATGTCTGTCCCTGCAGCAGCAGATAACTTTGTGGTTGCAGTTTATCTGCAGCTGGGTGGAGGGAAAACATCATTTCGCTAAACACCTTGTGCTACTCATTATACACTATGTTGGCAATGGCCAAAGCCTCAGCAATTACAATGTGGGTTTCACAGTATGAGCTGTGTAATAACTCTTCTCTCCTTTCTGGCAGATGTTGGCTGAGGAGGAGTATGGCGTTGGAGTGGACTGGTATTCATTTGGTGTCATCTTAAATAAAATGATTACCAGTAAGTGTACTTACAATCCTACACTATTTGATACAACACGTTCCAGCGCGGAAGACATCATTAAAGAGGTCAGTATGTTACTGCATGACACAACTGTATTTTATATAATGTTATATGACAAACTGTGATAGGAAGACATCTTCCTCTACAATACCCCCTAGTGCACCATAAAATACTTTACAAATACTGTATTTTTCGCCCCATAAAACGCAAAATGGGGGGAAAATGGCAGTGCGTCTTATGGGGCGAATGCTGCCATTTTTACTCTGCTAATGCAGCACGCCAGACCTGCAGGGTATAGCGACAGTGAGGTCACGGTATGGGCAATCGAGGGTAGGCATGCAACAGTGAAGGAGAGGCAGACACTAGTTCCTCTGGGGCACACTCTGTAGATAGGGACCAGGCCTGATGGTATGTGAGGTGCCCTGGGTGTTGTAGGTGTTTTGAGTGCCTTAGGTAAGGTCCCTTTAAGGATCGTGACGCCAGTGCCTGTAACGGTGGCACACCGATTTGTAGGAGGATTAAATGAGTACACAGTTGGTGAACCAAGCGTTGCTTTACTTGGTGGAAATGTAGTCCAACTTTGTACAGACAGTTACAGTTGATAATGATGATGCAGTCCCTTGAACAATACTCCACAAGCAGGTTTTCTTTCAATAATGGCAGGTATTAATCATGCAAGATACTTGGAGGGCAAACAGTTAATGCTTTGCAGTGCAATGCTGCTCTATCCCCTTCAGCTATACTAGCTGGCTGGATCCCAAGGCCCGGATGCCTAATTGCTGGCTTTAATCCTTGGTATATAAATCCTTCCTCCAGTATTGACCCTTGCTCTTTACTTTATAGTACTTCTGCCCATCAGGTTACTTATCTGAACTTGCTGTATTGTCCTTACTGTGAGGGATGCTGCAGGTTGCTCCCAGGAGGTACATCTCTTCTACTGGGGTAATCTTCTGAGCTAACTGAGGCTCACTTGATCTACAGGCAGGCTAGAGTTCTTCACTAGCCTCCTGGTCGTAGCTAGCAGCCTAGGCCTATCAAGCTGCATGTCAGGAGGAGGCCCTCAGCATATCTCGGGCTGGTGCCTTCTCACTTCTGTCTCCACAGACTTCTGACCATGAACACCCCCCTCCCTGTCTGGGCCTGAACATTTATACTAGGGGCTCCCTATCTCCCTCTAGTGTCTAGGATGCCTCACTACACCCTAATAGGCCTGCAATGCATAATAGAGGGGAAACATTGCATGTAAAAACACATAGAAAAATACATTAAATGCATAGTTAAATATAATATTTCTGTCCCTTGTGAGTAGGAGTAACACGTCACCCAATTGACCCTTGTGTAGTGCCCAAGCCTACCTAGTGGGATACTACACTAATACTGATACATCGCGGGCTGCAATGCTGCACAGCGCGGACTGAGATGTATCAGCGAGGAGGGGCTGGAGGCCAGCAACTGCTGGAATCGCGGCGGGGCCCGGTGCAGTCACTGTACTCTATTACACCGGGCCCCGCACACAGCAGTATTCATAGGTAAAATGTAGGCAATCCATATGTAAAGTGTAGAAATCCTCTGCGTAGGGCAATCCACCTAGTACTCACTATGAAACTCCCGAACTAGCAGGCAGGCTGGCCGGTCACTCACTTTGTCAGGCGCATTCTCCCCCTGCTTCAAGTGGGAGGGGCATGTGCATGGCGAAGTGAGTGACCGGCCAGCCTGCCTGCTAGTACGGGAGTTTCATAGTGAGTACTAGGTGGATTGCCCTACGCAGAGGATTTCTACACTTTACATATGGATTCCCTACAGATCCCAGAGGCCCCGCCGCGATTTCAACACCAGTAGTCGGCCCCCACCCCCTGTATTAGGGGGTCACTCCACAAGGACACTGTTATGGGGGGGGATCTGTGGATGACACATACAGTATATAGCATAAGATGCTATATATGTGTCATCCACAGATCCACCCCATAACAGTGTCATCCACAGATCCATCCTCATAACAGTGTCATCCACAGATCCACCCCCATAACAGTGTCATCCACAGATCCACCCCCATAACAGTGTCATCCACAGATGCCCCCATAACAGTGCCATCCACAGATCCCCCATAACAGTGCCATCCACAGATCCCTCATAACAGTGCCATCCACAGATCCCTCATAACAGTGCCATCCACAGATCCGCCATAACAGTTCCATCCACAGATCCCCCATAACAGTGCCATCCACAGATCCCCCATAACAATGCGTCACCCACAGATCCCCCATAATAGTATCATCCACAGACCACCATTAGTTCAAAACCCACCAAAAGCACACCTTTTGGTTCAAATTTTTTTCTTCTTCTTTTCCTCCTCAAAAACCTAGGTGCGTCTTATAGGGCGAAAAATATGGTACTTGCCATTTTAGTGTTTAGAACTTAGGTTGCCCCTCGGAGGTGCTGGTAGCACAACGAGTGCTGATGTAGTATTCAAGGCTACAATATTGGTCTCCACAAGAGGACATGCTGAGTAGTCACCCCTGGAGCCACAACCTGACCAGAGCCAGTCTCAGCAGTAACAAAATGTCTCACTTGCCCCGGAGCCTGGTTAAATAGCAGCACGAACTACCACTTTTATAAGCAAGAAGGGGAACATTATAGTGGTTCTCCCATCGTAGAATATTTAAGAAAAACTGACATAATGGATAATTTGAATGAGAGTCAGATAGTGAATGTACTGAGGACACATTTACTATACACACCTAGGGGCTCATTTATTAGCTGATATATGACACTTTTGTAGTGACAGAGGAAACAGAAAAAGCAGGCCCATTTCATTCATCATTTTGTACACCAGTTTTTGGCGCAAAAAATTACTTAAATCTATGCCAGCAAGGGAGCTGGTGTAGATTTAAGATTGACGCACGTCCTGCTGGAGGAAGTGCCAAAGCTATGTAGAGGCCTGCACTTTCATAGCACTGAAGACACAATTAAGGGTACTTTCACACTAGCGTTTTTCTTTTCCGGCACTGAGTTCCGTCACAGGGGCTCTATACCGGAAAAGAACTGATCAGGCATATCCCCATGCATTCTGAATGGAGAGTAAAACGTTCAGGATGCATCAGGATGTCTTCAGTTTAGTCATTTTGACTGATCAGGCAAAAGAGAAATCCGTAGCATGCTACGGTTTTATCTCCGGCGAAAAAAACTGAATACTTGCCTGAATGCCGGATCCGGCATTTTTCCCCATAGGAATGTATTAGTGCCGGATCAGGCATTCAAAATATCGGAATGCCGGATCCGTCCTTCCGGTCTGCGCATGCGAAGACAGGTAAAAAATTTGAAAAAAGATACAAGACGGATCCGTCTGTCCGCATGACAAGCGGAGAGACGGATCCGTTTTCGCAATGCATGTGTGAGACAGATCCGCATCTGGATGCGTCTCACAAATTCTTTCAGTCACATCCAGATCGGCGGATCCGGTAGGCGGTTCCGAAGACGTAACTGCTTGCCGGATCACACTGCCGCAAGTGTGAAAGTAGCCTTAGACTGGCGGGTAAATTGCCTATCTTAATAAATAAGCCCCTTAGTGCACCCCCTCTGAGTTTATGCAAGAAGCAGCCATAGATTTCTAAAATCTCCCATTGCTTACACTACAGCATAAGTCCAACATTCAGATAGAATAAACATTGGGGCAAATTTCTCAAAATTGTCAGAAAAGAAGAGTGGAGATCTCTCCCATAGAAACCAGATTACTGATTTCATTTAACAACTAGTCCCTGAAAAAGTAGTTCTGGGATCTGTCTGGTCATTGTGGTCAGAGGAAACTGTGGTCATTTATAATTACCTTTCTCATTTTCAGCTCCTCCAGAGAGATCCTGCCAACCGCTTAGGAGTAGAGTTGAGCGAACACCTGGATTTTCGGGTTCGAGAAGTTCGGCCGAACTTCCCGGAAATGTTCGGGTTCAGGATCCGAACCCGACCCGAACTTCGTCCCGAACCCGAACCCCATTGAAGTCAATGGGGACCCGAACTTTTCGGCACTAAAAAGGCTGTAAAACAGCCCAGGAAAGGGCTAGAGGGCTGCAAAAGGCAGCAAAATGTAGTTAAATCCCCTGCAAACAAATGTGGATAGGGAAATGAATAAAAATAAAAATGAAATAAATAAAAATTAACCAATATCAATTGGAGAGAGGTCCCATAGCATAGAATCAGGCTTCATGTCAGCAGAGAATCAGTCTTCATGTCATAGCAGAGAATCAGGCTTCACATCAGCCAAAACTGGAACAGTCCATTGTCATATATTTAGGCCCCGGCACCCAGACAGAGGAGAGAGGTCCCATAGCAGAGATTCAGGCTTCATGTCAGCAGAGAATCAGTCTTCATGTCATAGCAGAGAATCAGGCTTCACGTCAGCCAAAACTGGAACAGTCCATTGTCAGATATTTAGGCCCCTGCACCCAGACAGAGGAGAGAGGTCCCATAACAGAGATTCCGGCTTCATGTCAGCAGAGAATCAGTCTTCATGTCATAGCAGAGAATCAGGCTTCACGTCAGCCAAAACTGGAACAGTCCATTGTCATATATTTAGGCCCCGGCACCCAGACAGAGGAGAGAGGTCCCATAACAGAGATTCAGGCTTCATGTCAGCAGAGAATCAGTCTTCATGTCATAGCAGAGAATCAGGCTTCACGTCAGCCAAAACTGGAACAGTCCATTGTCAGATATTTAGGCCCCGGCACCCAGACAGACGAGAGAGGTCCCATAACAGAGATTCCGGCTTCATGACAGCAGAGAATCAGTCTTCATGTCATAGCAGAGAATCAGGCTTCACGTCAGCCAAAACTGGAACAGTCCATTGTCATATATTTAGGCCCCGGCACCCAGACAGTGGAGAGAGGTCCCATAACAGAGATTCAGGCTTCATGTCAGCAGAGAATCAGTCTTCATGTCATAGCAGAGAATCAGGCTTCACGTCAGCCAAAACTGGAACAGTCCATTGTCATATATTTAGGCCCCGGCACCCAGACAGAGGAGAGAGGTCCCATAACAGAGATTCAGGCTTCATGTCAGCAGAGAATCAGTCTTCATGTCATAGCAGAGAATCAGGCTTCACGTCAGCCAAAACTGGAACAGTCCATTGTCATATATTTAGGCCCCGGCACCCAGACAGAGGAGAGAGGTCCCATAACAGAGATTCAGGCTTCATGTCAGCAGAAAATCAGGCTTCATGTCATAGCAGAGAATCATGCTTCACGTCACCCAACACTGGAACAGGCCACTGTCAGATATTTTTAGGCCCCGGCACCCAGACAGAGGAGAGGTTCATTCAACTTTGGGTTGCCCCGCAATATAATGGTGAAATGAAAATAAAAATAGGATTGAATGAGGAAGTGCCCTGGAGTACAATAATATATGGTTACGGGGAGGTAGTTAATGTCTAATCTGCACAAGGGATGGACAGGTCCTGTGGGATCCATGCCTGGTTCATTTTTATGAACGTCAGCTTGTCCACATTGGCTGTAGACAGGCGGCTGCGTTTGTCTGTAATGACGCCCCCTGCCGTGCTGAATACACGTTCAGACAAAACGCTGGCCGCCGGGCAGGCCAGCACCTCCAAGGCATAAAAGGCTAGCTCTGGCCACGTGGACAATTTGGAGACCCAGAAGTTGAATGGGGGCCGAACCATCAGTCAGTACGTGGAGGGGTGTGCACACGTACTGTTCCACCATGTTAGTGAAATGTTGCCATTGTCATATATTTAGGCCCCGGCACCCAGACAGAGGAGAGAGGTCCCATAGCAGAGATTCAGGCTTCATGTCAGCAGAGAATCAGTCTTCATGTCATAGCAGAGAATCAGGCTTCACGTCAGCCAAAACTGGAACAGTCCATTGTCAGATATTTAGGCCCCTGCACCCAGACAGAGGAGAGAGGTCCCATAACAGAGATTCCGGCTTCATGTCAGCAGAGAATCAGTCTTCATGTCATAGCAGAGAATCAGGCTTCACGTCAGCCAAAACTGGAACAGTCCATTGTCATATATTTAGGCCCCGGCACCCAGACAGAGGAGAGAGGTCCCATAGCAGAGATTCAGGCTTGGGTGTGTCTGGTGTCTGCAGCTGAGGTGAAAGGGTGTGTCTGCTGCAGCTCCTGAACCTCCACAGCACAGGCCTCTCCGGGGAGTTTCCTACCATCTGCTCCCCAGGAGGAGTTCCAGGCTTGCGGGGGAGTGTGACACCTTTTCCCCCAGCCCAAGCCCTGCCTCTCCCTAGGGAGCTGGTGGGGTCCTGTGGCCATGAGCTCCCGGAAGGGTGCCCCTGCTCCCCGGCGTGGGTCGGAGGGGAGTATGGACGGGCGGCGACCGACTCTGAGCGATGGCGGCGAGGGGGTGAAAACATCTGGACGCGGTGGTAGCCAAGTCCCCCCTGAGGACCCGAGGACATCAGGAGGAAAAAGACTACCAGCAGGAAGCCGAGAGGTGTCGTCCCAGGTAGGTTGGGGGTCTCGGTGGGAGGGAGAGAGTACCCTCACCTACAGCTCTCGTATAGCTGCCCACCTGCGAGAATACGATGAGCTGGGACGGCACCTCAAAGCCGTAAGAAAGGATCTAAAGGAGACGAGGGCCAGGTCCACTATCTCCTCTAATTCGAAGAGGCCCCCACTCAGAGAAAAAATTAGGGTCCTGAAAGAGGACCTGGAGGCCTCCCTGAAGCGGCAGGACCAGTTGCTGGAGGGCAGTGGGCCCTTCAGAGAAAAGTTATTAAACGGGGATCGATTTAGGGAGATGGAGGCTGCGAGGAGAGGGGAGCCGTGCGGGGGTGTGGAGAGCGAGGTGGAGGAGTTGGAAAACTCCAAATCTCTGGCATCCCAGGCAGGTCCCCAAACCTCGCAGTCTGAACCGGCCCTCCCGGTAACCCCAGTAACGGAGGCATACAGTGGCATTCCGCCAGAGCAAGAACAATTGCGCTTACCAGCATTGCCATCTTCGGATGAGGCATCAGCTATGGAGGGCAGCGATGAGGATGGTGGTCTGCTAAGAGAGATCCGGATGTTGGAGTCGCCCGCGGTGGACTTTCGGGTTTTGCATTCGGAGAAGACCTGCTGGACGAGGACGAGAGCTGCGGCAAGAAGAAAAAGAACAAGAAGAACAAGAAAAAGAGTGAAGAAAACATCCAGACACGTTATGTCTATACACGCTTGGTGGGGGCTGAAAAGTCCTCACCAGGCGTGTATCCCGCTAAACTCCCTGGCTCTGCATCTGAGGTGGTGCCTGAGCAGAGGAGCGGGGAGATTGTGCAGCCCAAACTGGCCCCGGACGCCGTCCCTGCATGCGGGGGCAGGGAGAAGGTGCTGGCAGATAGAGGGAACCGACAGTCACCCATTGAAAGTGGGGGGGGGGGGCGGGCAAAAACATCGGGAGGCCCCGCCCACCACTCTGCCAGCCGCTCCGCCCACCGCTCTGGCTGCCGCCCTGCCTGCCGTTCAGGTATGTGGGGTGGTACTGGGGCGGTGTGATGATGAGGTCACCGTCCCTCCTACCCGGGGCGGTGATAGTTCTGGGTCCCCGCCTGCAGCTGCCAACGTGCGGCGGGGATCAAGGGAGGTGGCGGCGGTGAATGAAGCAGGAGGCGTGGCCGGGGGTGTGTCTGGAGGTGCTTCTGGACGCACTCCCGTAGCTGAAGAAAGTGCAGGTGCAGGCAGTAAACGCCTGCGTATTGAAGAGTCGGGGGCCGGAGCTGCCGGGGAGGATATGACTACGGCGCTCCGGTCCACTAAGAAAGGTTGTGTTGCACCAGAACAGGTGGCCATGTACATTGCCACTGGACACGCCCCCTCTGTCTCCGCCTCCTCCTCCAGCGCTGAATTAAGTGCTGGGGAGGGGAGGAGTGTGATGATCACTGCCCAGGTCTCAAGGGCAGCAGGGGGGGGCTTGACCAGTGGCAATGAGGGTGGCAAGGAGCATAGTAGAGAAAAAAATGATAAGGCAAATAATAATAAAAAAAATAAAGGTAAAATGACACCTGCTGCACCTGCTGCACCAGCTGTCCCAGCAGAGAGAAAGGGTGCATGTGAGCAGGGTAGTGGTAGGGGTGTTGGTGGAGGTGTTGCATCTGGTCCCAAAGGTGGGATGGATGCTGGGAGTCAGCAGACCGTCGCTGAGAAAGCGATGGCTGCGGCTCCTGGTGTCCGCCCTCCGGAGGGGTCCGGTGTGGTGTCTGGTGCTAGTGTAGTGGGGGGGGGCCGGTTCGGTTGCCCCTCCTGCGGCCGTAACACCTGGCAGAAGTTATGCCAGTGTGGCTGCGGCCGTGGGGGGGGAGGGGCTATCCTCGTTGGCTTCCTCATTCCCAGGAGTCGCGGTTGGTGACTTGCAGCGGCGGCTCCTGGAGGCCCTGAAAAAGGGGGAGAGTTCAATGACAGTAGAGGGCGAGAAGGTGGACCTATCCTTATGGATAGACAGGCACGGCCTGCGAGCTTTCCGAGAGGAAAGGGGGGGCGAGACCACCTGGTCCCTGCCCACAACCGGCCCTGGGACCAGACGGAATGTAGTCTGTCTCAAGTGGAGAAGCAATGATGCCTGCCCTACGAGAAAGAGGGTGGTGGAGCTCCTGCTTGAGATGGGTTTCAGGGTGGCTGACATCTTCGCCCTGATACATCCCTATGGTTCCAGGGAGTTTGACATCAGCTTTGCCCGGCCGGAGGGCCTAGAGCTTTTCTGGTCCGGGTATGAGCTGGTGAAGAACTTACCGGATTGGAAGGGTTTTTTTCGCTCAGGCGATAACCCGGCAGAACAACGTCAAGAAAGTGACCGTTTTGACCCGTAATGAATCGCTTTCTTGCGTTGATATTCTGACGTGGCTAAGTAGGTATGGGGACGTCCAGGGTGTACCATCGAAAAACCTGGACGAATTTGGCATTTGGTCGGGAGCCTGGACTTTCAATGTGAAGTTGAAATGTCTAGGAAGCACGGTTTCCCACATTCCATCCTCTGCCTTCATCGGCCGGGATAGGATTCTCGTTTTCTACAGGGGGCAGCCTAAGCTCTGTCACAAGTGCGGCAGCCCTTCACACTTCAGCGCCAGCTGCCAAGTGCAGAAGTGCGCGTTGTGTGGAGGGACAGGTCACCTTGCCGCATCTTGTGTGGAAATTAGGTGCAACTTGTGTGGTGTGCTCGGACACCCATTTAGTCGCTGTCCCCTCTCAGAGGTCAATGCGGCCCGAGCTCACGCAGGAGTGGGCCGGGAGGTCTCTTCGGCTGAGGCGGGTGCTGGCGGAGACAGTCGAGTTAAGGGGTCAGTGAAGACCAAGAGCGGTCCGTCCCGGCAGAGGCGGAGGGAGAGGCGCCAGGCGGAGAGGGAACAGAAGGAACCCCACCAAAATGGGGTGATGTCTGCCCCTCCCCAAGTGGCGGGCTCCCGTAGTTCGGAGACCCTAGGGGACAGGGAGCTAAGTGTGGAGATCAGGAGACTAGACCGGGCCGATGAGACCCAGTCTTCAAACTACGAAAGTGCAGAGGGTAGTGAGACTGGGTCTAATATCAATAGACGGAAACGGTTCTCAAAAAAAAAGAGCCCGACCAAAGTAGCCAGGGAAGGCGTAACTGGCTCCCCTCTTGAGCTCTCCAACCGGTATCTCACTTTGGATGAGACCTCTGCCTCCTCTTCATGCGGGGAGGAGGTAAGAAGTGGGGTACCGGGGGCGAAGGTGGGAGGGCTTCCAGGAGGCCCCGTGCCCCTCTCTGGTGTGGATGTAAGGTCCCCAGAAGAGGAGGCAAATCTGATTCCTGGAACTGAGAAAGACAGGGGCGGTAGGCAAGAGGGAGCGGTGGTGACAGATGGAATGGACACCACCGTCTCTCTCAAAAGAGGACGCGCCGCCTTAGAGGATAGCCCCGGGAGGGGTAAGAGGGTCGGGAAGGAAGGAGGACATTCAGCTTAAACACCAAGTATGGCGGTACCCACTCAGCTGACACTGGCGACCATTAATGTCGCCAGCGTTAAATCTGATGCGGCTCGCTACACAGCCTTTGATTTTTTCAGCCGAGTTGAAGCTGATGTTTTATTTTTGCAGGAGACCAGACTGTCAAACTTGGCAGAAGTCCACAAGGCGAAGAGGGAGTGGAGATCTGGGCCCTCCTTCTGGTCTCTTGCGGCTGAGTCGTATAGCGGAGTGGCGGTTCTTTTCACCGTACCGGTAGAATGCCGACGGGTGGTTGAGCTGGAAATGGGGAGGTGTTTGATCTTGGATATCCTCATGAAGGGACAGGAACTGCGCCTGATCAATATCTATGGGCCCCAGTCCAGGTGGGACAGGAAATGTCTCTTTATGAGGATCAAGCCTTTCCTTTTTACAAGCCGCAAGTGGTCTTTGGTGGGGACTTTAACACCATCATAAGGTCCCAAGATAGGGGAGGCACCAGAAACCCGCTGGCTTATGATAGTATAGCTTTAAATAGCATAGCTAGTGAGGCTTGTCTGGTGGATGTCCACATTAGGCACACCCCAGACCACGGGGGTTTCACTTTCTATAGAGGAGATAGGATTAGGTCTAGAATAGACAGTTTTTTTTTGAAGGAGGAGGCTACTTTCTCGCCCTTGAGGGTTGTGGAGGTAGAATTCTCCGACCACTGTCTGATTATGTTCTCTCTGAATATTTCAGAATCCCCCCAAATGGGAAGAGGTTACTGGAAGCTGAATGCGGGAGTCCTGGAGGAAGCAGAGGTAAGACAATCCTTTGAGGACTTTCTTCAGAGTCAGGTAGCTTTGCTGGATCTCTGTGACACTAAGTCAGAGTGGTGGGAGATATTCAAAGACCGGGCCGCAAAATTCTTCCGCCAGCTCTCGAGCCTCAGGTCCCTGGACAGGTACCGCCTGTATCAGGGTCTGAGGAGGAAACTCGAAGATCTGGTCTCGACTGGAGGTAGCCGCGAGGATATCTCCAGGGTGAAATCTTTGCTCAAGAGGTGCCAGTATGATAGGCACACATCTTTAGTTTTTGAAAGGGACTTCGGGAGGTACCGCTCGCCCGACCCCTACAGAAACTGTAAGATGTCAGTGAAGAGTAAGTTAGTGACAGGACTGGTTGACAGTACGGGTTCCCTGAACAGGTCCAGATCAGGGATTCTGGAAGTCGTCAGATCCTTTTACTCGTGCCTCTTGGGAAAGAGGGATCTGGATCGGGACAAGATGTCGGATTTCCTGGCTGAAATCACCCCTGAGTCAGAAGCTCACCTCTCTTTTGACGGTTTGGTAGAAGAGATCAGGAAGGAGGAAGTTATCCTGGCGGTGGAAGGGTTAGCTCTGAAGAAGTCGCCAGGCCCGGATGGCTTAACATCCGAGTTTTATAAGACCTTTAAGGACTCTTTATGTCCCCTCTTGACTGAGGTATTCAATGAGTGTCTATCCTCGGGCACTCTGCCTCAGTCAATGAGGAGGTCAGCCCTGATCCTCCTATCAAAAGGTAAAGATCCGAGCCGTATTGAGAACTGGCGTCCCATAGCACTTCTCAATACGGACAGAAAGATTCTGGCCAAGATACTGTTTAACAGGCTGGTGAAATTTGCGCCTCAACTCCTTTCGGTGGCTCAGCATTGCTCGGTTCCAGGCCGCAGCACTTTTAGTGCTGTGCTCGGTGTCCGAGAGGCAGTGGAACAGAGTAGAGCAGGCCACTGGAGGGGGTACATGCTGTCCTTAGATCAAGCAAAGGCATTTGATCGGGTGAACCATGAGTACCTCTGGTCGGTCCTTCTGAAGTATGGCCTGCCGGGGGGGTTTGTCGATTGGTTAAAGATCTTGTATGCGGGGGCGGAGAGTTTCCCGCTTGTGAACGGTTGGTCTGGCTGCCCTTTTGAGGTTGGGTCCGGCGTTCGCCAGGGTTGTCCTTTGAGCCCGCTTTTATACGTGTTCGCGATTGATCCCTTTCTTAAGAGGGTCAATCGTGGACCGTTGGCGGGAGTCGGGATGGATCCGGCGGCGCCGGAAGCCACTCTGAGGTCAGTAGCGTACGCCGACGATGTCACCATTTTCGTGTCCTCGAAAGAGGAGGCGGAATATGTGATGTCTGAGGTGGATCGCTACTCGGAAGCATCCGGGTCCATGATCAACCGGGATAAGTGTGAGAGTCTCTGGCTGGGAGGGGGTGATCCAGCTTTTGATCTCCCGGACACCCTCCCAGGGCCCCAGTCGTCAGCCAAAGTCCTAGGCATCCATTTCGGTCATGGGGATTATCCCACTCAAAATTGGGACGACAGGCTTAAGATCGCCGCTCAGAAGGTCGACCAGTGGAAGGGCTGGTCTTTGACCCTCAGGGAAAGGGTGCACCTGATCAAGGCTTTCCTGCTCCCTCTGCTTATCTATTTGGGCAGTGTGTGTATCTTGCCAGAGCCTCTCTGGACTCGGGTTTACAGTCTGTTTTTCCAGCTCTTATGGGGGAATAGACTGAACCTGATCAAGAGGGAGGTGACTTACCGCACGAGGAGATTAGGGGGGTTATCTATGGTCAACCCCGTGGTGTTTCTTGTAAACACATTTGTTAAAGTAAATCTGGCGAACTTCTGGATGGAGAGGGCTTCTCCGTGGGTAGTCTCCTGCCGGGGGTGGTTTCGGCCTTTCTTCCAGGAATGGGAGACAGGAGGGCAAGTGAAGGACTTGCGTACGCCTCACGGATATCTTCCGGCTTACGTCACCCCGATTCTGAAGGTAATCCGCCGGTGGGGTTTGGAGGTAGGGGAAATCAGGACTCTGTCAAGGAGGTCCCTTGACGAGAGGGTCTTGTTGTCCCACTTCCAGAAGCCCCTGGCCCTCAAGGATTGCCCAAGCCGGGATCTAGACAAGGGGTTACAGTTGCTAAATTCTGCAAGGATCCCCTTGAAGTTTTGGGACTTGGCTTGGCGCTGCTTTCACGGGAGGCTGTATGTAAGGGACAATCTGAAGTACAGGAACGCTGATGAAAGGGGTTGTCCCCGGGAGGAGTGCGGCTCCATACTGGAAAGTATGGAGCACTTCCTGCTCCAGTGTCCCTTTAATACAGAGGTGTACAAACGGGTGGGAGCTTCCATTGGCTGGCCTAGGCTAGCCAGCCTCTCCTATGCGGAGTGGGCCTATGGAGTGCTCAGAGACCTGGGCAGAAGGGACCTGTGCACATGTTTTTTAGTTAGCATAGTGGTTAGGTACTACACGTGGAACGCACGGTGTTTAGTTTCAACAAGGCAGAAAGTCCTCCCAGTGGATGAGGTGTGTAGGAACATTCTGGGAGACCTGGTGAAGGTACGTTCTCTCGAGTACGAAAGACTGGGTACCAGCAGGGCCTCTCTCCTCTGGAGAGGTTTTGCTTTTAGTGTGCCATAGCCTAGTAGTACTATTCCTGGTGGTGGGCTGATACTCTCACCCTAGATTTTTGTTTTGGATAAAGTGTATGGTTTTTTTGAAAGGCTTGCAAAGGCTGAACTTGGTCCTTCGGGAGTGGTTATGTGTGGTTATAGTAATGTTTATTGTATGGTATATTGTATATATTGTGTATATTATGTTGAAGGATAGGGTAAGCAGGGGTTAGTTAGTTAGGTTGGGTGGGTTAGGGTGAGGGGGGGGGACACTTACAAAGTGTGGGGAGGCCTACATCTAGTCCTGGACTACGCGGACATGGGAGGACATGGGGCGAGGGCTGGATGTGGGTGGTGGAGGTAGGGCTGGCCTCGGACTATGCGGACATGCAGAGGACATGAGGCGGAGGTCAGTCCTGGGGGTTTTAGTTTTAGTTTAGGATAGGGAATGGCTAGGGACAGGTTAGGTTAGGGTAAGTTTGTAGTTTTGTAGTTTGTAGTGTTGTTTATATATATATATATATATATAAAAAAAAAAATATAATAATAATAAAAAAAAAATATATATATTATTTTTTTGCTTAGGGGCAAGTTGCCTGGATTTGAGTTACGGCGAAGTAGCCATATTTTCGTTTGAGTTTGATTTTATTCTGTGTTTTATTTCAATTTCTTTGGGTTAGGTTATTTCGGCCGAACCGGCTGGGTAAGTTTTATTTATTTTAGGTTATTTATTGTAGATTGTAGGTTTGTAGTTTTATGTGTAGGTATGAATGTGTGTGTGAATGTGGCTGGGGCAGCTGGAATGCTGTCTATGTTTAAGTTTTGTATGTCTATACTTGTAATTATTTATGTAACGTTTTGTAATTTTATAATAAAAAAGAGTTCCCATAACAGAGATTCAGGCTTCATGTCAGCAGAGAATCAGTCTTCATGTCATAGCAGAGAATCAGGCTTCACGTCAGCCAAAACTGGAACAGTCCATTGTCATATATTTAGGCCCCGGCACCCAGACAGAGGAGAGAGGTCCCATAACAGAGATTCAGGCTTCATGTCAGCAGAAAATCAGTCTTCATGTCATAGGAGAGAATCAGGATTCACGTCAGCCAAAACTGGAACAGTCCATTGTCATATATTTAGGCCCCGGCACCCAGAAAGAGGAGAGAGGTCCCATAGCAGAGATTCAGGCTTCATGTCATAGCAGAGAATCATGCTTCACGTCACCCAACACTGGAACAGGCCACTGTCAGATATTTTTAGGCCCCGGCACCCAGACAGAGGAGAGGTTCATTCAACTTTGGGTTGCCCCGCAATATAATGGTGAAATGAAAATAAAAATAGGATTGAATGAGGAAGTGCCCTGGAGTACAATAATATATGGTTACGGGGAGGTAGTTAATGTCTAATCTGCACAAGGGATGGACAGGTCCTGTGGGATCCATGCCTGGTTCATTTTTATGAACGTCAGCTTGTCCACATTGGCTGTAGACAGGCGGCTGCGTTTGTCTGTAATGACGCCCCCTGCCGTGCTGAATACACGTTCAGACAAAACGCTGGCCGCCGGGCAGGCCAGCACCTCCAAGGCATAAAAGGCTAGCTCTGGCCACGTGGACAATTTGGAGACCCAGAAGTTGAATGGGGCCGAACCATCAGTCAGTACGTGGAGGGGTGTGCACACGTACTGTTCCACCATGTTAGTGAAATGTTGCCTCCTGCTAACACGTTCCGTATCAGGTGGTGATGCAGTTAGCTGTGGCGTGGTGACAAAACTTTTCCACATCTCTGCCATGCTAACCCTGCCCTCAGAGGAGCTGGCCATGACACAGCTGCGTTGGCGACCTTTTGCTCCTCCTCTGCCTTCGCCTCGGGCTTCCACTTGTTCCCCTGTGACATTTGGGAATGCTCTCAGTAGCGCGTCTACCAATGTGCGCTTGTACTCGCGCATCTTCCTATCACGCTCCAGTGCAGGAAGTAAGGTGGGCACATTGTCTTTGTACCGTGGATCCAGCAGGGTGGCAACCCAGTAGTCCGCACACGTTAAAATGTGGGCAACTCTGCTGTCGTTGCGCAGGCACTGCAGCATGTAGTCGCTCATGTGTGCCAGGCTGCCCAGAGGTAAGGACAATCTGTTCTCTGTGGGAGGCGTATCGTCATCGTCCTGCGTTTCCCCCCAGCCACGCACCAGTGATGGGCCCGAGCTGCGTTGGGTGCCACCCCGCTGTGAACATGCTTCATCCTCATCCTCCTCCACCTCCTCCTCATACTCGTCCTCCTCGTCCTCCAGTAGTGGGCCCTGTCTGGCCACATTTGTACCTGGCCTCTGCTGTTGCAAAAAACCTCCCTCTGAGTCACTTCTAAGAGACTGGCCTGAAAGTGCTAAAAATGACCTCTCTTCCTCCTCCTCCTCCTGGGCCACCTCCTCTTCCATCATCGCCCTAAGTGTTTTCTCAAGGAGACATAGAAGTGGTATTGTAACGCTGATAACGGCGTCATTGCCACTGGCCATGTTGGTGGAGTACTCGAAACAGCGCAACAGGGCACACAGGTCTCGCATGGAGGCCCAGTCATTGGTGGTGAAGTGGTGCTGTTCCGCAGTGCGACTGACATGTGCGTGCTGCAGCTGAAACTCCACTATGGCCTGCTGCTGCTCGCACAGTCTGTCCAGCATGTGCAAGGTGGAGTTCCACCTGGTGGGCACGTCGCATATGAGGCGGTGAGCAGGAAGGCCGAAGTTACGCTGTAGCGCAGACAGGCGAGCAGCGGCAGGATGTGAACGCCGGAAGCGCGCACAGACGGCCCGCACTTTATGCAGCAGCTCTGACATGTCGGGGTAGTTGTGAATGAACTTCTGGACCACCAAATTCAGCACATGCGCCAGGCAAGGGATGTGCGTCAAACCGGCTAGTCCCAGAGCTGCAACGAGATTTCGCCCATTATCGCACACCACCAGGCCGGGCTTGAGGCTCACCGGCAGCAACCACTCGTCGGTCTGTTGTTCTATACCCCGCCACAACTCCTGTGCGGTGTGGGGCCTGTCCCCCAAACATATGAGTTTCAGAATGGCCTGCTGACGTTTACCCTGGGTTGTGCTGAAGTTGGTGGTGAAGGTGTGTGGCTGACTGGATGAGCAGGTGGAAGAAGAGGAGGAGGAAGCCGAGTAGGAGGAGGAGGCAACAGGAGGCAAAGAATGTTGCCCTGCGATCCTTGGCGGCGGAAGGACGTGCGCCAAACAGCTCTTCGCCTGGGGTCCAGCCGCCACTACATTTACCCAGTGTGCAGTTAAGGAGATATAGCGTCCCTGGCCGTGCTTACTGGTCCATGTATCTGTGGTTAGGTGGACCTTGCCACAGATGGCGTTGCGCAGTGCACACTTGATTTTATCGGATACTTGATTGTGCAGGGAAGGCACGGCTCTCTTGGAGAAGTAGTGGCGGCTGGGAACAACATACTGTGGGACAGCAAGCGACATGAGCTGTTTGAAGCTGTCTGTGTCCACCAGCCTGAATGACAGCATTTCATAGGCCAGTAGTTTAGAAATGCTGGCATTCAGGGCCAGGGATTGAGGGTGGCTAGGTGGGAATTTACACTTTCTCTCAAATGTTTGTGAGATGGAGAGCTGAACGCTGCCGTGTGACATGGTTGAGATGCTTGGTGACGGAGGTGGTGGTGTTGGTGGTACATCCTCTGTTTGCTGGGCGGCAGGTGCCATCGTTCCTCCAGAGGCGGAGGAAGAGGCCGAGGCAGCGGCAGCAGCAGAAGAGGTAGCAGGGGGGGCTTGAGTGAGTTCCTTGTTTTTAAGGTGTTTACTCCACTGCAGTTCATGATTTGCATGCAGGTGCCTGGTCATGCAGGTTGTGCTAAGGTTCAGAACGTTAATGCCTCGCTTCAGGCTCTGATGGCACAGCGTGCAAACCACTCGGGTCTTGTCGTCAGCACATTGTTTGAAGAACTGCCACGCCAGGGAACTCCTTGAAGCTGCCTTTGGGGTGCTCGGTCCCAGATGGCGGTGGCCAGTAGCAGACGGACTCTCTTGGCGGCGGGTGTTCTGCTTTTGCCCACTGCTCCCTCTTTTGCTACGCTGTTGGCTCGGTCTCACCACTGCCTCTTCCTCCGAATTCTGAAAGTCAGTGGCACGACCTTCATTCCATGTGGGGTCTAGGACCTCATCGTCCCCTGCATCGTCTTCCACCCAGTCTTCCTCCCTGACCTCCTGTTCAGTCTGCACACTGCAGAAAGACGCAACAGTTGGCACCTGTGTTTCGTCATCATCAGAGACGTGCTGAGATGGTATTCCCATGTCCTCATCAGGAAACCCTGCCAGCAGAGTCTTCAAACAGCATAAGAGACTGCTGCATAACTTGAGGCTCAGACAGTTTCCCTGATATGCATGGGGGTGATGTGACAGACTGATGGGCTTGGTTTTCATGCGCCATCTGTGCGCTTTCTGCAGAAGACTGGGTGGGAGATAATGTGAACGTGCTGGATCCACTGTCGGCCACCCAATTGACTAAAGCCTGTACCTGCTCAGGCCTTACCATCCTTAGAACGGCATTGAGCCCCACCAAATATCGCTGTAAATTCTGGTGGCTACTGGGACCTGAGGTAGTTGGTTCACTAGGACGTGTGGCTGTGGCAGAACGGCCACGTCCTCTCCCAGCACCAGAGGGTCCACTAACACCACCACGACCATGTCCGCGTCCCTTACTAGATGTTTTCCTCATTGTTACCGTTCACCACAATAAGAAAAAAATTATTTGGCCCAATGTATTGAATTCAAATTCAGGCCTTTTTTTACAGACACCTAACACTATCTGGCTATCTATTTAGGTACCGTATTATACTAATACAGGCACAGCAGTAACGACAGATTTAGCTGAATATAAATTGTAGGCCTAGTATTTAGGCCCTGGATGACAGGTATACGTTTACGGACAGAAATAAACTTGGAAATGCACGGTAGCGTGTGAAGTTGCTGAGGATGACCCTATCCGCACCTTCAATCTAATATACCCTTTTATGGATAGATTTAAAGTTGGCCTGATACAGCAGAAACCACTGATTTAGGGAATTGCTAAGTTGGGAATTGTATTTCAAACCAGAACAAAAACTGTGCTTTGGCGGACACTAAATGAATTGACCAGCCTCAGCAATAAACACAGATTTAGCTGAATATAAATTTTAGGCCTATTATTTAGGCGCTGGGTGACAGGTATACGTTTACGGACAGAATTAAACTTGGAAATGCACGGTAGCGTGTGAAGTTATTGAGGATGACACTATCCGCACCTTAAATCTAATATACCCTTTTATGGATCGATTCAAACTTGGCCTGATACAACAGAAACCACTGATTTAGGGAATTGCTAACTTGGGAATTGTATTTCAACCCAGAACAAAAATATATCCTTTGCCAGACAGCAGACAGTATTACAATTGGCTAGCCACAGCTGAAACACCAGATTTAGGGTATTGCTATTTTGGCAATTGTATTTTACCCCTCAATAAAATAGCAAGCACAGCCAAGCCCCTGATGTAGGATATAGCAAAAAAATAACCACACTATTGATGGTTAAATGGACTTGGTGGCAGCTTGTGCTGGCGCACCACAAGACACAAAATGGCGGCCAATCACCCAAGAAAAAAGTGACATAAAAACGCTCTGGGCAGCCTAAAAACAGTGAGCAATTAAATAGCAGCAGTTCAATGATCCACAGCTGTAGATCGATCACTGAATTATGTGTTTTTGCTGAGTTAATCACTGCCTAATCTCGCCCTAACAGCAGCTGCAACCTCTCCCTACACTGATCAGAGCAGAGTGACGTGCGGCGCTACGTGACTCCAGCTTAAATAGAGGCTGGGTCACATGCTGCACTGGCCAATCACAGCCATGCCAAAAGTAGGCATGGCTGTGATGGCCTCTTGGGGCAAGTAGTATGACGCTTGTTGATTGGCTGCTTTGCAGCCTTTCAAAAAGCGCCAAGAAAGCGCCGAACACCGAACCCGAACCCGGACTTTTACGAAAATGTTCGGGTTCGGGTCCGTGTCATGGACACCCCAAAATTCGGTACGAACCCGAACTATGCAGTTCGGGTTCGCTCATCCCTAGTTCTAAGGCATAGCACAGAGCTTACTTTTTCAAGTGGTTGTATATAGGCAGTGGCAATGATGGCAGCAGTATTCCCTGAGTCTCTCTCTAAGCACTTTGCAATTTTCCCAAATTACCACAGGCATTACTGCAGTTCCCACATTAGGGTGCAGATCTTCAAACTGATGGCCAATCCATAGCATAATTGTGCGAGACGCCAAAGAAATATACACTCTCCACAAGCAGCAAAGTCCATAGCCATAAACAAGTGTTACCTTTGCTATCCTGCACAGTCTGTTGTGATCCTAAACAGTCTATTGATGTCTGTTCTCTTTCCCTCAGGGGTTCTCCCAGCGCAAATTATCTTTCCTTGCTTTCAGCCTCTGCTAGGCTCACAAAATTTAACTTAATCCACAACTCTAGGCAGACTGAACTCTAGACTAGACAAACACTAACCTGAAAAGGGCAGGACCAGCACATCACCCTGGCAAGCTAGAACTGCCAGAGTTAACTACTTCCTTCCCTTTTATTCAGCTATGTGGGATACGCAGTGCATAAAAATAAATGACATAAACCCTTTTAGCAATAACTAACCCTTGCAGTGGTCCTCCAAGGCACTTGACACAACATATTTTTTATGGGTTTAGTGTGGATTTACAGTTTTCAAATTCTTAGGATTTCTTTGGATTTGCAATGGCTTTTCTCAATTGCAATGCAAAGTGTAAAATCTGAAGCAAAGTCCACATGTGAAACGTTGAGCTTCTCTTTTCTGGCCGAAATTTAATTGAAGGAAGCTGCACTAGTTTGTCTAGTGAAATTACAAACACCATCACGGAACTTGTCGGACCCATTATATTCAATTTGCTTCACCAGGTACTTTTAGTGTCTGTCATGATGGATCTGTTAATACTGTAGCTTGCATTTCATTATTCTGATGCAAAATACCAAAAAATTTAGAATGTCTCACCAGCTACATTCTACTTCTTTAACCCTCGCTATTTCTTGCATTCCTGTTTTTTTTTTTACTTTTCAAAATGATGTATGATGCAAGTTGTGTGCCATCTGTTACAAGCGTCAACGAAATTGCTATCTCGGAATGGTAGTTTCTTGGGTGATTTTTATCATGATTGATTTCTCTTCTTTAATGTTGACATGTTGAATAGTAACATTTATAGGGAAGCATGTTTGAATTACTACAACTAGCTGGAAATTGCACATAGAATTAGTATCAACATACTTGCTTCAATTCATCACTCTTGTCACATAATGATGAAATGAGTGTTTGTGCATCACCTTTGTTGTTAACCCATTTTCATAGTCTTATTATTTCACGCCTGTATGTAACCATTTCAAGGTTTTTGGGCGTCAATGGGCAGATACTCTTTAAAGATTTCTGGATAATTGTATATATTTTCTCTTGTAAGCTTTGAAGTTGATTCACCTAATTTTGCTTTATGATATTTATAGAATGTCTTTCATAGCTTCTATATTTATAAGAAAATGGTAAAATGAATTACACATTTTCATATTTTTACACTTTTACTTCAAAGTATTCCTATATGCCAAGTGCTAAGTAAATATTTATATTCTTAGGGTATATGCACACATGGCAGATTGTTATAACCCTGGGTGTGGAACCACTATATCAACCAACTGGATTGACTTTAAGCTACATCTAAAGGTGTTATCCTAGCAATCCCCTGGTATTGAACACATATAGAGGGATCTGGACTTCGCTACAGGGGAGCCCTCACACTGCTACTTCCTGAATTAGTCCCAATGTGGTTGACAGCTGACAGGGGGCAGAAACAAGGGGCAGCGAGGAGTAGCTGGGCAAGGAAGTCCAGGCAGCAACCTGCAGCAGAAGCTGGAAAATGACATTCTGGTGGCTGGACCTTCTGCAGGGGGGCAGAGGAGGAGCAGTGTGTCCGTGCCACCAGACCAGCAGCAGGGACTGAGTGACTAATGCGGTACCCATGCCTGCCTGGGGAACTGGGACAGCATTGGGCTAAGGCCACTGCTATAACACAGGTGTGTTGCAGAAATGTTTGAAGAATCCATACACATGGTGCAGAAACAACCATATTTAGATCTATGGAACATTTTTCAGCCCCAGGAATTTGTGAAATAAATTGACCGATAGTGAACATAATGTGAAGAAGTTGTCTTATTAAAATAACCCAATTTCAAATAATATATTTGAAATTCTCAGTTAATAGATGGGAGCCCTTGTTTTCAAACTCATTAACTGACCCTCTCACAAGCTGTATTTGTTGACTTTCCTTTAGACATGCATGCTAAGCTTGCCAAGTAAAAATTTTATTTATATAGGGTAAAGGACAAAAGGAACTGCCAGACTTAAAAACAACCTGTTCAATATCCCTTGTATCCCAGGTAGGACAGCTGATCTGCCCCTATTGTCCTTAGTGTATCCCCTTGAAACTAGTGGGATCTACCAATGTAGGCCTCTAGTTATCTATGATTATGGGTCTGTCAGTTACCAACCACAATAGCCATGATGCACTTTAGGTTAAAGGGGTTTTCTGGGAGTTCAATATTGATGGTCTATTGACAGGATAGAGCAAAAAAAAGCCAAAGTTAGTTAGCACATATATAGCAGCTGTGCTTAGCATTGCAGCTCTTGCCCATTCACTTGAATGGGACTGAGCTGCCCTAGGCCGTATGATAGATGAATGTGACCTTGACCTAAGAAGAGGCTGTGATGCTCACCAGAGTGCTGTGGCCCCTTCACATAGTTGATCAGTGGAGTACTGGGAATTAGACTCCCACTGAGTCTAAATTGATAACTAGGGATGAGCGAACTTCTGTTGTCAAGTTCGGCGTGCAAGGTTCGGAATATCTAAGAATTCCATTATGGTCCGTGGTAGCGGTATCCATAACAGAATTCTTAGATATTCTGAACCTTATATGCCGAACTTGAAAACAGAAGTTTGCTCAACACTAATGATGACCTATCCTGAGATAGGTTATCAAAATTTTACTCCCAGAAAACCCCTTTAATAAAATATAGTTGAGGAGTATCAGATTCGCGACTTAGAATGGTCACATTTAAAGGGTCACCCAAGATTTTAATGTCAACCTCTCACTCTGCTACTTTGAGCCACAGGGTTATGCAAAATTTTCCCCCTTTAGCTATCTGACATCCACATCTAAGGCATACTAGCTGCCACAACTTGTCATATTAGGCGGACAAGATGTCTTAAAGGGGTATTCCCATCTTAATGATCACTGTTAAATCTGTTAATGATTTAACAGTGATCATTTTTCTAAATATATTTAATTAACTAATTCCCACCCCTTAGAAGAAAATGAACATATACTTACCTGACTGTTTTCTTCCGTCTCCCCTGGTTACGGCCACCGCTCATCTCCGGAATAGCGGTGGCCGCGCTTGCGCAGACGACTTCTTTTCTCCCGGCCGGCCGTGCGCAGTCCCGAAAGCGCATGCCGACGCCGCGCATGCGATATGGTGATTTTTTTCTAGCCATTATAGTATACTTGCCAGGAAGAAGTCACCAGGTTGCATGCACGGCGGCGTGAGCGTTCAGTCCAGCGTGCGGCGCGGCCGGGAGAAGACTTAAATCAAGATAAGCCCGCCCCCTGCCGAAACCAGGAAGTGGACAGCGCGCCAGGAGAAAGTAAGTATGAAACTGCGTGATGGGAATAACCCTTTAAACTAAGTAACTCACAATTGCCCACCATGCTCTCTAGCATTCACAGGGTTAATACACAAATATATGTAACACTTCTTCTGAGATTGTGGAATCATTTAGAACAGTGGTCCCCAATAGAGATGGCCTTGAGGTTCGCCCGCCATATTCTTTTACATTATGAAGAACTTTGACCTATGACACATCCATCAGGTGGTACAGGACAGCCAATTGAGACGTTTCAGCACATGGACACACCCCCTACCTTATAAATAAACCTGATCTGGCCGCCATTTTATATTCAGTCTTTTGCCAGTGTAGGGAGAGGTTGCTGTGTGGAGCAGGGACAGACTGTTAGAGACACCAAAGGCTAGCTAATAGGGCCACAAAAGTCATTTTAAGGACTGGTATAGGTGTGCTATCGATAGCTGTCACATACTGAGGGGTGTAATATACTTATAATATACTTTCTAACATGGAAAGTATATTATAGTGCAATTTTATTGTGCAGCATTTGTCTGCGGTTCTGCTGCGATACTGCAGCCACACAGAGTGCCAAACACTATTTGAACAAATAATTTCTACTTGTGTGATTTACCAGTCCACCCAAAAAAAAAAACTGATTGAAGCAGGGGTGTGATATACCAATAATATACGTTCTATATAGTGCATTTAGGTAGTGCAGCATTTGTCTGCGGTTTTGCTGCGTTACCTCAGCTACAGAGAGTGACAAACACAATTTGAAGAAATCATTTCTACTGGTGTGATTTACCTGTTGCCCCCCCAGAAAAATGATTGAAACAGGGGTGTTATATACCAATAATATACGTTCTATATAGTGCATTTAGGTAGTGCAGCATTTGTCTGCAGTTTTGCTGCGTTACCGCATCTACACAGAGTGAAAAACACTATTGGAACTAATAATTTCTACTGGTGTGATTTACCAGTTGCACCCCCAAAAAAAATGATTGAGGCAGGGGTGTGATATACCTTCTTCCACAAATACTGCTCTTTTATAGGGACTTATGTCACAGGGTCATTTTGAAAATGACAGGCAGAGGAAGAGGCAGGCCATTCCGCCGGGGTGGTAGTGGTCGGGCAGGTGCACCAGGCCGGAGCCTAAGTGGGAAGTTGCAGAAGGTGCGTACGATTACGTCAAAGGACGCACCAGACTTGGTTGAGTGGCTCACTCAGCCTTCTGCTTCTGCACCCTCCTCATCCCCTCTATCTGCACCCTCTTCACTCTCTGTTGTGTCCACCCCCAAAGACACCACCACCACCACCATATCCCCTCCGCTTGAGTCAGAGGAATTATTTTCCCATACATTCCAAGACCTTACCGATGCACAGCCATTCTTGGCATCGGATCAGGAAGAGGAGGTATCAACGGTCGCCACCCAGCAGTCTGACAACAGTACCCAGGTCAGCCCAAGGAGGATGGTCCCCGCTGTTGCTGCCAGTGGCGTACACACTATCCATGAGGCCCCGGTTCAAAACTGATCCATGGGGCCCCCTCCCCGTCGCCGCCCCCCCCCAACCTCCCTCCACCGCCAAACCGCCTACCATTCACCCAACATGCCTCCCAACAGTACCAGTACCTCCCAGACTGTGGCTGGCACTATACCCCACACTGTTATACAGGGCACTGACTGTGGCTGGCACTATACCTCACACTGTTATACAGGGCACTGACTGTGGCTGGCACTATACCCCACATTGTTATACAGGGCACTGACTGTGGCTAGCACTATACCTTTCACTGTTCCAAAGTTCTTTGCTGTCAGGTGAACGCCTATTGGCTAATTTTTGAGGCCTGTACTGGCCTACAGTTACATATTTATCCTGTGAACGCCTAATGTACCTCCAGCCACAGATTCCAAAGTTCTTTGCTGTTAGTTGAACACCTATTGGCTAATTTTTGGAGCCTGTACTGCCCGACAGTTACATATTTATCCTGTGACCACCTAATGTACCTCCAGCCACAGATTCCAAAGTTCTTTGCTGTCAGTTGAACGCCTATTGGCTAATATTTGGAGCCTGTA
This sequence comes from Bufo bufo, assembly GCF_905171765.1. Classification (NCBI taxonomy): domain Eukaryota; kingdom Metazoa; phylum Chordata; class Amphibia; order Anura; family Bufonidae; genus Bufo; species Bufo bufo. The sequence goes on from NC_053392.1 coordinate 185,314,990, forward strand.
CTGCCCGACATTTACATATTTATCCTGTGACCGCCTAATGTACCTCAAGCCACAGAATCCCAAATTCTTTGCTGTCAGGTGAATGCCTTTTGGCAAATTTTTGAGGCCTGTACTGGCCGACATTTACATATTTCTCCTGTGAATGCCTAATGTACCTCCAGCCACAGAATCCAAAGTTCTTTGATGTCAGTTGAACACCTATTGGCTAATTTTTGGGGCCTATACTGGCCGACAGTTACATTTTTATCCTGTGACCGCCTAATGTACCTCCAGCCACAGAATCCTACAAAGTTGTGTGCTGTCAGGTGAATGCCTATTGGCTAATTTTTGGGGCCTGTACTGGAGTGGCAAGTTCTCACAACAATACTTAGTGCACCAATCACTAATATCTCATGAGACATGTGAATGTGAAGTTGTGTGTACCTTGAAAAAATAAATCGCATCATTTGGGATTTTCGCAATGGTGCTTTTTTTAAACACTAGATCTGCATATACAGCGATTGTTATAACATGCATGTGAAATGTAATCAAATACACTGCTTTAATGTCAAATTACTTACAGTGATCAGAAATCCTTCCTCAACATCGCGAAAATTGTTGCCAACCATCTTTTTTTATCGCATCCAACTTCGGTCTGGTGGAAACTCTGTTGCTGTAGTAGGCCACGCATATTTTGTGCATGTGCATAGGTGAAAATTACATTGCCGATATTTTGCATTGAAAAAAATAATGAATGAGATCGCAAATTCGAATAATACATCTGGTATGTCATTGTCCATGTTGTGGGACTATTCGTGCACTTCTAGTAAGTTTTTGGTTGCTGAAAATATGACCTGAAGGTATTCCAGGTTCACCTGCCTTTAAAATGAATGGGGCCCGTCGCGAACTTGCAGTTCGCAAACATTTTATCGCGTTCGCGAGCCGTGCCGGCCGATGTTCGTTCAACACTAGCCCCCAACCTTTTTTGCACCAAGCACCAGTTTCATGCAAGACAATTTTCCCAGGGATCGGGTGGGGTGAGGGGTTCTGGGGCGGGGCTTAGGGGTGCTGGTCGGCACTGATTCACGCGCATAACAAAACACAAGGTGCATATTAAAATATATAACACTATATAATTACCATATAAATTGACTAGGATCTCTGCTGCACTGGTCTCTGCTGCACTGTTCTCTGCTGCACTGTACCATATGTTTTGCCCTTTAAGACGCACCGGCCCATAAGAGGCACCTAGGTTTTAGAGGAGAGCAATAAGAAAAAATATTTTCCATTACACCTCAGGTCAGACCAGCAATCAGACCCCCAATGTTATTCAGACCTTAGATCAGACCCCCAATGCCATAGATCAACCCTCCAACCTTCAGCCATCTATGAGCCCCGATTTCAGCCATAAGCCCCAATACCAGCCATCATCCCCATGTCAGCCAGCCATCATCCCACATGTCAGCCAGCCATCAGCCCCCATGTCAGCCAGCCATCACCCCCCATGTCAGCCAGCCATCAGCCCCCCATGTCAGTCATCAGCCCCCATGTCAGCCATCCATCAGCCCCCATGTCAGCCAGCCATCAGACCCCATGTCAGCCAGCCATCAGACCCCATGTCAGCCAGCCATAAGCCCCCCATGTCAGCCAGCCATAAGCCCCCCATGTCAGCCAGCAATCAGCCCCCCATGTCAGCCAGCAATCAGCCCCCATGTCATCCAGCCATCAGTCCCCCATGTCAGCCAGCCATCAGCCCGCCATGTCAGCCATCAGCCCCCCATGTCAGCCAGCCATCAGCCCCCCATGTCAGCCAGCCATCAGACCCCATGTCAGCCAGCCATCAGACCCCATGTCAGCCAGCCATCAGCCCCCATGTCCGCCAGCAATCAGCCTCCATGTCAGCCAGCCATCAGCCCCCATGTCAGCCAGCCATCAGACCCCCATGTCAGTCATCAGCCCCCATGTCAGTCATCAGCCCCCATGTCAGCCATCCATCAGCCCCCATGTCAGCCAGCCATCAGACCCCATGACAGCCAGCCATCTGAGCCATTAGACCCCATGTCAGCCAACCATCAGACCCCCGTGTCAGCCAGCCATCAGACCCCCATGTCAGCCAGCAATCAGCCCCCATGTCAAACAGCCATCAGCCCCCCATGTCAGACAGCCATCAGCGCAAATAAAGTAAAAAAAAAAAAAAACAATTACCTCTCCTGCTTCTGGACGCCACCGCTCCTCACCACCATGATCCTCTTCATCCTTCTGTCGGCTGTGTATCGCGGGCACGGCCCACAGAGTGAGGTCACAGTGCGCCCTCACTCTCTGCACAGCCCTGCACAGCCGACAGCCGAGCCGAGGACCAGGAAGCAGTGAGTACAGATCCTACTCACCGCATCTTGGTCCTCCGGTACGAATGAAGCGCTTCCATAATGGAAGCACTTCATTAGTACCGCGCTAAAGACGGCCCTGATTGCTGTGGCCTTGCAAACAATCTTCCAGGGCCCGCTCCTGGGCCACGGCCCCGCGGTTGGGGACCGCCGATTTAGAACACTTATTAAAGTGAAGTTTTAATATCCACAGGACACTTCATGCAAAAATTCAGTTATCTAAATGACATAAATAAAATGCAAAAACGAACAGTTTGAAAATGAAAAGGATAAAAGAAACAGAACTTAATAGGTTATAAGACAGTAGAAGTCCGTTTGGCTGGGGGTAGCATGAAAGTCGAGATGTCCCCCAAAGAAATGGCAATTTGCTAAAGGGACACAGACCTTAAGAAGGCCTGCACATTCCACCACTAGTCCCCCCCCCCTTCCTCTGATGTCATAGATAGGCTAGTATGTATGCTAATAGACTTTTTATGACTGAGTTTTATCAGGTCAATTTAACAAAGGTTATTGCTCAAAATCTGTCCACTAAGATATATTTTCTTGTGGGCATGAGTGATGAGTGGCAGGGGCACTATTCGAATTCGCGATATTACGCAAATATTTGGGCAAATATTCGTCATATATTCACGAATTCGAGAATTAGTGATCTCCAGTCATTATTTTCTTGATTGCGAAAATCAGCAATTGGAAAATTTGCTATAAAAATTCACGATACAAAAAATCGTGATCAACACTACTCCTAAAGTCAAAGATATTGCAGCCTTCTCATTGGCCCACAAGCAAGAAGAAGTGAGGGATCATGGGTACTGATGAAAAAAAATCTAGAATATTCGTGATTACGAAGATATAGCACTATATTCTAGAATATTCGCGATCAACACTAGTGGGCATCATTGCGACTTCATACTGCCTTCATCCAACCCGTCCAAAATATTCCTCACTCATGCATATCAAACATAGAGGAGTTAGAGGCAGTACTTGTTGAGTTCCTTAATTACTACACCTTAGGGTCCATTCACACGTCCGCAGTGTTTTGTGGATCCCCAAATTGCAGATCCATAAAACACCGGGCTGGCACCCCAATAGAAATACTGCGGACAAGAATAGGACATGTTCTATTTTTTTGTAGAGCCGCGGACCGGAAATGCGGATGCGGACAACACACTTTGTGCTGTACGCATCTTTTCCGTCACCATTGAAAATGAATGGGTCGGCACCCGTTCCACATAATTGGTGAACGGATCCGGACCCAAAATGCGGACGTCTGAATGAAGCCTTACAGCACCCTGATTGATGTGACGTTAACACAGGTGATTCCGTTAAAGGTCTAAATTCAATCTAAGGAAACACACTGCCAAAATAGTGATTTGGTCCAGTATTTCTTTGATTAATATCATCTGTATGGGTTTTAATACATGACTCCCTCAGCCTGACCTTTCAAATGACTCCACTAGGTCGAGGGGGTTTTGAGGAAACTCATAAGCCAGTCACAGGATTTATTAGGGTGGCAATCTCCTGTCTGTGCAAAGTGGTTCCCTGGTTTTGTTTAAACAGACCTTGTGTTCTGGTTTTGAGAATAAGACATTCACAAGAATGTCATAGGGGCTGTACTATTTGGAAATCATTTTCATATCTATAACATCACAAGGCTCCATTCACACGTCCGTGGTGTGTTGCGGACCCGCAAATTGCAGATCCGCAACACACCAGCCCGGCACCCCTATAGAAATGCCTATTCTTGTCTGCAGCTGTGGACAAGAATAGGACATGTTCTATCTTTTGCGGAGCTGCGGGACCCGAAGATCGGGGCCGCTCTCCGCAAATGCGGATGCGGACAGCACACTGTGTGCTGTCTGCATCCATTCCGTCCCCATAGAGAATGAATGGGTCCGCACCCATTCCGCTAAATTGCGGAAACGGATGCAGATCCATTTGCGGACGTATGAATGGAGCCTTAGGAGCACTTATCATTATTTTTCTTGCCCCTGTTCTTAATAGTAATATTAACTGATTCAGGGGCCCTTTGTCCATGGATCATGAATGATCGCCCTTAGGGCACATTCACATGACGGAATTTGGTGTCAGAAGCGGACACCATGACGAAATTCTGGCACTAGCCTGGTGACACCTGCCTCCAGTTGTTTTCAACCTTGCTGCAGTTCAGGGGCTGGTATGATTACGTTAGGAAGGAATATATCCCTTCCTGGCACAGTGTCCATACAGACACCACTTGAAAACGTGGTTGGTATCTCTGCTTGTGGTTTAGCTCCATTCACTGGAGCTAAACTGCAAAGGGCTAAAATTCGATAGCACTGAGTCCCTGAGAGGGGCTATTTGGCCGTGATTATTATCAAATGTCCCCAAACTCTGTAGTCCAAAGACAAATGTGACTGTAAATCACACAATTATGGAAGAGTCATTGGTAAATCCGCAAATTGTAGCAGTATTTAAATTTGTACTATATGAAGAGTACTTTACCGCTCCTGTGATCGGTCCGCTTGTACACCAAGATTTTCCAGTGTAGTGCTCTGTTGTGAGCTGCAAGGACCTGTGGATAGAGTCTATGTATAAAGTTCCCCACGCTTCCCCATTTTACAAGGTTTTAATATATGTGTTATTTTTAACTTATATTGATTTATGCAACATGTTGTAAATTATTTTGAGTGTGATATATTATAAAAATCATTCTGATACAATCCAACTTGTCTATATGGTTGCTTGATATTGAGTGACGCCCAATTCATTCCAATTAATTTTTATTCTATCAGCAACAGGGAGTGCTGTGGGGCAGTGCACCTTTCCATTAGTGGAACAGTGAGTGAGCCACCATTACTTGTATTTAAACTGCAAAGGGGTTAGTGACTTCTAAAGTAAATGCTGCAGATTTTGACAGTGTCAAAACCTACCATGAGAACATACCCAATGGTAGTAATTGTGCAAATATTTAACAACTCTACAATAAAGATAGTCATCATATCTCAGGACATTCATTTTTATTTCTGCTGGCTCATATAAATAAACCTTGCTTTTTAGTTTCTTTGTCCAGATTAAAAGGGGTTCTCCGGGAATTAATTAATCAAATAAATTACTTAAAGGGAACCTGTCATGTGGATATTTGATTATAATCTAACTAATTATATACAATCATTAACTACTAAAAAGTACCTTAGATGTATTCACTTACTGGTGTGACAGATGGTTACCTCATAATATACACACAAAGATGCCGCATGCTGTATGCTAATGAGCTGATTGGAGTACGGCGTGATGTCATTGAGTCCAGCGTATATTTAATTCAGAGCTATAGCCACTCCCCTGCCCACCTGCTGCTGGTTCATATGGACACAAACTGTCATTCAGCAGCAGGTGGGCGGGGAGAGTCAGGAGCTCATGAATATTCATGACTTATCATTATCAGCTGGAACTTTTCAATGCAAGATGTTGGCAGGTTGACTGGGTCAATTAAAGAAAGTGACCCAGCATTGTGCTAAGAGAATCAATCACTTATTTATGTTGCCCTTAGTTAGGACACCATAAGACTGGTGACAGGTTCCCTTTAAATGTTACTTTAATATATATATATATATATATATATATACAGTACAGACCAAAAGTTTGGACACACCTTCTCATTCAAAGAGTTTTCTTTATTTTCATGACTATGAAGGCATCAAAACTATGAATTAACACATGTGGAATTATATACATAACAAACAAGTGTGAAACAACTGAAAATATGTCATATTCTAGGTTCTTCAAAGTAGCCACCTTTTGCTTTGATTACTGCTTTGCACACTCTTGGCATTCTCTTGATGAGCTTCAAGAGGTAGTCCCCTGAAATGGTCTTCCAACAGTCTTGAAGGAGTTCCCAGAGATGCTTAGCACTTGTTGGCTCTTTTGCCTTCACTCTGCGGTCCAGCTCACCCCAAACCATCTCGATTGGGTTCAGGTCCGGTGACTGTGGAGGCCAGCTCATCTGGCGCAGCACCCCATCACTCTCCTTCATGGTCAAATAGCCCTTACTTTCAAAGTTTTCCCAATTTTTCGGCTGTAAGTAGCTGGAGATTGAGAGATTGTAAGTAGCTGGAGTTCAGTCTCCGAATTTGGCACATATCTCTGCTTGTCCAGAATATCGGATCAAGGGACATTATTATCATTATTGCTCCATTAGGACTGGGCCACAGGGCCGTTATTGATTAGTATCACTATTGCTTCAACGTCATTGGCTACAGTGGAATTGCTACACTATTGCAGCATATGAATAGGACTCACATTGGGACATTCATTTTGCCTCCACCACCGCAATACCATCATATTGCTAGCATCCCTAACCTCATACAGATTGGTGTTAGGATCATCACCAGTGACATTCTGCTTATGTGTTTTATGTATGTTTTAATGATTTTTAAGGGTGTGTTCTTAAAATATTAATAAATATCTGTACTATATCCATCTAGTGATCCCTCATTTGAGTGCCCCCTCACTTCTCTATATTGCCATAACTCCACATGTGTTAATTCATAGTTTTGATGCCTTCAGTGTGAATCTACAATTTTCATAGTCATGAAAATAAAGAAAACTCTTTGAATGAGAAGGTGTGTCCAAACTTTTGGTCTGTACTGTATATATATATATATATATATATATATATTCCTAATTACTTTTCCTTAACTGTAGTGGGTCATTTTGTCTAGGGAGCAATCATCAGGGGAAATAAAATGCTTCAGCTGACTGTGAATGGGAATGGAGTTCATGAGGAGACATGAAGTACAGAGAGGTGGGTGGGAGGGGGGGGGGTGACTAATTAGCAGCAGCGCTTGTATGCAGTCTGCTACAGTAACACAGCCCCACATTAGCGCGGTCTGTCTTTCTGTCTTTTCCATCCTCTCTTTACTTCAGGACATTGTTCCTAGAGAACCCCCTTAAGGTTCCATCAGAAGTTCTGCTACAATTGACAGCAAGTCTAGTGCACACTGCTATTCTTGTCAACGATATCATAGACATCAATGGAACCCATTAGTGGTCATTATTGGTATATCGGTCATACCACAAATCCAGCCGACTGTACTGACTATGATACATGAAATTGATGGTGCAGATGTGAACAGAACCTAAATTAACTATATCCACATACACCGTAATCTGACCATTTCAGTGACGGAACATTTGACAGTTATTTTTAGTTACACATGTGAACTGAATTGATAACAGATAACATGTTTTTCTCAAATGCAATTGGAAATATTTGTTCTTAGAATGTATGAGCAATATGTAAATTATCGCACTTCAACTGCTCCAGCTAAATGTTTATTACGGTATTCTTTAATATGAAAGTCTTCTTTTATTGCATGCAAGGGATTGTGCAGAAACATATTATTTTCTGTGGGAAATGCCTCCCTTGTTAGAGGAAACTGTGATATTCCAAGATAGTGTGTAATTGCAGACACCCACATGGCCTTTAACTTGGCTACGCAGCTATCAAACATTTTTTTTCAAGTTAATATATAATTATATTCTCACCACAGTGTGCAGTTATACATTCTTTCCAGCCCTAATAATATTGCCTATTTAATGGCTTTTGGTGGCCCAGGGAACAGGTTGTCATAGCAATGACTACTATTCAGTTTTTACCAGGTTTTCCTTTGCATGTACAGTACCTGAAGGTCATTTTATACAGACTCTTCAGATACCCGAAATTCCATCTACATGTTTTATTTTATGACCTTGTTAAAGATTTCCTTTGTAAAAATAAGGTTCCTTACCTAAAAACAGTGTAAGGACCTGACCGTTCAGCTGCACCCTGCACACGACATCATTAAATTTTTCAAGCTATTTTTTTGCTTGGACAAGTAAAATGGGAGCGATGAGAACTGTTTATCCCCATACAATTACACTGAAGTACATTAGCTTCCTTAAAGGGGTTTTCTGGGATTTTAATATTGATGATCTATCCTCAGGATAGGCTCCTTCCTATTCAACTGTATGACCTGAGGAAAATCCCAGAAAACCCCTTTAATTCTTCCAAAATGGTAAGTATCTTTACCATCTAACTGTTTTGTCTCCTGGCTGCAACATTTGAGCCTTGCTGTGTTGTACACCTCATTAGTGATGGACGAACATCGGCTGGGCCGATTCGCGAATGCGCGAACGTGATCAAATGTTCGCGAACTGCAAGTTTGTGGCGGGCCCCATTCACTTTAATGGTAGGCGAACCTGAAAAACCTTCAGGTCATATTTGCAGCCACCAAATACTTACTAGAAGTGCACAAATTGTCCCAAAACATGGACAGTGGCATACCAGAGGGGGATATATGGCAAAAATTCCCACAAAAATATGTATTTTATTCAGGGGCCATTTTTATGCATCTTAAAGGGAAACTCCTAAAATGTGCCCTGCTGGAGCCTAGAAGAGTTTTATTTTAGGCCACAGGAGTACAGGCCCCAAACATTAGACATTCACCGGACAGAAAACATCAAGTGATTATGTGGCTGAAGTATATTAAACGGTCAGTGGATAACAATTTTACTGCAGGCCAGTGGACTACAGGCGCCAAAAACTATTCATTCACCGTACAGAAAAAAACAAGTGATTATGTGGCTGGAGGTATATTAGACGGTCAATGGATATCAATTTTACTGCAGGCCAGAGGACTACAGGCCCCAAAAATTATTCATTCACCGGACAGAAAAGAACAATTGATAATGTGGCTGGAGGTCATTAGGCGGTCACCGTATAACAATTTTACTGTTGGACAGTTACATTATAGGCTCCAAAAATTATGCATTCAATGTACAGAAAAGATCAAGTCATTATGTGGCTGGAGGTACATTAGGCGGTCACAGTATAATAATGTTACTGTTGGCCAGTTTTTAAAGGGGGAAAAGGTGTGATATACTGCAGGCCAGTATATTACACTAGTTGTTCCAATAGCGTTTGTCCCTCTATATAGCTGCGGTATCTCAGCAGAACCGCACACAACTGCTGCACAATACAAATGCTCTATATAGAAATTATATTATAGGTATATCACACCCCTGCCTCAATCAGTTTTTTTGGGGGCAACTGGTATATCACACCAGTTGCAATTAGTTGTTCCAATAGTGTTTGTCCCTCTGTATAGCTGCGTTATTGCAGCAGAACCGCAACAAATGCTGCACAATACAAATGCACAATATATAGAAAGTATATTATAGGTATATCACACCCCTGCCTCAATCAGTTTTTTTGGGGGGAAACTGGTATATCACACCAGTTGCAATTAGTTGTCTCAATAGCGTTTGTCCCTGTGTATAGCTGCTGTATCTCAGCAGAACCGCACACAACTGCTGCACAATACAAATGCACTATATAGAAAGTATATTATAGGTATATCACACCCCTGCCTTAATCAGTTCTTTTGGGGGCAACTAGTATATCACACCAGTTGCAATTAGTTGTTCCAATAGCGTTTGTCTCTCTGTATAGCTGCGGTATCACTGCAGAACCGCACACAACTGCTGCACAATACAAATGCACTGTATAGAAAGTATATTATAGGTATATCACACCCCTGCCTCAATCAGTTTTTTGGGGGCAATTAGTATATCACAACAGTTGCAATTAGTTGTTCCAATAGCGTTTGTCCCTCTGTATAGCTGCGGTATCGCTGCAGAACCTCACACAACTTCTGCACAATACAAATGCACTATATAGAAATTATATTATATGTATATCACACCCCTGCCTCAATCAGTACTTTTGGGGGCAACTAGTATATCACACCAGTTGCAATTAGTTGTTCCAATAGTGTTTGTCCCTCTGTATAGCTGCAGTATCGCAGCAGAACCGCACACAACTGCTGCACAATACAAATGGACTATAAAATACTTTCTATGTTAGAAAGTATATTATAAGTATGTCACACCCCTCAGTATTTCACACCTATTGATAGCACACCTATACCAGTCCTTAAAAGGACTTTTGTGGCCCTATAAGCTAGCGTTTGGTGTCCCTAACTTGCTGTCCCTGCTCCACACAGCAACCTCTTCCTACACTGGCAATAGAATGAATGTAAAATGGTGGCCAGATCGGGTTTATTTATATGGTATGGGGTGTGTCCATGTGCTGAAATGTCTCAAATTGAGACATGGTCAAAGTTCGACGCAATGCAAAAGAATATGGCTCAGGCGGACATTGCCATATGTTCGCATGTTCGGCGAATCGCAAATGAGCAAAGTACGCCTCGAAACGACTGTCGGGTGAACCGCAAGGCCATCTATACACCATAGGCTCCACAGGTCTTCTATTCTCTGGTGTAGACCAACTAGCTTGTCTCACGGTGTGTAGCTAGGTTGCTAACATAGCTTATATGTTTATATAGCTAGACCTGCCAATACCCTTAAAGGGGTATTCTCATCTTATTGATCCTATTTTATTAAATTATATACCCCCAGTGAGCTTTTTTCAAAATATATTTCCTAAAAAAAACTAACTACTTTTTTCTTTAAATTCTTCTTATTCAAATTCATTGTTGATCTGCGCTGCCCATGGATACAGCCACCGCTAGCTGGCCGCATCCATGGGCCGCGCTTGCGCAGAAGAACTCCAGCATCCAGCGTGAACGAGCACGGCTCCGGGCGGCCGCGCATGCGCAGATCTATGTTCCTTTGTGCCGCGTCTGAAACAGAGCTGCGCATGCGCGGCTCCATTCTAAACGCAGCACAAATAATTATACATCAGCGCATAGAAGGAGGGGAGCTGTCCGGTCTTTGAGAGTTCAGCAGCGCAGCCCAGATCTCCTCAGTGAATGGTGAGGAGATCGGGGCTGCGCTGCTGTGTAGAACTGTCCCTCCCCCTTCTTTCGATTTCAGGATGACCGAGCGGAACCCACCATCGGGCGCTGCGCTGCTGTGTCAGCCCGATGGTTACCATGGCAACCGGACGCCTTCACAGGCATCCGGCTTGCCATGGTATATCTAAGCCTGATCAGGCTCCTGCTAAAGGCAGGAGCCTGACCAGGCTAAGTGTCAGTGGCGTAGGGATTGCCCCCCCCCCCAACAAAATCGTTGGTGGCAGCGGCAGTTCCGATCGGAGTCCCAGCAGTGTAATGCTGGGACTCCGATCGGTTACCATGGCAGCCAGGACGCTTCTGAAGTCCTGGCTGCCATGGTGCGCCCTCCCCCCCATCATTGGTGGCAGCAGCAGTTCCGATCAGAGTCCCAGCAGTGTAATGCTGGGACTCCGATCGGTTACCATGGCAGCCGGGACGCTACTGAAGTCCTGGCTGCCATGGTCATTTACTCTACAGAAATATACTTACCTGCGCTGTGGCCGCCCGCGCTCCTTCTTGTAACTCGTCACTGGTCTGTGCTGTGCATTACTATAAGTATAAGCAATGCGCAGCACAGACCGGTGAGTTACAAGAAGGAGCGTCGGGCGGCCACAACGCAGGTAAGCATCTAGAGGTACTTAGGGGAAGATGGAGGCACAATGGGGGCAGATGGAGGCACAATGGGGGCAGATGGAGGCACAATGGGGGCAGATGGAGGCACAATGGGGCTGATGGAGGCACTATGGGGGCTGATGGAGGCATGATGGGGGCTGATGGAAGCACTATGGGGGCAGATGGAGGCACAATGGGGCTGATGGAGGCACAATGGGGCTGATGGAGGCACAATGGGGCTGATGGAGGCACAATGGGGCTGATGGAGGCACTTGGGCGCAGATGGATGCACAATGGGGCTGATGGAGGCACAATGGGGCTGATGGAGGCACTTGGGCACAGATGGAGGCACAATGGGGCTGATGGAGGCACAATGGGGCTGATGGAGGCACAATGGGGCTGATAGAGGCACAATGGGGCTGATGAAGACACTGGGGCTGATGGAAGCACTTGGGCGCTGATGGAGGCACTTTGGCTGATGGAGGCACAATGGGGCTGATGGAGGCACAATGGGGCTGATGGAGGCACTATGGGGGCTTATGGAGGCATATGGGGGCTGTTTGAGGCATATGAGGGGGCTGATGGATGTAGCAGAGCTGAATATGCTGCTGTTCAGCCATAGTTCTAGTGGGGAAGGGAATAGACAGATGTAGCAGATCTGTATATGTGGCAGGTCAGCATCAATGCTGGTGGAAGAGAGAAACTGATGTAGCAGGGCTGTATATGTGGTAGGTCAGCATCAATGCTGGTGGAAGAGAGAAACTGATGTAGCAGAGCTGAATATGCTGCTGTACAGACACAGATCTAATCGGGAAGGGAATAGACAGATGTAGCAGAGCTGTATATTTGGCGGTTTAGAGTCAATGCTGGTGGAAGAGAGAATTAGATGTAGCAGAGCTGAATAAGCTGCTGTTCAGCCACAGTAGTAATGGGGAAGGGAATAGACAGATGTAACAGAGATATATATTTGTGGAGGGTCAGCATCAATGCTGGTGGAAGAGAGAATCAGATGTAGCAGAGCTGAATAAGCTGCTGTTCAGCCACAGTACTAATGGGGAAGGGAATAGACAGATGTAGCAGGGCTGTATATGTGGTGGGTCAGCATCAATGATGATGGAAGAGAGAAACAGATGTAGCAGAGCTGTATATGAGACTGTTTATCCACAGTGCTGGTTGAAGAGATAAACAGACACATGTAGCTGAGCTGTATATGCATCTATACAGATACATAGTGTAAGGTTTATACACAACTGGAGTACAGTTGTAATGGAAAAATATCTGCATCAGTGGTGGGGGATGGTCATGTTTTATGGGAGACAAAAGCACAGATTATACGTTTACTAGCTGACAAGCTTTTGAGCTAATGTATAATATGGAATTATATTTTTTGATAAACAAAATGAGTTTGTAAGAGATCAGACAGAGATTTTGTGTGTAAGGGTCCATTCACACGTCTGCAAATGGGTCCACATCCGTTCTGCAATTTTGCGGAACGGGTGCGGACCCATTCATTCTCTATGGGGACGGAATGGATGCGGACAGCACACAGTGTGCTGTCCGCATCCGCATTTGCGGAGCGCGGCCCCGATCTTCCAGTCCGCAGCACCGCAAAAGATAGAACATGTCCTATTCTTGTCCGCAGCTGCGGACAAGAATAGGTATTTCTATAGGCGGTGCCGGCTGAGTGTGTTGCGGATCCGCAATTTGCGGGTCCGCAACACACCACGGACGTGTGAATGAATCCTAAAACTGTGCAGCATAGCCACGTGTTACTGTACACTGAGCTCACTTATCACAGCTCTGATGATTCTCCAGCAGGGGGAGGGGACTCACAGACACTGCAGGCTGCCAGACTGATGAGTCATACTTTTCACATGAACTAGCACGCAGGACTCAGCTCTCAGTGTGATGTCATAAGGAGGTGTGGCCGGCCTTCACTCTAGCTGCCTAAGCCCGCCCAGCCTTAGCAGCAGAAAACCAGGAAGTGAACAGCTAGCTGGCAGCAGGTAAGGATGAATTTGCAAGATGGGAATACCCCTTTAACAGCTTAACGACCCAGGACAAGAATGCTCGCCCTAAATCGCCGGCACTTAGAGCTAGAGGATGAGCATTCTCGTCCTGCGGTCCTTCCTCCCCCCCGCGTACGGTGCAGCGATCAGCGGCAGAGATCCAGCTGTTACTGACAGCCGAATCCCTGCTGCATCCACCAGCATCGGTGATGATGCAGATGTCGGTGGATTAACCCCTCATATGCCGCGGTCAGTGCTGATCGCGGCATATGGGAGGTTTGCGCTCCCTCACCTCATCCATCGGTCCCCACGCTGCTGTGGCGGGGACTCGATGATTGCCATGGCAGCCCCAAGCTTTTCCAAGGCTTGGGGCCTGGCATGAATGTTTGCTTAAGAGGCCCAGCCCCAGGCTGGGTCTCCTAGGCAACTGTTAGCGTCTTACAGTGTAAGACACTAACAGTTCAATACAGCATAATACAGATGTATCGTGCTGCATTGAAACAGGGATCAGACCCTGTAATGTTGAAGTCCCAAAGTGGGACAAATAATAAAGTGAAAAAAAAAGTTTATAAAATTAAAGTTTTACAAAAAAAACTTAAAAGTTTCAAGTAAAAAAAAAAAGCGTCTTTTTCCAAAAATAAAGTAATAAAGTAAAGTAAATAAAGTAGGAATTTGTAAAAAATAGGGAACAGACATATCGACATATTAGGTATCGTCGCGTCCGTATCGACCAGCTCTATAAACATATCACATGACCTAACCCCTCAGATGACCAAAAAAAATTTCACCTTGCATCACAAAAAGTACAACAGCAAGCGATCAAAAAGGCGTACGCCCACCAAAATAGTACCAATCTAACCGTCACCTCATCCCGCAAAAAATGAGCCCCTACCTGAGACAATCGCCCAAAAAAAAAAAAAACTATGGCTCAGAATATGGAGACACTAAAACATCATTTTTTTTAAAAAAAAGCTGTTATTGTGTAAAACTTACATGAATAAATAAAAAGTATACATATTAGGTATCGCCACGTCCGTATCAACCGGATCTATAAAAATATCACATGACCTAAAAAAAAAAAAAAAAAAATGTGCTAAATAAAACATTTTTTGTCACCTTACATGGCAAAAAGTGTAATAGCAAGCGATCAAAAAGTCATATGCACCCCAAAATAGTGCCAATCAAACTATCATCTCATCCCGCAAACAATGAGACCCAACCTAAGATAATCACCTAAAAACAAAAAAAAATATGAATTTGGAGACACTAAAACATGATTTTTTTTGTTTCAAAAATCATATTATTGTGTAAAGCTTACATAAATAAAATAAAAAAGTATACATATTAGGAATTGCCGCGTCCGTATCGACCGTCTCTATAAAAATATCACATGACCTAACTCCTCAGATGAACACCGTAAAAAATCTAAAATAAAAACTGTGCTAAATAAACCATTTTTTGTCACCTTACATCACAAAAAGTGTAATAGCAAGCGATCAAAAAGTCATATGCACTGCAAAATAGTGCCAATCAAACCATCATCTCATCCCGCAAAAATCATACCCTACCCAAGATAATCGCCCAAAAACTAAAAAAATTTAGTAAATAAAAAAATTTATACATATTTGGTATCGCCGCATCCGTATCGACCGGCTCTATAAAAATATCACATGACCTAACCCCTCAGATGAACACCGTAAAAAAAAAAAAAAAAAAAAAACGGTGTCAAAAAAGCCATTTTTTGTCATCTTACATAACAAAAAGTGTAATAGAAAGCTATCAAAAAGTCATATGCACCCCAAAATAGTTCCAATCAAACCATCATCTCATCCCGCAAAAATCATACCCTACCCAAGATAATCGCCCAAAAACTAAAAAAATGTAGTAAATAAAAAAATTTATACATATTTGGTATCACCGCATCCGTATCGACCGGCTCTATAAAAATATCACATGACCTAACCCCTCAGATGAACACCGTAAAAAAAAAAAAAAAAAAAACGGGGTCAAAAAAGCCATTTTTTGTCATCTTACATAACAAAAAGTGTAATAGAAAGCTATCAAAAAGTCATATGCACCCCAAAATAGTTCCAATCAAACCATCATCTCATCCCGCAAAAAAAAAAAAACCCTACCTAAGATAATCGCCCAAAAACAGAAAAAACTATAGCTCTCAGACTATGGAGACACTAAAACATGTTTTTTTTTGTTTCAAAAATGAAATCATTGTGTAAAACTTACATAAATAAAAAAAATGGTATACATATTAGGTATCGCCGCGTCTGTGACAACCTGCTCTATAAACATACCACATGATCTAACCTATCAGATGAATGTTGGAAATAACAAAAAAATAAAAACGGTGCCAAAACAGCTATTTCTTGTTACCTTGCCTCACAAAAAGTGTAATATAGAGCAACCAAAAATCATATGTACCCTAAACTAGTACCAACAAAACTTCTACCCTATCCCGTAGTTTCTAAAATAGGGTCACTTTTTTGGAGTTTCTACTCTAGGGGTGCATCAGGCGGGCTTCAAATGGGACATGGTGTCAAAAAAAACAGTCCAGCAAAATCTGCCTTCCAAAAACCATATGGCATTCCTTTCCTTCTGCGCCCTGCCGTGTGCCCGTATAGCAGTTTACTACCACATATGGGGTGTTTCTGTAAACTAAAGAATCAGGGCCATAAATATTGAGTTTTGTTTGGCTGTTAACCCTTGCTTTGTAACTGGAAAAAAAATTATTAAAAAGTAAAATCTGCCAAAAAAGTGACATTTTTTAATTGTATCTCTATTTTCCATTAAATTCTTGTGGAACACCTAAAGGGTTAACAACATTTGTAAAATCAGTTTTGAATACCTTTAAGGGTTTAGTTTCTTATATGGGGTCACTTTTATGGAGTTTCTACTCTAGGGGGGCTTCAAATGGGACATGGTCCCAGCAAAATCCAGCAAAATCTGTCTTCCAAATCTGTCTTCCAAAAACCGTATGGCATTTCTTTCCTTCTGCGCCCTGCCAAAAAAGTGAAATTTTGAAATTGTATCTCTAATTTCCATTAATTCTTGTGGAACACCTAAAGGGTTAACGATGTTTGTAAAATCAGTTTTGAATACCTTGGGGGGTTTAGTTTCTAGAATGGGGTCATTTTTGGGTGGTTTCTATTATGTAAGCTTCACAAAGTGACTTCATACTTGAACTGGTCCTTAAAAAGTTGTTTTTTGAAAATTTCTGAGAAATTTCAAGATTTACTTCTAAACTTCTAAGCCTTGTAACGTCCCCCAAAAATAAAATGTAATTCCCAAAATGATCCCAACATGAAGTAGACAATGTAAAGTAATAACTATTTTTGTAGGTTTTAATATGTATTATAGAAGTAGAGAAATTTAAACTCTGAAATTTGCAAATTTTTCAATTTCTTTTCAAAATTTAGTATTTTTTTATAAATAAAAATGCATTTTTTTGACTCCATTTTACCAGTGTCATGAAGTACAATATGTGACGGAAAAAACAATCTCAGAATGGCCTGGATAAGTCTAAGCGTTTTAAAGTTATCACCACATAAAGTGACACTGGTCAGATTTGCAAAAAATGGCCTGGTCCTGAAGGTGAAAATGAGCCCGGTCCTTAAGGGGTTAATACACAAAAATTCCTATGTTTGTGTGTTAAAGACAAAAGCAGAGTTATTTACAGTGACTTCATGTTTGGATGTCATATAACTGTTATATATATTGTGTTCACAGAAGCAGAAAAGATAATATGCCTTTAAGATTCATTATATGGATGTGAGGTAAGCTCAATGACACAGCAGAAACAACAGAAAGCATAGAGTTAAACTGTTATTGCTGGGCAGGAGTCTAGACAAATCACAGCCAGCCTCACACTCAGCAGGAGTCTTGGCCAATCACAGGCAGCCTTACACACAGCCTCTGTGGGAAATTTCCTTGCAGGAGCTGCTAGAAATTATTTTTCACCAGAGAGAAAAGCTGAACAGACATTCACTCCACTAAGAGCTGTGTTTTATGGAAGCAGAGAGGCCAAAATAGGTATTTAAAACAGTTATATAATGTTCCTACTGTTAATATGGTGATTCGAACTGCATACTGAAGCAGTTTTATATGTTTTTACTTTTTTTTAAAATTAATTATCTTTATATCAAACAAGTTACAATACAAGAAAGAATACAGAAAATAATTTTTTCCCTTCCCTTTTACCCACCCCGCTCCCCCTACCTGTGGTGCGACAAAAATAAAATAAAAATTATCACAACTAATCTAATCAAATCCTCCAACCACCCCATATCTTAGTCCACTTCTCATCAGCTTCCCTCTGTTTATACATGATTTTCTCATAGTTTTTTACCTTATCAATTAGGTTTATCCATATATTTGCATCTGGAGTATATCGAGCAAACCAGGTCAGACTGACCAAAACTCTGGCCAACATCAGTATCCTACCTAGGAAGATCTTTTGGTACTTATGGTTATTTATTTTGGAAAGATCATTAAGCAAGAACACTTGTGGTTCAAAAGGGATTCGTATTTTTAGTTTATACATAATAAAATTATTAATGGTATTCCAATAATTTATGAGTTCTGGGCAGGTCCAGATCATATGAAGGTAGTCCGCTCCTGAGGTGTCGCATTTAGGGCAGTTAGACGTGTCTCTTAGTCCACATTTATTCATCCATAAGGGGGTGATATATAATCTGTGGCAAATATTAAAATGTACTAGAACATGGTTAAAGTTATGGGATAGTGAACCTAAATTCCCAAAAATATTCTCCCACCCTTCTGATTGTAAATTCGGACAGTCCACCTCCCACGCTCTTTGTCCTGGTGACTGTATATCGCTAAACCGTGCCTTGAGTAATAGCTTATATATATTTGAAATCTTCATTCTAGACGGTGTCCCCCCTACCCAGTCATTCAAGAAAGATGAACTATCTATATCCAACACCAGTTTATCGTCCGGACTAGATAGTGCTGAACGCAATTGAAAATATCTAAGCCATGAAAAGTTTTCTATATTGTGTGTCATCTCTATAAGTGGCTTAATGTCTCTATCCTTAACAACCTGTGAAATATAAAGAATTTTATTCTTTTGCCAAAATATGTCAACTGCAATATCATCTAACCTATGTAAGTACACATTATGCCAAAGGGGCGTGAATGTAAGTGAACCCTTTACCTTCAACCATGTCCTAGTAGTAGCCCACATTTTCAGGAGTAGTTTTATAGTCTCTCTGTAGCCCGGCTCATAGCTCTTCAGTAGCCCAGATTCCAACAAAGTGAATATATTATTATGAGCGTGGCTACCTACCAACTTCCCCAACAGTGCACTGTTTTCTGATTCGTAGCACATCAATAGCTGGGCAGTAGAGATGGCCCAAACTATCCGACGGCGAACAGTTCCCGGCGAACATAGCTTGTTCGCGTTCGCCTCTGCCGGGCGAACACATGCGATGTTCGGTCCGCCCCCTATACATCATCATTGAGCAAACTTTGACCCTGTACCTCACAGTCAGCAGACACATTCCAGCCAATTAGCAGCATACCCTCCCTCCCAGACCCTCCCACCTCCTGCACAGCATCCATTTTAGATTCATTCTGAAGCTGCAGTCTTAGTGAGAGGAGGGAGACTGTAACTGCTGCTGATTTAATTGGGAAATCGATAGCTAGGCTAGTGAATTCAGTGTCCACTCCAGTCCTGAAAGACTCATCTGATCTCTGCTGTAAGGACAGCGTCCTGACAGCACCCCAAAAAGCCCTTTTTAGGGCTGCAACATTAGTCTGCTTTTTTTTTTTCCTTTATATACATATTGCAGTTGCCTGGCCTGCCTGTGTGTGAGGAGCTGCAGGCCCACAGACTGTAGTGTGCCCACTGCCAGTGCTCACCCCTGTCATTCCGTGTGGCACAGGACTTTGCTTAAAAAAAGGCACTTAATTTTTACACTTTAATCTAAGGTTAGTTGCCTGCCAGTGTGTGTCAGGCTGACTTCCACTGACTGTAGTGTGCCCACTGCCAGTGCCCACCACTCATACCGGCTGGCACAGGACTTTGCATAAAAAAGGCATTTAATTTTTACACTTTAGTGTAATTTCAGCTGCTTGCCTGCTGCTAGTGTGTGTCAGGCCGACTTCAACTGACTGTAGTGTGCCCACTGCCAGTGCCCACCCCTGTCATCCCGTGTGGCACAGGACTTTGCTTAAAAAAAAGGCACTTCATTTTTACACTTTAATCTAAGGTTAGTTGCCTGCCAGTGTGTGTCAGGCCGACTTCAACTGACTGTAGTGTGCCCACTGCCAGTGCCCACCCCTGTCATCCCGAGTGGCACAGGACTTTGCTTAAAAAATAGGCACTTAATTTTTACACTTTAATCTAAGGTTAGTTGCCTGCCAGTGTGTGTCAGGCTGACTTCCACTGACTGTAGTGTGCCCACTGCCAGTGCCCACCACTCATACCGGCTGGCACAGGACTTTGCTTAAAAAAGGCATTTAATTTTTACACTTTAATGTAATTTCAGCTGCTTGCCTGCTGCTAGTGTGTGTCAGGCCGACTTCAACTGACTGTAGTGTGCCCACTGCCAGTGCCCACCCCTGTCATACCGAGTGGCACAGGACTTTGCTTAAAAAATAGGCACTTAATTTTTACACTTTAATCTAAGGTTAGTTGCCTGCCAGTGTGTGTCAGGCTGACTTCCACTGACTGTAGTGTGCCCACTGCCAGTGCCCACCACTCATACCGGCTGGCACAGGACTTTGCTTAAAAAAGGCATTTAATTTTTACACTTTAATGTAATTTCAGCTGCTTGCCTGCTGCTAGTGTGTGTCAGGCCGACTTCAACTGACTGTAGTGTGCCCACTGCCAGTGCCCACCCCTGTCATACCGAGTGGCACAGGACTTTGCTTAAAAAATAGGCACTTAATTTTTACACTTTAATCTAAGGTTAGTTGCCTGCCAGTGTGTGTCAGGCTGACTTCCACTGACTGTAGTGTGCCCACTGCCAGTGCCCACCACTCATACCGGCTGGCACAGGACTTTGCATAAAAAAGGCATTTAATTTTTACACTTTAGTGTAATTTCAGCTGCTTGCCTGCTGCTAGTGTGTGTCAGGCCGACTTCAACTGACTGTAGTGTGCCCACTGCCAGTGCCCACCCCTGTCATACCGAGTGGCACAGGACTTTGCTTAAAAAATAGGCACTTAATTTTTACACTTTAATCTAAGGTTAGTTGCCTGCCAGTGTGTGTCAGGCTGACTTCCACTGACTGTAGTGTGCCCACTGCCAGTGCCCACCACTCATACCGGCTGGCACAGGACTTTGCTTAAAAAAGGCATTTAATTTTTACACTTTAATGTAATTTCAGCTGCTTGCCTGCTGCTAGTGTGTGTCAGGCCGACTTCAACTGACTGTAGTGTGCCCACTGCCAGTGCCCACCCCTGTCATACCGAGTGGCACAGGACTTTGCTTAAAAAATAGGCACTTAATTTTTACACTTTAATCTAAGGTTAGTTGCCTGCCAGTGTGTGTCAGGCTGACTTCCACTGACTGTAGTGTGCCCACTGCCAGTGCCCACCACTCATACCGGCTGGCACAGGACTTTGCATAAAAAAGGCATTTAATTTTTACACTTTAGTGTAATTTCAGCTGCTTGCCTGCTGCTAGTGTGTGTCAGGCCGACTTCAACTGACTGTAGTGTGCCCACTGCCAGTGCCAACCACTGATACCGGGTGGCACAGTAGCTTGCCGATAAATAAGGCATTTAATTTTTAGACAGTAGTCTAAATTCAGTTGCTTGCCTGCTGCCAGTGTGTGTCAGGCCCGCTTCCACTGACTGTAGTGTGCCCACTGCCAGTGCCAACCACTGATACCGGGTGGCACAGTAGCTTGCCGATAAATAAGGCATTTAATTTTTAGACAGTAGTCTAAATTCAGTTGCTTGCCTGCTGCCAGTGTGTGTCAGGCCCTCTTCCACTGACTGTAGTGTGCCCACTGCCAGTGCCAACCACTCATACCGGGTGGCACAGTAGCTTGCCGATAAATAAGGCATTTAATTTTTACACTTTAGTGTAATTTCAGTTGCTTGCCTGCTGCCAGTGTGTGTCAGGCCCGCTTCCACTGACTGTAGTGTGCCCACTGCCAGTGCCAACCACTGATACCGGGTGGCACAGTAGCTTGCCGATAAATAAGGCATTTAATTTTTAGACAGTAGTCTAAATTCAGTTGCTTGCCTGCTGCCAGTCAGTGTGTCAGGCCCTCTTCCACTGACTGTAGTGTGCCCACTGCCAGTGCCAACCACTCATACCGGGTGGCACAGTAGCTTGCCGATAAATAAGGCATTTAATTTTTACACTTTAGTGTAATTTCAGTTGCTTGCCTGCTGCCAGTGTGTGTCAGGCCCGCTTCTACTGACTGTAGTGTGCCCACTGCCAGTGCCAACCACTGATACCGGGTGGCACAGTAGCTTGCCGATAAATAAGGCATTTAATTTTTACACTTTAGTGTAATTTCAGTTGCTTGCCTGCTGCCAGTGTGTGTCAGGCCCGCTTCCACTGACTGTAGTGTGCCCACTGCCAGTGCCAACCACTGATACCGGGTGGCACAGTAGCTTGCCGATAAATAAGGCATTTAATTTTTAGACAGTAGTCTAAATTCAGTTGCTTGCCTGCTGCCAGTCAGTGTGTCAGGCCCTCTTCCACTGACTGTAGTGTGCCCACTGCCAGTGCCAACCACTCATACCGGGTGGCACAGTAGCTTGCCGATAAATAAGGCATTTAATTTTTACACTTTAGTGTAATTTCAGTTGCTTGCCTGCTGCCAGTGTGTGTCAGGCCCGCTTCTACTGACTGTAGTGTGCCCACTGCCAGTGCCAACCACTGATACCGGGTGGCACAGTAGCTTGCCGATAAATAAGGCATTTAATTTTTAGACAGTAGTCTAAATTCAGTTGCTTGCCTGCTGCCAGTGTGTGTCAGGCCCGCTTCCACTGACTGTAGTGTGCCCACTGCCAGTGCCAACCACTGATACCGGGTGGCACAGTAGCTTGTCGATAAATAAGGCATTTAATTTTTACACTTTAGTGTAATTTCAGTTGCTTGCCTGCTGCCAGTGTGTGTCAGGCCCGCTTCCACTGACTGTAGTGTGCCCACTGCCAGTGCCAACCACTGATACCGGGTGGCACAGTAGCTTGCCGATAAATAAGGCATTTAATTTTTAGACAGTAGTCTAAATTCAGTTGCTTGCCTGCTGCCAGTGTGTGTCAGGCCCTCTTCCACTGACTGTAGTGTGCCCACTGCCAGTGCCAACCATTCATACCGGGTGGCACAGTAGCTTGCCGATAAATAAGGCATTTAATTTTTACACTTTAGTGTAATTTCAGTTGCTTGCCTGCTGCCAGTGTGTGTCAGGCCCTCTTCCACTGACTGTAGTGTGCCCACTGCCAGTGCCAACCACTGATACCGGGTGGCACAGTAGCTTGCCGATAAATAAGGCATTTAATTTTTAGACAGTAGTCTAAATTCAGTTGCTTGCCTGCTGCCAGTGTGTGTCAGGCCCACTTCCACAGACTGTAGTGTGCCCACTGCCAGTGCCAACCACTCATACCGGGTGGCACAGTACCTAGCACGCGTAGTACCACTTATCTAAAAAAAAAATGACAGGCAGAGGCAGGCCACCCCGCAGGGGCCGTCGTGGTCGTGGTGCTGTGATTTCCACTGTCCCTGGAATAATGCCCAGTTTTCAGAGGCCACGTACCCTGAACCCGAAAAATTCAGAGGACGTAGTTGACTGGCTTAGACAGGACACCCAATCTTCAACAGCTTCCGCTAAGAACCTTGACGCACCATCCTCCTCCAACTCAGCTTCGGTCACCTGCTCTCAAGTTACCACGCACCCGCCCGTCGCCACTACCACCACAGCCACCACAGCCGCTTCACTTGATCCGTCAGAGGAGTTATTTACACATCAGTTGGATGCAATTAGTGATGCGCAACCATTATTGCCAGATGATGTAGATTACGGGGATATGTCTCAGTCAGGCAGGATTACACACATGGACGTACAGTGTGATGATGATGATGTTGTACCCGCTGCTGCTTCCTTTGCTGAGGTGTCAGATACAAGTGAAGCGGTTGATGATGACGATGTGTCCACGGATGCCACGTGGGTGCCTGCTCGAAGAGAAGAAGAGGGGGAAAGTTCTGAAGGGGAGACAGAGAGAATGAGGAGACGAGTTGGAAGCAGGGGGAGGTCGTCGCAAGGAGTTAGTGGCACAGTCAGACAGCATGTATCGGCACCTGGGGTCAGCCAGACAGCACGCCAGTCAACGCATGCTGTTGCCACCACTAGAATGCCGTCATTGCAAAGCTCAGCAGTGTGGCATTTTTTTTGTGTGTCTGCCTCTGATAAAAGCAATGCCATTTGCAACCTGTGCCAAAAGAAACTGAGTCGTGGGAAGTCCAACACCCACCTTGGTACAACTGCTTTGCGAAGGCACATGATCTCACATCACAAACGCCTATGGGATCAACACATGAGTACAAGCAGCACACAAACTCAAAGCCACCATGCTCCTCCTGGTCCTGCATCTTCAGCCACGTCAACCACTGCTGTCCTCCCTGCCCCCTCTCAACCACCCGCCACTCCATCTCTCACCTTCAGCAGTTCCTGCTCATCTGCCCACAGTCAGGTGTCTGTCAAGGACATGTTTGAGCATAAGAAGCCAATGTCACAAAGTCACCCCCTTGCCCGGCGACTGACAGCTGGCTTGACGGAACTCTTAGCCCGCCAGCTTTTACCATACCAGCTGGTAGAGTCTGAGGCCTTCAAAAAATTTGTCGCTATTGGGACACCACAGTGGAAGGTACCCGGACGAAATTTTTTTTCAAAAAAGGCAATCCCAAACCTCTACCATGTCATTGAAAAGGAAGTCATGGCATCTCTGGCATACAGTGTTGGGGCAAGGGTCCATCTGACCACTGATACCTGGTCTGCAAAGCACGGTCAGGGCAGGTATATCACGTATACTGCGCATTGGGTCAACCTGCTGACGGCTGACAAGCATGGAATGCGTGGCTCTGCAGCGGAGTTGGTGACACCACCACGACTTGCAGGCAGACCTACTGCCACCTCCTCTACTCCTACTCCATCCTCTTTAATTTCCTCCTCGGCTGAGTCCTCTTCTGCTGCGGCGTCTGGCTGCACATCAACTGATTCCCCCCAGCTCCCCAGGGGCTATTCCACATCCCGGATACGACAGTGTAACGCTATCTTGGGGTTGACTTGCCTGAAAGCAGAGAGCCACACAGGACCAGCACTCCTATCCGCCCTGAACGCACAGGTGGATCAGTGGCTGACCCCGCACCAACTGGAGATCGGCAAAGTGGTGTGTGACAATGGAAGCAATCTGTTGGCGGCATTAAATTTGGGCAAGTTGTCACATGTGCCACGCATGGCACATGTGTTGAATCTCATCGTACAACGTTTTGTGTCTAAGTACCCAGGCTTACAGGACGTCCTCAAGCAGGCCAGGAAGGTGTGTGGCCATTTCAGGCGTTCCTACACGGCCATGGCGCACTTTTCCGATATTCAGCGGCGAAACAACATGCCAGTGAGGCGCTTGATATGCGACAGCCCGACACGTTGGAATTCAACACTCCTAATGTTCGACCGCCTGCTCCAACAAGAAAAAGCCGTCAACGAGTATTTGTATGACCGGGGTGCTAGGACAGCCTCTGCGGAGCTGGGAATCTTTTTGCCACGTTACTGGACACTCATGCGCAATGCCTGTAGGCTTATGCGTCCTTTTGAGGAGGTGACAAACCTAGTCAGTCGCACCGAAGCCACCATCAGCGACCTCATCCCATTTGTTTTCTTCCTGGAGCGTGCCCTGCGAAGAGTTCTGGATCAGGCTGTAGATGAGCGTGAAGAGGAAGAGGAAGAGTTGTGGTCACCATCACCACCAGAAACAGCCTTGTCATCATCGCTTGCCGGACCTGCAGCAACGCTGGAAGAGGAGTATGAGGAAGAGGAGTCAGAGGAGGAATGTGGCGGCTTTGAGGAGGAGGAAGACCAACCACAGCAGGCACCCCAGGGTGCTCGTTGTTGTCACCTATCTGGGACCCATGGTGTTGTACGTGGCTGGGGGGAAGAACAGACCGTCAATGACATCAGTGAGGACGAGGAACGGGAAATGAGAAGCTCTGCATCCAACCTTGTTCAAATGGGGTCTTTCATGCTGTCATGTCTGTTGAGGGACCCACGTATAAAAAGGATAAAGGAGAACGATCTGTACTGGGTGACCACGCTACTAGACCCCCGGTATAAGCAGAAAGTGGCAGAAATGTTACAAAATTACCGAAAGTCGGAAAGGATGCAGCAGTTCAAAACCAAACTAAAAAATATGCTTTACACAGCTTATAAGGGAGA
This sequence comes from Bufo bufo, assembly GCF_905171765.1. Lineage (NCBI taxonomy): Eukaryota > Metazoa > Chordata > Amphibia > Anura > Bufonidae > Bufo > Bufo bufo. The sequence goes on from NC_053392.1 coordinate 185,341,214, forward strand.
TGTCACAGCACAACGGGAATCTAACAGGGGAAGAGGTGAGTGTAATCCTCCTCCTACCACGGCGGCAAGGACTGGACGATTTACAGATGTGTTGTTGATGGAGGACATGCGGAGCTTTTTCAGTCCTACTCATCGCCACAGCCCTTCGGGATCCAGCCTTAGAGAACGACTCGACCGACAGGTAGCAGACTACCTCGCCTTAACAGCAGATATCGACACTCTGAGGAGCAATGAACCCCTTCACTACTGGGTGTGCAGGCTTGACCTGTGGCCTGAGCTATCCCAGTTTGCGATAGAACTTCTGGCCTGCCCTGCTTCAAGTGTCCTGTCAGAAAGGAGCTTCAGTGCAGCAGGAGGCATTGTCACTGACAAGAGAAGTCGCCTCGGTCAAAAAAGTGTTGATTACCTCACCTTCATAAAGATGAATGAGGCATGGATCCCGAAGGGACTGACAGTGGGGGATACGTTTGACTAACAAAAGGCCTGATTACATGCCTTGGCCTCAAAATGGTCCCCACGCTGCTGTATTTAATGTCTGCATACCGGATGACTTTCGTGAATTCTCCACCACCAACTAGGGTTCAAGCCGTAATGTTTTAGTCACTTTTCTGCCTGGAAAACATAAATTTTTCCGGCCGCTGCTACAATAGCGTCTGCAACAGTGCCATTATTTTTCAGGCATGTGTACATGCCTAATTTTTCTGTCCTATGGTGCAGCACTGTGGCTGCAAAAACAAACCAAAAAAAAAAGGCACATACAAGTGTCAATTCCCCTTCGTGATCGTTACCTTGTTGTGGTGAAGGGGCTTGCGTATCACAATGAAGCAATCATCATCACCTCTATAAAAGTGTGTTGGCAATGTTGCCACACCCCAGATGATAAGGCCGTTGCTTCATTATGGTCAGACCAAAAGCGATCGGGTGGCCACGCTACTAGACCCCCGGTATAAGCAGAAAGTGGCAGAAATGTTACCAAATTACCAAAAGTCGGAAAGGATGCAGCAGTTCAAAACCAAACTAAAAAATATGCTTTACACAGCTTATAAGGGGGATGTCAATGGGGGATTCGACAATGGTTAATCAATTCGACCGGATAGGGTCCGTAACAGGGATTAAACTGATAGCAATAGTACTAGTTAAGACACCACTCATATAGGGTGTCACAGCACATTGCTCTGTGCACGCGCAGTGCCCCAATTTGGGAGTAAGAGGACCGACCAAGCTGCTTTTTCCATCTCCCGGTTCCTGAAATCAATTCAGTTTAGTGTATGAGAGTTTGGTCTGTCACTGTGAAGGCAGTCGAAGGTACCCGGCCTAAATTTTTTTTCATAAAAGGCAATTCCTGATATGGGACGTAACAGGGATTAAACTGATGAGAATAATACTACAGAAAATACCACTCATATCGGTGGAGGGAGCCAGCGTTTTTTTAACCATCTCCCCGTTCAAAAAATCTATTTAATAAATGGCCCCCAGATTGGGGATGTTAGAGGGATTAAACTGATGAGAATAGTACTACAGAAAATACCACTCATATCGGGTGTGACAGTAAATTGCACGGCGCAGATGCAGTCACCGTGGTTTAAAACAGAGTGGAGGGAGCCAGCGTTTTTTTAACCATCTCCCCGTTCGAAAAATCTATTCAATAAATGGCACCCAGATTGGGGACGTTAGAGGGATTAAACTGATGAGAATAGTACTACAGAAAATACCACTCATATCGGGTGTGACAGTAAATTGCACGGCGCAGACGCAGTCACCGTGGTTTAAAACAGAGTGGAGGGAGCCAGGTTTTTTTTAACCATCTCCCCGTTCGAAAAATCTATTCAATAAATGGCACCCAGATTGGGGATGTTAGAGGGATTAAACTGATGAGAATAGTACTACAGAAAATACCACTCATATCGGGTGTGACAGTAAATTGCACGGCGCAGACGCAGTCACCGTGGATTAAAACAGAGTGGAGGGAGCCAGCGTTTTTTTAACCATCTCCCCGTCCGAAAAATCTGTTTAATAAATGGCCCCCAGATTGGGGAGTCGGGGACGTTAGAGGGATTAAACTGATGAGAATAGTACTACAGAAAATACCACTCATATCGGGTGTGACAGTAAATTGCACGGCGCAGACGCAGTCACCGTGGATAAAAACAAAGGGGAGGGAGCCAGCGTTTTTTTAACCATCTCCCCGTTCGAAAAATCAATTCAATTGACCTTTCGGGGACCCTTGGTGTTGTACGTGGCTGGGTGGAGGAAGAAACCTTCAATGACATCACCGGGACGTGGCTAGCTTGGTATCCAACCTTGTGCAAATGGGGAGTTTGCGGTTGTGCAAATGAACTGTTTGCGGTGCATTAAAAGGGGAGTTTGGTCTGTCAATGTCTGTGATGCGGGCGTAACCCTTACACTACCTGATCGATACAACATCATACCTGATCGTATACACACACTGGATGTTTTAAAGCACGTTATTCCAAACAATTTAGGAATGTTAGTTGATTTATGCCCTTTATGGATTAAAACCCGACTCTGCGTCCACTACGTAATTTTCCATGGGAGTTTTGCCATAGATCCCCCTCCGGCATGCCACAGTCCAGGTGTTAGACCCCTTGAAACAACTTTCTCATCACTATTGTGGCCAGAAAGAGTCCCTGTGGGTTTTAAAATTCGCCTGTCTATTGAAGTCTATGGCGGTTCGCCCGGTTCGCCAGTTCGCGAACATTTGCGGAAGTTCGCGTTCGCTGTTCGCGAACTGAAAATTTTATGTTCGCGACATCACTACTGGGCAGCAATAAAATACCCTTTAAAGTAAGGGAGATTTAAACCCCCGCACTCCAATGATTTATACAAATATTCCAACTTTATCCGAACTCGTTTTCTTCCCCATATTAAATCATTAATTATTCTTTCCATGAGTTTAAAGTATTTATCTTGTATCCAAATAGGTGTATTCCTAAGCACATAAAGAAATTGTGGTAGTATCACCATTTTGACCAGTGAAACTCGGTCAGCTCTAGATAAGGGAAGTCTCAGCCAGATCCCTATTTTAGCTCTAATCTTTGCCATTATGGGGATCAAATTAAGTTGTACAAAATTTTCAACCCGGGGTGATATAATGAAACCCAAGTATTGAAAAGTGTCAACGATATCCAACTGTGTCACAAGAACCTCTTTCTGTGGCAGGGGGTCTATTGGCATCAAACTGGTCTTAGACCAGTTTATAAGAAGACCGGACACCTCACCAAATGCTTTAACCATTTGAATAATTCTAGGAAGAGTTATTTCCGTATGGTCTATAAAAAAAAGAATATCATCCGTATATAAGGAGATACGGTCTTACACTCCTAGCGTACCAAATCCTTTAACCTGATCGTCCTGCCTAATGGCCATCGCTAGGGTTCAATGCAAATATCAAATAACAATGGGGATAGTGGGCGGCTCTGCCGCGTGCCTCTATTTAAATCAAAACTAGTAGTCAGGATCCCATTGAGACTTAATTTTGCCCTGGGAGATCTATACAAAAGTTTGAGAATGCCTATAAATCTTTCCCCAAAGCCCATCCTTGCCAGAACCTTCCAGAGGAAGCGCCACTCCACCCTATCGAAGGCCTTAGAGACATCCAGTGACAGGATGGAGCGAGCGGTCCCCCCAGGGGCCTGTATTTTGGCAAAGAGCCGATGCAGATTATGATGGGTGCCCTTGTTTTGAATAAAGCCATTCTGATCTGGGTGGACAATGGAGGAAATAACCCTAGAAAGCCTTGTGGCCAAAACCCTCGCAAGAAGCTTTACATCTGCATTAAGCAGCGAGATTGGTCTATACGATTCTAGATCTACAGGATCCTTGCCTTTTTTTGGAATTAATGTTATTACGGCTTCCATCATTGAATCTGACAACTTCCCATCCTCCACTGATTCAGAAAAAACCTCCAGCAGTCTGGGGAGAATACAGTCCCCATATTTACTATAGAATTCATATGGGAGTCCATCTGAACCAGGGGTGGAGTTGGCTGAACATAATTTAATAGCTCCCTCAAGTTCCTGAATTGAGACCTCCAGTTCAAGTGCTTTCTTTTGCGCCTCAGTAATAGTTGGAAAAGCAATCCCATTAAGATAAGAATCAATCTTATCATCTGTAATCTTAGATTCAGCTTTATACAGATCCAGGAAGTAGTCCACAAAGGCCTTCTCTACCGGACCCTGTCCCCTAACCATCCTACCATTAATCAGTCGAACATTATCTATATATTTTTTAGATTGTTGGCTTGAGATCACTCTGGACAAAAGTTTACCAGGTTGCCCTGACTCCGTAAAGTATTTTTGCCCTTTAAAAAAAAGGCTCTATTGGGCCTTATCCTATAAGAAGTTAGAGTATACTTGTGTGGCCCTTTGCATACTTTCCCTATTCTCCTCCATCTTATTCATATAGAAGGATTCTGTCGCCAGTGATGCAAGTTCTTCTAGGTTTTTCTGTTTTTTCCTGTACTCCTTCCTGAGGTTCGCAATATTACTGACCATCATTCCCCTCATATACGCCTTAAAGGTGTCCCATACCACTTGAATTTTTGCTGAACCATAGTTGTTATCCCAAAATCGGCCAATTTCATTCTGAATTATTTTGTGTGTCTTTATTACTGATAACCAATAGGGGTTTAATCTAAAAGGGGGTTTTTGTATGCGTCTTTCCTGGGTTAAGCAGAGTTCGAGGGGTAACGGTGAATGGTCCGATATTGACCTTGTTTCATATTTCATTCGCTTTACCATTTTCACATATTTACTACTTATCAATGCAAGATCTATTCTAGACATAGATTTACCTGCTTTACTAAAGCATGAAAAAGCCCTTTTCCCCTGTCCTAAGTATCCCCAAACAGCTTCAAAACCAGCCTCCAAGCAAAACCGTGCCAGGGGAGACCCCTGAACCGGACTATCTCCCTTGACGCTCGTAGAGACCCTGTCACGTAAAGGATCAATGACACAGTTGAAATCACCAATAATCAATGTTGGACACTCTGGCCATCTATCCATAAATAATAACAAAGAATTAAGAACCGAAAAGGAAAATGGCGGTGGAATATAGACAAAAGCCAAAATACATGTCTTCCCCCTTAACCTACAATATAGGAAGATAAATCTCCCCTGCTGGTCGACAGAGGATGCCTCACAGACGAAATCAATCAGTCTATGTATCAAGACAGTAACACCTCTGGAGTGGCTGGAAAAAGTAGAATGATACGTATGCGCAGCCCATCTCCTGCCGACCATCCTAGAGGTCTCTTCAGTAAGATGGGTTTCTAACAAACATACTATTGCTGGTAAGTGGACCTGTGTCAAATCAAAAACTGCTTGTCTTTTTCCTCTGTCCCCCAAACTGCGTATATTCCAAACAATAATTCTAGTCGACATTATCAAAAGCGGTTAGGTGGGACAAGGGAAAAAGGAAAAAAAAACAAAAAAAAAAAACAATTTAGACGCACCACAGCCTAACTCCCACCCCAGACCCCCCCCCCCCCCCCGTACAGGTAATCCACCACATATTGTAGTAGATTTCTCTCCTATGACCATCCCTCCCACACTCCCCCCACTCGGCCCTCCCTATTAAGAAGCAGAAAAAAAAAAAGAGAATTGGGGGTATAAGCCCTTTATAACAGTTATTGTTCCCACCAAATCCTAAAAAAGATTAAGTCACAGATCATTTCGTTCAAGCCAGTCCGCGGCTTCATCCGAGGTATCGAAAAAAAGGATTTTGTCATTGAAAATAATCCGCAATTTTGCTGGGAACATAAGGGAGTATTTAATATCCCTTTCTCTTAGCTTCTTTTTAACCGTCATAAATGTGCGTCTCTTTTCTTGTATGTCTTTTGAGAAATCCGGAAAAAAGGCCAATCTATTACCATTATATACAACCGGTGAGCATTCCCTCGTCCTTCTCAATAACATATCTTTGTCCCCTATGGCCAGTAACTTAACAAGAAATGTCCGAGGTTGTCTCCCTGGGATTGGTTTACCCCCTGGGACCCGATGAGCTTTTTCTATCATAAACAGTGGGGAGAACGAGTCCTTTCCAAAATTCTCAAAAATTAGCTTCTGTATGAATTGAGTAGAATTCTTCTCTTCAGCACCCTCTGGGATCCCTATTATTCTCACGTTATATCTTCGCGATCTATCCTCAAGGTCCACCACCTTTTTCTTCAGAAGGTTACACTCTAATTTTAGTGTGGAGACTTCAGAGTTTGTTTTTTGGGATTCATTCTGTATCAGGGCGACAGAGCTCTCAAGATTGTTAACTCTGTCTCGGATTATTGACAAATCGTCTCTTATTAGTCCCACATCAACTTGGATAAACCCAAGTTGGGTTGTAACAGCCTGTATTAAATCCCCATTTTGTTTGACCGCTAACAATATTTCTTCTAGCGGAGAGGAATTGTCATTAGGCATAACTTGCCCCATTATACCCTCTTCCTCTTTAGGGTGTCTAGAGGCTTTTTGTGGTTCTATCTCAGTCACCTCAGAGTTGTCATTTTTTTTAGAGGCAAAGTCCTTTTGTCCGCCCCTCGTATTAACCCTCGGAGACCTCAGGAACTGGTCTATTTTTGTTGTTTCAAAAGTTTTTGACCCCGGTTTCTGACCGGACAGGTCGACCGAGCGCCTACTAGCTTTTGGAGCCATGCCCTGTTCCTGTATATCCTTTTTTTTTTTTCTCCTTTTTCCTGCTTTCCTCTTTTCCTTTCCACTTTTTCTCTCCTTATATATATATATATATATATATATATATATTTCCCCTTTTCCTTCCTTTCTCTCCTATTTTTCCCTCCTCCCCTTTCTTCTTCGTCTTGTTTCCTTCGCCTTTTTCTTCTTTATCCCCCTTTTTTTTTTTTTTCTCTTTCTTCTCCTTTTCCCCCCCCTTTTTTTTTTTCTCCCCCTTTCCCTTTACTCTATGTTCCTCTCCCCCTTTTTTTTTATTTTTTTTCACTTTATGCTTGTAGTTTGTTCCTTTTATATTTATGTTTGTAATTTACTTTTATTTTGCATTTTTAGCCTCCTCACTTTTTTCCTCAACAGTGAGGATGAGTAATAATAAACCTTTAAATATATTTTAGAATGCTGGAACAGTTTTGATTAGTAATTGGTATCAGAGGGAGAGGACATAGGGGACGCAAGGGGGGCAAAAAAAAGGAACAGTCTCACCAGCTCCAACGCTTTAACGCTCCCCGACAGTCCACATGGAAAGTTCCGTCACCGACCAGGGCAGGAGAGCCAGGAGACGCACCGACAGCCAAAAAGGAGAGACCGCAATCTCAGACGCAACGGAGACCAGCCGACCGCACCTGGCCCGCCACCCACACAGCGGACGAAGACAGAGCCGCCGACACACAAGGAGGAGGCCAGGCAGAGCCCCCAGGCGAAGTCCAACAGCCCGCCAGCCGAAGCGATCACAGCAAGGTTAGACACAATGGTGCACAAGAGGAGGGGAGAAGGGTCGACAGAAGCTGGAGACACGAGGAGGAGGTCAGGTATGACGAGGGGATCAGGCAAAGCCCCCAGGCGAAGTTCATCCAGCAACCCGTCAGTCGCAGCGGAGTTAGTCACAATCACAGCGAGGTTAGTCAAAACGGTAGCGGGGAGGAGGGGAGGAGGGTCGGCAGAAACTGGAGACACGAGGATGAGATCAGGTATTAGGAGCAGGTCAGACAGAGCTCCCAGGTGAAGTCCGGCAACCCGTCCAGCAGCCCGTCGATCCAGGCAACACAGCAGGGTTAGTCACAATGGCACAGGAGGAGGGGGGAGGATCGGCAGAAGCTGAAGACACACTCAGCAATCGAAGGGAGTAGAATCAACGACCAGGGCAGCACATACCCCGCGACCATAAAGAGCATAAGGGCAGGAACCACCGCAGAGACGCCAGGAGGATCAGGGTAGCGGGATAGCCGAGCCGCAGGGAGGGCGGAGAGCGTGACGTACTCTATCTACGTCATCACGTCATATGTTTTTACTTACAGTTCTACCATTTGCAAACTACAAAGTTCACAATCCAAATTCCATATTGCAATCCAAATTGCATACAACCATACCAGATCATACTCAACCAATCTCCAAATAGTTACTGCTAACTGCATATTCCAAATTGCGACCAAATTCAGCAAGTGAACTATTAGTTAGACCTCAGATATACCTCTCAGAGAGATCATGAAGTGCCTAAATAACTTGAAGTGAGAGTACAGATACTCAAGAGAGAAATATATCCATCATTTTATATGTTGAATGACAAGATAGAACAATTGAACCACCATCTTATTCATATCGCTATTTTGTGATACCTTTTCAACACGTGTTATGTACATGGACTATCTGCTGCAGAGGCGGCAGTGCTATTTATGAAGAAAAGCTGAAGTTAATAAAGAAGTTATTTTAAGCATTTGGTGTGCTCTTTAAACCTACTGTTTCCATAGAACAGCACTAGAGGAATTACAGAGTAATACACAGTCTGGTTAGACTAAAAGTCAGAGATATCAAAATTCTTCTAATGCCACAGTGCAAAAGGCACTTCATAGTGCTGCGCCTGCCACAGTGGAACTATTACCCTCAGAGGGCGAAGTGATAGTGCTCCTCAACTTGCAAAGAAAAGAGCACATTAGAGCAGTGGAGCGCCAGCATATACCACCGCGCAGCAACTGTTCCCTGATTGAGCAAGCAAAGACACCTCAGCGGAGCTACCATAGAGGCCATAGATGGTGTGCATTAGTCAAACTGCAGCCGACTCTTAAAGGTGAAGAACAGCAAAGGCAAAATAGTTAGAGAAAGAGCGCCAACCCTCCTGCAATCCCTAGAGAGAGAAAGAGAGGCATGGTGGGAGGCCAAAGTCCAGAGTTAGAGAGCCCGCAGTGCTATCCACGGAGAGACCATGTACTGTAGTCCGCTAGTTTCCCGCAACTTGTAGTTTCCTGCAGCAGTGTATCCAAGCCAGCACATCGCAAGTCAGCACAGATCATCGCAAGTCAGCACAGTGCATCGCTAGTCAGCACAGAGCATCATATCACATCAAAAAACGACAGGTCTCCTTTAACCACCTCCCGTCACACTAACACCGAAAGGCGTCATTGCTGCGGCGATCCCAGGTCACACTAACGCCGATTGGCGTCATCTCGCGTGAGCCGGATCGGAAGGTAAGCGAGTGGATCTTCAGCCGGCCAGCGGCGATCGTTCGCTGGCAGGCTGTAGATGCGATTTTTTTTAACCCCTAACAGGTATATTAGACACTGTTTTGATAACAGCGTCTAATATACCTGCTACCTGGTCCTCTGGTGGTCCCTTTTGCTTGGATCGACCACCAGAGGACACAGGCAGCTCAGTAATAAGTAGCACCAAACACCACTACACTACACCCCTCCTGTCACTTATTAACCCCTTATTAACCCCTGATCACCCCATATAGACTCCCTGATCACCCCCCTGTCATTGATCACCCCCCTGTCATTGATCACCCCCTTGTAAGGCTGGCTCCATTCAGAGGTCCATATGTTTTTTACGGATCCACGGATACACGGATCGGATCCGCAAAACACATACGGACGTCTGAATGGAGCCTTACAGGGGGGTGATCAATGACAGGGGGGTGATCACCCCAAATAGACTCCCTGATCACCCCCCTGTCATTTATCACCCCCTGTCATTGATCACCCCCCTGTAAGGCTCCATTCAGACGTCCGTATGTGTTTTGCGGATCCGATCCATGTATCCGTGGATCCATAAAAAACATATGGACGTCTGAATGGTGCCTTACAGGGGGGTGATCAGTGACAGGGGGGTGATCACCCCATATACACTCCCTGATCACCCCCCTGTCATTGATCACCCCCCTGTAAGGCTCCATTCAGACATTTTTTTGGCCGAAGTTAGCGGAATTTTTTTTTTTTTTTATTTTTTTTATTACAAAGTCTCCTATTCCACTAACTTGTGTCAAAAAATAAAATCTCACATGAACTCACCATACCCCTCACGGAATCCAAATGCGTAAAAAAAAAATTGACATTTATATTCCAGACTTCTTCTCACGCTTTAGGGCCCCTAAAATGCCAGGGCAGTATAAATACCCCACATGTGACCCCATTTCGGAAAGAAGACACCCCAAGGTATTCCGTGAGGGGCAAATTGAGTCCATGAAAGATTGACATTTTTGTCCCAAGTTAGCGGAAAGGGAGACTTTGTGAGAAAAAAACAAATAAATCAATTTCCGCTAACTTGTGCCAAAAAAATAAAAAATTCTATGAACTCGCCATGCCCCTCATTGAATACCTTGGGGTGTCTTCTTTCCAAAATGGGGTCACATGTGGGGTATTTATACTGCCCTGGCATTTTAGGGGCCCTAAAGCGTGAGAAGAAATCTGGGATCCAAATGTCTAAAAATGCCCTTATAAAAGGAATTTGGGCCCCTTTGCGCATCTAGGCTGCAAAAAAGTGTCACACATCTGGTATCTCCGTACTCAGGAGAAGTTGGGCAATGTGTTTTGGGGTTTCATTTTGTATATACCCATGCTCGGTGAGATAAATATCTTGGTCAAATGCCAACTTTGTATAAAAAAATGGGAAAAGTTGTCTCTTGACGAGATATTTCTCTCACCCAGCATGGGTATATGTAAAATGACACCCCAAAACACATTGCCCAACTTCTCCTGAGTACGGCGATACCAGATGTGTGACACTTTTTTGCAGCCTAGGTGGGCAAAGGGGCCCACACTCCAAAGAGCACCCTTAGGATTTCACAGGTCATTTTCTACACATTTTGATTTCAAACTACTTCCCACACATTAGGGCCCCTAAATTGCCAGGGCAGTATAACTACCCCACAAGTGACCCCATTTTGGAAAGAAGACACCCCAAGGTATTCCGTGAGGGGCATGGCGAGTTCCTAGAATTTTTTATTTTTTGTCACAAGTTAGGGGAAAATGATGATTTTTATTTTCTTACAAAGTCTCATATTCCACTAACTTGTGACAAAAAATAAAAACTTCCATGAACTCACTATGCCCATCACGAAATACCTTAGGGTGTCTTCTTTCCAAAATGGGGTCACTTGTGGGGTAGTTATACTGCCCTGGCAATTTAGGGGCCCAAATGTGTGGTAAGTAGTTTGAAATCAAATTCTGTAAAAAATGGCCGGTGAAATCCTAAAGGTTCTCTTTGGAATGTGGGCCCATTTGCCCACCTAGGCTGCAAAAAAGTGTCACACATCTGGTATCGCCGTACTCAGGAGCAGTTGGGCAATTTTTTTTGGGGTGTCTTTTTACAAATACCCATGCTGGGTAAGAGAAATATCTCGGCAAAAGACAACTTTTCCCATTTTTTTATACAAAGTTGGCATTTGACCGAGATATTTATCTCACCTAGCATGGGTATATGTAAAATGACACCCCAAAACACATTGCCCAACTTCTCCTGAGTACGGCGATACCAGATGAGTGACACTTTTTTGCAGCCTAGGTGGGCAAAGGGGCCAACATTCCAAAGAGCACCTTTAGGATTTCACAGGTCATTTTTTACACATTTTGATTTCAAACTACTTACCACACATAAGGGCCCCTAGAATGCCAGGGCAGTATAACTACCCCACAAGTGACCCCATTTTGGAAAGAAGACACCCCAAGGTATTTCGTGATGGGCATAGTGAGTTCATGGAAGTTTTTATTTTTTGTCACAAGTTAGTGGAATATGAGACTTTGTAAGGAAAAAATAATTTAAAAAAATCATCATTTTCCGCTAACTTGTGACAAAAAATAAAAAGTTCTATAAACTCACTATGCCCATCAGCGAATACTTTAGGGTGCCTATTTTCCTAAATGAGTTCATTTGTGGGGTTTTTCTACTGTCTGGGCATTGTAGAACCTCAGGAAACATGACAGGTGCTCAGAAAGTCAGAGCTGCTTCAAAAAGCGGAAATTCACATTTTTGTACCATAGTTTGTAAACTCTATAGCTTTTACTCAAACTTTTTTTTTTTATCAAAGACATGTAGAACAATAAATTTAGAGAAAAATGTATATATGGATGTCGTTTTTTTTTTAAATTTTACAACTGAAAGTGAAAAATGTCATTTTTTTTGCCAAAAAATCTGTAAATTTCGATTAATAACAAAAAGAGTAAAAATGCCAGCAGCAATGAAATACCACCAAATGAAAGCTCTATTAGTGAGAAGAAAAGGAGGTAAAATTCATTTGGGTGGTAAGTTGCATGACCGAGCAATAAACTGCTAAAGTTGTGGAGTGCCGATTTGTAAAAAAGGGCATGGTCACTAGGGGGGTATAAATGCAATTTTAACAAAAGGGGGGTATAAACCTGTGGTCCTTAAGTGGTTAAGACTGACATTTGTTCCAGCAACCTACAGATCACACTATCCTGCTCTTCAGAATAAGGTCAGAACTTTCCTTTTTATGCATATAGGCTTTGACATAAAGAGACATTTTCGTGTTTAGGAATAAAGTAAAACAAAGGACAGTTTGTATTACATGGACTCTAAAGTATTTAAAGTGAAAGTCATTTATTGCCTGCATCTATTACTATTGCATTTAAAGGAAAAGTCATTTATTTCTGCATTTGTCAGTATTGCATTTAAAGTGAAAGGTTCTTTAATATTCGTATTGATTGTTATAGCATTTAAAGTAAAATGTCTGAACCTGATATTACTATGCTACTGTTAGAGGATGCAAAGATAGATAGAGTAGAGGGGGAAGAGCAAGAGAACCTGTATGAGTTTGAAGAGTCTGATGCAGCATTAGTCTTGCCTCAAACAAATATAGCCCAAACAGATGAGCTAAGACGTTCATCACGTGCCAGAAAACTGACCCCAAAGATGCTGGAAAAATTTTAGCAAGAAGCAGCATTAAAAGGAAAAAAGTTCACCAGAATGTATGAGAAGTGGAAATTATACATTAAAAGCATTTGTGGAAAGTTAAAACAAGAAAGTATAAAAGGGAACTTGAGTGATATGGTAGAGATGGTAGAAGAATCTAAATCAGAGCTTATGGCAGCATATGTCAACCTGCGGTCACTTATGAGGCCTTCCCAGGACATTGTAAGGAACATGGACACATGTACTGCAGTCACTAAAGATTTAGTAAAGCTTATGAGAGAACTATCATCTGCAGAAAACTATGATGAAGTTAAAGCAAGAAGGAGAATGAAACGAGCTCTTTATGAGAGACTATGCTAAGTCCTTAGGTGGAACCACAATTACAAGTGGGATTTCCTTTGCTAGCAGAAGTGCCGCCCCCGTATCAGAGTCCTCAAGTACTTCAGCCAAAAGAAAGGAATTAGTTGAACAACTTGCTGTCAAGAGAGCAGAAATTGAGATGGAAGCTGCCATCGAGGCACAGCGCCAACTGGTGGCTGAAAAGGTAGCTGAAATCGAGGCACAGCTCCAACAGATAAAAAGTCTGGAAAGGCATAGAGAAGTTAAGATCATAGAAGAGTAGTACTGTACACAAAGAGCATATGAATCAGAGTAGTCTTAGGTTCAAATTTGGACTAAGTTGAGATACGGTCTCCTATTTTCCTCCATACGCCCACAAGAATGGAAGGAAATCTCCAGCACTTAGTGAGAAAATAAGTCATTATCCTTCCATCCCTGTTCAGAAAGACAAAGAGAGACCTAGTCTAGTGTTAGGAAAAAGGTGTGTAAACTTACCTTCTATCTCTAACGGAAAAAATGAAGAAGAGGACTCCCCTAATTCTGAACTAAATGAGAAAATAGAACTGGATGATTCTATTTCTAGATGTCACTGCAACGGTCAGGAGAATGTTACAACGATTGTCCCAGCAAGACCACAGAGAACAGTCCTCGCTAGACTTCCCATTCTGGAACCTACTGTATTTTCAGGAGACGTACTGAAGTTCATAGAGTGGAAGGCAAGCTTTGAAATAATCATTGAGCATCATTGCTTCAGTCCAGTCGACAATTTATTCTACCTTCAGAGATATGTTGGAGAAGCCAAGGAAAATCTTGACGGTAAATTCTATAGAAGAGATGAAGAAGCCTACAAGCAAGCTTGGGAAAAATTTAATGCAAGATATCGTCATCCTTTCTTAGTACAAAGAGCCTTTAGAGAGTGTAGGAAGGCACAAGGGTCCATTATTGACGGAAGGTATGTGTCACCGAGGTTCCTGGCCTTGGTAAAGTAAGAGCCGGATTTTTCAAGTGTCAGCGGCAGCTAGTGCTGGTTGACACGTTGCTATTTTAGTATGGCTGTAAGCTGATCCGGGCTGACTCTTACTGGGAGTAGCCAAAGCATTGGGTGGGTGGCTTCTCCCCACGCTCCAGGCCAGGTCTTTACTGGCCTATATCAAAGCGAGCAAGCAGTCTCAGCTGTGTGTGGATTACTCCTCTCTGACAGTGGAGCGCTGTCAGTCCCTGTATGTTTTGGGATCTGAAAACTTGTGCCGTGCAAAAGGGCTGGGAACTGCATGCTGAGAAACAGGCCCCTAAAGCCTGCTGTGGACCACAGGTGGGGAAACTGCAAACTAGGTGAAGGTTTTTGTTCTGTGGACTTTTAATGGTGTGAACAAACACCTAGACTGCAAAACGGCACTTTTTGTGTTTCCTTATGTGTGTGAATAAAACACTGCACTGTTTAAGTTAAAGACTTTGTGGTTGCCTCGATACTGCCTCCGCTAGCCTGTCTACCAGAACAAATCCCCACAAGAGAAACTGAATAACTGTCCAAAAATAGGTCCTAAAGAACACTTCAGACTACAAAAGTATGGTGACTTCCTGCAAGCATGCAGCAATGCCATCTTACATGTTGAAGGACTGGAAGTACTGAACGACTAAGCTACCTGAAGAAGTGGCTTCTAGATGGAATCGCTATGTGACTAGGTAAGAACTTCCCAAGTTTTAAAGAGTTCTCTGAGTTTGTCAATGAGGAAGCACGGATAGCATGTAATCCAGTAACATCATCTTACGTCTTAAAATCCTTAGAGAAAAGGCCTGCAAGAGAGATAAGACGTGCCAGATCAACTAGCTTTGCAACCAACAGAGCAGCTAAAGGTCCAGATACCTACGAGAGCAAGTTCAAAGTCACTACTGGGATCAGTATAGTGACAGAACCGACAAATCTTCAGACTACCTTCAAATGTTTGTTCTGTGGAGAGAACCACTCCATACACAAGTGCCAACAATTGAAGGAGAAGTCCCCAGAAGAAAAGAAAAAATTTGTCCTGGATAATCAACTGTGTTTCGGATGTCTAAGAAAAGGCCATGTTACTAAGGAGTGTAAGAAAAAGGCCACATACAGCATTTGAAAAGGACACCATCTTACACCACTACATGAAGAACGTTCAAAGAAAGATAAGTCCACAATACTTAAAGATACTGAGGAAGGAAGGAAAGTATCTGTATTCTCTTGCAGAGTGAGGGAAGGAGAAAGCAATGGCACATCAATGGTTGTACCAATGTGCATTTCAAATCCTAAAAGAAGGAACAAGAAGGTATACGCCTATGCGCTACTAGATGCCCAGAGTGACGTCACCTTCATTTATCAAGAAATCTGCAAGAAATTACAAGTGGCTACAGAACCAGTGAAGCTCAAACTCACCACAATGACGGGGAGAGACACAGTAGTGAACAGTTAGAGGAATTACAGAGTAATACACAGTCTGGTTAGACTAAAAGTCAGAGATATCAAAATTCTTCTAATGCCACAGCACAAAAGGCACTTCATAGTGTTATGCCTGCCATACGGTGGATGTGTTGAGCTCTTTTTGCACAGTTCCACTAAGATTCTCCATGTTTACCTGCCACTGTCAGCAGCCCTCCAGCGCGTTTTATGTTGGCTGCACTCGGGCCTACTGGCTAACTCAGCACTCCATCTACAGTTACTCTGTACTCTAGGCACTGGCATGGCACTATATTTTAGGCATTGGCCAATGTGTTGTCCATACAGACAGCACATTAGGTAGCACAAGGACAATAGGAGTGGTAAGAGATACATGAGACCATCAACAAGGCACCTCAGGATGGTAAGATGTTTTAAAGTTTATTCTTTTTAATTTCTAAACCTAAATTTTAAAATCCCTAAAAAATATTTCATAAAAGCCCCTTAACCATATTTTTAGGAGCCTTTGGATTTCTTAGAATTTGGAGTGGAAACACTAGGTGACCATATAGTCCCCAAAATGTTGATTTATGTCCTACAGCTAAAGGGAACAATCTGATATTATGACTAAGTTAGGGGACTTACTGCTGCTGTTTTTGCACTTTTTATTTTGCCTTTTCTATTAATTATGAATAGGTTTAAAACTGCCACACTGCAGTAACCAATTGTGGCCTGCTACTATAATGTTTAATTCATCCTGACATCACTTCATGCAGCTGTGACTTTCTGCAATAATCATGTGACAGGACATCATATGAATGTCATGTAATAATCACTTACAGCTGATGAATAGGAAGCCATAATAATAATGGCCAAGCCATGACAGAAATTGTTGGCATGAGATTACCTAATAATTGTTAGTGTTTAGCGCGAATATTTGTATTACAAATTTTTATCGCGAATATCAACACTTCGAGAATTCGAGAATATTTAGAATATAGTGCTATATATTCGTAATGACGAATCTTTTTTTTTTTTTTAACACAGTACACACCAGGTGATCATCCCTTCCTTCTTCTAGCTTGTGGGCCAATGAGAAGGCTTTGTCACAGCTTAGTAACATCCCTAGCAACTATTGAAAAGTTGTCTACCCCTTCTCTATATAAATTAAGACACTCCCCAGCAGGCATTTTGTGGAGTTTCATGGGAGAGAGAGAGGAGCTTGAATACTGTGCTGTGCTTTTTAAAATTACATTCCAAATCACATAAAAATATTCCAGATAGTTAGTGCTAGATAGTAATAGGGAATTGTGTAGCTGAATAGCTGATAGGGTCCAGTGCAGGGTGTAGTGTATAGCTAGTGTTAGATAGTATAGGTTATAGTGTGTGGCAGGAAAATAAATGTGCAATGTGCATTTGAGAGAGATTTCTCTGCTGTCCATACATACATGCTACAGAAATAGTGCTGTGATGTCACAACAATACTAAGTTCAACAATCAGTATTATGCTGTCAGACCTGATTAAAGGTGAATTGTATGTATTGCTATAAAGTATTCGAATCAATAGTGGCGATTTGCGCGATCTCGAATACTTTGAAAAACGTTATCTGCATATAAAGCTGTTATGACATGCATTGAATTTTAATCTAAAACAGGCACCAATAATTTCATCTATTACTCCACTACTAAGGAGTGAGGATCAAATTGTAGAGAAAACGCAACAAAACCGCAATAAGGATTGACAGATGGATTTATATATGTACACATATATTTTTATATATTTATTTTTAAAATAAATATTTATTTTTTATTTTAGAAATCACAAATTAATACATAATCCGATGTTGATCAAATCAGAGTACCGTATTTTTCGCTTTATAAGACGCACCTGATGATTAGACGCACCTAGATTTTTGAGGAGGAAAATAAGAAAAAAAAATTTTGAACCAAAAGGTGTGGTTTTGGAGGGGTTTTGAACTAATGGTGTGCTTTTGGAGGGGTTTTGAACTAATGGTGGTCTGTGGATGACGCACTGTTATGGGGGGACCTGTGGGTGACGCACTGTTATGGGGGGACCTGTGGGTGACGCACTGTTATGGGGGGACCTGTGGGTGACGCACTGTTATGGGGGGACCTGTGGGTGATGCACTGTTATGGGGGGACCTGTGGGTGACGCACTGTTATGGGGGGACCTGTGGGTGACGCACTGTTATGGGGGGACCTGTGGGTGACGCACTGTTATGGGGGACCTTTGGGTGACGCACTACTACGGGGGATGTAGCATCATATATAGCATCTTATGTAATGGGGGTCACTATTCACACAGGGACAATATACTGTGACACATATGATACTGTGACCAGCATAAGATGATCTTATGCTGGTCACAGTATCATGTGTCACAGTATATTGTCCCTGTGTGAATAGTGACCCCCATTACACCACAGGGCACACAGTAGACTTTATATGTAAAATCTTTTAATGGCTCTGCTTTCTTCTATACCAGTACTCACTATAAAAGCAGCAGTCCGGCCAGCACGTGACGTCACTCACTCAGTCAGTCACACTCCTGCCAGCTTCATTAATGAAGTGGGAGGAGCATGCCCGAGTGAGTGACGTCACACGCCAGCAGGACCGCTGCTTTCATAGTGAGTACTGGTATAGAAGAAAGCAGAGTGTAATGAAGCCGTTTTCATATGTAAAGTCTATAATTTTCAAGCAGTGTCTCTGCTTTAAACTAGGGCAATCCTCTGTAGTGCAACTCACTATGAAAGCGGCAGGCAGAGCGGCAGCGTAACCTCGCGATTCTCACTCATTAATGCTCCTCCCACTTCCTTCCCATGAATGAGTGAGAATCGCGAGGTTACGCTGCCGCTCTGCCTGCCGCTTTCATAGTGAGTTTCACTACAGAGGATTGCCCTAGTTTAAAGCAGAGACACTGCTTGAAGATTATAGACTTTACATGTGATAATTACCGTGAGCGGGGTCCTATGTATTACAGTACAGTGACTGCATCGGGCCCCGCCGCGAGTGTTGCCAGCCTCCGTCCCCTCCTCCCACCCCTCTAATACATTGCGGCTTGCGATGTATCAGCGTCAGCAAAGTAAACATGGCAGTGTTCGCTTTATAAGACGCACTGCCATTTTCCCCCCACTATTGGGGGGGGAAAGTGCGTCTTATGCAGCGAAAAATACGGCATAATATGACATTTATAAACATTATAACTAGATTATACAGATCAGTATAAGTTCACACCTAATATAATAGTAAATAGAGTTACGGCTGGTACCCTCACATATATTGAGAACGAAGCCAAGAAAGTAGATGAGGTCGCACTGTGCTGCCGCCCTCCATTCACTTCTATGTGAGAGGCGGGGATTAGCGCTTGGTGGTGGACATACCATGGGAAATGTGTCCTACAGCAACAGTGCTCCCCGCTCCGTTCTCGATATAGGTGCGGGTCCTACCAATGTTTACCCACACCTATCAGACAATGGGGACATATTCAAGTGAAATCCCCCCATTGTCTATGTGAATACCCCTTTAAAAACTGTATGTCCCTTGCGTGTCCCTTGTGGTAATCACACTAGTTATATTAGCGTCATCATGATTTCCCATGACCCGTTCTCTAGCATGATCTTAAACTCATGCAACTGCTCGGGCGTCATTGAGTCCATCAAACTGATCATGCTTAGCCCAAAATGGTAGTTTGGGCTGCGTTGAAACTCCGACTCCGCCCCCTCCCAGCGGCGAATCAAGTCAGCACCAAACTCCATCTGATGTTGGGCAAAACCTTCTAGAGCGTCGGAAACGACCTCTACAAGGTTCGCATAATCAGCTCGATTTGGCCTACCGGATCTCTGCCTGCTCACCAGGGCTCTCAAATTTTGACGAAAACCTAAGAGCCTCTGTTGAGCGGAGGGACCCGGCAGGGGACTCGGATTATCCTGAGCCGATGCATGAGGGATAGGAGGGCTGGCGCTGGCGATCTGTTCCGGTTCCGCCTCAGGAGGTTGGTCAGGCTCCCGAGTGCTGCTGGCACTTCTGTAGAAAAAAAAAAAGGAAAGTTAGGAATTGTTCTTTAAATAAAACATCCATGTTCTATGCTATGT
This sequence comes from Bufo bufo, assembly GCF_905171765.1. Classification (NCBI taxonomy): domain Eukaryota; kingdom Metazoa; phylum Chordata; class Amphibia; order Anura; family Bufonidae; genus Bufo; species Bufo bufo. The sequence continues at coordinate 185,360,905 of NC_053392.1, forward strand.
CTACCGTATACCATAGGGGGCTGGCCAAAACAGGGGAGCCAAACGCTCCGCTGTCTCAGACAGCCCCTTACAGTCAGACGGAGAAAACAGTTGTCCATCGGACTGTTGGGGGCTAGCCAAAACAGGGGAGCCAAACGCTCCGCTGTCTCAGACAGCCCCTTACAGTCAGACGGAGAGAAAAGTTGTCTATCTGACTGTAGGGGGCTGGCCAAAACAGGGGAGCCAAACGCTCCACTGTCTCAGACAGCCCCTTACATTCAGACGGAGAGAACAGTTGTCCATCTGACTGTGGGGGGCTGGCCAAAACAGGGGAGCCAAACGCTCCGCTGTCTCAGACAGCCCCTTACATTCAGATGGAGAGAACAGTTGTCCATCTGACTGTGGGAGGCTGGCCAAAACAGGGGAGCCAAACGCTCCGCTGTCTCAGACAGCCCCTTACACTCAGACGGAGAGAAAAGTTGTCCATCTGACTGTGGGGGGCTGGCCAAAACAGGGGAGCCAAACACTCAGCTGTCTCAGACAGCCCCTTACATTCAGACGGAGAGAACAGTTGTCCATCTGACTGTGGGGGGCTGGCCAAAACAGGGGAGCCAAACGCTACCCTGTCTCAGACAGCCCCTTTACAATTTATTTTTTGAACAGTTGTTATAAATATTTACCTTTTTGGTGCCATTGCCTTTCGTAGGAACCCCAGGGCCGCCGTATGGATGTAGGTGGCCCCTGAGGTTCCTCCGGAGCCACTCGGGGCCTGAACCTCCTTGTTGTAATCCCTCCTGAAGCGGTCCCGGATAGATCGCCAACGCGTTGTAACCAGTTTGACTATCGAAAAAAACAGTAAAAACTAAAATCAGCATGATGAAAGGAAAAGAACAATATTTTAAAGTATTAAAATACATATTGTCTTACTTACCATATTTCTCCTGAGCCGCCGCATATAGATCCCCCCAGGTCTCAAAAACTTCAGCACAGATGTCCCTCCAGAGCCGCTGGGTACGACGATGATCGGCGTGGTGGCGGTCGGAGTGGTCCCATAATGCTGGACGCGCCTCCACCAGTTGGATGAGGAGCAGGGTATCTATGCTCGGAACCCCGAACTCCTCATCTTCCCTGGTGGAGCCTACGGAACCCTGAAAAAAAGGAAATACAAAATTTAATGTAAATCCTAATACAAAATGCTAATTAAAACTACTTAATTCAATACTTACACGTCTACGACCGCCACGCTCATTCCCGCGGACTCTGGAGGCGACTGGGGGATCCTCGCTGGCGGCTCTAGGTGCAGATTGCTAAAAACAAATATTTTTTTTTTAGAAGACTGTACTTAAAAATTATAAAAAATTACGATATCTATATATATATATATATATATATATATACTTACTTCTTGACAGCCCCGGTCCGGGCTTGGTCCACCTCCCCTGGACGCTGGCGATTGGGCAGGTGAGCTGGCCATTGCTGGAGAGCCCTCCGCAGATGATGAAGACGAAATCTATAATAAGAGCACATACTGATTAATGCAACGAATCAAACAGTAAAAACTCCAAGTGTTGATTTTATACTCACCGGCCACTGAATACGCGGCGCCTTCTGGGTGGGTCACTCCAGTCAATGGTTGTCTTCTTTGAGGACATCTGTACGCAAGAGAATACCAGACAAAATGCAGATAACGTTAAAGGAACTTGTAGAGCACTATTTCCTCATATATCAACAAATTTCTTTTTCAATACTTACTTTTTAAAATATAGACCTGGGCTTGCCCACCGCAGATATTTTCTATTCTTTTTTTGGGAACGACCCTAATAATAAAATGATTAAAAAAATGAATCCGACAGGAGCCATAATCTCCCCCCCCCAACTGCCATAAACACCCCCAGAGACAGCAGCCCCGCATAGTGCCAGCAGCCCCCCACAATGACATCAGGCCCACAGTTCCAAACAACCTTCCCACAGTGCCCTCAGCCCCCCCAATGCCAGCAGCCCCACAGTTCCAGCCACAAACACCCCTGCAGTGCCAGCAGCAACCACAGTTCTAGCCACAAACACCCCTGCAGTGCCAGCAGACCCCACAGTTCCAGCCACAAAAAAAACCTGCAGTTCCAGAAGCACCGCACAGTTCCAGCCACAAACACCCCCGCAGTGCCAGAAGCACCGCACACTTCCAGCCACAAACACCCCCGCAATGTCAGAAGCACCGCACAGTTCCAGCCACAAAAAAAACTGCAGTTCCAGAAGCACCGCGCAGTTCCAGCCACAAACACCCCCGCAATGTCAGAAGCACCGCACAGTTCCAGCCACAAACACCCCCGCAATGTCAGAAGCACCGCACAGTTCCAGCCACAAACACCCCCGCAATGTCAGAAGCACCGCACAGTTCCAGCCACAAACACCCCCGCAGTGCCAGAAGCACCGCACAGTTCCAGCCACAAACACCCCCGCAATGTCAGAAGCACCGCACAGTTCCAGCCACAAAAAAAACTGCAGTTCCAGAAGCACCGCGCAGTTCCAGCCACAAACACCCCCGCAGTGCCAGCAGCAACCACAGCTTCAGCCACAAACATCATACCATTGCCAGCAGACCCCCCCCCCCAGTTCCAGCCACACACGCCCCCCCCAGTGCCAGAAGCCCCCCATAAAGGCAGCCCACACCACCAGTGCCAGCGGCTCCCACTGTTCCAGACACACACCCCTTCCCAAGTGCCAGCAGCCCCCCCACCCTAGAAATAGAGAGATAGATAGATAGATAGTAAAAAAAGAAAGATAGACAAACAGACAAAACTTCATACTTACCAGTCTCACCAAGTCGATAATCCAAAATGGCCGACGATGAGGGGGAGGGGGAGGAAGTTACTGGGCATGCGCAGAGACGTGAACGGTTTCTAACGTATCCGTGTCAAAGCGGAGCCAGGACAGACGGATCCGTCCCCATTGACTTCCATTGTAAGTCTGAACGGATCCGCACGCCTCCGCACGGCCAGGCGGACATCAAAACGCTGCAAGCTGCGTTCGGGTGTCCGCCTGCTGAGCGGAACGGAGGCTGAACGCTGCCAGACTGATGCATTCTGAGCGGATCCTTATCCACTCAGAATGCATTGGGGCAGTACGGGTCCGTTCGGGGCCGCTTGTGAGAGCCTTTGAACAGAAGTCACAAGCGGAGCCCCGAACGCTAGTGTGAAAGTAGCCTTACTTGGACTTTTAAAAGGAGTTACAGTTGCCCGTGCGGTTCGAAGTTTAGCATATAATCTAGATATCTTCACCTTCTCATTCTTCTGAGCGTCACAGTAATCAAAAAATAAATTCTCTCGTGGAAAAAAAAACAGCCCCTATTCCTAGAGGCTTCAAATGTGTGTTTTAAACGTGTATACATAAACAAATCTAATGGTGAACTATGAATAATACCAAATTCTCCAAGCGATTTAAAATGACCCCTATATAAAAGGTGAGACACCTTATTGATACCCCTATGTGACCAGTAACCAAAATCTGTGATTTCAAAAAATTCCACCAGTCCCCTGTTCTCCCACAGAGGGGTAAAAGCAAAAGGACTGGAGACTTTAAGAATCTCTTTCAGCTTATTCCATACCCTCTGTAGTGACCAAGGGATCAGCAAAGACTTCCTCAATCCCATATACCCAGTCTCCAAACATGCAAAAATATTGTCTATTGGTTTATCCAAAACTTTAGTCAAATACCGTAAAAGTAAACTCTCTTTCAAATAGCAACAATGCTGTATCTGTGCACATAAAAAATAACCTTGAAAAAAAGGAAGTGACAGCCCACTATCTCCCTCCGCCAACCAAAGATATCTCTGCCTTTATACGCACCCTCTTCCTTCCCCAAATTAGATCGTTAATCAGAATCTCCAGTCTGTGAAAGAAGATATCGTCCATCCAGATAGGGGAAGCACAAATCAGGAACAAGACAATAGGCAAAATAATCATCTTGATCAATGCTATTCGATCTGTCTGTGCCAATATCAATTTCTGCCAAGAGCTTATCTTGATCTTAACTTTATTCAGCACCGGGGCCAGATTAAGCTCATAGAACCTATTTATGGGAACCCCAATCTTAACCCCCAAATATTCCAAAGTATCTTTAGGGACCAGAACCCGGACTCCCCTCCCTTCATCTACAGCCTTCCGGTTCAGCGGGAGGAGCGATGACTTTGTCCAGTTAATCATATAACCAGATAATTTACCATAATTCTCTATTACCTCTATCACATAAGGAAGGATTTTCCATCCCTGATCCAGGAACAGAATCACATCATCGGCATATAAGCTTATTTTATCGCTCACTCCCGCTACCCCCAAACCGTCTATACGGCTATCTGAACGGATCCTACAAGCCAACGGTTCAATAAAGAAGGCGAAGAGGAGGGGAGACAAAGGACAACCTTGTCTCATCCCTCTCCGCATCATAACAGGTGGAGAACTGATGCCATTGATATTAATACTTGCAGCCGGCTGTTCATATAGCACTTGGGTCATTTCCAAAAATGAGTTCCCCAGGCCAAACTGAGACATAGTAGCCCACAAAAAAGGCCACTCCATCCTGTCAAACGCCTTTGCGGCATCTAAAGACAGGATGGAGTGGTCTATACTACCCCCAACAGAAAGGTTCAAATAAACCCTATATAAACTCATCTGTTTTTATATTTTTATATATTTAGATTTTATGGAGTTTTTATATTGTGATTATATACACAATTCTTATATGTATTTTATCTCATATGTATTTTATACTATATATGCAAGTTTATTATACATGGTATAGCAAAAGTCCAGTGTATGTGGGACTGCCCCTACAATCATTTATGTTGGACTCTTTGATCCAAACCCATTTTCAACATACATGGAATTGGATCCACGTTTTACTTCCCAACTCCTAATTAAAGACGCCCTATATAAAGGACTAGAAGACCGCAGTTCTGGAGCTACTGAGGAAGAGGCAAGTAGCCTCGAAACGCGTCTAATCCCCAGCTAACTGCGGCGTCTCTATCCTACACAACCGGTACCGGATTAAATAAGAACAAACTGTGCGCACAAAAAGTTCTTTGAAAAAAGGAAGAGACTATATCGTTATCACATAGGACCTGTGGTAACATAGAGCGTTTGCCTATACCGGCATAGGACCTACGGATCACCTGACCGGACACCTGACCTAGACGTCACTAAAGACACACCCATTGGATGACGTAACGGAAGGTCCTTGACTCCGCGATTTATCTGCTACACGTGTCTCCAGCGTCCCTGCAAACAACCAGTATCCCGCACCTCTTGGACTGGGTTTGGATATACACGTGAGTAGGCAGCTTCTGCCATCATCACCCACACGCCAGAGAGAAGGAGCGATAAGCGATTTTGTGTTGTATTGGGCACCAGAACTCTATACACATATTTGATTGAATGCTATTTTATTAAAAGCTATTTTACTGTATGCTGTTTTATTGAATACCACATATTTTAATATTAATGTTGTATTGCCTGTGTGCTGAATTAAATTGTTAGTATACACTCCAGAAAGTGGTTGTGCCTTTTCACCATTTTTCTTCATTCTATGACTTGTTACACTGGGTAGGTGACCCAGAGATTAGTGCACCCACTGCTATCTATCCACCGAAGCGTTGAGCCTTCCATTTTTTCCCCTTTGTAATCTAAAACAGTGCTGTAATGTACAATTACTTACCGTGATCAGGAGTTCTTCCTATCTCGAAAGTTGCTGCCAACCATTTTCATCACTTATGTAGCTAATAGTGCGTGCGTACGTGCGCGCGCATAATAGCGCAATCGAAAAAAATATCACGAATATTTGGCGAATATTTGCCCAAATGTTCGTGATATATCGCAAATTCGAATATTGCCCCTGCCGCTTATCACTAATAATTGTATCATTATTGTCAGTACTATCCTTCACCTCAGAAGTTGTCTTGATAGAGTTGCCATGGAAGAAGAAGATATTCATAGTGCTTCTATGTTTCTATGGTGTCACTAGTTTTACATAATAATTAACATTCAGAGCAAAATGGAAACTACAAGCCCTTATCAATGTTACAGATAAACCACAACATGATGGATTACAGCTGGGTTCATGTCCTTATGAATTGTCTACTCTTCAGGTTAGAAAGACATTGTTATAAATATGCTGCAGTCCTCCCTATACAATATCATTGTTTTTCACAGCTTCTTAAGTGGTTATATCCCAACTCTCAAGACACATGAACTCCAGTGACCTTCTATAGAAATGAATTGCATCTAATCTTACTTCAATCCTGTATTCTCAAAGTTCTCCTCAAGTACTATAGAAATGTGCAATGCACATATTCACCGCAGTTCACTTCACCTTAAAGAGCTTCACAATATATTCTGATGAATGATTTCCCAGCCATTTATATATACATATAGTGCATCATTGCTTATGAGTCAAACACAGTGTATGTTGTTGTGCTTTAGTACATTTGTCCATAGAACTACAGATGGGAAGTTGATTGTTGTGCTATAAATAACAAAGTAATAGAAGCACGGAAAAACGGTTATGGGCATTCTTTGAAAACAACTTAATTATTGTACATTTTAAAATTATTATTGAAGCCAAAATCTAACCAGAGAATATAGAGTTATTCCTTCACTGGTTTGTGTATAATAGTTTTGAATGAAACAATTCATACAGAAACATCACCTTATTGTGTACCTAACTGCACTTAAAAGGGTTATCCTAGGTTTAAGGGGCTGTCCAGCCGTTAATATTGATGACCTTTCCTCACCCCCACTGATCAGCTGTGAGATGAGAAGGCAGTTCTCCATGAAAGCGCTGCTTCCTGGTCTTCACACTATGCCTTGTTTTTTGTGGAGTGGTGGCATAGTGTAATTACAAGTACTTGCTTCATTCACTTGAATGGAGCGGGTACTTGTATTACACTGCACTTCCAAGACGAAAAGCAGTGTAATGATGAGGAAGCAGCACTCGCTTTGGAGCACCGCCTCCTCTTCAAACAGCTAATCAGCAGAGGTCCAGGGTGCCATACCCCCACCGATCAGATATTGATGATAGGTCATCAATATTAATGGATTGATAACCTCTTTAAAGACTGGGCCTATTTTCATTTTTGCATTTTCTTTTTCCTTACCACATTCCAATAACCATAACTTAAAAATTTCCATCCACATAGCCCTATGAAGGCTTAGTTTTTTCCGGACCAGATGCATTTTTAATGGTACCATTTAATTAACCATGTCTTGTATTGGAAAACAGGAAAAAATTCTTTGTATGGTAATATAAAAAATAAAAAATAAAAAAAAACACAATTGGGACTCCCAGGCTATGAGCTGTGCGCTACGATTGGCCAGCGCTGCAGCAAGCGACAACCCTAATCCAAAAACTCCGCCCCGTACAACAGAGGGAGCTACAGACACCGGAGCCTATACCGGGCGAACGGAGCGGCGCCCAGACATACTAGTAAGTGCAGGGGGACCCCTGGGCGCCGCTCTGCCCACTGATATAGTTAGTTTTTAGTTTTTAAACTAGTGAAAGGTCCTCTTTAACTAAGGCCTCAGTTCCAGCTGAAGAAAAACAGCCCCAAAGCATGATGCTGCCACCACCATGCTTCACTGTGGGTATGGTGTTCTTTTGGTGATGTGCAGTGTTGTTTTTGCGCCAAACATATCTTTTGGAATTATGGCCAAAAAGTTCAACTTTGGTTTCATCAGACCATAACACCTTTTCCCACATGCTTCAGATGTGTTTTTGTAAAATGTAGCCTGGCTTGGATGTTTTTCTTCGTAAGAAAAGGCTTTCGTCTTGCCACTCTACCCCATAGCCCAGATATATGAAGAATACGGGAGATTGTTGTCACATGTACCACACAGCCAGTACTTGCCAGATATTCCTACAGCTCCTTTAATGTTGCTGTAGGCCTCTTGGTAGCCTCCCAGACCATTTTTCTTCTCGTCTTTTCATCAATTTTGTAGGGATGTCCAGTTCTTGGTAATATCACTGTTGTGCCATATTTTCTACACTTGATGATGACTTCACTGTGTTCCATGGTATATCTAATGCCTTGGAAATTCTTTTGTACCCTTCTCCTGACTGATGCCTTTTAACAATGAGATCCCTCTGATGCTTTGGAAGCTCTCTGTGGACCATGGCTTTTTCTGTGGGATGCGACTAAGAAAATTTCAGGAAAGACCAACTAGAGCAGCTGAACGTTATTTGGGTTAATCAGAGGCACTTTAAATGATGGCAGGTGTATGCTGACTCCTATTTAACATGATTTTGAATGTGATTGCTAAATTCTGAACACAGCTACATCCCCAGTTATAAGAGGGTGTGCACACTTATGAAACCACATTATTTTAGTTTTTTTTGTTTTCTTCCCTCCACCTAAAAGATTTCAGTTTGTTTTTCAATTGAGTAGTACAGTTTATAGGTCACATTAACCACCTCCGGACCGCTGTACGCACAGACGCGTCCTGGAGGTGGTTGATTCATTCCGAGTGGACGCGCCGGCGCGTCCTCTCGCGATGGCCGAGATTTCCTGTGAACGCGCGCACACAGGCGCGCGCGCTCACAGGAACGGAAGTTAAGAAAGTGGATCTCCAGCCTGCCAGCGGCGTTCGTTCGCTGGCAGGCTGGAGATGTGATTTTTTTAACCCCTAACAGGTATATTAGACGCTGTTATGATAACAGCGTCTAATATACCTGCTACCTGGTCCTCGGGTGGTCCCCTTTGTTTGGATCGACCACCAGAGGACACAGGTAGCTCAGTAATATGTTGCACCAAGCACCACACTACACTACACCCCCCCCCGTCACTTATTAACCCCTTATTCACCCTTGATCACCCCTGATCACCCCATATAGACTCCCTGATCACCCCCCTGTCATTGATTACCCCCCTGTCATTGATCACACCCCTGTAAAGCTCCATTCAGACGTCCGCATGATTTTTACGGATCCACTGATAGATGGATCGGATCCGCAAAACGCACACGGACGTCTGAATGGAGCCTTACAGGGGCGTGATCAATGACTGTGGTGATCACCCCATATAGACTCCCTGATCACCCCCCTGTCATTGATTACCCCCCTGTCATTGATCAACCCCCTGTAAAGCTCCATTCAGACGTCCGCATGATTTTTACGGATCCACTGATAGATGGATCGGATCCGCAAAACGCACACGGACGTCTGAATGGAGCCTTACAGGGGCATGATCAATGACTGTGGTGATCACCCCATATAGACTCCCTGATCACCCCCCTGTCATTGATTACCCCCCTGTCATTGATCACCCCCCTGTAAAGCTCCATTCAGATGTCCGCATGATTTTTACGGATCCACTGATAGATGGATCAGATCCGCAAAACGCATACGGACGTCTGAATGGAACCTTACAGGGGAGTGATCAATGACTGTGGTGATCACCCCATATAGACTCCCTGATCACCCCCCTGTCATTGATTACCCCCCTGTCATTGATCAACCCCCTGTAAAGCTCCATTCAGACGTCCGCATGATTTTTACGGATCCACTGATAGATGGATCGGATCCGCAAAACGCACACGGACGTCTGAATGGAGCCTTACAGGGGCATGATCAATGACTGTGGTGATCACCCCATATAGACTCCCTGATCACCCCCCTGTCATTGATTACCCCCCTGTCATTGATCACCCCCCTGTAAAGCTCCATTCAGATGTCCGCATGATTTTTACGGATCCACTGATAGATGGATCGGATCCGCAAAACGCACACGGACGTCTGAATGGAGCCTTGAAGGGGCGTGATCAATGACTGTGGTGATCACCCCATATAGACTCCCTGATCACCCCCCTGTCATTGATCACCCCCCTGTCATTGATCACCCCCCTGTCATTGATCACCCCCCCTGTCATTGATCACCCCTCTGTAAGGCTCCATTCAGACATTTTTTTGGCCCAAGTTAGCGGAAATTATTTTTTTTTTCTTACAAAGTCTCATATTCCACTAACTTGTGTCAAAAAATTAAATCTCACATGAACTCACCATACCCCTCACGGAATCCAAATGCGTAAAATTTTTTAGACATTTATATTCCAGACTTCTTCTCACGCTTTAGGGCCCCTAGAATGCCAGGGCAGTATAAATACCCCACATGTGACCCCATTTCGGAAAGAAGACACCCCCAGGTATTCCGTGAGGGGCATATTGAGTCCATGAAAGATTGAAATTTTTGTCCCAAGTTAGCGGAAAGGGAGACTTTGTGAGAAAAAAATAAATAAAATCAATTTCCGCTAACTTGTGCCAAAAAAAAAAAATTTCTATGAACTCGCCATGCCCCTCATTGAATACCTTGGGGTGTCTTCTTTCCAAAATGGGGTCACATGTGGGGTATTTATACTGCCCTGGCATTCTAGGGGCCCTAAAGCGTGAGAAGAAGTCTGGGATCCAAATGTCTAAAAATGCCCTCATAAAAGGAATGTGGGCCCCTTTGCGCTTTTAGGCTGCAAAAAAGTGTCACACATCTGGTATCGCCGTACTCAGGAGAAGTTGAGGAATGTGTTTTGGGGTGTCATTTTACATATACCCATGCTGGGTGAGAGAAATATCTTGGCAAAAGACAACTTTTCCCATTTTTTTATACAAAGTTGGCATTTGACCAAGATATTTATCTCACCCAGCATGGGTATATGTAAAATGACACCCCAAAACACATTCCCCAACTTCTCCCGAGTACGGAGATACCACATGTGTGACACTTTTTTGCAGCCTAGGTGGGCAAAGGGGCCCACATTCCAAAGAGCACCTTTCGGATTTCACAGGTCATTTACCTACTTACCACACATTAGGGCCCCTGGAAAATGCCAGGGCAGTATAACTACCCCACAAGTGACCCCATTTTGGAAAGAAGACACCCCAAGGTATTCCGTGAGGGGCATGGCGAGTTCCTAGAATTTTTTATTTTTTGTCACAAGTTAGTGGAAAATGATGATTTTTATTTTATTTATTTTTTTCTTACAAAGTCTCATATTCCACTAACTTGTGACAAAAAATAAAAACTTCCATGAACTCACTATGCCCATCAGCGAATACCTTGGGGTGTCTTCTTTCCAAAATGGGGTCACTTGTGGGGTAGTTATACTGCCCTGGCATTCTAGGGGCCCAAATGTGTGGTAAGGAGTTTGAAATTAAATTCTGTAAAAAATGACAAGTGAAATCCGAAAGGTGCTCTTTGGAATATGGGCCCCTTTGCCCACCTAGGCTGCAAAAAAGTGTCACACATCTGGTATCTCTGTATTCAGGAGAAGTTGAGTAATGTGTTTTGGGGTGTCTTTTTACATATACCCATGCTGGGTGAGATAAATATCTTGGTCAAATGCCAACTTTGTATAAAAAAATGGGAAAAGTTGTCTTTTGCCAAGATATTTCTCTCACCCAGCATGGGTATATGTAAAATGACACCCCAAAACACATTCCCCAACTTCTCCCGAGTACGGAGATACCACATGTGTGGCACTTTTTTGCAACCTAGGTGGGCAAAGGGGCCCACATTCCAAAGAGCACCTTTCGGATTTCACAGGTCATTTACCTACTTACCACACATTTGGGCCCCTGGAAAATGCCAGGGCAGTATAACTACCCCACAAGTGACCCCATTTTGGAAAGAAGACACCCCAAGGTATTCCGTGAGGGGCATGGCGAGTTCCTAGAATTTTTTATTTTTTGTCACAAGTTAGTGGAAAATGATGATTTTTTTTATTTTATTTTTTCTTACAAAGTCTCATATTCCACTAACTTTTGACAAAAAATAAAAACTTCCATGAACTCACTATGCCCATCAGCGAATACATTGGGGTGTCTTCTTTCCAAAATGCGTCACTTGTGGGGTAGTTATACTGCCCTGGCATTCTAGGGGCCCAAATGTCTGGTAAGGAGTTTGAAATCAAATTCTGTAAAAAATGACCAGTGAAATCCGAAAGGTGCTCTTTGGAATATGGGCCCCTTTGCCCACCTAGGCTGCAAAAAAGTGTCACACATCTGGTATCTCCGTACTCAGGAGAAGTTGGGGAATGTGTTTTGGGGTGTCATTTTACATATACCCATGCTGGGTGAGAGAAATATCTTGGCAAAAGACAACTTTTCCCATTTTTTTTATACAAAGTTGGCATTTGACCAAGATATTTATCTCACCCAGCATGGGTATATGTAAAAAGACACCCCAAAACACATTCCTCAACTTCTCCTGAATACAGAGATACCAGATGTGTGACACTTTTTTGCAGCCTAGGTGGGCAAAGGGGCCCATATTCCAAAGAGCACCTTTCGGATTTCACTGGTCATTTTTTACAGAATTTGATTTCAAACTCCTTACCACACATTTGGGCCCCTAGAATGCCAGGGCAGTATAACTACCCCACAAGTGACCCCATTTTGGAAAGAAGAGACCCCAAGGTATTCCGTGATGGGCATAGTGAGTTCATAGAACTTTTTATTTTTTGTCACAAGTTAGTGGAATATGAGACTTTGTAAGGAAAAAAAAAAAAAAAAAAAAAAATCATCATTTTCCGCTAACTTGTGACAAAAAATAAAAAGTTCTATGAACTCACTATGCCCATCAGCGAATACCTTAGGGTGTCTACTTTCCGAAATGGGGTCATTTGTGGGGTGTTTGTACTGTCTGGGCATTGTAGAACCTCAGGAAACATGACAGGTGCTCAGAAAGTCAGAGCTGCTTCAAAAAGCGTAAATTCACATTTTTGTACCATAGTTTGTAAACGCTATAACTTTTACCCAAACCATTTTTTTTTTTTACCCAAACATTTTTTTTTTATCAAAGACATGTAGAACAATAAATTTAGAGCAAAATTTATATATGGATCTCGTTTTTTTTTGCAAAATTTTACAACTGAAAGTGAAAAATGTCATTTTTTTGCAAAAAAATCGTTAAATTTCGATTAATAACAAAAAAAGTAAAAATGTCAGCAGCAATGAAATACCACCAAATGAAAGCTCTATTAGTGAGAAGAAAAGGAGGTAAAATTCATTTGGGTGGTAAGTTGCATGACCGATCAATAAACGGTGAAAGTAGTGTAGGTCAGAAGTGTAAAAAGTGGCCTGGTCTTTCAGGGTGTTTAAGCACTGGGGGCTGAGGTGGTTAAGGGTGGAAAAAGTTCTGAAATGATTTATCTTTGTCTCATTTTTTTTTACCGCACAGAAACCTGACATTTTAACAGGGGTGTGTAGACTTTTTATATCCACTGGATAAAGATATAGATCCACAGTGAATGAGAGAACTGGATGGGTGTTTATAGCAGATCTTGATTAATACATTAGAAACAGCATTGGAGCGGAACTCAGAACCAGTAAAAGGTTACTATTACTTTGCTAGTGTATCAGAGTTGCGGCCTAGCAATGGCTGAACAAAGAACAACATAAACAAAGCAAGGATCGTTTGGAGCAAGAGCAGCAAAGCAAAATTTGTAGAGTAGACGTGAATAGGTCACTTTGGTCAAATAATATCCTGCCAGCAGAAGAAAACTTAGTAACAGTGTTAGCAGCACAGTCTATGACATAGTGTCCTCAAGCAAAAATAGTGCCCAGCAAATTGTGCTCCTGATAATATTAATGACCACTACCTTTGACAAGTGTATACTGTCCTTGACAGTGAGAGTGCCCAAACAGTGCTTCCAAAAATAATTTTGAGAAGCAGAGTACCCCTCAAAAGTAATAGTGCAGATAAAGTACCCCAAAAATAATTGTGCCATACAGATTGCCCCAACAATAAAAGTGCTCTTGTACAATGTCTCCAAAAGTATCTGAGCCAAATAAAATGCTGAGTAATAGCAGTCTTCATAATAATAGTGTTCCCAAATAGTAATATTATCCCCCCACACCGCAGTGCCCCTATAGCATTAGTGCTCGCCTATAATGCCTCAAAACTAAGTATACTATGGAGAGAAAAAATGTAATACTCACCAAACTTCCATTCTATGCTGCCTTCAGAAGTGCGGTGCAAGCCACAGGCCTCTTCCAGTGCACAGCCTCAGCTGCCTGCGGCTCAGCGAATGTAGGCACAATGATGACATTGTGGCATCTGTGCCATAAGTAGCTTATAAGGATGAACAGCAGGGCACGGAGCCCAAGGCATTCGCTGATCACTGGACCAAAAATCCAGGAAAAATACCATGCTAGTGATGGCGCTGCTAATGGTCTGAAATATACCACTACAACAAGAACCAGTGGTATCTGATAGTAGTTTGTTCTCTGCTACCCGTTGAAATAAACATGCACATTCTAACGATTATACATGTTTTTGTGGTGGAATCTGGTGAAATAGTTATCACCAAACAAATATTACATATACAGGGAGTGCAGAATTATTAGGCAAATGAGTATTTTGACCACATCATCCTCTTTATGCATGTTGTCTTACTCCAAGCTGTATAGGCTTGAAAGCCTACTACCAATTAAGCATATTAGGTGATGTGCATCTCTGTAATGAGAAGGGGTGTGGTCTAATGACATCAACACCCTATATTAGGTGTGCATAATTATTAGGCAACTTCCTTTCCTTTGGCAAAATGGGTCAAAAGAAGGACTTGACAGGCTCAGAAAAGTCAAAAATAGTGAGATATCCTGCAGAGGGATGCAGCACTCTTAAAATTGCAAATCTTCTGAAGCGTGATCATCGAACAATCAAGCGTTTCATTCAAAATAGTCAACAGGGTCGCAAGAAGCGTGTGGAAAAACCAAGGCGCAAAATAACTGCCCATGAACTGAGAAAAGTCAAGCGTGCAGCTGCCAAGATGCCACTTGCCACCAGTTTGGCCATATTTCAGAGCTGCAACATCACTGGAGTGCCCAAAAGCACAAGGTGTGCAATACTCAGAGACATGGCCAAGGTAAGAAAGGCTGAAAGACGACCACCACTGAACAAGACACACAAGCTGAAACGTCAAGACTGGGCCAAGAAATATCTCAAGACTGATTTTTCTAAGGTTTTATGGACTGATGAAATGAGAGTGAGTCTTGATGGGCCAGATGGATGGGCCCGTGGCTGGATAGGTAAAGGGCAGAGAGCTCCAGTCCGACTCAGACGCCAGCAAGGTGGAGGTGGAGTACTGGTTTGGGCTGGTATTATCAAAGATGAGCTTGTGGGGCCTTTTCGGGTTGAGGATGGAGTCAAGCTCAACTCCCAGTCCTACTGCCAGTTTCTGGAAGACACCTTCTTCAAGCAGTGGTACAGGAAGAAGTCTGCATCCTTTAAGAAAAACATGATTTTCATGCAGGACAATGCTCCATCACACGCGTCCAAGTACTCCACAGCGTGGCTGGCAAGAAAGGGTATAAAAGAAGAAAATCTAATGACATGGCCTCCTTGTTCACCTGATCTGAACCCCATTGAGAACCTGTGGTCCATCATCAAATGTGAGATTTACAAGGAGGGAAAACAGTACACCTCTCTGAACAGTGTCTGGGAGGCTTTGGTTGCTGCTGCACGCAATGTTGATGGTGAACAGATCAAAACACTGACAGAATCCATGGATGGCAGGCTTTTGAGTGTCCTTGCAAAGAAAGGTGGCTATATTGGTCACTGATTTGTTTTTGTTTTGTTTTTGAATGTCAGAAATGTATATTTGTGAATGTTGAGATGTTATATTGGTTTCACTGGTAAAAATAAATAATTGAAATGGGTATATATTTGTTTTTTGTTAAGTTGCCTAATAATTATGCACAGTAATAGTCACCTGCACACACAGATATCCCCCTAAAATAGCTAAAACTAAAAACAAACTAAAAACTACTTCCAAAAATATTCAGCTTTGATATTAATGAGTTTTTTGGGTTCATTGAGAACATGGTTGTTGTTCAATAATAAAATTAATCCTCAAAAATACAACTTGCCTAATAATTCTGCACTCCCTGTACAGCAGCAGTCTTTCCCACCACACACACCATGTAGTTGCATGGAGCCCCCAGCCTGTCAGACCGTGGGTCAGACAGTGTCACAACGCTCAACTGTATCTGCATCTCAGGATCGCTATTCCTGGTGACTGTCTGTTTAACACGAGGGTTGTGCTGGTGCGGCACACTGCGCATGATGCCAGAACGTGTTGGAGAGACATTGTGCAATCCTGCAGAGGCCTGAGACGGGAGGCAGGAGCGGAGCAGCAGTTCTATTTTGGCTCTGTTCTGCCTTGCGCTGCGTCTGTAAATGTTGAGTCTGTCTTTGTGGACGGTGGCCATTGACAATTTCCCGTAGCCATGACTTGCATCTGCAGAGTTTACAGTTTAGGCGTCTTATATTCCTTGCTTTTTCATCCTTCTCCCTACCTTCTAAAAACAAACTACCCTTAATATCCTGCCCAGTGTTTCCAAATACTGTCATATTAGGGCCATATACAGTATATAGTCCCAGTGAAAATATTTGTATCACACTGATAGAGGCAAAGCAGAGCCAGGTACGAGTCTAATGCCTGGATGCCAATAGAATAAAACAGTTTATTATGGACCCCAGAGTATGGAGCATGAGCATTCCATAGAGACACTGACTAAGGACTACTGTGCCTGAGTGATCACCTTGTCCCTGCAATCCCTGTGTTATCTGTGGTGTTACTTAGAACTGTAGGTGACAATAGAGTAGACCTTAGAGGGGTTATAAAAAGTGGCCCTCCAGCTGTTGCAAAACTATAACTCCCAGCATGCCCGGACAGCCTACAGCTAGCAGCCTACAGCAGTGAATGATGAGAGTTGTAGTTTTACAACAGCTGGAGGGCCGCAGGTTGAGCATCCCTGCTATAGGGTATAAAGATTGCCATCGGACCTATAAATAGGGTCTATCTGTTATCATGGCAACACATATAATCACATAAGCAGTTACTTACAGGGTTACTGCCCTATAAAGAGGGGAGATCTAGATTTAACTCTTTAGATGCTCACATAAAACTCATTTCATGTATAAATTAATTGCATTTTGGAAGTTGAGAAAGTAAAGTTCATACAGTTTATACAGTCAAGATCAGCTCGTATGGAGAATAAATTGCTTAGTTTACTTTAAAAGTCAAGAAATTCACCCTTGCACAAATAACCTTCATATGTAATCTGCACTTTAAGCAAGGACAGTGCTTCTAATCTCTGTAGGCCTGCAATGCTCCTATGGGAACAAAACAATAGAATGTTACTAAGCCTTTCAAGTCTCCGACGCTTGTGTGAGGATCCCCGAGGATAGCTAACCTATTTCTGGAATTCACTGGCATTCTGAAAATCTTCTAATGCTGCACAATTAAATTATCCTATACATAATATTGAACCAGCTCTTCACGTGATAAATCTTTGATTCTCCGCGCGTCTGCTTATTTCACATCCGTAATGAAATGCTGATATTTATTTATTGGATGGGTGACATTTTTCCGAGGAAGTAGATATTATAGATTCTGTAGGCTAAGGGGTCACTAATCATAATTATGGGCATGACCGAATAGCAAAATGTCTCCAGTAGATGTAATCTAGATAGGCAAAGCTTCAGCTATAGGAATGTCCACACGTATGCTGGATGAAGCTACGAAATATCTGTTGTGAAGAAAAGTGGAAGCTGTGAGCTGCTGGTACTGGATCCTGCTGTAGGTGGCAATCTTACACTGTCTAAAAGAAAAGAAAGCCAGGATGTATAGATGGAGATTTACAACACCACTGACTAATTTATGTGGTTCTCTTTAATATGTTGTGAAATATATTGCTTGATATATTGAGTGGGGATGGGGTATTATTTTGTGTCTAAAATGCAATAGTTTGATCATCGTAAGTTGAACGACAAAAGCCAATTAGTGCTTGTACTAAAACTCACATCGTAGGATCATCCCAGGGGACTATAATGTTAAATGAGCATAATCCCGAGACAATAAATGTTTGGGACATGAAACAATAGAACATTAGGATACCGATAATTGATGCCTTTTGAAATAACAGATTACAAATGAGAGAAATGGATCTGTTTGACTTTTTGACTGTTTTTTATGGGATACATTACATTTTGTTACACTTTTACTAAATTTTGTCAACAAAAGTACTATAGTACAGTGTATAAAAATTCTTACAAGTGGACAAATTATTTTAATATTTTGTACAGTAGTTGTTGACAGTGAAAGTAAAAAATGTCCATACATATTAGAGAAAGGCATACATAACACAGAAGAAGACTGTCAGGAGTTCTCCCAGCCAAATCACTATATAGAGCCGTGCTGGTGGACCTGTCAGTGTGACTGAAAGCCAAGCCAACCAGGTTTCTGACTCTGTGTCTAATCCCAGAACTAGGCAGGGGATTTAAGACTGCTGATTCCTAAATTATTTGCCTGTTAATACTGTATGTTCGTATCAGGCTGCATGTTGTGTGACTTTCTATTGACTTCTCTGGCGAAGTGACTTCTGGCTTGTTTTGGATTTACCCTGTGGCTCCTGTTCTTGCTTATAACCTTGGCTTGTCTCTAGATTAACCCCTCTGTAACTCTCTGGACATTGTCTAAGGTCTGCCACTAGTGTGCCTTATACCAGTTTTCTATTACTTACTACACAGATGTAACCGGGGTCCCTAACAGCAAAGTCCATCCAGTCTTGTGGCAGCTCTGGTGAGGAACCTAGAGGTAGCCTTAAAGGGGTTTTCTCAATATAGCAAATTACATTTATCATTTCGACAAAGTTAATACAAAGCACTTACTAATGTATTGTATTTGGAATGGGAGGGGGGGGGGGGGATTCTGCGCATACATGCCTATTTGTGCTCCCTACATGATAAATGCCATTTTCTGAACTGAAACAAATTCTTTAACTGCATGCTACCTGGAGTCTTGGAAGGCTGGTAGCAGTTTAGGGGTTCCCTGGCTATGTCCTGGACTAAGGTCCCTAACACAGTCTGCAGCCGGCCAGTAGTGCAGGGGCAACACGTGAGGTGCATGGTGGACCGATGAGGGGCCAAATAATAACACACAGTTCATCAGTTTACTCACGGTTAGCAGAAAGCCTCCTTGGGCTGGCAGCACAGTGTTGAGGTGGACAGCACAAAATCCTCCAGGGCACGCTCGGTGGTAGGGAAGCATCAGCCAAGATGGTGGTTGAGGTGCCCTTTATGTTAGGGGTGCTTAGGGTGCTTGTTGCGGCTGAGTCCCTTGATGGTTTTTGTCGTGATGCCAGTACCGTTAATGGTGGTACAATCATTAGTAGTAATAATGAGGTAGACACTGGTAAGATGCAACTCACAACTTTTACTGTTGATGACTTTGTTTGCAGCAGTACAAAATACAGTCTCTTGTTGGTATGAGAGATAATCTGCAATTCCACTGTTTCCAGGCTTTCTTAGGCTTGATTTGAGCTGTGGTTGGGGAGTACCGTATTCCTGTTGATGTGCTCAGTCCTATACCTTGTCCTTTCCTTCCAAGCTGAATATTAGGACAGGTAGCTACTCTGTTTCCCAGAAGTATGGTGTGGCTGCCGGAAGCTATAAGTCCTTCACCATGTGCAAAGGTGTCTGTAGCCCTCAATAATGGCTGTTATCACCGATGAATCGTTAGGAAGCTTGTTTTCTATTCCAGGGAGGCAAACTCTCTCCTACTGGTCAAGGATGCAAGTGTATAGTCCGGCCACAGAAGGAAAACGCTCTTCTGCGCCTTACACCTTGGTACTACCTCATGGCGAAGTTGGATCCACTCACTAATCTGTGGTGTGGAGTCTTCACTCTGCATTCTCTCCCACTAATCTAATCTGATCTCCTCAGATCTGCTCTAGACTCTGATCCATTCTCAACCCTGATCTCCACTGACTAACCAGGCCACTCTGATCTGCCTCACTAGGCCTGACCTAGGTATATATAGAACCTAAGTTTTATTCCCATCTAGTGGTGGGATGTATAAATTACACCTAATCTGCCTGGTAACAGGGATTTTTCAGGTAAATTGGTACAAAGTCACATAATACAGCATAATACCGTTTTTAGAGTAAAAAGTGCTTTTAAGCAGTGCCCACACACACGAAGTGGGACGCTGCAAGTCCATGTGGCATCAATGGATGCAGTAGCACCGAGGCTTGGAAGCCTGACCACACATTCAGGTTTTTTTTAATTCAGTTTTTGAGGCAAAAACCAGGAGTGAATTTGAAAAAAGAGGAGAAATGGTATCTGTCCTCAAAAACTGCATAAAAAACTCAAATGTGTACCATTCCCTTAGGGGGCCCATCAATTCTCTCTTCCTATATACAGTAAAGAGACCAGCACTGTGAAAACAGATAATATTTAGGGGCCCTATTATAGATATTTTTGCTTTGGGATGAGGAGCTTCATTTTTCATCCCTGGCTACCTGTATGTGCAAAAGAACAGTTGTAATTTTTGCTTATTAAACAGTTCTGCCCATTACAGCACTTCATCCTGGTGGGCAGTATGGCTCCTTCTATATTTGCTCAGTTACCTATGAGTGTGAGCTAATATATTACAGAGGATGACATATAAAATGAGGAGCCAAATCCTAAAGTAAATAAACTGAATTAGATAAGAATATATAGGGTCATTTATTAAGACCAGCAATTTAGACGTTGGTCTTAATACCCCTGCGCCAACGGTGGATGCTCCGAAATTATGTAGAGGTACAGGCCTCTACATAACTTGGGTGCATTATCCACTGGCGTACACCAATCTTGAATCTACACCAGCTCGTTGCTGGCGTAGATTTATGTCATTTTCTACTCAAAAAACTGGTGTAGAAAGTGATAAATGATATGGGCCTGCTGACCCACCCTCTTATATGCCCATGCCATGGCCCCCTTTTTAATCTCTGACGTGAGCAGCATGAAATGGTCAAAAGTCGCATTTTTACCTCTAATAACCTTTGCGCTAAAATCTGCAACAGATATATGCCAAAAAGTGTCGTATATATAATCATCAATGACCCCCATAGTGTTGAATAGGCATCACTTGGCCCACTATTTACAGCTATAGGGTAAGATGCCTGTTACAGGTATTATTGCCCTTGCAAATCATATCTGCTGTCTTGTCTATGTGTATTAGGGATGGTTTGTCTGCCATAATAAAGATGCCATATCCTATGCCTGAAGACATCATCTGTCTTCTGCTGTCATCGTTACTAACATCCCCTACCATCCAGGATCAGTTCAATGTTTTAAACATGTCCAAGCTTTCATTCTATTGACAAAGCACATGAATATATTCATCTTTTTGGATGCCATAGTCACATTGCTTTTACCACCATCTCATGTTTGCAAACCATATGTACTGAACAGGATTATTATACATACAACAAAAGCGCCATATAAACTAAATGCAGTCCTGGTTTCATGGTTTCATGTACCAGCAAGTTCTAAAATGGTGTCACTCATCCTAGGCTGAGACTAGGATGAGACAAGAATAATGTGTACAAAGTGCATTTTTTCCCTAACTTGTTTCAAGCTGTTGCCAACCTTGTACAGTTGTGAAAACGTCCATTGTCCATTCTCATGTTTTGGAGGAATCACTTCTAACTGTCCTGGTGTTCACCATCATAATTATGAACCAGGTTAGAAGCAAACAAGAATGTTTCTATTATTCCCTGCTACATCTTCTTCTTGTGCTCTGGAACTAAAAATAAAAAAATTGTAATGGCATGCACTGATTTCCATGCTGAATATGAGGATACATCAACGCGGGATGTAGAATACAGCAGAATAGTCTAATGTGTGTTTTGCATCAAATCCTTGGGTAAATATGCAGCAAAAACACCAAAAAAAAATGCAAGAATCACAAGCAAACTTTGCTGCAGAAATGGCTCTAAATTTCACCGTCTTCATTGCAAAATGAGAAATCCATGGTGAAAAAAATGTTAAATCTGCATCGCAAATTAAAGGCTATACACATGGGCAATTTTTTATTTTTTTTTAATTATTGCATTTTACTCATTTTGGGTTTAAAATCATTTTTGCAAATTGTCATTATTAAGAATGTTCAGCAGTTTTGAGATACAAGGGTTAAAAAACCATCTATTTACTCTGAGTCCTGTCAGATGAGAGCTTATATAGAGCTCTAATCTCTGATCTTCTGACCTCACTTTGATAAGAATTTAGCTATATTGAGTGTTTATGAGGTCAAGAGATCAGAGATAAGAGCTCTATATGTGCCCTTATCTGACACTACTTAGAGTAAGCAGAAAGTTATTTAACATTTAAATTCCTGAACATTGTTTTACAAAGAGCAATTGCAAAAATTATTTTTAGCCCAAAATGAGTAGAATTCAGTAGTTAAAAAAAAAATGCCCCTGAAAGTGTTCATAGCCTTTACTTTCCTTTCTACAGTAGATTAATTTTAGCTCACAAAAATCTGTGCTGGCACACCAATGGTGTATCTGCCATATGTGAAACCACCCTAAAGCTCTATAAGCCAACAGGCTCCACTGCTGACTGAAAATTCGGAAGGTTTTAGGTGCATTTGTACCTTACTAGTTCCCCCTTGGGAATGAGTATAAATGATGCACTAACTCAATTTGGTAAGTCTTTTTATAGGTAGATGAACCTGTCTTCTTACAGAGGTTCTTCAACTGGGTGCTCTACCAATCACAAGAATAGGGACCCTGTACTCCATGCCCCCCTACCCCAAAATGAATGGAGCAGCAGGCCGGGCATCCATACTGATGCTCTATTTATCTGTATGGGAGTTCTGAAAACAGCCAAGCACTGTACTCAGCTATCTTTGGAACTCCCATGGGTTGAATAGAGTGGAAGTGCACCTACTCAATCTGCCACTCCATTCATTTTGGAGGTCCCCATGGGGTATGGGTTCCCTGTTTTTGTGATCAGTGGGGGTTCCAGCGATAGGACCCCCATGGATCTAAAAAGCTACAATTGGAACAAGAAACTAACATGATGGAGAATAAGGGTTTTCACTAGATTACAAAAAAAACTTTTTACATCCAGTAACAATAAGTTAAAATGTATGGGTAAGTTCTAGAACCTGAAAGTATGGTGGTTTCTGTAACATTGAGTGTCTTTAAGGGGTGAGCACACAGGGGGTTTAACAGTAAAAAAAAAGCTAGCTAAATTGTCCATTGGTGAAGAATTAAGCAAAATGTACGGGGGGGGGGGTTATGTCTTTTATAAGAGAGGAAAGTGTAAAATATTGCATCTTACATGGTAGTGCAATGCATCCAAAGGCATATATAGCATTTTGTCTAGCTCTTGTGGTAGATGAACTTGTAGGAAAGTCTCCAACATCATGTCACTAATATTATGTCTTCCCTCTATCTGAAACAGAATCATTTAAAAACAGAACGTCTTTGTGTTTCCACCAAGTGCTAACCTACCCAAACCTAAAAATGTCAGTGTGACTGCTACGCAGCACATCTGATGTCTTGTTGTTGTGTTTGGCTCAGATTTTTCCTTCACCACCTGTAATCAGAACCCAAACCTTTATCCAACATTAACCCCCACATTCTATGTACTCAAATCCACTTCATGTGTGTACATAAACAAATACTGTCTGGAGGCTTTCTTTTGCAGTTTTACGTTTACTACCATCCACATAGCAGAAAGCCAGCACTGATGGGCTCACAAACCTTCTCACTTCAGCCCACTTCAGCTCTGGTAGCCAATTCTGCTGCTCCTACTAACGGCGGTGCTTAACAGATACACTGGCGAGCAAAAGGGTATTTTGAACATTTGACTTTCAGGCTCCATATCTCACCATCCACTACAGCTTTGAATGTGAGACTACCATAATTTTATAGACAATCTTGGCTATCTCATACATAAATTGGACTGAATCTATTTAGCATATGATTAGTTATACAGCTTTTTGTCATGTAACTGCATTGTTACTGTTTTGCTCCTGGTGGTGGAACAATCTTTTTCTTTTTGTATACTAAAAATTACAACCTATTCTCATATTCCCCAGTAGCTCAGTGTGTTATTAGGTTGATTGCCAGGCAAAAAGTCACTCTGGGCTCTGATTGGTTGCTTTGGACAACTGAGACAGATTTACTATCAGGCAGCTTGATTTGGATATATTGGAGGTAGGCTACTTTTTTGTGGGCCACCCTGTATTTATGTACTGTTCATTTGAGTCAGATTTTCAACAATGGCCCAGGTTTGCTTATGTGTCTGTGCCAAAAATCTGTCTAAAATGTGGTGCATCTAGGTTTCCTACATTTATTTCAATCATGTTTGTCAAGGGGATGGGACTTGGTTGAAAGGGGATGGGCTTCGCAGGAAAGAGGTGGATCTAAGGTGCACCAAAATTGTATACACCTAGAAAAAGGGCCAAAATTGTTACTCATCGGCAGGTGAAATTAAATGATAAACACCGAAAATAAATATCAAGCACACTGCATACACAGATTTATATGAAAACAAATGAATATTTTATTAAATATAAGTTAAAATTTACAAACATCTAATATGAAATCGACAAATCAGTCACATGGAGGAGCCACAACATAGGTCACATACACCGTAATGTAACAGCAGTGAATATAAGTATAAACCAAAATATGGTACTGCAAATAATACATAATAGTATACAGACCAAGAAGTGTGCGCTTGCAAAAACACCCAAACACGTGTTTCGTGTCAGCTTCCTCAGGGGAAATGTTTGCAGCGCCATATTTTGGTTTATACTTATGTTTTTTTTTAATGTTTTTTTTGCAATAAATTTTTAAAATGTTGCACTCCATTTGTAAAATTTGTTGCACAAAACATCTATGGATTTTCAGTATTAAGTCTAGACATATTTTTTTTTTCCAAAGGCTCCGTCAGTTTACAGACCACCAGGGGACTAGTGTAACTTGCAACTTTTTAGCGACAATTTAAAAAAAGTTTAAATTATGAATCTGACTAAAATGTAGCTCTGCCCCCAAGACATCTGACTGCCCCTTAGCAAATATAAACTGCTGGGCATGGCGCAAACCACACTAAAATATATAATTCATTTTCCACCAGTGCCTACTCCTTTGACAAAACAGGCAAAATCAGTCTTCTGGTACAGCCCATTTGATACATAACCCCCTTAAATAGGCAATTGAAAGATCCCCCAGATTTATCAGTGGCTTATGCTGGATGATAAATCTTAGACTGTCTAATCTAACTTTATACAACCTATTGGTTTGCTTACTTTGCAACAGAATATTGCTTCATAAATAGATCTAAAATGAGATACTACAAATCCTGCTGGCCCGCCTTCTTACATGCCCATGCCATGCCCCCTTTTCTTGGCATTGGTGTGAGCAGCATAAAGGGACAAAATCAGCGCCTAATATATGCCAAAAGGTGGCGTATATTGGTTGATAAATGACCCCCATAGTTTTTTTCAAGGATGCCCTAATTTGTATTGACAATCAGTAGATTAGGTTACACAGCTTTTAGGCTAGCACTCAGTTCTTTAGAGCAGACTAAGGAAGGCACCTTTCACATGGTCTGTATTTGGTCAGTATTTTGCATCATTATTTGTAAGTCAGAACCAGCAGTGAATCTACATAGAAAAAGTGTAATGGAAAGATTCGCACCTCTTCTGCATTTTGGACCCACTACTGTCTTTGGCTTACAAATGCTGATCATACAATACTACCATAATACTTTCAAGTCCCTCTGAAATGTGCAGAGATATTACTTCAAGAGCCATAAATGATATGCATTTCATAAATGTATGATATTAAGTCATGATAATAACAGGGAATTGTCCTTCCTTTGTCCACCTCTATAAATGTTAGATACTGCAACCTTTTTTAGTGGCAGTGTAAGCCATGCTGGGAAGAACATTAAAAAAAGCTAGCGGCTAAAACCATCAAATATGATGAGTTAACCTCATCAACCCTTATTTAGGTAAAAATGATGGATGAAGCTTGCAAGATGAGAGCGATTGCAAGAGCACAGTGCATAGGTATGTGTGAGTTTTAGCAAATAAATGCAAGTAGGATGGATTAAAATTGTATTTATTACATTTGCAATTTTATATTGCAATTTTACTGCAGATCATTTCAGGCAATGTATAGAGTACATTTTCGTCAAGAGTATAATTTCGTCAAGGATATTCTATTCTGTGGAAGAAGACAAGCTACTTTGAACTAACATGTAAACATACTCCATTTTCCTGTAAATTGGGCATTTTAGCTTCTTCATCTCCCAGAATTAAATACATTTCTGTCTTTGTAATTTACCATACTTTTATGATTTACAGCCACATGCTGATATCATGAGACAAAGTGTACTCTAGCACATTAAAATGTAAGATTTGTTACATATAAGCAATCCTGGTTGCTGATTTATTAAAAAGGTCATGGTGTTTCTTTTTTGGGCAAAAATGCTATGGACTGATGTATTAGGCTGCGTTCACACGAGCGTGTCCGGATTAGTTCCGGATGCGTCCCGGTGTGTTGCGGCAAACCCGCGCGAGTAGGAATGCAATTGCAGTCAGTTTTGACTGCAATTGCGTTCCGATGTTCAGTTTTTATCGCGCGTGTGCAATGTGTTTTGCACACGCGTGATAAAAAACCGACTGTGGTACCCAGACCCGAACTTCTTCACTGAAGTTCAGGTTTGGGTTCGGTGTTGTGTAGATGTTATTATTTTCCCTTATAACATGGTTATAAGGGAAAATAATAGCATTCTGAATACAGAATGCATAGTAGGTGATCAATTGAGGGTTAAAAAATATAAAAAAATTAACTCACCTTGTCCTCTTGTTCGCGTAGTTCTCCCATTCTTTAGTTCTTTAAAAAGATGAACTATGGGCTAAAGGACCTTTGGTGACGTCAGATCACATGCTCCAATCACAGGGTCCATCACCGCGGTGATGTACCATGTGATTGGAGCATGTGATCTGACGTCACCAAAGGTCCTTTAGCCCATAGTTCATCTTTCTAAAGAACTAAAGACCGGGAGAACTACGCGAACAAGAGGACAAGGTGAGTTAATTTTTTTTTATTTTTTAACCCTCAATTGATCACCTACTATGCATTCTGTATTCAGAATGCTATTATTTTCCCTTATAACCATGTTATAAGGGAAAATAATACAGTGAATAGACTGTCACCTAGCAACCGTGCGTGAAAATCGCACACCGCATCTGCTTGCGGATGCTTGCGATTTTCACGCAACCCCATTCACTTCTATGGGGCCTGCGTTGCGTGAAAAACGCAGAATATAGAGCATGCTGCGATTTTCACGCAACGCATAAGTGATGCGTGAAAATCATCGCTCATCTGAACAGCCCCATTGAAATAATTGGGTCCAGATTCAGTGCGGGTGCAATGCGTTCACCTACCGCATTGCACCCGCGCGGAAATCTCGCCCGTGTGAACGCAGCCTTAAAGTCTGCAGAGAAATATAAAAAGCATCTACACTTTTTTTTGTCATTCTGGTGGTGCTCTTGTAAGTTACCTGTGTTGTTTTTTTTTTGTTTATCAAAACACAGCAGGTTCACAGTATGGCTTTTTTTCTGGTATTTTACTATAGGTTTCATTATAGGACTTAAATAATGAGAAATAAAATGCAGGTTACAAAATGTAACAAAAAATAAATTAAAAAACACCACTTTAACTTTATGCCGTTTTATATGACTATGTGTGTGTGAAGGAGCTCTAAGTTTTCCCCTTAAAATATGAATAACCTAAACTCAGTTGCTGGTCAAAAACAAAGAACAGGACATATCTTTCCATAATACCTTACTGTATGTCTGTGTAGGCTCCACTCCCAGTTTTGGCCCACAATCACTGATAGAAGTCACTGATCAAACAACGGCCAAAGCACTTACTGTATGAAAGCGGGCAAACTTTTTACCACTTTTAGCAGGTTTACTTTGTGCACAGATGTTGTGCCAAAACTATATTGGCAAGTGCTGTTGCAATTTAAGTAGAGATGACCAAAGTTTTTAAAAATTCGATTTAGCAGCTTAGTGTAAGTTTGGCAAGAAATTTGATTCGTTACAAATAAATTTGTCACGAATTGCTATAAATCAGGTATACCCAGGCCACTCTGCCTTTATGGGCACAGGGAGCGGCTGTGCCGTGGGCGGGTTGCGACCATAGTGCAGTGAAGAACTGAAAGGTCAATTAGCCTGCTGCTGCCTAGTCAGTGTTCATTTTAAATGGTCACGCGGTACCTTTACTGTACCTTTAAACAGGGTCTGTTGCTGGTATGGGGTTTGGCTGATTAGGTGGGGGACAATATGCATATTATAGCTGTTCTGGCCTGCAATCTCCTGCAGGATATTTGACAGTAAACTCTGAATATTAATCAGCTCTGGCATACCCACTTCTCCAACCCCAGTGCTCTCTTGCTGTACAGGGGGAGCCGTTCTCCTGCCATATGCTTTTCCTCCTTTTCCACATCATCTAATCAGAGCCATGATTGTGTGGAGGCACAGGTCTGGAGAAGGGGAAAAAACTGCTGCACCGAAAGTTCCTAAGAGAACAGTGGCCTCCACAATTCTTAAATGGAAGACGTTTAGAGCAACCTCTTCCTATAGCTGACTGCCCCACCAAATTAAGTAATCAGGGGAAAATGGCCTTGGTAAGAGAGGTGACCAAGAACCCAATGGTCACTCCGGCTGAGCTTTAAAGATCCTGAGTGCAGATGGAAGAAACATTCAGAAGGTCAACCTTCACTGAAGCAGTCCATCAAAATGAGCTTTTTGCTGAATTGAGCAAAGTACAGAGATATTCTTAATGTTAACCTGATCCAGAGTGCTCTGGACCTCACACTGAGCCAAAGGTTTATCTTCCAACAAGACAATGACCCTAAGCACACAGTCAAGACAAGACAGTAGTGGCTTAGGGACAGCTCTTTGAAAGCCCTAGAGTGGCCCAGCCAGAGTCCTGACTTGACCCAATCGAATATCTCTGCAGAGACCTTAAAATGGCTGTCCACTGATGGTCCCCATCCAACCTGACAAAGTGTAAAAAGGATCTTTAGAGAAGAATCCCCAAATCCAGGTGTGAAAACCTTGTGGCCTTATATCAAAGAAGACCGGAGGCTGTAATCACTGCCAAAGGTGTTTCAACTTAGTAGTGAGTAAAGGGTCTTAAAACTTATGTCAGTGCAATATTTAAGTTTTTTGTAAGATTTCCGGCATTCTGTTTTCATTTTGTCATTTTGGAGTATTGAGTGCAGAATGGTGGGGAAAAACTTGATATTTTTGTATTTTAGCACAAGTCTGCAACATAATAAAATGTGAAAAAGTGAAACAGTCTGAAGACTTTCCTGACGCACTGTATACCAGTTTGTTGATGCAAATTTAACTAGAATTCTGTAATATATAGCTAAATCTTTCCTACTATGCCAAACAATTCTAATTTCCTTTTCATTACTCTACTCAGACAGGTGAATTATATAATACAAACGGTACATTCCTGATTGATGGATCGAAGGCCACTAGATCAGATTTGATAAGATATTGTGTGATATGTCATAATCTAAAAGGAACTATTCCTATTGAAAATTTCCTTTAAAGCAGGGATGCTCAACCAGCTGCCAGTTGTGTAAAACCACAACTCCCATCATTCACTGCTGTGGGCTGATAGCTGTAGGCTGTCCGGACATGCTGGGAGTTGTAGTTTTGCAACAGCTGGAGGGCCGCAGGTTGGGCATCCCTGCTTTAAAGGAAGGTCATGCAGAGGTGAAATTTCATGGGAATTATCATTGCATTATTGCCAATATAACTGAAGAAAATGTGTAATAAGAATCAATATAATAGCAGAAGTACATAAGGATCGAAATTTAGATATTTGTTACTACAAGCAGCTATGAAGTAATACCTACAGTCATCTGTGAACCTTGAAAATGAAACATTTTATGTGACGGTGATTAGTCCAGCAAGGCAGATTATATCACTCTGTGCAGAACCACACATCCCTTGTGCAAAGATTAATTTATAGTATGAGTGGTGATTGATGTGAGGATTAATGGAACAGTGGAATATAAGGCCTAAAGAAACTAGTACTAAACCTTATATAGAAATATACTGCCACAAAATCTTTGAATTATTGTGATTATAAATCACATTATATCAGACCAGGGTTAAGAAGGTGATGGGTTGTATACAGTGTAAAAAAATGAGACAAAGATAAATCATTTCAGAACTTTTTTCACCTTTAATGTGACCTATAAACTGTACCACTCAATTAAAAAAAAAACTGAAATCTTTTAGGTGGAGGGAAGAAAACAAAAAAACTAAAATAATGTGGTTGCATAAGTGTGCACACCCTCTTATAACTGGGGATGTATCTGTGTTCAGAATTAAGCAATCACATTCAAAATCATGTTAAATAGGAGTCAGCATACACCTGCCATCATTTAAAGTGCCTCTCATTAACCCCAAATAAAGTTCAGCTGCTCTAGTTGGTCTTTCCTGAAATTTTCTTTGTCGCATCCGACAGCAAAAGCCATGGTCCACAGAGAGCTTCCAAAGCATCAGAGGGATCTCATTGTTAAAAGGTGTCAGTCAGGAGAAGGGTACAAAAGTATTTCCAAGGCATTAGATATACCATGGAACACAGTGAAGACAGTCATCATCAAGTGGAGAAAATATGGCACAACAGTGACATCACCAAGAACTGGACGTCCCTCTAAAACTGATGAAAAGACGAGAAGAAAAATGGTCTGGGAGGCTACCAAGAGGCGTACAGCAACATTAAAGGAGCTGCAGGGATATTTGGCAAGTACTGGCTGTGTGGTGCATGTGACAACAATCTCCCGTACAGGGCCGATCCTACACGGGGTGCAGTGGGTGCCCCGCACCCCAGCGCTGTCACCCGAAAGGCGCCGAGCGCAGGGCCGGACTGGCCTGCCGGGATAGCGGGAAATTTCCCGGTGGGCCGGCAAGCCTGAGTGCCGCAAGGCCGCGGCCCTGGTGACAAGTGGGGGTGGCCGCGGCCGGCGGCAGGGCAGAGCAGGAGAT
Organism: Bufo bufo; assembly: GCF_905171765.1. NCBI lineage: Eukaryota > Metazoa > Chordata > Amphibia > Anura > Bufonidae > Bufo > Bufo bufo. The sequence goes on from NC_053392.1 coordinate 185,391,792, forward strand.
GAGCGCCTCCATTGCGGAAGCGCTCATCTCCATAGTCATCTGTATTGCCGTCCTCAGGACGGCAATACAGATGCCTGTGCTGCGGCAGAGGAGGGAGAGGTGTGTCCCCTCCTGTTCCTCTGATAGGCTGCCGGCTTAGTGCTGGCAGCCTATCAGAGGCCGGTGCAGGCGGCGCGATGACGTCATCGCGTCGCCTGAGCCGTATAGCGAGGGACACAGACGGAAGAGGTGGCCTGCATCGCATCGCATTGCTGGAGGTAAGTATAAGTGTATTATTTTTTTTTATTTTTTTATATAGGTACAATACTGGGCTGGCACATGATAAGGGGGGCTACTGGGCTGGCACATAAGGGGGGCTACTGGGCTGGCACATAAGGGGGGACTACTGGGCTGGCACATGATAAGGGGGGCTACTGGGCTGGCACATGATAAGGGGGGACTACTGGGCTGGCACATGATAAGGGGGGACTACTGGGCTGGCACATGATAAGGGGGGACTACTGGGCTGGCACATGATAAGGGGGGCTACTGGCACATGATATGGGGGGCTACTGGCACATGATATGGGGGCACTCTGGCTACTGGCACATGATATGGGGGCACTCTGGCTACTGGCACATGATAATGGGGGGGATCTGGCTACTGGCACATGATATGGGGGGGGGGGGGCTCTGGCTACTGGCACATGATAGGGGGGGGGGCTCTGGCTACTGGCACATGATAATGGGGGGCACTCTGGCTACTGGCACATGATATGGGGGCACTCTGGCTACTGGCACATGATAATGGGGGGATCTGGCTACTGGCACATGATATGGGGGGGGGGCTCTGGCTACTGGCACATGATAAGGGGGGGGGCTCTGGCTACTGGCACATGATAAGGGGGGGCACTCTGGCTACTGGCACATGATATGGGGGCACTCTGGCTACTGGCACATGATAATGGGGGGGATCTGGCTACTGGCACATGATATGGGGGGGGCTCTGGCTACTGGCACATGATAAGGGGGGGGGGCTCTGGCTACTGGCCCATGATATGGGGGGCTACTGGCACATGATGAGGGGGGCTACTGGCACATGATAAGGGGGCTACTGGCACATGATAAGGGGGTCTACTGGCACATGATAAGGGGGGCTACTGGCACATAGGGGGGCTACTGGCACATAAGGGGGGCTACTGGCACATGATATGGGGGGCTCTGGCTACTGGCACATGATATGGGGGGGCTCTGGCTACTGGCACATGACATTTATTTTGACTTGTCAAAGCCGTTGACTAAGTTATTGTCAAAGCAAATTGGTGGGGCTGAAGTTGGGGGCTGAAGTTGTTGCCATAGAAACATTGTAAAGGGGAGGAGTTAGTAAGATAACCACGCCCATGTGGGGGCGCCAGAAATATTTCTGCACCCAGGCGCCTGTGACCCTAGGATCGGCCCTGCTCCCGTATTCTTCATATGTCTGGGCTAAGGGATAGAGTGGCAAGACGAAAGCCTTTTGTTACGAAGAAAAACATCCAAGCCAGGCTACATTTTGCAAAAACACATCTGAAGTCTCCCAAAAGCATGTGGGAAAAGGTGTTATGGTCTGATAAAACCAAGGTTGAACTTTTTGGCCATAATTGGCGCAAAAACAACACTGCACATCACCAAAAGAACACCATACCCAGTGAAGCATGGTGGTGGCAGCATCATGCTTTGGGGCTGTTTTTCTTCAGCTGGAACTGGGGCCTTAGTTAAGCTAAAGGGAATTATGAACAGTTCCAAATACCAGTCAGTATTGGCACAAAACCTTCAGGCTTCTGCTAGAAAGCTGAACATGAAGAGGAACTTCATCTTTCAGCAAGACAACAACCCAAAGCATACATCCAAATCAACAAAGGAATGGCTTCACCAGAAGAAGATTAAAGTTTTCGAATGGCCCAGCCAGAGCCTAGACCTGAATCTGTGCACACGAGATGCCCTCGCAATCTTACAGATTTGGAGTGTTTTTGCAAAGAAGAGTGGGCAAATCTTGCCAAGTCAAAATGTGCCATGCTGATAGACTCATACCCAAAAAGACTGAGTGCTGTAATAAAATCAAAAGGTGCTTTAACAAAGTATTAGTTTAAGGGTGTGCACACTTATATGCAACCATATTATTTTATTTTTATATTTTTTCTTCCCTCTACCTAAAATATTTCAGTTTGTTTTTCAACGGAATTGTACAGTTTATAGGTCACATTAAAGGTGGAAAAAGTTTTGAAATGATTTATCTTTGTCTAATTTTTATTACATCACAGAAACCTGACATTTTAACAGGGGTGTGTAGACTTTTTATATCCACTGTACATGGTATTTAAACCCTAGAGAATGTGCACAGTTGGTAGAAGTAGAGTTGGTAGACAAAATTTTACACGTTTCCGATATGCACATTTGTGATACCCTTTCACAACCAATGGAGAAGACTTAGTAATAATAAAAGTGATTATTAGTGGTACAAGAGGCCCTCCACATAAATCCATTGATCCATTTAAAGTGTTCCTAAACCTTCACACACTTTATTAAAACCTGTTGTGATGAGAATAATTTTTGTAATGCACTTTATTATTATTTTTTTTACTCTTGCTGGTGAAATAGGCACCTGGCACTATGTACTGGAGTATGGATTCCCCTCTGGCCACACTGAGTGCTGTACAGGCCGGAGCATTACTGCTCCTACCTGTTCCAGCACTGCTCTCGTAAAGCTGTATTTCAGTCTGTGACCGGAACTTCTGTAGGTGTTTGACCCATAACCTTTGCCAACTCCCAGGTAAAATCCATAGCCTTCTTACCATGTTGGTACAGGCTATAAGCAGAGCGGAGTTAGCGGAGGGCTCTGCCTGTGCCAGCTCTTCCAAATCCTTAAATGCTATGGATTTTACCAAGGAGCTGGCAGAGGTGGTGGGTCAAACAGCTACAGAGGTTTTGGTCACAGACTAAAATATATGATAGCTGTTTGAGCTAAAAACACTTCCAGACCCATGTATTCCAGCCAGGATTTAGAAGAGCAGTGCTAGTACAGACAGGGCAGCAGTGTGGCCAGAGGGCAATCCACACTCCTGTACACAGCCATGTATAAGAGCATGGATTCTAAAGCTCAATAGGCACCTGAACTTCAGGCACCCATTTCTCTATGAAAAGCAAAAAAAAAAAAATTCAAGACTATGTACACCATTGGAATCAATTTGTTTATTTTTGCATTTAACTTATTTTTGACTAAATATCATATTTTCAATTGGCCTTTATTAAACATTTTGAGCTGTTCAGTCACAAAGGGTCAACTGTTTTTCTAAGGCTTCATGCACACGTCCGTTGTTCTGGTCCGCATCTGAGCCACAGTTTTTGCGGCTCGGGTGCGGACCCATTCACTTCAATGCGGCCGCAAAAGATGCGGACAGCACTCTGTGTGCTGTCCGCATCCGTTGCTCCGTTCCGTGGCCCCGCAACGAAAATATAACCTGTCCTATTCTTGTCCGTTTTGCGGACAAGAATAGGCATTTCTACAATGGGCCGCCTTTTCCATTCCACAAATTGCGGAAGGCACACGGGCGGCTTCCGTGTTTTGCTCCTCAGATGACGGAAATGACAAAAAATCCACAGGCAGCTAGTAGAGCATGTCAGCTCTGTACACAAAAAAGGATTCCATATTGTTAACAAAGACCAATTGAAAAAGTGATCTTTAGGTCAAAATAAGTACTGTATAATGCAATGATAAAAAAAATTGCCCCCAAAGATGCGCATAGCCCTTAACACCTTCAGGACCTTGGACGAGAATGCTCGTCCTAACTTGCAGGTTCCGTACTTCAAGCACTAGGACGAGCATTCTCGTCCTGCAGTTAAACTGTCACTCTGAGTAAACACACAGTGACAGGACAGTGACAACTGCTGTCACAGACAGCTGATTGGTCACAACACCTATGAAAGAGACAGTCCCAGCTGTTTCCGTCTGACAATCGCTGTGATTGGTCAGTCAATCCAGACTGACCAATCACAGCTAAAGGCGCCTATTTCAACTCCGATCTTCACAGTAATTACTGTGACAGTGCTGAGGAGATCAAAAATGTATGCTATAAATCTTTAGTGGTACACTCCTAATTGCTGAGGAGATGGCAGCTGCATCCTGACAACATTTCATTGTATTGTACATTGTATTACATTGTATTGTACAGTGACAATAAAGGCATCTTATCTACATTCCCCCTCAACCCCCATTTGCAGCACTGAGGAGATCGGAGCTGCTTGTAATTCTCAAGTCTCCAGTGCTGAGGAGATTGGAGCTGTGGATTAGCCTGCCCTACCCCCTCAGCTGCAGAGTTAACCCCATCAGCTGCACTTAGTCCCCTCAGACACCCATACCACTTCCCTAGTGCTGTGTGACCTGTGAATGAAAGGCAGGAAGCTGTAAGTGTATTACAGTGAGTTATACACTTACAGCCAAGGCATTACAATACAGAAGTATTGTAATGCGTTGTAAAGGGGATCAGACCCCAAAAAGTTGAAGTCCCAGAGTGGGACAAAAAATAAAGTGAAAAAAGGAGTTAAAAACATAAACTTTTACAAATAAATTAAAAGTTTCAAGTAAAAAAAAAAGCGTCCTTTTCCCAAAATAAAGTTTAAAATTTTTTGTAAAAAATAGGAAAAAAAAGAAAAGTAGACATATTAGGTATCGCTGCGTCCATATCAACCGGCTCTATAAAATCACATGAGCTAAACTCTCAGATGAACACTGTAAAAAAAAAAAAAAAAACTGTGCTAAAAAACATTTTCTGTCACCTTTCATCACTAAGGCCCCTTTCACACGAGCGTGACAGATTAGCTCCGGATGCGTTCAGGGTGCGTTCAGTGAAACTCGCACTATTTTGCAAGCAAGTTCAGTCAGTTTTGTTCAGTTTTTTCCGCGCGGGTGCAATGCGTTTTGATGCGTTTTTCACGCGCGTGATAAAAAACTGAAGGTTTACAAACAACATCTCTTAGCAACCATCAGTCGAAAAACGCATCGCAACCGCACTTGCTTGAGGATGCAATGCGTTTTTCACGCAGCCCCATTCACTTCTATGGGGCCAGTGGTGTACCTACCGTATAGGCAGACCACGCAGCTGCTATGGGGCCTGTGGCATGGGGGGCCCGGAGCGCATGTAAGGCCCCGCCACCTACATCTGCAGACAATTTATTGGGCATTGAGGCACACCCACTTGTCCTCCATTCAGACCTGGCCGGGCCAGGGGTGGGTAGTGGGCGGAGTTATGGGGTCCAAATCAGATTCTTGCTATGGGGCCAATGATTTCTATGTACGCCCCTGTATTGTGTTAAATGTAAAAAAAAAAAAAGTATGCATATTAGGTATTACCATGTCCATAACAACCTGCTCTATAAAAATACCACATGAACACAGTAAAAAAAATAAAGTAAAAACCGTGTCAAAAAAAGCTATTTTTTTGTCACCTTACATCACAAAAAGTGTAATACCAAGCGATAAAAAGTCATACGCACCCCAAAATCATACCAATCAAACCGTCATCTCATCCCGCAGAAAATGAGACCCTACCTAAGACAATCCCCTAAAAATAAAGAAACTATGGCTCTCAGAATACGGAAACCCTAAAACATCATTTTTTTGTTTAAAAAATGCTGTTACTGTGTAAAACTTAACCACTTCAGCCCCCAGTGCTTAAACACCCTGAAAGACCAGGCCACTTTTTACACTTCTGACCTACACTACTTTCACCATTTATTGCTCGGTCATGCAACTTACCACCCAAATGAATTTTACCTCCTTTTCTTCTCACTAATAGAGCTTTCATTTGGTGGTATTTCTTTGCTGCTGACATTTTTACTTTTTTTGTTATTAATCGAAATTTAACGATTTTTTTGCAAAAAAATGACATTTTTCACTTTCAGTTGTCAAATTTTGCAAAAAAAACTACATCCATATATAAATTTTGCTCTAAATTTATTGTTCTACATGTCTTTGATAAAAAAAAAATGTTTGGGTAAAAAAAAAATGGTTTGGGTAAAAGTTATAGCGTTTACAAACTATGGTACAAAAATGTGAATTTCCGCTTTTTGAAGCAGCTCTGACTTTCTGAGCACCTGTCATGTTTCCTGAGGTTCTACAATGCCCAGACAGTACAAACACCCCACAAATGACCCCATTTCGGAAAGTAGACACCCTAAGGTATTCACTGATGGGCATAGTGAGTTCATAGAACTTTTTATTTTTTGTCACAAGTTAGCGGAAAATGATGATTTTTTTTTTTTCTTACAAAGTCTCATATTCCACTAACTTGTGACAAAAAATAAAAACTTCCATGAACTCACTATGCCCATCAGCGAATACCTTGGGGTCTCTTCTTTCCAAAATGGGGTCACTTGTGGGGTAGTTATACTGCCCTGGCATTCTAGGGGCCCAAATGTGTGGTAAGGAGTTTGAAATCAAATTCAGTAAAAAATGACCTGTGAAATCCGAAAGGTGCTCTTTGGAATGTAGGCCCCTTTGCCCACCTAGGCTGCAATAAAGTGTCACACATCTGGTATCCCCGTACTCAGGAGAAGTTGAGGAATGTGTTTTGGGGTGTCTTTTTACATATACCCATGCTGGGTGAGAGAAATATCTTGGTCAAATGCCAACTTTGTATAAAAAAATGGGAAAAGTTGTCTTTTGCCAAGATATTTCTCTCACCCAGTATGGGTATATATAAAATGACACCCCAAAACACATTCCCCACCTTCTCCTGAGTACGGAGATACCAGATGTGTGACACTTTTTTGCAGCCTAGGTGGGCAAAGGGGCCCATATTCCAAAGAGCACCTTTCGGATTTCACAGGTCATTTTTTACAGAATTTGATTTCAAACTCCTTACCACACATTTGGGCCCCTAGAATGCCAGGGCAGTATAACTACCCCACAAGTGACCCCATTTTGGAAAGAAGACACCCCAAGGTATTCCGTGAGGGGCATGGCGAGTTCCTAGAATTTTTTATTTTTTGTCACAAGTTAGTGGAAAATGATGTTTTTTTTTTTTGTTTGTTTTTTCATACAAAGTCTCATATTCCACTAACTTGTGACAAAAAATAAAAACTTCCATGAACTCACTATGCCCATCAGCGAATACCTTGGGGTCTCTTCTTTCCAAAATGGGGTCACTTGTGGGGTAGTTATACTGCCCTGGCATTCTAGGGGCCCAAATGTGTGGTAAGGAGTTTGAAATCAAATTCAGTAAAAAATGACCTGTGAAATCCGAAAGGTGCTCTTTGGAATGTGGGCCCCTTTGCCCACCTAGGCTGCAAAAAAGTGTCACACATCTGGTATCCCCGTACTCAGGAGAAGTTGAGGAATGTATTTTGGGGTGTCTTTTTACATATACCCATGCTGGGTGAGAGAAATATCTTGGTCAAATGCCAACTTTGTATAAAAAAATTGGAAAAGTTGTCTTTTGCCAAGATATTTCTCTCACCCAGCATGGGTATATGTAAAATGACACCCCAAAACACATTCCCCACCTTCTCCTGAGTACGGAGATACCAGATGTGTGACACTTTTTTGCAGCCTAGGTGGGCAAAGGGGCCCATATTCCAAAGAGCACCTTTCGGATTTCACAGGTCATTTTTTACAGAATTTGATTTCAAACTCCTTACCACACATTTGGGCCCCTAGAATGCCAGGGCAGTATAACTACCCCACAAGTGACCCCATTTTGGAAAGAAGAGACCCCAAGGTATTCGCTGATGGGCATAGTGAGTTCATGGAAATTTATATTTTTTGTCACAAGTTAGTGGAATATGAGACTTTGTATGAAAAAAAAAATAATAAAAATCATCATTTCCCACTAACTTGTGACAAAAAATAAAAAATTCGAGGAACTCGCCATGCCCCTCACGGAATACCTTGGGGTGTCTTCTTTCCAAAATGGGGTCACTTGTGGGGTAGTTATACTGCCCTGGCATTTTCCAGGGGCCCTAATGTCTGGTAAGTAGGTAAATGACCTGTGAAATCCGAAAGGTGCTCTTTGGAATGTGGGCCCCTTTGCCCACCTAGGCTGCAAAAAAGTGTCACACATCTGGTATCTCCGTACTCAGGAGAAGGTGGGGAATGTGTTTTGGGGTGTCATTTTACATATACCCATGCTGGGTGAGAGAAATATCTTGGCAAAAGACAACTTTTCCCATTTTTTTTATACTAACTTGGCATTTGACCAAGATATTTATCTCACCCAGCATGGGTATATGTAAAATGACACCCCAAAACATATTCCCCAACTTCTGCTGAATACGGAGATACCACATGTGTGACACTTTCTTGCAGCCTAGGTGGGCAAAGGTGCCCAAATTCCTTTTAGGAGGGCATTTTTAGACATTTGGATACCAGACTTCTTCTCACGCTTTGGGGCCCATAAAATGCCAGGGCAGTATAAATACCCCACATGTGACCCCATTTTGGAAAGAAGACACCCCAAGGTATTCAATGAGGGGCATGGCGAGTTCATTGAAAAAAAATTTTTTGGGCACAAGTTAGCGGAAATTGATTTTTTTGATTTTGTTCTCACAAAGTCTCCCTTTCCGCTAACTTGGGACAAAAATTTCAATCTTTCATGGACTCAATAAGCCCCTCAGCGAATACCTTGGGGTGTCTTCTTTCCAAAATGGTGTTATTTGTGGGGTGTTTGTACTGCCCTGGCATTTGAGGGTCTCCGCAATCATTACATGTATGCCCAGCATTAGGAGTTTCTGCTATTCTCCTTATATTGAGCATACGGGTAATGAGATTTTTTTTTTCCGTTCAGCCTCTGGGCTGAAAGAAAAAAATGAACGGCACAGATTTCTTCATTCGCATCGATCAATGTGGATGAAAAAATCTCTGCCAAAAAAAGAAAAAGGAGGGGAAAGGCGTCTGCCAGGACATAGGAGCTCCGCCCAACATCCATACCCACTTCAGCTCGCATGCCCTGGCAAACCAGATTTCTCCATTCACATCAATCGATGTGGATGAATAAATCATTGCCGGGATTTTTTTTTTTATATGTACAAAGTGTTTGCCAAAGTATATGAACACCGCCACCTCCTCAGCTCATATGCCTCGGCAAACGTATCTTTTACTGCAGAGGAGAAATCTCGTCTTGCAGCGCCGCATACACCGACTTGCGTGTAATCTGACAGCAGCGCAATGCTTCTGTCCGAATGCACATCAGTGCTGCAGCTGGTCGATCGGTTGGTCCACCTGAAAGGTAAAAAAAACAAAACAAAAAAGAAAAAACCAGGCCGCAAAGCAATAACTTTATTAACTGTTGAACAGAACATAGAAACTTTTTTTAAACTTTTTTAACTGAACGTTTAACTTTTTTACTTACCGGTATTTTTTTTTTGTTTAGTTTTTTTTACCTTTATAGAACAAACCTCTCCTTCCCCATGGGACAATGTGCAAAGCGCAAATCGCCCAAAGATGTGGCGAAGTACGTTATGCACTTTATCCCAGGTGAAAGGAGAGGTTTGCAGCAGCTGTGAGTGAATGGGCCCTAATAGCCCTGTGTGCCTGTCCTGGTGAGATGTGATCCCTATGCTAGGTGTACCTGTGTGTGGTACTTCCGGAAACACTCTCCATAGCATAGGGCAGGGTGGTCAGCACAGTCAGGACAGAAATAGCGGGTGTCACGCCTTATTCCACTCCTGCTACAGACACGACATCTTTTTCGGGGTGACGGTTGGGTTGAGGTACCAGGAACGACACTGGGGAAATGTCGCTCGTGTAGACGGCTAACTACACTGGTGGATGGGGCCACGGAACCTCCTGGGTAAAGGAGGTTCTCGATGATCTCTTCCTAGAATTTGAGGAAGGATCCTGTTCTCCCAGCCTTACTGTAGAGAACAAAACTATTGTAGAGCGCCAATTGAATTAAATATACAGACACCTTCTTATACCAGCGTCTGGTTCTGCGGGAAACTAAATACGGAGACAACATCTGGTCATTGAAGTCCACCCCTCCCATGAGCGCATTATAGTCGTGGACACAGAGGGGCTTTTCAATGACACGGGTTGCTCGCTCAATTTGGATTGTCGTGTCTGCGTGAATGGAGGAGAGCATGTAAACGTCACACTTGTCTCTCCATTTCACCGCGAGCAGTTCTTCGTTACACAAGGCAGCCCTCTGCCCCCTTGCAAGACGGGTGGTTACAAGCCGTTGGGGGAAGCCCACGCGACTAGTTCGCGCGGTGCCACAGGCGCAAATCCGTTCTAGAAACAAATGCCTAAAGAGGGCCACACTTGTGTAGAAATTGTACACATAAAGATGGTACCCCTTGCTGAATAAGGGTGACACCAAGTCCCAGACTGTCTTCCCACTGCTCCCCAGGTAGTCAGGGTAACCGACCGGCTCCAGGGTCTGATCTTTTCCCTCATAGATCCGAAATTTGTGGGTATAGCCTGTGGCCCTTTCACAGAGCTTATACAATTTGACCCCATACCGGGCACGCTTGCTTGGGATGTATTGTTTGAAGCCAAGGCGCCCGGTAAAATGTATAAGGGACTCGTCTACGCAGATGTTTTGCTCAGGGGTATACAAATCTGCAAATTTCAGGTTGAAATGGTCTATGAGGGGCCGAATTTTGTGGAGCCGGTCAAAAGCAGGGTGGCCTCTGGGACGGGAGGTGGTGTTGTCGCTAAAGTGCAGGAAACGCAGGATGGTCTCAAATCGTGTCCTGGACATAGCAGCAGAGAACATGGGCATGTGATGAATTGGGTGCGTTGACCAATATGACCGCAATTCATGCTTTTTTGTCAGGCCCATGTTGAGGAGAAGGCCCAAAAAAATTTTAAGTTCGGAAACTTGGACTGGTTTCCACCGGAAAGGCTGGGCATAATAGCTTCCCGGGTTAGCGGTTATAAATTGTGTGGCATACTGGTTGGTCTCTGCCACGACTAAGTCCAAGAGCTCCGCAGTCAAGAACAGCTCAAAAAATCCCAGGGCCGAACCGATTTGAGCCGTCTCAACCCGAACTCCAGACTGGGCGGTGAAAGGGGGAACTACTGGTGCGGCTGAAGTTGGTGACTGCCAATCAGGATTTGCCAGCACCTCAGGGACTCTAGGGGCTCTACGGGCCTGTCTGTGCAGTGGCTGCGACGGGGTAACTATTGCACGTGCCACCGTACCAGCTTCAACTGCCCTTCTGGTGCTCGCTACTTCACCAGGTTGTACGGCAGTGCTGGTACTAGGTCCAGGAAGGGCTGCGCTGCTGGTGTATGCCTCACCACGTGATCCGGCAGCGACAGCCCCACTCTGCTGCTCTTGAAGCGGATCCTGCGTAACCTGTGGTCTAGCGACATGGGGCCGGGTACGCCTGGTGCTGCCAGGGACCTCCACCTCCTCGTCCGAACTTTGGGTCAGAGAGCCACTGCTTTCCACAGGTTCATATTCTGACCCGCTAGATTCGTCAGATGAGGGTTCCCACTCCTCATCCGACTGGGTCAGAATCCTGTAGGCCTCTTCAGAAGAATACCCCCTGTTTGACATTTTGGACTACTAAATTTAGGGGTATTCCCTGAGACTACCCAAGAAAAAAAGCAAACCTGTCTTACAAAGGGGAGGCTAGCGAAGTACCGGAGGCCGCTGCGGTTGATAAAAAATATCAAAACTGATTTTTTTATCGCCGCAGTGCGTGTAAAATGAATGTGCAGTGATCAAAAAATATATATTTTTTGTCACTGCGGTGGGGCGGGCGTGGGTGAACGCACGTGTGGGCGACCGATCAGGCCTGATCGGGCAAACACTGCGTTTTGGGTGGAGGGCGAACTAAAGTGACACTAATACTATTATAGATCTGACCGTGATCAGTTTTGATCACTTACAGATACTATAAAAGTACAAATGCTGATTAGCGATACGCTAAACAGCGAATAAAAGTGACTGCGGTGCGGTGGGGTGGGCGCTAACTGACGCTAACTACCTAACCAAGGGGCCTAAACTATCCCTAAAACCTAACAGCCAATACCAGTGAAAAAAAAAAAGTGACAGTTTACACTGATCACTTTTTTTCCTTTCACTAGTGATTGACAGGGGCGATCAAAGGGGTGATCAAAGGGTTAATTGGGGTGCAGGTGGGTGATCTGGGGCTAAGGTGTAGTGTTGGTGCTACTCACAGTTCAGTCTGCTCCTGTGCTGGATCCAACCGACGAAAAGGACCAGCACAGGAGCAGACAAGCCATATAACAGATCATATTTACTAATATGATCTGTTATATGACTTTGGATTGGATTTTTTGAAAATCGCCAGCCTGCCAGCCAATGATCGTTGCTGGCAGGCTGGTGACGAAATACTTCTTTTAATTTTGCCGGCCCGCGATGCGCATGCGCGGGCCGGCTTTGAGCGAAATCTCGCGTCTCGCGAGATGACGCGTATATGCGTGACTCTGCGCAACGCTGCCACCTCCGGAACGCAATCCTGCGTTAGGCGGTCCGGAGGTGGTTAAATAAATAAAAAAAGTATACATATTAGGTATCGCTGCGACCGTAAGAACCTGCTGTATAAAAATATCACAAGAACTAACCCCTCAGGTGAACACCGTAAAAGCAAATAAAATAAAAAGTGTTAAAAAATAAATTTTTTGTCACCTTAGATCACAAAAAAATAATACCAAGCTATCAAAAAGTCATATGCACCTAAAATAGTACTAATAAAACAATCATCTCATACCGAAAAAAAAATAAGCCCCTACATAATACAGTCGCCCAAAAATAAAATAAAAAATATGGCTTTCAGAATATGGAGACAGTAAAAAAATATTTTTTTTCAAAAATGCTTTATTATGTCAAACTGAAACAAACAACCAAAAAAGTAGTCATATTTGGTATTGTCGCATCCGTAACAACGTGCTCTATAAAAATACCACATTGTCGCATAACAAAAAATAAAAACGGGTATTTTTTGTTACCTTGCCTCACAAAAAGTGTAATATAGAGCAACCAAAAATCATCTGTACCCTAAAATAGTACCAACAAAACTGCCACTTTAGGCCTCATGCACACGACCGTTTTTTTTTAAGGTCCGCAAAAATTGAGTCTGTAGGTCCGTGATCCGTGACCGTTTTTTCGTCCGTGGGCCTTCTTTTATTTTTGGAGGATCCACGGACATGAAAAAAAAGTCCTTTTGGTGTCCGCCTGGCCGTGCGGAGCCAAAAGGATCCGTCCTGAATTACAATGCAAGTCAATGGGGACGGATTAGTTTGACGTTGACACAATATGGTGCAATTGCAAACGGATCCGTCAGGAGTCCCTATTATACCATCGGATCTGAGTTTTCTCCAATCCGATGGTATATTTTAACTTGAAGCATCCCCATCACCATGGGAACGCCTCTATGTTAGAATATACCATCGGATTTGAGTTAGATCGTGAAAACTCATATCCGACAGTATATTCTAACACAGAAGCATTCCCATAGTGATGGGGACGCTTCAAGTTAGAATATACTTTGAACTGTGTACATGACTGCCCCCTGCTGCCTGGCAGCACCCGATCTCTTACAGGGGGCTATGATATGCACAATTAACCCCTCATGTGCTGCCAGGCAGGAGGGGGCACCCCCCCTCCCTCCCCATTTTTAAATTCATTGGTGGCCAGTGGGCCCCCCCTCCCTCCCCTGTAGTACTGTAGATTCATTGGTGGCCAGTGGGCCCCCCATCCCTCCCCTGTATTACTGTAGATTCATTGGTGGCCAGTGGGCCCCCCTCCCTCCACTGTATTACTGTAGATTCATTGGTGGCCAGTGGGCCCCCCTCCCTCCCCTGTAGTACTGTAGATTCATTGGTGGCCAGTGGGCCCCCCTCCATCCCCTGTAGTACTGTAGATTCATTGGTGACCAGTGGGCCCCCCTCCCTCCCCTGTATATTCATTGGTGGCCAGTGGGCCCCCCTCCCTCCCCTGTAGTACTGTAGATTAATTGGTGGCCAGTGGGCCCCCCTCCCTCCCCTGTAGTACTGTAGATTAATTGGTGGCCAGTGGGCCCCCCTCCCTCCCCTGTAGTACTGTAGATTAATTGGTGGCCAGTGGGCCCCCCTCCCTCCCCTGTAGTACTGTAGATTCATTGGTGGCCAGTGGGCCCCCCCTCCCTCCCCTGTAGTACTGTAGATTCATTGGTGGCCAGTGGGCCCCCCTCCCTCCCCTGTAGTACTGTAGATTCATTGGTGGCCAGTGGGCCCCCCTCCCTCCCCTGTAGTACTGTAGATTCATTGGTGGCTAGTGGGCCCCCCCTCCCTCCCCTGTAGTATGGTAGATTCATTGGTGGCCAGTGGGCCCCCCCTCCCTCCCCCTCCTAATTAAAATCTCCCCCCCTATCATTGGTGGCAGCGGAGAGTTCCGATCGGAGTCCCAGTTTCAAATGTGACTGCAGTAGCGTCCTGGTTGCCATGGTTACCGATCGGAGCCCCAGCGATTAAACTGGGACTCCGATTGGAACTCTCCGCTGCCACCAATGATAGGGGGGGAGATTTTAATTAGGTTGGGGAGGGAGTGGGGGGCCCACTGGCCACCAATGAATCTACAGTACTACAGGGGAGGGAGGGGGGGCCCACTGGCCACCAATGAATCTACAGTACTACAGGGGAGGGAGGGGGGGCCCACTGGCCACCAATGAATCTACAGTACTACAGGGGAGGGAGGGGGGCCCACTGGCCACCAATGAATCTACAGTACTACAGGGGAGGGAGGGGGACCCACTGGCCACCAATGAATTTAAAACTGGGGAGGGAGGGGGGTGTGCCCCCTCCTGCCTGGCAGCACATGATCTCTTACAGGGGGCTATGATATGCACAATAAACCCCTCAGGTGCAGCACCTGAGGGGTTAATTGTGCGGATCACAGCCCCCTGTAAGAGATCGGGTGCTGCCAGGCAGCAGGGGGCAGTCATATACACAGTTCAAAGTATATTCTAACTAGAAGCGTCCCCATCACTATTGGAACGCCTCTGTGTTAGAATATACTGTCGGATCTGAGTTTTCACGAAGTGAAAACTCAGCTCTGAAAAAGCTTTTATGCAGACGGATCTGCGGATCCGTCTGTGTGAAAGTAGCCTACGGCCACGGACCATGGACGCAGATGGGTCCGCAAAAAATGGGTCTTGAATGGGTCCGTGGACCGTTGTCCGTCAAAAAAATAGGACAGGTCATATTTTTTTGACGGACAGGAAACACGGATCACGGCCGCGGATGAACAACGGTGCATTTTCCGAGTTTTCAACGGACCCATTGAAAGTCAATGGGTCCGCAGAAAATCACGGAAAATGGCACAACGGCCACGGATGCACACAACGGTCGTGTGCATGAGGCCTTATCCTGTAGTTTCCAAAATGTTTTTTTTTGGGAGTTTCTGCTCTAAATGTTCATCAGGGGGTCTTCAAATGTGACATGGCAAATTAAAATTATCCCAGTGAAATCTGCCTTCGAAAAAACAATATGAGGTTCCTTTCGTTCTGCGCCCGTACAGCAGTTTACGACCACATATGGGGTGTTTCTGTAAACTACAGCATCAGGCTAATAAATATTGAGTTTTGTTTGGCTGTTAACCCTTGCTTTATTAGCGGAAAAATTTGATTAAAATGGAAAATCTGCCAAAAAAGTGAAATTCTGAAATTTCATCTACATTTCCCATTAATTCTTGTGGAACACCTAAAGGGTTAACAAAGTTTGTAAAATAATTTTTTAATATCTTGAGGGGTGTAGTTTCTAAAATGGGGCCATTTATGCGTGGTTTATATTATGTAAGCCCCACAAAGTGACTTCCGACCTGAACTGTTTTTTGGAAATTTTCTTAACAATTTTAAGATCATTTTTTAAACTTCTAAGCCTGCAAACATCCAAAAAAAATGAAAATGTAATTTGCAAAATGATCCAAACATGAATTAGACATAAGGGAAATGTAAAGTAATAACTATTTTAGGAGGTATCACTATCGGTTTTAAAAGCAGAGAAATATAAAAAAATTTTAAATTTTTTTTAATTTTTTTTGAAATTTGGTATTTTTTATATATAAAAATGAAATATTTTGACTCAAATTTACCACGGTCATGAAGTACAATATGTGACGAGAAAACAGTCTCAGAATGGCTTGGATAAGTAAAAGCGTTTTAAAGTTATCACTAGAGTTGAGCGAACACCTGGATGTTCGGTTTCGTGAAGTTCGGCCGAACTTCCCGAAAATATTCGGGTTCGGAATCCGAACTCGACTCGAACTTCGCCCCGAACCCGAACCCTATTGAAGTCAATGGGGACCCGAACTTTTCAGCACTAAAAAGGCTGTAAAATAGCCCAGGAAAGGGCTAGAGGGCTGCAAAAGGCAGCAAAATGTAGGTAAATCCCCTGCAAACAAATGTGGATAGGGAAATGGCCACTTTCAGATATTTAGGCCCTGGCACCCAGACAGAGGAGAGAGGTCCCATAGCAGAGAATCAGGCTTCATGTCATAGCAGAGAATCAGGCTTCATGTCACCCACCACTGGAACAGGCCACTGTGAGATATTTAGGCCCCGGCACCCAGACAGAGGAGAGAGGTCCCATAGCAGAGAATCAGGATTCATGTCATAGCAGAGAATCAGGCTTCATGTCACCCACCACTGGAACAGGCCACTGTCAGATATTTAGGCCCCGGCACCCAGACAGAGGAGAGAGGTCCCATAGCAGAGAATCAGGCTTCATGTCATAGCAGAGAATCAGGCTTCATGTCACCCACCACTGGAACAGGCCACTGTCAGATATTTAGGCCCCGGCACCCAGACAGAGGAGAGAGGTCTTATAGCAGAGAATCAGGCTTCATGTCACCCACCATTTGAACAGGCCAGTTTACGATATTTAGGCCCCTGGCACCCAGACGGAGGAGAGGTTCATTCAACTTTGGGTTGCCTCGCAATATAATGGTAAAATTAAAAAAAGAGGATTGAATGAAGAAGTGCCCTGGAGTACAAGAATATATTGTTAAGGGGAGTTAGTTATAAATGTCTAATCTGCACAAGGGATGGACAGGTCCTGTGGCATCCATGCCTAGTTCATTTTTATGAACGTCAGCTTGTCCACATTGGCTGTGGACAGGCGGCTGCGTTTGTCTGTAATGACGCCCCCTGCCGTGCTGAATACACGTTCAGACAAAACGCTGGCCGCCGGGCAGGCCAGCACCTCCAAGGCATAAAAGGCTAGCTCTGGCCACGTGGACAATTTGGAGACCCAGAAGTTGAATGGGGCCGAACCATCATTCAGTACGTGGAGGGGTGTGCACACGTACTTTTCCACCATGTTAGTGAAATGCTGCCTCCTACTAACACATTCCGTATCAGGTGGTGGTGCAGTTAGCTGTGGCGTGGTGACAAAACTTTTCCACATGTCTGCCATGCTAACCCTGCCCTCAGAGTAGCTGGCCGTGACACAGCTGCGTTGGTGACCTCTTGCTCCTCCTCTGCCTTCGCCTTGGGCTTCCACTTGTTCCCCTATGACATTTGGGAATGCTCTCAGTAGCGCGTCTACCAACGTGCGCTTGTATTCGCGCATCTTCCTATCACGCTCCAGTGCAGGAAGTAATTTGGGCACATTGTCTTTGTACCGGGGATCCAGCAGGGTGGCAACCCAGTAGTCCGCACACGTTAAAATGTGGGCAACTCTGCTGTTGTTGCGCAGGCACTGCAGCATGTAGTCGCTCATGTGTGCCAGGCAGCCCAGAAGTAAGGACAAGCTGTCCTCTGTGGGAGGCGTATCATCATCGTCCTCCGTTTCCCCCCAGCCACGCACCAGTAGTGGGCCCTGTCTGACCACATTTGTACCTGGCCTCTGCTGTTGCAAAAAAACTCCCTCTGAGTCACTTCCAAGAGACTGGCTCGAAAGTGCTAAAAATGACCCCTCTTCCTCCTCCTCCTCCTCCTCCTGGGTCACCTCCTCTTCCATCGTCGCCCTAAGTGTTTTCTCAAGGAGACATAGAAGTGATATTGTAACGCTGATAATGGCGTCATCGCCACTGGCCATGTTGGTGGAGTACTCGAAACAGCGCAACAGGGCACACAGGTCTCGCATGGAGGCCCAGTCATTGGTGGTGAAGTGATGCTGTTCCGCAGTGCAACTGACGTGTGCGTGCTGCAGCTGAAACTCTACTATGGCCTGCTGCTGCTCGCACAGTCTGTCCAGCATGTGCAAGGTGGCGTTCCACCTGGTGGGCACGTCGCATATGAAGCGGTGAGCGGGAATGCCGAAGTTACGCTGTAGCGTAGACAGGCGAGCAGCGGCAGGATGTGAACGCCGGAAGCGCGCACAGACGGCCCTCACTTTATGCAGCAGCTCTGACATGTCGGGGTAGTTGTGAATGAACTTCTGCACCACTAAATTCAGCACATGCGCCAGGCAAGGGATATGCGTCAAACCGGCTAGTCCCAGAGCTGCGACGAGATTTCGCCCATTATCGCACACCACCAGGCCGGGCTTGAGGCTCACCGGCAGCAACCACTCGTCGGTCTGTTGTTCAATACCCCGCCACAACTCCTGCGCGGTGTGGGGCCTGTCCCCCAAACATATGAGTTTCAGAATCGCCTGCTGATGTTTACCCCGGGCTGTGCTGAAGTTGGTGGTGAAGGTGTGTGGCTGACTGGATGAGCAGGTGGAAGAAGAGGAGGAGGATGCCCAGTAGGAGGAGGAGGCTACATGAGGCAAAGAATGTTGCCCTGCGATCCTTGGCGGCGGAAGGACGTGCGCCAAACAGCTCTCCGCCTGGGGCCCAGCCGCCACTACATTTACCCAGTGTGCAGTTAGGGAGATATAGCGTCCCTGGCCGTGCTTACTGGTCCGTGCGGTGCTACGTGACTCCAGCTTAAATGGAGGCTGGGTCACATGCTGCACTGGCCAATCACAGCCATGCCAATAGTAGGCATGACTGTGATGGCCTCTTGGGGCAAGTAGTATGACGCTTGTTGATTGGCTGCTTTGCAGCCTTTCAAAAAGCGCCAAGAAAGCGCCGAACACCGAACCCGAACCCGAACTTTTACATAAATGTTCGGGTTTGGGTCCGTGTCACGAACACCCCAAAATTCGGTACGAACCCGAACTATGCAGTTCGGGTTCGATCATCCCTAGTTATCACCACATTTAGTGACACATGTCAGATTTGCTAAAAATTGCCTGGTCCTTAAGGTGAAAAATGGGAGGGTCCTTGAAAAATGGAAGGGTCCTTAAGGGGTTAAAGAATGTCACAAAAATAATTTCCATCACATTTAGAACAAGTGTTAAAAAAGAGTGAGTGAAAATTTAGGTACACATTAGGTTTTCCTCCGGCGTGGTATAGAAACGCAAAAATCTGGCCAGACACAACAGACACTTGTTCGCCCAACCTAATATTGAAGAACTTACTGTATTTGCCAAGTTGAAGATCTGCAGCATGTTAGACTAATGAAAAGAATAGAGAATCAATGAGGAATAAAGTTTTCGTACAGTTTGCAAAAGAAAAACTCTGTTAAACTAAATCTTTTTTCTGTTAGTCTATTCCTTTTAAGGGCAACACCCCCATTCATTTTAATTGTATTTTTCACATAGCATTAGCACCAGTCAGTCTTGGAAACAGTGTATAAGTGTAGCTCAGCTAGGACTATAGACTTAAAGTGAATCTGTCACAAGTTTTCTGCTGCTAGATTCTAATAGCTCCAACTCATGCCAGCAATTTCCCATATCCATGAGCTCACCGCTCTCCCTGCTCACCTGCCTCTGATTGACTGTTTTTTTTCCACCTTTGAATTAGCAGCAGATAAGCGGGGAAAGCCAGGAGCTTATGAATATGGGGACTTGTTTGGTATGTGATCAAGCTGTTTAGCACAGATTAAGGATGAGCTAACCAGTTCGGACTAAATCGAGTTCAGTCTGAACTTTGCCATTCTTCAGATTTCATTCCAGGTTCATTTTGGATGAATCCATTGTAGTGCACATGTCAGCAGGAAAAAAACACGAGGAAGAAAAGGTGTCTCACATAACCCTGAGAGAAAGTAGGGGGGAGAGTTTGCCCTGACTGGCTCCCAGGCTGACAGACAGCCTGGATGAGCCAATCAGTGCTGCAGCAGACAGGGAGGTGCCCTAGCAGAATGAGCAGAACACCATTCTGTCCTGGGCTGTGAATGAGGGAGGTTGGGTCTTACAGTGTCTGCCAGAAAAAGATCTTAGGGAGTTAGAAACAGTTATCAATCAAACAGGGACAGTCAGAAATCAATCAATCAATCAATCAATCAAGCTTATTGCCAGGGAGAGTGAAGGGAAAGCCTAGGATTCCAAAGAAGAATTGTGTGTGTTGAGTACAATAGAGAGAAGCAGGCCAGCTGACAGACAGGAAAACAGAAGACAGTACCTGTGTCTGGCTGTATCTGCAATCAGAAGTGTAGTTGCACCTCAAAAGCAGCTACCTGCAAGCAAATAAGTTCATTCTGTTTCTCAATTTTCACAGAAATTCCATTTTTGTGGGGTTATACAGTCCTGATCAAAAGTTTAAGATCACTTTAAAAATGGCAAAAAATCATATTTAGCATGGCTGGATATTAACAAGGTTCCAAGTATAGCTTCAACATGCAACAAGAAGAAATGGGAGTGAGACAAAACATTTTTTGAGCATTCAATTTAATGAAAACCACAAATAAACTGGAACAGGCTGTTTTTCAGCTGATCAAAAGTTTAGGACCACACCTCTAAAAAAAAAAAAAATCCAACTTCCAAACATGAACTCAGTAATGAGTAGCTCCGCCGTTATTGTTTATCACTTCAAAAATTCGTTTCGGCGTGCTTGATGCAAGCGTTTCCATGAGGTGAGTGGGAACATTTCTCCAAGTGGTGAAGATGGCCGCACGAAGGCCATCTACTGTCTGGAACTGTTGTCCATTTTTGTAAACTTCCCTTGCCATCCATCCCCAAAGGTTCTCAATTGGATTTAGATCAGGGAAACAATCAGGATGGGCCAAAAGAGTGATGTTATTCTCCTGGAAGAAGTCCCTTGTCCTGCGGGCATTGTGTACTGTAGCGTTGTCCTGTTGAAAAACCCAGTCGTTACCACACAGACGAGGGCCCTCAGTCATGAGGAATGCTCTCTGAAACATCTGGACATAGCCAGCGGCCGTTTGACGCCCCTGCACTTCTTGAAGCTCCATTGTTCCACTGAAGGAAAAAGCACCCCAGACCATTATGGCGCCCCCTCCACTGTGGCACGTAGAAAACATCTCAGGTAGGATCTGCTTGTCATGCCAGTAACGTTGGAAACCATCAGGACCATCAAGGTTAAATTTTTTCTCATCAGATAATAAAACTTTCTTCCACCTTTGAATGTCCCATGTTTGGTGCTCTCTTGCAAAGTCCAATCGAGCAGTTCTGTGGCGTTCAAGGAGACGAGGTCTTTGAAGACTTTTTTTGCTTTTGAAGCCCTTCAGTCTGATGGTTATGGGGCTGCAGTCAGCACCAGTAAGGGCCTTAATTTGGGTCGAGGATCATCCAGTGTCTTGACGGACAGCCAATTGGATCCTCCGGCTTAGTGCTGATGAATTTTTATTGGGTCTTCCACTTGACTTTTTTGTTCCATAACCCTCAGGATCATTTAAGAAATTCCAAATTCTTACTGCGTCCCACCTCAGCAGCGATGGCGCGCTGTGAGAGACCCTGCTTATGCAGTTAAACAACCCGACCACGTTCAAAAAGGGAGAGTTTTTTTGCATTTGCCATCACAACGTATGACTACCTGACAGAAAATGACAATGAATCCACATCTTTTCACAGATTTGGCCTTTTAAAGGCATGTGGTCCTAAAATTTGGATCAGCTGAAAAACAGCCTGTTTCAGTTTAATCATTATTTTCAATTAATTGAATGCTCAAAAAATGTTTTGTCTCCCTCTCATTTCTTCTTGTTGTAATTTTGAAGCTCTACTTGGAACCTTGTTAAGATCCAACAATGTAAAAGAAGATTTTTTGCCATTTTTCAAGTGGTCTTAAACTTTTGATCAGGACTGTATATATATATATGATAGAGGGGGACGCCACCCCCTTCCCCCCCTGAATATGTAAAATGGTTTTACTTATTGTAATAAACAGAGAAATTGTCTTTGACCAGGTTGTGTCAGCATCTAGTCGCTCTACAACGCGTGGATATTAACTCCTTGGAATACCTTGATTTGGAGTACCAGAGTGCATATTGAATGCTTTAATTAAAAGCAACTTCAACAGTTGGTGCCCAACGTGGGGCCCCCAGCAAAGGGAGCATCAAAAGCCGATCCTCAGGGGCCCCCAGGACCTGACGAATAGCAGAGAGGAGATGACCGCGGCTTTAGTTAGAAAGGTAAGAAAACCATTTATCTTACCTGCCTCTCTGCTATTCAGTTCGTCATGACCTGGTGGCTTAGTCTGCTGTACGGTGAAGCCCATGTGAGTATAGTAGTCGGCTGGAATGCTGAAAGCCTGGGTTCCATAGAACCAGTCTGAATTGACGGATCACTCTGGTGTGTATATGTGTTTATGTGTACATATGATTGTCTGAGGAGATCTGGGCGCCACGTCTCTAGTCCCCTGACAAGCCAGATTTACCAGTATCTGTTCCAAGACATGAAGCAGTGGATTACATCGTTCAGCCCGTAGCCCTGGCGACTGACAAATAACATGGCCTCCTCAAAGGGCCTGTTCAAATGGCAGGTGTCAAGCATGAGCAGGAGACGGTTGCCTCTGCTACAGAGGGTAGTAGCCATGGAAGTTTTATTCCATCTGTTCAGTGTGGATGGGTAGAAGAGGAGGAAGAGGATGAGGAGATTGAGAATCATCCTTCTGATGAGGACAGCAAAGTCTGACTTTCTGTTTTACTG
This sequence comes from Bufo bufo, assembly GCF_905171765.1. Taxonomy (NCBI): domain Eukaryota; kingdom Metazoa; phylum Chordata; class Amphibia; order Anura; family Bufonidae; genus Bufo; species Bufo bufo. Next base: position 185,414,631 of record NC_053392.1, read on the forward strand.
CATTTCCCATTACCCTCGTGTTATATGCATTTTGGCCAAGAACGATTACTGGTTGTGCACCCTTCTCAACCCCACAAAGATAATTTCTCATCTCTCATTCCTGTGGTGGAGAGGACGAGCAAAATGGTCCTTGTGGAAAAATTGCTCCAAAAATTTCCAGCTGACAAAGCTGGCTGCAGAGTATGTATCGTATTTTTCGCCCTATAAGACACACCTGCCCATAAGACGCACCTAGGTTTTTGAGGAGGGAAATAAGAAAAAAAAATGTTGAACCAAAATGTGTGCTTTTGGTGGGTTTAGAACTAATGGTGGTCTGTGGATGACACTATTATGAGGGATCTGTGGATAACACTGTTATGGAGGGGATCTGTGGATGACACTGTTATGGGGGATCTGTGGATGACACTGTTATGGGGGGATGTGTGGATGGACCTGTTATGGGGGGATCTGTGGATGACACTGTTATGGGGGGGATCTGTGGATGGCACTGTTATGGGGGGATCTTTGGATGACACTGTTATTGGGGGATCTGTGGATGGCACTGTTATGCGGGGGGATCTGTGGATGGCACTGTTATGGGGAATCTGTGGATGGCACTGTTATGGGGAATATGTGGATGGCACTGTTATGGGGAGGGGGTGCATGTTATGGCGCAAACGTGTGTCTTATGGGGCGGAAAATACGGTAGTTCCTTGGCCAATCGAGGAAGTGAGATGAGGGGAACACACAGCAGCTCCAACAGAGGCAGGGAAACACTCTCCAAGGCCTGGGACAGTTTTATGACACCCCGCCAGCAACCTCTACCTGATGCGCGGCCTAGTGTCACAAGGAGGGAAAAATTTTGGATGATGGTGAAGGAGTATGTCGCCGACCGTGTCAGCATCCTCAGTGATCCCTCTGTGCCTTACATCTATTGGTGTCCAAGCTGGACACGTGGCACGAACTGGCGCTCTACGCCTTGGAGGTGCTGGCCTGCCACGCTGCCAGCATTTTGTCAGAGCTGTATTTAGTGCTGCTGGGGGCAAAATAACTGATAAGCGCATGCGCTTGTCAACTGATAATGCTGACCCGTTGACTCTTATAAAAATGAACAAGGCTTGGATTGCCCCTGACTTCTCTACTCCACCAGAGGAAAGCGGCTGAACATAAAGACACTCTAAATGTGGCTTTTATGGTGTATTGAATATGGTTTAATCTCCCTTTTCTTGTCCTCCTCCTCCTCCGTCATATCAACATGCTGATTAGGCTGCCCTCGCTTTAAATGTTTTAGAGGTTCAGCTCAGCAGCGGACCCTCACCCATAATGTTTTAGAGGGTCACCAGCAGGCCCTCAACCATAATGTTTTAGAGGGTCAACTCAGCAGCAGAGCCTCACCCCTAAATTTCTAGATGGTCAGCTCGGCAGCAGGCCCTCGTCCGCGAAATTTTTTAGATGGACAGCTCGGCAGCAGGCCCTCGCCCACAAAATTTTCCAGATGGTCAGCTCGGCAGCAAGCCCTCGCCCACAATTTTTTTTGGATGGTCAGCTCGGCAGCAGGCCCTCGCCCACAACATTTTTTAGATGTCAGCTTGGCAGCAGGCCCTCGCCCATAATATTTTAGATGGTCAGCTCGGCAGCAGGCCCTCGCCCACAAAATTTTTCAGATGGTCAGCTCGGCAGCAGCCCCTCGCCCACAAAATTTTTTAGATGGTCAGCTCGGCAGCAGGCCCTTGCCCATAATATTTTAGATGGTCAGCTTGGCAGCTGGCCCTCGCCCACAAAAATTTTTAGATGGTCAACTCTGCATCAGGCCCACGCCCACAAAATTTTTTAGATGGTCAGCTCGGCAGCAGGCCCTCACCTCTAATGTTTTAGATGGTCAACTCACCAGCAGACCCTCACCCCTTATGTTTTAGATGGTCATATCAGCAGCAGGCCTTCGCCCCTAATGTTTTAGAGGGTCACCAGCAGGGCCTTGCTGCTAATGTTTTTGAGGGTCACCAGCAGGCCATCAATCATACTTTTTCAAGGGTGTGTATGATACCCTCCTCTATGTGTAATAAAGGGTGTATTGGAGTGGCGGTTCCTTGTAATTTTTGGCAGCCCCTTTCCTTAGTGCTTAGGCTTTATGAGTGTAGGAGTACCACTTCCTGAACAATTGTACAACAATGTGAATGAGGCCCTCCTTTATGTGATATACAGGGTGTATCGGAGTGCCTCTTGCCTAATTTTTGCAAGCACTTGCACTTTACTGTATATACAAGTAAATATACAGGAAAGAACGTTTCCTAACAATTTTTCCTCTAAAATCGATTTTATCTTTGGTTTGGTGCATATTATTGTCAGTCTGTAAAAGTGGCTTACTACTCGGACAACATCGTTCCCAGCAGCGACCTGGGAGTCCAAGATGCATCCAGACATCCTCCCCATGCTGTTCCCAACCATTTCAGTGGTGTTTCCTTCAATTTCTGACCTTTTACTATGAACCAGACACCCTCCCCTCTTCAGAGCAGGGGGTGCATGGTTTAATGCTCGGGTTCTCACATTGACTTCTATTGTGCTCGACCAACACTAATGCTGTAGGCTTGGCTCCACTTTTCAGCGAGGATGAGCTACTAGGACAGTCAGCAGCTACTGCCCAGCCAAAATCTGGAGGAGACATCCGCCGCTTCCTCCAGTACGTGGGCAAGCAGTGATTATTAGAGTAGCGTGGGAGCTGGTGTTGCGAGCAGTCAGGCTCCTGGCCCTGAGACCGTTGAGGGAAATATCAGAGACGTGCAGACAGTAGCAGATGATGATGATGTAGCCGATCGCACTTGGGAGCTGGGTGAAGAAGGGTCTTCATCATCATCAGAAGAAGAGGGTGGCAGCTTGTGCGTGAGGCAGTGGCTGAGACAGCAAGGTGGTAGCGTGGCCGTGAGTCAGCAGGGTGGCAGCAGTGGGAGGGCGGGAGCCAAACGTGCCCGGGGTAAACCACCCACATCGCAGGAGCCGACCTGCCCTGAAAGTAGTGGTGCAGAGGTTCACGGAGGCAGTGGTAGCAGGCAGTCAGTGTTGAGTGTTGGGGGTAAAATGGCATACTCGGCGGTTTGGCAGTTTTTTGTTAAGCCGCCGGAGGAGGTGAACATGGCCATTTGCCGAATTTGCGGACAGAAGGTGAAGCGTGGCCTCTGTGCCAATATTGGCACAACGGCCCTGCATAAACATATGCAGTGTCACCATAAAGTGGCCTGGGAGAACCGTGGCTCTGATGTGGGGGTCCAGCCAGCCTCAGCAACCCCTGCATCACCCATTAGCACCCAATTTTATGCAGTCAAGGCTTCACTACCTCAGCCGAAGGGAGCTGTCTGTCCTTCCCATCATCTACTGGTCCTGATGCTCCTGCTCCTCCAACGGCGCAGAAGCTGAATGTGCTCCTGGCCAAGTTGCTGGTGCTGCAGTCTCTCCCTTTCCAAGTGGTGGACTCTGCAATTTTCAGAGAACTGATGCTGAGCCGAGGTGGAGAGTACAAGTTGTCATTTCTTTGCCAAAACGGCAGTACCAGCCCTGCACACATATCTAGATCAGAAGGTGGGCCAGTCCTTGAGCCTGTCGGTGTCTGCCTGTCGACAGCGCCGACGTGTGGAGTGGTAACTAAGGTCAAGGACAATATATGTTCTTTATGGCCCACTGGGTAAATGTGGTTCCTGCCTAGCCACACCAGCAACTTGGCCAGGTGACGCTGCTGCCACCTCCACGTTCTCACATCGTTGGTCCTGCGACAATGTCTGCCTCTGCCTCCTCATCCTTCACAATGTCCTCAGCCTCCACTGCCGTTACAATTCACAGTGCTCCTCCAGCATACCACATGTGCAGAGCACGGCGGTGTCACGCTGTTCTGCATCCAGTTTGCCTGGGCGAAAGGAGTCACATAGGGGAGGAACTGCTCCGCATCCTTCATCAAGAAATCGAATCCTGGCTTTCCCCTCGACAACTCAAAATCGGAACCATGGTGACCGACAACAGGAACAACATGGTGTCGGCACTGAGTCTAGAAGGGCTGAGCCTTGAGCTCTGCATGGCGCACTTGTTCAATCTGGTTGTAAAGCATTTCCTGAAGTCTTCACCCCATCTGCAAGACATCCTGAAAATGGCTAGGAAACTTTGCATGCACTTCAGCCACTCGTACACTGCAAAGCACACCCTCCTTGAGCTACAGCGACAGAATGGCGCCCTCCAACATAGTTTGAAATGCGATGTTTCCACCCATTCCAATTCCACCCTCCATATGTTGGCCCGATTATACACTCACCTAAAGAATTATTAGGAACACCATACTAATACGGTGTTGGACTCCCTTTTGCCTTCATAACTGCCTTAATTCTACGTGGCATTGATTCAACAAGGTGCTGATAGCATGCTTTAGAAATGTTGTCCCATATTGATAGAATAGCATCTTGCAGTTGATGGAGATTTGAGGGATGCACTTCCAGGGCACGAAGCTCCCGTTCCACAACATCCCAAAGATGCTCTATTGGGTTGAGATCTGGTGACTGTGGGGGCCATTTTAGTACAGTGAACTCATTGTCATGTTCAAGAAACCAATTTGAAATGATTTGAGCTTTGTGACATGGTGCATTATCCTGCTGGAAGTAGCCATCAGAGGATGGGTACATGGTGGTCATGAAGGGATGGACATGGTCAGAAACAATGCTCAGGTAGCCCGTGGCATTTAAACGATGCCCAATTGGCATTAAGGGGCCTAAAGTGTGCCCAGAAAACATCCCCCACACCATTACACCACCACCACCAGCCTGCACAGTGGTAACAAGGCATGATGGATACATGTTCTCATTCTGTTTACGCCAAATTCGGACTCTACCATTTGAATGTCTCAACAGAAATCGAGACTCATCAGACCAGGCAACATTTTTCCAGTCTTCAACAGTCCAATTTTGGTGAGTTCATGCAAATTGTAGCCTCTTTTTCCTATTTGTAGTGGAGATGAGTGGTACCCGGTGGGGTCTTCTGCTGTTGTAGCCCATCCGCCTCAAGGTTGTGCGTGTTGTGGCTTCACAAATGCTTTGCTGCATACCTCGGTTGTAATGAGTGGTTATTTCAGTCAACGTTGCTCTTCTATCAGCTTGAATCAGTCGGCCCATTCTCCTCTGACCTCTAGCATCCACAAGGCATTTTTGCCCACAGGACTGCCGCATACTTGATGTTTTTCCCTTTTCACACCATTCTTTGTAAACCCTAGAAATGGTTGTGCGTGAAAATCCCAGTAACTGAGCAGATTGTGAAATACTCAGACCGGCCCGTCTGGCACCAACAACCATGCCACGCTCAAAATTGCTTAAATCACCTTTCTTTTCCATTCTGACATTCAGTTTGGAGTTCAGGAGATTGTCTTGACCAGGACCACCCCCCTGAATGCATTGAAGCAACTGCCATGTGATTGGTTGACTAGATAATTGCATTAATCAGAAATAGAACAGGTGTTCCTAATAATTCTTTAGTTGAGTGTATGAACATATGCAGCATGCCAGACCTGCAGGGTATTGCGATTGTGAGGTCACGGTTTTTGGGCAAGCGAGGGTTACTCACAGTTTTGTAGGAGAACCCTGGGCAGGCGTACAGCAGTGAAGGAGAGGCTGGCACAGGAGTCCTCTGGGGCACACTCTGTATCTAGGGACCAGGCCTGGTGGTGGATGAGGTGCCCTGGATGTTGCAGGTGTTTTATGTGCCTGGGGCAAGGTCCCTTTAAGAAACGTGACACCAGTGCCTGAAACGGTGGCACACCGATTTTCTAGTGGTAGTAAATGAGGAACACGATAGTATGGTGAATCAAACTTTGCTTTACTGGAAACAGTTCAACTTTGTACAGTTCAGGTTCAGTTCCACATTGCAGCAATAACGATTAGCAGGCTTTTTATAAATGGCAGATAATGTTCTTTGCAAGATACTCAGAGGGTAAAATCAACACTCCAGACCAGGCTGCACTATTTCTCAATTGTTCTGGCTGGCTATATTCCAAGGCCCATATGCCCTAATGCTGGCTTTTATCCTTGGTAAGCAATCTTCCTCAGGGATATATCCCTTGCTTTAATTCAATGATTCCTTCAGCTTACTTGTACTAGCTGGAAACACTGGCTCTGCTCTGCTTGTGGGAACTGTAGGTTTCTCCCAGGAGGCAAACTCTTCTCTTGGGGTGAATCTTCTAAGCTAACAGAGGCTCAGGAACTTCAGGCAGGCTAGACTGCACTACTAGCCACCTGGAATGCACTAACTCTCCCCTGTCTGGGCCTACCTATATATACTCAGGGCTCTCTAGCTCCCTCTAATGTCTAGGAGGCTGAACTACACCCTAACAGGCCTGACACCCAGATAACACAGGGAAATGAACATAACACATTAATGCAATAGACATATTAACCCTTGTGTAGTGCCCACCTTTACCTAGTGGGACACTACACATAGAAAGGCCATAAAAGATTTCTCGATGATAAAGGCGGACAGAGGAACTCCCCTGCGTAACTTCGATATTAGCCAGTGGCAGCTCATGCGTGACATCTGCCGTTTGCTCTTTGAGGAGGCCAATTTATTTGTCAGCCGCCAGGACTACGGGATGAACAACGTCATTCCACTGCTTCATGTCCTGGAACAGATGCTGCTAAATCTGACTGGCTAGGGGAGAGGAGACATAGTGACTACATCTCATGGCCACAAGAGCCCTGTGGTGGCTGAACTAAAGGAGGAGGAGAACATTCGAGCACAATCAATGCATAGAGAAATGGGTGGTTTTTCTACACAGGTGACAGGAGAGGAGGAGCATTAGCAGCCAGAGGAGCTACAGGGCAATGAGGAAGATGACCCAGACACACCGTGGAGATGGAGGCAGGTAGTCCCTCTGAGTCAGTTGCGCAAATGGCCCGATGCATGCTCGGGTGCTTGCATAGTGACAAATGACTCCTCGCTCTCCACCATGTTAGACCCTCGCTACCGGTCCAAAATGGGGGTCTTTTTTTACACCCACTGAGAGGGAGGACAAACTGAACTACTTTAGAGATATCCTATGTAGTCAGTTGGCCGCTGCCTATGTGCATCATTGCCCATCCTCACGCAGGTCTGACCAGGCGGCCCCTCTGCACTTTCCACTGCCATGGCTGCTGGGGGGGGGGGATGGGGGGTTAGAAGCAGTACCAGCTCCATCAGCAGCAACTTAAGTCTAGAGTCGCTGATGAGCAGTTTTCTTCACCTGCCTACTGAAGAAACTACTCACCAGCAGCAGCAGGTAGACATAGAGCAGAACCTGAACCAGCAGGTGGTGGCATACTAGGGCTGCACCCTGCCACCCTGCATCAAAGATCCCCTGGACTACTGGGCAACCAAACTGTCATGCTTCGGTGTGGGAGTGAAACACCATACCAAGCATAGGAGGGAAGGGGTGAACAGGGAATCTGGCCTGAGAACTAGGGAAGGAAAATGGACACCTCCTAGTGAAATCCCTAACCAAAATCCTGACTGACTACCAGTATGACCCCAAAGGTAGGTGAGTTCATATGCAGGAATACCTAGAGTCCTATCAAGCACCATAGGACCTTGGTACTAATGGCAGGGATGAGACTACCTGTTCCTCCAAAAGGAAGGTCGAACAGGAGTCTCCTTTAGGCCTAATACAAACAATAGGGAAATGCAGCACATAGAACCCAAACAAGATACAAAAGGGAAAGGAAAGACTTAACTTCAAATGAGCAATGGAAGCACCAGGAACTCAGACGAGATCCAACCACAATCTATCCAAAGGTCCAAACAAAAGCTATAAACTGCATAGCATTGTGGGAGAAGCAACTATAAATAAAGAAGGTTAAATGACCCATATAGCCACACTTGGGAAAGAAGGTGTGGCAAGCACCAGAAACAACACAGACGTTATTTAATCCAAACGGAAAACATGTCAGATCAAACCACTTGTTGCCAGTCTCACTGGTCTCCTGCCACCTGTCGCGGGAAAGTCTGTGACACAAACTCGATTTGTTGCCGCAACTTGCCAAATTTGCCCTGGACAAGCTTTCCTGCCCGGACAGCAGTGTGGCATCAGAGCAGGTGTTTAGTGTGACGGGGGCCATAGTTACCCCAAGTACAACTCATCTGTCCAAAATGTGGAGAAAGTGAACTTTGTGAAGATGAATCAGGCATGGATCAGCCAGGATTATCACACACCAATGTCTGATGTATAAGACTAGATCATCCATGGTACCACACCTAAACTTTGTCAAAAGAGACCTGTTTCTTCTGGCTACTATTCTGATGCTGCCACCCACCTAGTGTCACACACCTGCAGCCAGGTGCTCCTACTTCCACCCAACATCTTCAGCTGGGACTGGTATTGCTCCCCACCGTCCCACTCTGTCACTGGGCCACTCTGTGGTCTCATCATGCTACTGCTACCTCAACAATCTGTCACTTAGCCACTCTGTGGTCTCCTCATGCTGCTGCCACCTCACCACTATGTCACTGGACCACTCTGTGGTCTCCTCATGCTGCTGCTACCTCAACAATCTGTCACTTAGCCACTCTGTGGTCTCCTCATGCTGCTGCCACCTCACCACTATGTTACTGGGCCACTCTGTGGTCTCCTTATGCTGCTGCCACCTCACCACGCTGCGGCCTCCTCATGCTGCTGCTACCTTAACACACTGTCATTGGGCCACTCTGTGGTCTCCTCATGCTGCTGCCACCTCACCACTCTGTGGTCTCATAATGCTGCTGCCACCTCAACACTATGTTACTGGGCCGCTCTGTGGTCTCCTCATGCTGCTGCCACCTCACCACTATGTCACTGGGCTACTCTGTGGTCTCCTCATGCTGCTGCCACCTCACTAGTATGTCACTGGTTCACTCTGTAGTCTCCTCATGCTGCTGCCACCTCACCATTATGTCACTGGGCCACTCTGTGGTCTCCTCATGCTGCTGCCACCTCACCACTCTGTGGTTTCCTCATGCTGCTGCCACCTCACCACTCTGTGGACTTGTCATGCTGCTGCCACCTCACCACTTTGTGGTCTCCTCATGCTGCTGCTAACTCACCACTCTGCCACTGGACTTTGGACTTCTCATGCTGTTTCCACCCTCCCCACTCCAGAACTGGGCCACTATTTTGCCTTTTTGGCCTGAATAACATCACCATTTATTTGACTCTCCTTCTGATCTGTCACAATTGGCTTATAATTTGGTAACCAAAAGCAGGAGTGGGTACAAAACACAGAAGACATGCAAATATTCCATGCATGTGTCATCTCTGTGTTGGATCCACTCCTGTTTTTTTTTTGGCCTTAGCCATACTGATGAATTACTGACCAAATACTGACCATGTGAAGGTGGAAACTCAACAGACAGGATCCATTTTGGGGGTTATTGTTCTGACGAATCAGAGGAAGGGCTAAATAATCTGTGACGCCAACAAAAACTTACTGCTGACACCCTCTCCACTGTCAGGGGGGCTCTACTTGTATCAGCGTTTAATAGAACAGGTTCTGTAGAAATATATGTGGAATCAGTGAATCGGTGTAAAAGGAGTACGCTCTTTCGCGCTATAGTAGGATCTTGGGCCTCTGCACGGTTCTTTATACCTGGAGCTAACATTGACCTGTAAGGCTGAGTTCACATTTGAGTTATTTGGTCAGTTTTGGCCCCATAACTGCCCAAATAAGTGAAGTGTGCAGTGATTCTAAGAACGACGCCTGTCATCTGAGTGTCATACTGACTCACAGTATTGTTTCACTACCACAGCAGACTCCCTATGTGTGTTTCTGCAAGGCACAGTGTTCTACACCACTATACAGGCTCTCTGCAGGCAGGAAATAGCTGTTTTTTAACGAGATTCGCCACAAATAAATTCAGATCAAATCAAATCTTTTTGGTAAATTCGTCCAACCGACCAAATAGAATTTTTTAGATATTCGCTCATCTCTAGTTATTTGCATGTATGTACCCACCCACTACATATCAATGTGTTAACATGTATGTAACCACCCACTACATAAAATTTTTAATGCAGTATGGTGTACTGAAACTACCCCTCTGGAGATCTGGGTTAAGGAAAGATCTCCTCTTAAAGCTGCTGATTTGACTAGACGCCAAACAACGCAATCTTCGGAACCTGTGCCCAATTAAAACCACCACAGCCTCACTCCCACCACTTTGGATCCTCAAGGGCCCGGAAGTGACTGAGGTCAATCAATGACTTCAGTGGTCACATGTGATAGAAAGGCACTGCTGAGACCCAGGGGTGTAGCTATAGGCTCATAGGCCCTGGTGCAAGAGTTCAATTTGGGCCCCCCTACCCTCAATACCGTTTCCTAACACCACCAGACCCCTGCATGCCCACCATGCCCAATGGTAGAACTAAAATCTCACAGGGAAAATACATTTTAATCCAATAAGTGCATAATAATAATGATGATAAGGATGCCATCTAAAAGTAGTAAATTATTTTTTATTTTTTTTGAAAAGTAGGCACTGTCTGTGGCAGCATAGTGACTTCTGTGTTACAGGGCGGCTGTCCTCGCTGCCAAAGAATCTCCCCCTGCCACTTGATTGACAGGGACGGATATCTCGCCGTACCAGGACAATTGCACGCCTGCGCTGCTGCTCTGAGTTGTGGCGCATGTGCTCAGAGTCAGAGGCTCTGCTGGAACAGAGACTGTGCATTCACTGCAACCCAGAAGTAGCAGCACATGTACTCTGCTCTTCTACCATTGTAGCAGCAGTGCAGGAGGGAGATTTCCCTCGTTAGTTTATCACGCTGCCAGTTAATACATCCCTGATGTATTAACTGACCAATAACATGGAGATCCCAGTGCCAGCTGCCTTGCTGGTGGACAATTGGCATATACTTCTGCTATGGCATAGCTAAGTGCACACTGGGTGATCCATAGGCAGGGCCGGATGGCTGCCCTCATCCACCAGTCCGTCATTAATGCCAGTCAATACCCCCTTAGGAAATCTCTCATCAGATGTGAGAGCAGCAGCGATTGATCAGCCAGGATTAATGTGCACAGTGGGAGGACCCCCTTTTAGGCAAGTGACAAACTGCCCCCCCTCCCGCCAGACAGTGGCAAGTGACAAACTCAGCTCTGCTACATCTACAATGAGCAACTACAGCAAATGTAATGCCAAACTGCAGTTCCTCAATGTGATGCCTTGGATAGCTTCCACTGGACCCCCAGGCTGCGGGTCCAGTGGAAGCTATCCAAGGTATCACATAGAGGAACTGCAGTTTGGCATTACATTGGCTGTAGTTGCTCATTGTAGATGTAGCAGAGCTGAGTTTGTCACTTGCCACTGTCTGGCGGGAGGGGGGGCAGTTTGTCACTTGCCTAAAAGGGGGGCCTCCCACTGTGAACGCTATCTCACCAGGGCTCTGGGTCAGCCACCAGGCGGGTCACGGGACTCACTCAGGGACAGTCACTCACTCACTTGACCAGACCTGGAGCCTGGACCCCGGTCGGACGGTCCAGTTTATCACGCCGCCGGCGCTGCGCTCACCTCAATATCAAAAGTATCTTGCAGAGTCGCAGGACAGGAGTCACTCGCAGACGTCACAACAAACCGGCGATCAGCACACAGCTTCCTCTTCTTGAACTGAAGCCGCTCCCCCTCCTCACTACGCCTGCGCTGCACAGTGCACGTGACGCAGGGCTCGCCTCTCAGCCTCCGCCCCCTGTGATTTCAACTATTTAATCAACTTAGCTGCGGGCCACGCCACCCGCTTTACTGTGGCTCTTCTGGCTTGAGGGGGCCCGGTCGCAATTGCGACTGCTGCGACCTCTATAGCTACGCCAGTGCTGAGTCCAGTGATTGGCTGCAAATATCACAGGATCAAGCAACCGCAAGTACTGTGGTGACCAAAAACAACCAGAAAAGGGGCTGTGGTATGGAACAGCGGCATTGCAGACAGGCGGCTTTTTTTATTTTGGCCCAAGTTCTGAGGATTGGGTTGGTTAGCTCCTTGGCAAGACAACCCCTCTAACTAATATCTGGCTTCATCAACTTTAGTATTTAACAATACTTCTGAAACTTTATAGTTGGATTAGTTAAACTATAGAGTTGGCACAACAACATTCAGTGATTCACATGTGACGACTTCTCTGATTAAAGTATGTTTCTTTCCATTTAATCTCTATCTGGCCCAGACTGACATGCTATCTTCTGAAGACATGACTGATCTCTAGAGAGTTTGCCACCCAGATGATTCATCTCCTTACTTTTTCACATCTTTAATCTCTATGCCAAGACAAACTCCTAATAGTACCACACACTGTGTTTCTTGAATATAAGAGTGCTTAACACCATGCCTCTTGAAAGGGTTGTCCCACGAAAAATATTCTACAATTTTCAAACCAGCACCTGGATCTGAATACTTTTGTAATTGCATGTAATTAAAAATTTTGTATCGCTACTGAGTTATTCAGTAAAATGTATCTTTATAGTGCCACTTAATTACTTATTTCTTTGATCTGCTCACTAAGATGGCCGCACATGCTCAGTTTCATCTTACAACTGCCTCCTGAGCTGTGATAGGGAGAGCATGGACACGCCCCCTTAGCTGCAGCAGAAAAGACACTCCGCTTGAGCTGCTAGTTTGATATAAATCTAATGAATGGGGAGATCTCTGGATTCATGTGAGGTACAGGGCTGGTTCTAGCTTTGTTAGAAAGAGATTGTCCTGTACTATATGATGTCTGATTTTCATTTTTTACATTATTCATGGGATAAACCCTTTAAATATTAGAGTGCTACACATAAGACATAGTAAAAATAGTGCCATAGTACCACTGAATTTAATAGCGCAATCCATTGTGCCCCAAAAAATAACGGTGCCACTCATTTCTTCTACCCCATAAAAATAAGTGGCCAACATAGTGCCTTCTGAAAGATAACTTACCTGTCTTTGTTCCCATGTCCAGTGATGGCCAGTTCGCATTGTTCGCCCGCGAACACATGCGGGCTGCCATCTTTTATCACAAGTCTGGCGAGGCACAGGTAAGCCCTTACCTGTGCCTGTGCGCGAGCCGATCTGAAATCAAATTCGGTCAACGGGATCAGGCAGTTCCGAGAACAGCCGCCGTGGGCCTTCATCGGGCTGTTCTCGGAACTGCCTGCTCCCGCTGACTGCATTTGATTTCAGACTGGCTCGCGCACAGGCACAGGTAAGGGCTTAACTGTGCATCGCCGGACTTGTGAGAAAAGATGGCAGCCCGCATGTGTTCGCAGGCGAACAATGCGAACTGGCCATCACTGCCCATGTCTTCATTTAGTGATCCAGGCCAAGATGTGCCTCTTCTGGCCAGACTTGCTGCTCCTGCAGAATTATGTCAATGCACTGACTGCATCACAGAAAGGCATCAAATGGACAGGGGAATCTCTCAGGGCTCTCCTACGACAATTAGATTTTGGCTTACTGCATACTCAGTTGTATACATTTTCGAAGGACGCAGATACATTAGAAACAGGGGGTGGAGTGGGTACACATATTGCTTCTCACAATTTTTGTGAACTGGGTATTTTAACAATTGTTTTAGGAGACATGATCGAATCCCACCCCTGCCTGCGGTCACTAGTGTTCTCCTCATAGAGAAAAAAAAATGGAACATTCAGCATTCAACGCTCATGCATTTGTTGAAATAAATTATTGAATATGTACCAATTAAGTCAGAGTGAGAAAAATGACCAGCAGTGCAATAGTAATAACTTCTTCTGGCTACCGTATGTGTATGTGACATATAGATAACAATATGAGTTAGGTCAGAATTAGATTAATCTGATCTTATTAGTGAATGATATTTTTATCAGTAACTCATTAACATTTTTCTACCAAAGGCACAAAAGTTCTTTCGGGGTAAAAGACAATGCTGTTATTTTTTTTTTAGAAGGTAATTACTTTAAATGTCGCACACATTTGTCCACCCTGAAAGAGTAAATGCAAAGCCGGAAGATGCTAATTAAATTGACAAAACCGGCAATTAGAACTTGAAGAGAACACAAAGGAGATATATTAACCATTCTGCTGAGGTTTCCCCTGTGATTACTAAAAAAGGGGCAATATGAATATTATAGTGAAAACTAGGGCTGCACGATAAATCGAAAAAATAATCGAATCGCGATAATCGGCAAATGCAATATGGCGATTTGGCCGACCCGAAAATGCCTCGATTATATATGAAGGGGCCCCGCGCACATAACAGGCTTTGTGTGTAAAGTATTTTACTAGTGTGTGAAACAATCTCTCTCCTATTGATAACAGGTCCAGCCTCTGTACTCACTTTCACGATGAATGCACTGCACTGCAGCGAACGGCAGCGAGCGGGCCGGCCGGCGCGTGACTGACGTCACTTAGTAACGCTTCTGCTTCCTGAAGTGGGAGGAGCGTTACTAAGTGACGTCAGTCACGCGCCGGCCGGCCAGCTCGCTGCCGCTCGCTGTAGTGCATTCATAGTGACAGTGAGTACAGAGGCTGGACCTGTTATCAATAGGAGAGAGCTTGTTTTACACACTAGTAAAATACTTTACACACAAAGCCAGTTATGTGTGCAGTTTAGGACACATGAGGGGACACATAGGGCCATGAGGGGGACCAGCATAAGATGCTATATGTCTTATGCTGCCCCCCCTCATGGCCCTATGTGTCATAGCACACATCCCCTATAACAGCGTCCTCCACAGATCCACCATAACAGCGTCCTCCACAGATCCCCCATAACAGCGTCCTCCACAGATCCCCCACATAACAGCGTCCTCCACAGATCCCCCATAACAGCGTCATCCACAGATCCACCCCATAACAGCGTCCTCCACAGACCCACCCCATAACAGCGTCCTCCACAGATCCACCCCATAACAGCGTCCTCCACAGATCCCCCACATAACAGCGTCCTCCACAGATCCCCCACATAACAGCGTCCTCCACAGATCCACCCCATAACAGCGTCCTCCACAGATCCACCCCATAACAGCGTCCTCCACAGATCCACCCCATAACAGCGTCCTCCACAGATCCACCCCATAACAGCGTCCTCCACAGATCCACCCCATAACAGCGTCCTCCACAGATCCACCCCATAACAGCGTCCTCCACAGATCCACCCCATAACAGCGTCCTCCACAGATCCACCCCATAACAGCGTCCTCCACAGATCCACCCCATAACAGCGTCCTCCACAGATCCACCCAATAACAGCGTCCTCCACAGATCCCCCATAACAGCGTCATCCACAGATCCCCCACATAACAGCGTCCTCCACAGATCCAGCCCATAACAGCGTCCTCCACAGATCCACCCCATAACAGCGTCCTCCACAGATCCACCCCATAACAGCGTCCTCCACAGATCCACCCCATAACAGCGTCCTCCACAGATCCCCCACATAACAGCGTCCTCCACAGATCCACCCCATAACAGCGTCATCCACAGATCCCCCACATAACAGCGTCCTCCACAGATCCACCCCATAACAGCGTCCTCCACAGATCCACCCCATAACAGCGTCCTCCACAGATCCACCCCATAACAGCGTCCTCCACAGATCCACCCCATAACAGCGTCCTCCACAGATCCACCCCATAACAGCGTCCTCCACAGATCCACCCCATAACAGCGTCCTCCACAGATCCACCCCATAACAGCGTCCTCCACAGATCCACCCCATAACAGCGTCCTCCACAGATCCACCCCATAACAGCGTCCTCCACAGATCCACCCCATAACAGCGTCCTCCACAGATCCACCCCATAACAGCGTCCTCCACAGATCCACCCCAAAACAGCGTCCTCCACAGATCCACCCCATAACAGCGTCCTCCACAGATCCACCCCATAACAGCGTCCTCCACATAAGATGCTATATGTCTTATGCTGCCCCCCCTCATGGCCCTATGTGTCATAGCACACATCCCCTATAACAGCGTCCTCCACAGATCCACCATAACAGCGTCCTCCACAGATCCCCCATAACAGCGTCCTCCACAGATCCCCCACATAACAGCGTCCTCCACAGATCCCCCATAACAGCGTCATCCACAGATCCACCCCATAACAGCGTCCTCCACAGACCCACCCCATAACAGCGTCCTCCACAGATCCACCCCATAACAGCGTCCTCCACAGATCCCCCACATAACAGCGTCCTCCACAGATCCACCCCATAACAGCGTCCTCCACAGATCCACCCCATAACAGCGTCCTCCACAGATCCACCCCATAACAGCGTCCTCCACAGATCCACCCCATAACAGCGTCCTCCACAGATCCCCCCATAACAGCGTCCTCCACAGATCCCCCCACATAACAGCGTCCTCCACAGATCCCCCACATAGCAGCGTCCTCCACAGATCCCCCACATAACAGCGTCCTCCACAGATCCCCCACAACACAGCGTCATCCACAGATCCCCCACAACACAGCGTCATCCGCAGATCCCCCACCTTAAGGACTTGGCCATTTTTTGCAAATCTCACCAGTGTCACTTTAAGTGCTCATAACTTTAAAACACTTTGACTTATCCACGCCATTCTGAGATTGTTTTTTCATCACATATTGTACTTCATGACACTGGTAAAATGAAGTAAAAAAAATAAAAAAATTTCATAAAAAAATACCTAATTTACCCAAAATTTGGAAGAATTTGCAAATTTCAAAGTTTCAGTTTCTCTACTTCTGTAATACATAGTAATAACCCCAAAAATTGTGATGACTTTACATTCCCCATATGTCTACTTCATTTTTGAATTATTTTGGGAATGATATTTTATTTTTTGGGGATGTTACAAGGCTTAGAAGTTTAGAAGCAAATCTTGAAATTTTTCAGAAATTTACAAAAACCTAATTTTTAGGGACCACTACAGGTCTGAAGTCACTTTGCGAGGCTTACATAATAGAAACCGCCCATATGACCCCATTCTATAAACTACACCCCTCAAGGTATTCAAAACTGATTTTACAAACTTTGTTAACCCTTTAGGTGTTGCACAAGAGTTATTGGCAAATGGGGATGAAATTTGAGAATTACATTTTTTTGCCTAATTTTCCATTTTAACCCATTTTTTCCACTAACAAAGCAAGGGTTAACATCCAAACAAGACTGTATCTTTATTGCCCTGACTCTGCCGTTTACAGAAACACCCCATATGTGGCCGTAAACTACTGTACGGCCACACAGCGGGGCGTAGAGTGAAAGGTGCGCCGTATGGTTTTTGGAAGCCAGATTTTGCTGGACTGGTTTTTTGACACCATGTCCCATCTGAAGCCCCCTGATGCACCCCTAGAGTATAAACTCCATAAAAGTGACCCCATCTAAGAAACTACACCCCTCAAGATATTCAAAACTGATTTTACAAACTTTGTTAACCCTTTAGGTGTTGCACAAGATTTAATGGAAAATAGAGATACAATTTCAAAATTTCACTTTTTTGGCAGATTTTCCATTTTAATATTTTATTTCCAGTTACAAAGCAAGGGTTAACAGCCAAACAAAACTTATTATTTATGGCCCTAATTCTGTAGTTTACAGAAACACCCCATATGTGGCCGTAAACTACTGTACGGCCACACAGCGGGGCGTAGAGTGAAAAGTGCGCCGTATGATTTTTGGAAGCCAGATTTTGCTGGACTGGTTTTTTGACACCATGTCCCATTTGAAGCCCCGCTGATGCACCCCTAGAGTAGAAACTCCAAAAAAGTGACCCCATTTTAGAAACTACGGGATAGGGTGGCAGTTTTTTTGGTACTAGTTTAGGGTACATATGATTTTTGATTGCTCTATATTATTACTGCTCTGAAGAGGGGAGGGTGCCTGGTCCATTGGAAAAGGTCAGAAAGTGACAGAAACACCACCGAAATGGATCGGGAACAGCATGGGGACGATGTCTGGATGCATCTTGGACTCCCAGGTTGCTGCTGGGAACCATGGTGTCCGAGATGTACACCACTTTTACAGACTGACAAAAATACGCACAAAACCCCCCAAAAAATTAATTTTACATGAAAAATTGTTAGGAAACATTCTTTCCTGTATATTCAGTTGTATATAAAGTGCAAATGCTGAAAAAATTACAAGCAAGAGGCACTCCGAAACAGCCTGTATATCACATAAAGGAGGGTCTCATTCACATTGTGGTACAATTGTTCAATTAGTGGGACTCCTACACTCATAAAGCCTATGCACTAAGTGAAGTGCTGCCAAAAAAGGAAGTGGCACTCCAAAACACCCTTTGTTGCACATAAAGGAGGGCATCATACACACCCTTGAAAAATTATGATTGATGGCCTGCTGGTGACCCTCAAAAACATTTGGAGCAAGGGCCTGCATCTAAAACCTTAGGGGCGAAGGCCTGTGCCTCATTGGTGACTCTAGATAACCTCTGGGCGATTGCACGTCCCCGTGGAAGCGAAGATCCATTTGGGTGTCTGCCCTATCAACTTTCGATGTTCTTTTCTGGGCCTACCATGTTGATCACAGGTAACGGGGAATCAGGGTTCGATGCCGGAGAGGGAGCCTGAGAAACAGCTATTACATTCAAGGAAGGCAAGCGGGTGTTGCTCAAATCACACACTCCCGACTCGTGGAGATGGTGACGATAAATAACAATACAGGACTCTTAAGATGCCCAGTTATTGGAATGAGTAATACAAAATTACAGGGAATGTCACTGCGGTATTTTGGATGAGGAAACTTTATACAGGAGAGGCCCTGCTGCCACTTTGTTGACTCTAGATAACTTCTGCCTGATCGCACAGGAATGAGAGATGAGAAGTTCTCTTTGTAGCGGTGGTTGAGAAGGGTGAACACCCAGTAATCTGTGTTATCTAAAATGCATATAACGCGAGGGTCGCGGGAAAGGCAGCCTAACATGAAGTCAGCCATGTGTGCCAGAGTACCAACAGGCAAGAATATGGACACTATATTAGGCCCAGATTAGTTAAATTTGCCTTAAAGAAACAGTTTTCGGATGGTGTACTGTATATGTCACAGAAAACAACACACTATGGACACTAGATTAAGCCCAGATTATTGGAATTTACGCTAAAGAAACAGTTCTCTGATGGAGTACTGTATATGTCACGGATGTGTATTACATGCACACACTACAGAGACAGTAGATGAGGACTGGCCCCTGATTATTTAAATTTACACTACAGAAACAGTTTTCGGATGGCGTACTGTATATGTCACAGAAAACAGCACACTATGGACACTAGATTAGGCCCAGATTATTGGAATTTACGCTAAAGAAACAGTTTTTGGATGGAGTACTATATATGTCATGGATGTGTATTACACACACACACTACAGAGACAGTAGATGAGGGCTGGCCCCTGATTATTAAAATTTACACTAAAGAAAAAAATTTCAGATGGCGTACTGTATATGTCACAGAAAACAGCACACTATGGACACTAGATTAGGCCCAGATTATTTAAATTTACGCTAAAGAAACAGTCTTCGGATGAAGTACTGTATATGTCACGGATGTGTATTACACACACACACTACAGAGACAGTAGATGAGGACTGGCCCCTGATTATTTAAATTTACGCTAAAGAAAAAGTTTTCGGATGGTGTACTGTATATGTCACGGATGTGTATTAAACGCACACTATAGACAATAAATGTGGCGCTGATTATTTGAATTTATGCAAAAAGACACAGTCTGCGGATGATGTACAGTATATGTCACTAATAGGTATTAAAGAAAAATATCTTGCTGCTGTCAAACACACACACACCTCCTTAAAGGGTGTCTACCACCAGAAATACTGTTATGTAGCTGACTGACATTAGCGATGCGCTAATGTCAGCACTACATAACAGTATGTCTTTTACCTTTCTCCCTGCAGCCGTTTTGGTAAAAAAAGCACTTTTATAATATGCTAATGAGCCTCTAGGTGCTATGTGGGCGTAAAATCAGCACCTAGAGGCTCCGTCTACTCATGCTTTATCCCGCCCAGGTCCCCTGTTCTGCCCGCCCCGCTCCTCTTGATTGATGCCACAGTCCACCGCATCATTGACGAAATCCTGCGCCTGCGACATTCACTTATGTCAGCGGCGCAGGCGCAGTGAGTGAAGGCCACTCTCCTGATGCCGACTTCCTCACTGTGACGTAGTCGGCGCAGGCGCAGTGAGGAATCCTGCACCTGGAGCACATTATTCACTCACTGCGCCTGCACCGAATACAGAAGTGAATGGCGCAGGCGCGGGATTTAGTCTGCGATGCAGGGAACAGTGACATCAATCAAGAGGAGCGGGGCGTCAGAACAGGGGACCTGGGCAGGATAAAGGGTGAGTGGACGGAGCCTCTAGGTGCTGATTTTACGCCCACATAGCACCTAGAGGCTCATTAGTATATTATAAAAGTGCTTATTTTACAAAAATGGCTGCAGGGACAAATGTTAGAAATATACTGTTATGTAGTGCTGACATTAGCGCATCGCTATATCAGTCAGCTACATAACAGTATTTCTGGTGGTAGAAGCCCTTTAAAAGGACTTTGGAGTCTTTCAAAAGCTTTTGGTGGTAAAAACAGCAAATTTCTCTCCCTGCACTATCTGTCCCTTCCTCAGCACGGATGTCCCTGAGACTGATCAATTTAGCGAAGATAAAAATATATTGCTGCTCTAAAACACACACACACACAGTAGTCCTTAACCTGTTCCGGACATAGGGCGTACCGGTACGTCCTGATTTCCGGATCGTTAAGGACACAGGGCGTACCGGTACATCCTATGTATTTCTGATCACTGCCGCTCGGCGGGCGGTGATCGGAACCAGGTGCCTGCTCAAATCATGTTGGTGCAGCTGATAACATCAGATCAGCTGCCCCAGAGGTGCCCCTCTTTAAAGAATCTGCGGGGTCCTCCTTCCCTTAGGACCATCAATGTCCTTTTCTTCTAATCCTATTGATCCACTGATCTAAGGATTACTTTTGCACATTTTTGGATCTCTTCCCCTGATGATTTATCACTTGAAACGTGACACGTTGGGAACCATCCTTTAGGGCATTTAGGGATACCCGCCTTATCTAGGGTAAGGTATCCGGAAAGGGCCGCCCCTTGCGGGGTAGGAACTCTGTGTAGATAGGCAGGGGAACAGCAGCGTTGCCCCCTTCCCCATCAGGGAATACTAGGGACAACGGTTCCCTTTACCAGTCTACATCCTGGAATTACCTACGACCACATATAACCCTCGGCCCAGACGCGGTAGTATTTCCACCACGCTAGGCTGATCCCTATCAGGGGGCGTCTGAATGGTAAGACTGTTCCATACATTCTAGCCATATTTCAAGCATCTGTTTGTGGCGCTATATATTTAATATAAATTAACAGTAAAAGTTATATTTTAAGCTCTCCCAAATTCTCTATTGTTCATCAAATTGTTAGTGCGAGCGCCAATATTTATTAATCCTAACTACCCTAACATTTTTTCGTCTGAGCAGGCACCTTGGCTAAATGCGATGGGGGATCCTGTGACCCCCCCCGTGTAGGCGATCACACCAAACCGCAGGTCAATTCAGACCTGCGGTTTGCAGCGGTTTTGGAAGTTTCTGATCTCCCGGGCGCAGCGCAGGGGGGGGGGGGTGCGGGGAGTGCGGCAGAGAGGGCGGGCGGTGCGGGCGGTGCTTGGGGGGGCGGGCAGGCAGGCACATTGCTGATACTCTGCTTGAAACGCCTGATATCTGTGCTGACACAGATGTAAGGCGTTTAACCCCTTCCATGCCGCGGTCCATAGGGACCACTGTATGGAAGAGGTTAAGAGGGAGGGAGCTCACTCCCTCTCCCATCGGGGGCTGCTGTGCCTTTTCCGCCCCCGATGGGAGAGGGAGGGGGCCCCCCTCCCTCCCCATCACCCATTGCTCTTCTGTGGCCGCGAGTGATGGTTACCAAGGCAACCGGATGCCTTCACAGGCGTCTGGCTGTCCATGGTACTGATTAGACTTCTGCTAAAGGCAGAAGTCTAATCAGACTTTGTAAAGTGAAAATACAGTAAAGTACACTATATATTGTACTGTACTGTATTATACAGACATCAGACCCACTGGATCTTCAAGAACCATGTGGGTCTGGGTCAAAAAAATGTTTAAAAAAAAGTTTTAAAAAAAGTTTAAATCAAAAAACACATTTATCACTGATTAAAAATGAAAAAAATAAAATTCCCTACACATGTTTGATATCACCGCGTCCGTAATGACATGATCTATAAAAGGGTCATGTTACTTTCCCCGCACAGTGAAAGACATAAAAAAAAAAACTATGATGAAATTGAAATATTGCCCACCTTACTTCCCAAAAAGGTAATAAAAGTGATCAAAAAAGTCGTATGTATGCCAAAATAGTACCAATCAAACCATCACCTCATCCCGCAAAAAATGAGACCCTACCTAACATAATCGCCCAAAAACAGAAAAAACTATGGCTCTCAGAATATGGAGACATTAAAACATGATTTTTTTTTGTTTCAGAAATGAAATGTTTGTGTAAAACTTAAAAAAATAAAATAAAAAGTATACATATTAGGTATCGCCGCGTCCGTAATAACCTGCTCTATGAAAATATCACATGACCTAACCCCTCAGGTGAATACCATAAAAAAAAAAATGTTTTAAAAAAGCCATTTTTTGTCACCTTACATCACAAAAAGTGTAATAGCAAGCGATCAAAAAGTCATATGCACCCCAAAATAGTGCCAATCAAACTGTCATCTTATCCCGCAAAAATCATACCCTACCCAAGATATTCGCCCAAAAACTGAAAAAACAATGGCTCTCAGACTATGGAGACACTAAAACATGTTTTTTTTTGTTTCAAAAATGAAATCATTGTGTAAAACTTACATAAATAAAAAAAATAGTATACATATTAGGTATCGCCATGTCAGTGACAACCTGCTCTATAAAAATACCACATAATCTAACCTGTCAGATGAATGTTGTAAATAACAAAAAATAAAAACGGTGCCAAAACAGCTATTTCTTGTTACCTTGCCTCACAAAAAGTGTAATATAGAGCAATCAAAAATCATATGTACCCTAAACTCTTACCAACAATACTGCCACCCTATCCCGTAGTTTCTAAAAAGGGGTCACTTTTTTGGAGTTTCTACTCTAGGGGTGCATCAGGGGGGCTTCAAATGGGACATGGTGTAAATAAACCAGTCCAGTAAAATCTGTCTTTCAAAAACCATATGGCGCACCTTCCCTCTACGCCCTAAAGTGTGCCCATACAGTAGTTTACAGCCACATATGGGGTGTTTCTGAAAACTACAGAATCGGGGCAATAAATATAGCATTTGTTTGGCTGTTAACCCTTGATTTCTTACTGGAACAAATTGATTAAATGGAAAACTTGCCCAAAAATTAAAATTCTCAAATTTCATCTCCATTTGCCAATAACTCTTGTGCAACACCTAAAGGGTTAACAAAGTTTGTAAAATCAGTTTTGAACACCTTGAGGAGTGTAGTTTCTTAGATGGGCTCACTTTTATGGAGTTTCTACTCTAGGGGTGCATCAGGGGGCTTCAAATGGGACATGGTGTAAATAAACCAGTCCAGCAAAATCTGCTTTCTAAAAATCATACGGCGCACCTTTCCCCTCTACGCCCTATTGTGTGCCCGTACAGTAGTTTACGGCCACATATGGGGTGTTTCTCCAGTCCAGCAAAATCTGCCTTCCAAAAACCATACGGCTCACCTTTCCCTCTACGCCCTACTGTGTGCCCGTACAGTAGTTTACGGCCACATATTGGGTGTTTCTCCAAACTACAGAATCGGGGCAATAAATATAGAATTTTCTTTGGCTGTTAACCCTTACTTTGTTACTGGAAAAAATGGATTAAAATTGTAAATTTTCCCAAAAATCTAAATTCTGAAATTTTATCACCATTTGCCATTAACTCTTGTGGAATACCTAAAGGGTTAACGACATTTGTAAAATCAGTTTTAAATTCCTTGAGGGGTGTAGTTTCTAGAATGGGGTCATTTTTGGGTGGTTTCTATTATGTAAGCCTCCTGAACTGGTCCCTAAAAAGTGGGTTTTTGAAAATTTCAGAAAAATTTTAAGATTTGCTTCTAAACTTCTAAGCCTTGTAACATCCCCCAAAAATAAAATATCATTCCCAAATTGATCCAAACATGAAGTAGACATATGGGGAATGTAAAGTAATAACTGTTTTTGTAGGTATTACTATGTATTATAGAAGTAGAGAAATTGAAACTTGGAAATGTGCAATTGTTTACAAATTTTTGGTAAATTTGGTATTTTTTTATAAAGAAAAAAGATTTCTTTTTTTACTTCATTTTACCAGTGTCATGAAGTACAATATGTGACGAAAAAACAATCTCAGAATGGCCTGGATAAGTCAAAGCGTTTTAAAGTTATCACCACTTAAAGTGACACTGGTCAGATTTGCAAAAAATGGCCTGGTCCTTAAGGTGAAATAAGGCTGTGTCCTTAAGGAGTTAAAAGGACTTTTGGGTCTTTGAAAAGCTTTCTTCGAATAATAACTGAGAATTTTGCTCCCTACCCTCTGCTCTCCCTGACTATGACTGATCGGAGCACGTGTCATCGGGTGCTATATAGCACCCGATGATGTGTTTTGTCCAGCCAATCACTGTAATGCCAGCAGCCAACATGGCTACTGGCATTACAGTGATGGCAGTACTTACCTGCACTTTTATTGGCTGTTTAGCAGCCACTAAATGTGCGGGGAGGAGACTCGAGCATGGCGCTCGAGCACATGCGGTACTCGGCCGAGTACCGCCATGTGCCGAGCATAGCGATGCTGGAGCTGAACCGGTATTCGGCCGAGCATGCTCGCTCATCACTAATAATGTGCATAAATATAGTAATGGGTCTCTTGGGTCTCCAAAATCTTTCTAAAGATTAGACATGACAATAAGATACACATTTTGCAGTGCATTCTGTGGAATTGTGCGAAATGCTTGCCAATGCAACAATTGATTTGTGCTCTTTAATACAGCTAAGGCAAAGTTACACAATGAATGAGTACAAGCAAAAAGAAGCAAAAATGAATGATCCAAAATGACAAGGCTTTCTTAAACCTTACAGCAGGATTCTTGTCTTTGAATTTCATATTACCTTCCTAGTCTGGCCTTATCGGTGGGAATATTAGTTACGGGTTAAGTTACCACTGAGATCAACAATGAACCTTGGCTTAAACGATATGTTATGATACATCATCTTTTGTAGGATGAGCTGTTTTTTCTTTTAATGATGCCATTTTTGGGTATGTATGGCTTTTGATCACTTTATTTTATTTGTTGTGAGGCAAGGTGGTCGAAAATAAATCAATTCTGTGTTCTTTTTGTTATTTTTTATGGGGTCCGCTTTGAAGTATAAATTATATTTAAAATTTTTATAAGATTGTCAGTACAGTACAGTACTATATACATTGACAAATGTACCGTATATAGTATTTTTTAGTTTCCTTGTTTTGGACAAAAAAATAACATTTTTTTTCCCTGTCAAGGCACTGTATGAGGGTATTTTGTTTGTCTAAATGAGCTGTAGTTTTTACTAGTACATTTTGGGGTACATACCGTATATTTTATGATTGCTTTTTTATAAGGCAAAGTGATTAAAAACAGCAATTCTGACATTTAAATTTTTTTATATTGTTTGGGTCATTACAGATGTGACAATACCAATTATGTGTAGTATATTTTTTTTATTTTTATTTTTTCTAATAATAATTGAGGCAATTTTTTTCAAAAGCCCATTTTTAGTCCCACTTTGAAACTTGAATATATGATGTTCTGATTGCTGGTAGAATAACTGCAGTGCATTAACCTTTTTGCATCGGGTCTTTAAAGATGGTCCCTCAAATGTAATGGTCAACTGTGACTACAGCATCTGAAAGGCAAAAAAACTGGAAACATGCTTTCCGGGCAATAGTTCCAGGAAGTAGTTCCATTGAAGTAATAGACCAGATCCTGTACTAGACTTATAGGCCTATTCCTGGCATATTACAATTCAGACCAGCAGGTGGCAGCTCTGCCTTGGAATATACCAATCTTTGTATTCTGTAATGGTTAAAATTCCGTTACGTTGTACAAATTTTAATCTATTAATTGCATGTTGTAGTCCACTTGAGGGCCTAAAATTTTTAAAAAATAAAGTAAAAAAAGTTTTTAAACATAAAAAACTAAAAATATAAAAATTCAAATCACCTTCCCCAAAATAAAAATAAAAATAAATGATAAAAAAAATATATATAATGGGCATCACCATGTCTGAAAATGCCTGTACTATTAAAATCTAAAACAAATTAACCAATGCAGTGAACGGCATAACAGAATAAAATCAATATGGCTGATTCGCCATTTTTTAACCTCGTCACTAGTGATGATCGCTTACCCCGATGCTCGGGTGCTCTGCCCGAGCACACCGGGATGCTCGGGTGCTCTACCGAGCACCCGAGCCCTATAGAAGTCAATGGGGGGACCCGACCATTAACCCCTTAAGGACCGGGCTCATTTTCACCTTAAGGACCAGGCTCATTTTCACCTTAAGGACCAGGCCATTTTTTGCAAATCTGACCAGTGTCACTTTAAGTGCTCATAACTTTAAAACGCTTTGACTTACCCAGGCCGTTCTGAGATTGTTTTTTCGTCACATATTGTACTTCATGACACTGCTAAAATTGGGTCAAAAAAGTTAATTTTTTTGCATAAAAAAATACAATTTTTACCGTAAATTTTGAAAAATTAGCAAATTTCAAATTTTCAGTTTCTCTACCTCTGTAATACATAGTAATACCCCCAAAGATTCA
Organism: Bufo bufo; assembly: GCF_905171765.1. Lineage (NCBI taxonomy): Eukaryota > Metazoa > Chordata > Amphibia > Anura > Bufonidae > Bufo > Bufo bufo. The sequence continues at coordinate 185,441,433 of NC_053392.1, forward strand.
GAAATCTTCAAAATCCCACTTTTTATGGACCAGTTCAGGTTTGAAGTCATATTGTGAGGCTTAGATAATAGAAACCTCCCAAAAATGACCCCATTCTAGAAACTACACCCCTCAAGGTATTCAAAACTGTTTTTTCAAACTTTGTTAACCCTTTAGGTGTTCCACAAGAGTTAATGGCAGATGGAGAAACAATTTTGAAATTTATATTTTTTGGAAAATTTTCCAATATAATCAATTTTTTCCAGGAGTAAAACAAGGGTTAACTGCCAAACAACACTCAAAATGGGTTGCCCTGATTCTGTAGTTTGCAAAAACACCCCATATGTGGTCGTAAACTACTGTTTGGCCGAACGGTAGCACATAGAAGGAGGGGAACACCATATGGGTTTTGGAAGGCAGATTTGGCAGGACTGGTTTTGTTTATACCATGTCCCATTTGAAGCCCCCTGTTGCACCCCTAGAATAGAAATTTCAAAAAAGTGACTCCATCTAAGAAAGTACACCCCTCAAGGTATTCAAAACTGGGTTTACAAACTTTGTTAACCCTTTAGGTGTTCCACAAGAGTTAATGGCAGATGGAGAAACAATTTTGAAATTTCTATTTTTTGGAAAATTTTCCAATATAATCAATTTTTTCCAGGAGTAAAACAAGGGTTAACTGCCAAACAACACTCAAAATGGGTTGCCCTGATTCTGTAGTTTGCAAAAACACCCCATATGTGGTCGTAAACTACTGTTTGGCCGAACGGTAGCACATAGAAGGAGGGGAACACCATATGGGTTTTGGAAGGCAGATTTGGTAGGACTGGTTTTGTTTATACCATGTCCCATTTGAAGCCCCCTGTTGCACCCCTAGAATAGAAATTTCAAAAAAGTGACTCCATCTAAGAAAGTACACCCCTCAAGGTATTCAAAACTGGGTTTACAAACTTTGTTAACCCTTTAGGTGTTCCACAAGAGTTAATGGCAGATGGAGAAACAATTTTGAAATTTCTATTTTTTGGAAAATTTTCCAATATAATCAATTTTTTCCAGGAGTAAAACAAGGGTTAACTGCCAAACAACACTCAAAATGGGTTGCCCTGATTCTGTAGTTTGCAAAAACACCCCATATGTGGTCGTAAACTACTGTTTGGCCGAACGGTAGCACATAGAAGGAGGGGAACACCATATGGGTTTTGGAAGGCAGATTTGGCAGGACTGGTTTTGTTTATACCATGTCCCATTTGAAGCCCCCTGTTGCACCCCTAGAATAGAAATTTCAAAAAAGTGACTCCATCTAAGAAAGTACACCCCTCAAGGTATTCAAAACTGGGTTTACAAACTTTGTTAACCCTTTAGGTGTTCCACAAGAGTTAATGGCAGATGGAGAAACAATTTTGAAATTTCTATTTTTTGGAAAATTTTCCAATATAATCAATTTTTTCCAGGAGTAAAACAAGGGTTAACTGCCAAACAACACTCAAAATGGGTTGCCCTGATTCTGTAGTTTGCAAAAACACCCCATATGTGGTCGTAAACTACTGTTTGGCCGAACGGTAGCACATAGAAGGAGGGGAACACCATATGGGTTTTGGAAGGCAGATTTGGCAGGACTGGTTTTGTTTATACCATGTCCCATTTGAAGCCCCCTGTTGCACCCCTAGAATAGAAATTTCAAAAAAGTGACTCCATCTAAGAAAGTACACCCCTCAAGGTATTCAAAACTGGGTTTACAAACTTTGTTAACCCTTTAGGTGTTCCACAAGAGTTAATGGCAGATGGAGAAACAATTTTGAAATTTCTATTTTTTGGAAAATTTTCCAATATAATCAATTTTTTCCAGGAGTAAAACAAGGGTTAACTGCCAAACAACACTCAAAATGGGTTGCCCTGATTCTGTAGTTTGCAAAAACACCCCATATGTGGTCGTAAACTACTGTTTGGCCGAACGGTAGCACATAGAAGGAGGGGAACACCATATGGGTTTTGGAAGGCAGATTTGGTAGGACTGGTTTTGTTTATACCATGTCCCATTTGAAGCCCCCTGTTGCACCCCTAGAATAGAAATTTCAAAAAAGTGACTCCATCTAAGAAAGTACACCCCTCAAGGTATTCAAAACTGGGTTTACAAACTTTGTTAACCCTTTAGGTGTTCCACAAGAGTTAATGGCAGATGGAGAAACAATTTTGAAATTTCTATTTTTTGGAAAATTTTCCAATATAATCAATTTTTTCCAGGAGTAAAACAAGGGTTAACTGCCAAACAACACTCAAAATGGGTTGCCCTGATTCTGTAGTTTGCAAAAACACCCCATATGTGGTCGTAAACTACTGTTTGGCCGAACGGTAGCACATAGAAGGAGGGGAACACCATATGGGTTTTGGAAGGCAGATTTGGCAGGACTGGTTTTGTTTATACCATGTCCCATTTGAAGCCCCCTGTTGCACCCCTAGAATAGAAATTTCAAAAAAGTGACTCCATCTAAGAAAGTACACCCCTCAAGGTATTCAAAACTGGGTTTACAAACTTTGTTAACCCTTTAGGTGTTCCACAAGAGTTAATGGCAGATGGAGAAACAATTTTGAAATTTCTATTTTTTGGAAAATTTTCCAATATAATCAATTTTTTCCAGGAGTAAAACAAGGGTTAACTGCCAAACAACACTCAAAATGGGTTGCCCTGATTCTGTAGTTTGCAAAAACACCCCATATGTGGTCGTAAACTACTATTTGGCTAAACGGCAGGACATAGAAGAAGGGGAACGTCATTTTTGGAAGGCAGATTTTGCTGGACTGGTTTATTGACACCATGTACCCTTTCAAGCCCCCTGATGCACCCCTAGAGTAGAAACTCCATAAAAGTGACCCCATCTAGGAAACTACGGGATAAGGTGGTTGTTGTTTTGGGACTATTTTTGGGGTAAATTTGATTTTTGGTTGCTCTATATTAGTCTTTTTTGAGGCAATGTAACAAAAAAATGTAATTCTAAAATTGTTTCTACATTCACTATTTGGTTTTGTGGAACACCTAAAGGGTTAACATAGTTTGTAAAGTAACTTTTGAATACCTTGAGGGGTGTAGTTTCTTAGATGGGGTCACTTTTTTGGAGTTTCTAGTCTAGGCTACATCAGGGGGGGCTTCTAATGGGACATGGTGTCAAAAAAAAAACTGTCCATCAAAATCTGCCTTCCAGAAACCATATGGAGTTACCTTCGTTCTATGCCCTGCCGTGCGGCTATATAGCCATTTACGACCACATATGGGGTGTTTCTGCAAACTACAGAATCGGGGCAATAAATATTTAGTTTTGTTTGGCTGTTAACCCTTGCTTTATTACCGGCAAAATGGATTCAAATTGAAATTTTGCCCAAAAATTGGTGTTTTGGCACAGTTTTTATTTTATATTTTTAACACCGTTCATCCGAGGCGTTTGGTCAAAAGTTATTTTTATAGCGACGACTTTTACGCACGCGACGATGCCCAATATGTATGGCTCTCAGACTTTGGAGACACTAAGCAGGCATCCTAAAACTGCGGCCCTCCAGATATTGTAAAACTACAATTCCCACCATGCCCTGCTGATGGCTGTAGGTTGTCTGGGCATGCTGGGAGTTATAGTTTTACAACATCTGGAGGGCCGCAGTTTGAGGATGCCTGCTCTAAAACTAATATTTTTTGGGGAAAGAAAAATTGTTTCCGTGTCTCCAAAGTCTGAGAGCCATAGTGTTTTATGTTCTCTAGTGGACTGTTGAGGATTATAAAAATTTAGTACTCCATGGAAGTGTGATACTCCCTGAAGCAATTGATAATGCAGAGGCCCGGATGATCGGGGCAAGTGTCACATTGAGTAGTGGTGTCCTTCCGTATCCCCCTCTTGTGACACACTCTGCACTTTTTTTGGGTTCGTCCCTTCTTTCCAGTATGGGGGACCACACCTGGAAAGTGTTGGCCAGGGACGATCCGGGCGCCTCCAATTCCCGAGGTACTCCGGCCTGCTCTTTCCCGGTCCGAAAAGATCAGGTCTTTGAGGACTGCCTCATAGAACTGGAGGAATGTCCCTGTGCTGCCAGCGCTTCGGGATAGTACAAAAGAGTTGTACATGGCAACCTGTACCAAGTAGACCGCAACTTTTTTGTACCATGCCCGGGTTTTGCGCATGGCGTTATATGGCGTGAGGACTTGATCAGAGAGATCAACTCCTCCCATATACCGATTGTAGTCGACGATACAATCGGGCTTGAGGACCGTTGCCGCGGTACCTCGCACAGGGACAGGGGTGGTGCCGTTACCGTGGATTGTGGACAGCATAAGGACATCCCTCTTGTCCTTATACCTGACCAGCAACAGGTTTCCACTGGTAAGGGCACGGGTCTCACCCCTGGGGATAGGTACCTGGAGGGGGTAGGCAGGGAGGCCGCGTTGATTTTTCCGCACGGTCCCACAAGCGAACGTGGATCTGGCGGCAAGGGACCTGAACAAGGGAATGCTGGTATAAAAGTTATCCACGTACAAGTGGTAACCATTATCCAGCAGTGGGTACATAAGGTCCCACACGAGTTTCCCGCTAACACCCAGAGTGGGGGGACATTCTGGGGGTTCAATACGGGAATCTCGCCCCTCGTACACACGAAATTTGTAAGTGTACCCTGAGGCACTCTCACAAATTTTGTATAGCTTCACGCCATACCTCGCCCGCTTTGTGGGAATGTATTGGCGGAAACTGAGTCTCCCCTTGAACGCAACGAGAGACTCATCAACCGCGACCTCCCTTCCAGGTACGTAGGCCTGCTGAAATGTGGCCCCAAAGTGATCGATGACCGGCCGTATCTTATACAGCCGGTCATAGGCAGGATCACTTCGGGGGGGACATGCTGCATTATCGGAATAATGCAGACATTTCCGGATGGCCTCAAACCGGTGACGTATCATGACCATACTGTACAGTGGGGTCTGGTAGAGTATGTCCCCACTCCAGTATTGCCTGACACTGGGTTTTTGGACTAGACCCATATGCAGCACGAGGCCCCAAAATGTCCTCATTTCGGCTGCACTGACCGGCGTCCAGCCACCGGGTCTAGCCAAAACTGAGCCTGGGTTTTGAGCGACGAACTGTTGGGCGTACAGATTCGTCTGCTCCACCATCAAATTCACCAGTGAGTTACTGAAAAAAAAACTAAAATAGTCTATTTCAGTAAACCCCACTGTGGGAATCTGGATTCCAGGATTGCCAGCAAAATCCGGAATCTCAGGCTCAAAGTCCACTGGGGGACACCAGCTAAGTTCATCGGCAGGGGGCTCCGGTGGACTTATTTGGTGGGCCGGGAAACCAGTACGAACCCCAGGGCGGCTCGTACTAGGGTGGGCCACAGGATCCCTAGCATGTGGGGCCCCTGGCTCCGCCTGGCGGCGTCTCCGCCGCCTTGGTGGCTCATCGTCATCAGATGATGATGAGGAGGATGCGGATGACAAAAGGAATGTGGGGTCATCCTCATCCTCACTGGGGCTCTCAGAGTCGGAGGCAATCTGGGCGTATGCCTCCTCGGCCGAGAACATCCGGTGGGCCATGGGTGTGTGTGCGTGTAGGTGTGCGTGTGTGGCAAACTTTATTATATGTGCGTGTGTGTGGGGGCAACGGGTGTTCGCGTACTAAAAAGTCCAGGCAAAAAAATGGGCAAGTGTTAGAAAAAAAAAAAGTTAAAACTTGCTGATCAGCGGTACAACGCTGATCAGCGGTCGGTGGGGTGGTGGGGCGGGCGATGCGCTAACAGTGGACGGACGCTAAAAAGTGCCGGCCAGTCAGCGCACGCAGAAAAAAAAAAGTGGTGGGGGGTGGGGGGTGCTGGTGGGGGGTAGGTGGGGGGGGGAGGCAGGGGGGGGGGGGGGGGGAAGTGGCTGGTGGGGGGTGGGTGGGGGGGCAAGTGGCAGGAGGGGTCTGGGTTAGGGTTAGATGGAAGTTTGGAAGTTTGGAATAAAAGTACTTTTTTTTTTTTTTTTCTAACTTACTTTTCCCTTCTTTCCCTGCCTAACGGTGCCTCTCCCTCACTGACCCTAACCTACCTGGGTGGCGATGGGTGCAGGAGGGTGATGGATGCCGATTAGGGGGACACAGGAGCTCGTTCTGGACGGTGCTGCACGGTCAGGGTGCTGGACAGGAAGAGGAGGGGAGGAGCGCAGGAAGTTTGAATCTCGCGCCTCTCTCCCCTGCACCAATCAGCACCCTGGACAGCGGCATTCAGCACCAGGGCCAGCACCGCCTCTCCAAATCCTCGGACTGCGATAGGTGGTGTATAATTACGCCACCGATCGCAGTCTTTTTCCGGTTCATCGGGTCACAGGACACCCGAATGGACCGGAAACGCAGAAAACCGCAGGTCTGAATTGACCTGCGGTTTTCTGCGATCGCCGATACGGGGGGGTCAAATGACCCCCCCCTGCATTGTTACGGGATGCCGGCTGAATGATTTCAGCCGAAATCCCGTTCCGATTAACCCCTGCGGCGCCGGAGTTCCGATTTTAAGTCAGGACGTACCGGTACGTCCTCGGTCCTTAAGGACTCGGGAAATAGGGCGTACCGGTACGTCCTAGGTCCTTAAGGACTCGGGAAATAGGGCGTACCGGTACGTCCTAGGTCCTTAAGGGGTTAAACCAGGCACACCCTGCTCTGAAGAGGGGAGGGTGCCTGGTTCATAGGAAAAGGTCAGAAATTGATGGAAACATCACCGAAATGGGTCGGGGACAGCATGGGGAGGATGTCTGGATGCATCTTGGACTACAATGTCGCTGCTGGAAACGATGTTGCCCGAGTTGTACGCCACTTTTGCAGACTGACCATAAAAACTCACAAAACCGAAGATAAAATCCATTTTAGATGAAAAATTGTTAGGAAACATTCTTTCATGTATATTTACTTTTATATAAAGAGCAAGTTCAGACAAAAATTTTCATGATTTTCGGAACTGGGGCCATGACTAAGAGGGACGACCGGTGGTTTCGATTGTGTTGACCGGACTCTTGGATGATCAAACTGAACTCATTGGAAGAGGAACGGGCGGTGGCATCCGTATTGTACCTGTAGAGGTGAAATTTTTGTACCGGCGCAAGCCGAACCACAGCCGAAACCTTTGTTGCCATGAACGTTTTCATTAATCAACAACTTAAGTTGGAGGTTCGAAGACGATCCCCGGCAGCGTTATTCCCATTTCCCGCCGAGCATTTTCTGGGAAACTAAAGTCTTTGGGTTCCGGGGGGAGTATGGTTGCAAAGGTTAAACTTAAACTAATTGATGGAAGGGCACCACCAGGAGTGGAGCCTGCGGCTTAATTTGACTACGCACAGGAAGGCTCACCCTGCCCGGACACAGAAAGGACTGACAGATTTATACCTATTTCGCGATTCTGTGGGTGGTGGTGCATGGCCGTTTTGAGCGTATGGATCGAGTCGATTTGTGTGGTTCATTCCGATAACCAAAGACACTCCTCCGTGCTAATTAGTTACGTGACCCCGGTGATTACGATTGTGTTGACCAGACTATCATCTGATGATAATGAACTTGGAAGAGGAACGGACGTTGAGCTGACCGTGAAAAAAATTGTAGGTGAGGGCCTGCTGCCGCTTTGTTAACTCTAGATAACTTCTAAGCTGATCGCACGTCCCTGTGATGTTGACTATCTATTCGGATGTCTGCTCTATCAACTTTCGATGTTCTTTTTTGCGCCTACCATGGTGACCACGGGTAATGGGGAATCAGGGTTCGCTTCCGGAGAGGGAGCCTGAGGCATGGCCACGGCTACCACTTCCAAGAAAGACAGGCGGGGGCGCGCAAATTTCCCAGTTCCGACTCAGGGAGGTAGTGATGATAAATAACAATACAGGACTCTTAAGAGAGCCTGTCATTGGAACCAGTACAAAAAAATTACAGGGAATGTCATAGGTATTTAGGATGAGGAAACGTTATACAGGAGAGGTAAAGTATGATTAATGGCCTGCTGGTGACCCATTAAAACATTAGGGGTGAGGGTCTTCAGCTGAGCTGACCATCTAAAACATTATGGGTGAGGGCCTGCTGGTGAGCTGACCATCTAAAACATTATGGGCGAGGGCCTGCTGGTGAGCTGACCATCTAAAACATTATGGGTGAGGGCCTGCTGGTGAGCTAACCATCTAAAACATTATGGGTGAGGGCCTGCTGGTGAGCTGACCATCCGAAAAATTATATGATAAGGCATATACGTGATGGACGAGGAGGAGGAGGATGAGAAAAGGAAGATTCAACCATATACCCTTTTTTTGTGGCGGAAGGGGTGCATGGGAATACAGAGTATTCAGTACATTCTAAACAACACATTTAAAGTGCCTTTATGTTCAGTCGTGGCTTTCCTCTGGTGGAGTGGAGAAGTCAGGGGCAATCCAGGCCTTGTTCATTTTTATAAGAGTCAACCTGTCAGCATTTTCAGTTGACAGTCGGATCCGCTTATCTGTTATAATGCCACCAGCAGCACTAAATACCCACTCAGACAAAATGCTGGCGGCAGGGCAGGCCAGCACCTCCAAGGCGTAGAGTGCCAGTTCATGCCATGTGTCCAGCTTGGACACTCAGTAGTTGTAAGGCACTGAGGGATCACTGAGGACTCTGACACGGTCTGCTACATACTCCTTTACCATCTTCCAAAACTTTTCCCTCCTTGTGACACCAGGACGTGCAGGGCACGGGTGCTGGCGGGGTTCATAAAACTTTCCCAGGCCTTGGAGAGTGTTGCCCTGCCTTTTCTAGAAGTGCTGTGTGTTCCCCTTGTCTCCCCACCTCGGTTGCCCAAGGAAGTACAGACTCTGCTGCCAGCGCTGTCAGATGGAAATTTTTGCAGCAATCTGTGAACAAGGAACTTCTGGTATAGCACCATTTTGCTTGTCCTCTCCACCGGAGGAATGAGAGATGAGAAGTTCTCTTTGTAGCGGGGTACAGAAGGGTGAACACCCATTAATCCCTGTTATCTAAAATGCGTATAACACGGGGGTCACGGGAAAGGCAGCCTAACATGAAGTCAGCCATGTGTGCCAGAGTACCAGTGGGCAAGACTTTGCTGTCATCATCAGGAGGATGAGTATCCATCTCCTCATCCTCTTCCTCCTCTTCTGTCCACCCACGCTGAACAGATGGAATTAAAGTTCCATGGCTACTACCCTGTGTAGCGGAGGCAACCGTCCCCTGCTCCTCCTCCTCCTCCAATACGCGCTGAGAAGACAAACTGAGGGTGTTCTGGCTATCACCCAGGGTCATGTCTTCTTCCCCAACTCTTCCCCACGAACAGCGTCGGCCTTAATTGTGAGCAGCGAGTGTTTGAGTAGACACAGAAGTGGGATGGTTACACTGACAATAGCGTTATCGCCGCTCACCATCTGTGTCGATTCCTCAAAGTTTCTTAACACCGCACAGAGGTCAGACATCCCTGCCCACTCCTCGCTTGAGAAGAGCGGAAGCTGACTGGAAAGGCGACGACCGTGCTGCAGCTGGTATTCCATTACTGCCCTTTTCTGCTCACAAAGCCTGGCCAACATGTTTAACGTGGAGTTCCAGCGCATGCTCACGTCGCACAACAGCCGGTGAGTTGGCAATTTCAAGCGCTGCTGCAGCGTCAACAGACCGGCTGAAGCTGTTGATGACTTGCGGAAATGTGCACACACGCGGCGCACCTTCGCCAGTAGCTCGGGCAAATTGTGGTAGGTTTTCAGAAATTGCTGAACCACTAAGTTAAAGACGTGGGCTAGGCATATGATGTGTGTGAGCATGCCAAGCTCCAAAGCCGCCACCAAGTTATGCCCATTATCACACACAACCATGCCTGGTTGCAGGTTGAGTGGCGAGAGCCACAGCTCAGTCTGGTCTCTTATCCCCTGCCACAGCTCTGTTGTGGTGTGCTGTTTTTCCCCTAAGCATATCATCTTCAGCACGGCCTGTTGACGCATTCCCACAGCAGTGCTACACTGCTTCCAGCTACCAGCTGATGGCTGACTGGTGCTGCACGCTGAGAATTCGGAGGTGGAAGTGGAGGAGGAGGCGGAGGAGGAGGAGCCACTTACATAGGTGCTGGCGGTAACCCTGATGGAAGTAGGGCCTGCAAGAGAGGGAGAGGGAAGTGGATGTGGTCGCTGATGGTGCTTGAGACGGTACAGGTGCAGCACGGGAGGCATCCGGGCCTGCGCTTTCGACAGGCGATTGGTAGTCACCCAACATAGGGGAAGAGGAGGCAGTGGTGTGACCCGCGGACACAGATTGTGGACCCAGGCGTTCCTCCCACTTATTGCGGTGCTTGGCTGTCATGTGGCGGATCATGCTGGTGGTGGTGAGGTTGCTACTGTTCACACCTCATTATGGTGTGGCACAGGTTGCAAACTACTATTCTTTTGTCGTCTGCACTTTCCGCAAAAAGCGCCATACCGCGGAACACCCACCCCTTGGCAAGGGAGATTTCCGCAAGGGTGTGCTCCGTGAAAAACTTGTGGGCCTGTTTGGCGTGGCCCGCCTTCTCACTGTTGCCACCCCACTGCCTCTTCCAGCCTGTTGCGGTGCTGCAGATCGCTCCCCCTCGGGACTGCTGTCCTCGCTCGCGTTTCCGCCTTCCCATGTTGGGTCAGTGACCTCATCGTCCACCAAGTCCTCTTCAACTTCCCCACTCCGAACATCCTCCTCATTTGCTGCCCCAACACAACTTCAGTGATTGACAACGGTATATCATCCTCTTCATCAACCTCTGCAGACAGTAATTGTGGTTGACTTGATGGCAACTGTGTCTCGTCATCACCCACCTCCTTAAACACATCATCTTGTGAGTGTGAAGGCTCTAGAGGTTGAGAATTAGGGCACAAGATCTCATGTTCCTCTTCAAGAGTGCTTGGGGAGAGGGCCAAATTGAGTGATGGGGGTGAAAATAGCTCTTCGGAACATCCGAGTACCGGATCGCATGTTTGGCCAGACTCTACATGGTGGGAGGAAGGATGATCAGGGTGAGGATTGTGTTGTTGACCAGACTGTTGGCTACTGAGACTGGACTTGGTGGAAGACAGGGTGGTGCTTAACCCAGTGGAAGCATTATCTGCTGCAATCCAACCGACCACCTGGTCGCACTGGTCTGACTTCAAGAGTGTTGTCTTGCGACGCCCTGCACACTGGGACATGAAGCCAGGTATCGTGGATGACTGTTCTCCTTGTGCTCTGGCAGCAGGCACAGTTGCAACGCGCCCTGAGCCACGGCCTCTGCGTGAACCATCAGAATTACGTCCACTTCCCTGTCCCTTAATACTCGCCTTCTTCATATTGACACTGGATGTCAGTGATATTTGGATTAAATATAGGCCTCACACACTGTCTAGAAATAAGTGTGTAGGCGTCACATACGGCCTAGATATCAGTGCTGATTTGCTTCTCACTGGTCACAGCAAGCAGAGTTTGTTTAATACAGAAACTGACTGTGTAACTGCAATTTGGATTAAATATAGGCGTCACACACGGCCTAGATATCAGTGCTGATTTGCTTCTCACTGGTCACAGCAAGCAGAGTTTATATAATACAGAAACTGACTGTAACTGCAATTTGGATTAAATGTAGGCGTCACAAACGGCCTAGATATCAGTGCTGATTTGCTTCTCACTGGTCACAGCAAGCAGAGTTTGTTTAATACAGAAACTGACTGTGTAACTGCAATTTGGACTAAATATAGGCGTCACACACGGCCTAGATATCAGTGCTGATTTGCTTCTCACTGGTCACAGCAAGCAGCGTTTGTAGAATGCAGAAAATGAATGTCACTAACGGTCACCCTGACACAAAAAAATAATTCTCCCAAAATAAATTTTGCTGCCACCTCTAACAATAGTCCTTAAAAGGACTTTTGGGTCTCTGAAAGGTTTGAGATCAAATTCGCTGTACACTCGCTCTGTCCCTTCCTAACAGCAGCTCTCCCTGACTCGCAATGAGCCGAACCCGCGTGACCGGGTGCTATATAGCTCCGGCCAGCCAATCACTGTAATGCCAGTAGAAAACATGTCTAATGGCATTACAATGATGGCAATACTTACCAGCATGTTTATTGGCTGCTTAGAAGGCGCCAAACGTCCGAGGAGGAGACTCGAGCATGGCGCTCGAGCACATGTGGTACTCAGCAAAGTGCTCAGATCTGCCGAGCATAGCGATGCTCAAGCCGAAACGGTACTTGGCCGAGCATGCTCGATCATCACTACTCGTCACCAAATTTTAACAAAAAGTGATCAAAAAGTCAAAGATCATCCCGCAAAGTTCTCATACAGCTCTGTAGATGTAACTATAAAAAAGTTATGGGGGTTAGAATATGGCGATGAAAAGAAAATATTAATTCTATTAATTCAATCTATCATGGTGGCAATACTATTTTCTATCAAGCATGCCTATGTATTCTTGTATATTCAGTTGAACCACTTTGCTACAAAATGTTTTTTTCATAGGGGTCAGGAGCCCATGTTTTCATAAATTTATTTTATCTAAGTCATATATTATAGCTTGCAGTATACATGAACAAATCATGCAATTTGCTAGAGATAATAACATTCTCATTTCTCAGGAATAGCAAAAGGATACTGTATTTTCTAAGGTTGTCTATTATTGCTTTGTGAAAGGAAGCAAATGTTATAATGCACGGTACACTGAAAAGAGGCCAAATTTGGAAAATGATTGAAAGCCCCATGAGAAATACATTTATCTACAGGCATCCCTGAACTACAAATATGCATATAGATTGTCTGCTTTGGTGCATGAAGGGCAACATATCATACCAAGACAAACGGACTTCAGCATGTCCAGTGTGGAAAAGAAAGCTTGTATGTGGTTGCTATGATAGAAGAGTCAGATAAACAAAGTGTTTGAAAGAGATGAGATCTGCACACCCGCTAAGAATGGGTGCTCATAGAGGACCGTGGTCTGTCTATATTTGTAAGAAGGTCTATGGCACACCAAAATTGTTTTGCGAAGTGGTACTTTAATACATATTGTGCATCTTCACATAATCCTTTTTCTATATTTTTGTTATCCAGATATTAAGAATAAGTAAATTAATGGGCCATATAAAGTGTCCCAACGTTTCGGTCAAGACTGACCTTTTTCAAGGGATCTGAATAAGATACAAAGTAGCAAACATAGAGTATTTGGAGACACAAAAATGATCATATAGTAGGTGTGGAAGAAAGTGGCTAATAATCATAGTCATTATATATATACACATACAAACTAGTGCAGTATAAGAGCTCAAAACCAATTTACAAAAAATGGCGTGGTTTCAAAAGACAGGAAGTGCTCGACCCCATATGCAGTTGTGCATCTATACCCAGGGGAGCAGATCCTGCACTTGTGGCCTGTTGCTAATGGCGATCCCCAGCAAAAATGCATACAGTGGAGGAAGCCCGCAGCAGACTACAAGTACCACAAAAAGACATCCTACACAAGATAGAAAAATGTGTGGATGTAAATAGCTATATGAAATAAACATTAATAAGGAAGGTGCACTACTGTGGATTAGAGTTGAGTGAACACCTGGATGTTCGGGTTCGAGAAGTTCGGCCAAACTTCCCGGAAATGTTCGGGTTCGGGATCCGAACCCGACCCGAACTTCGTCCCGAACCCGAACCCCATTGAAGTCAATGGGGACCCGAACTTTTCGGCACTAAAAAGGCTGTAAAACAGCCCAGGAAAGAGCTAGAGGGCTGCAAAAGGCAGCAACATGTAGGTAAATCCCCTGCAAACAAATGTGGATAGGGAAATGAATTAAAACTAAAATCAAAAAAATAAAAATTAACCAATATCAATTGGACAGAGGTCCCATAGCAGAGAATCTGGCTTCACGTCAGCAGAGAATCAGTCTCTTCATGCCATAGCAAAGAATCTGGCTTCATGTCAGCAGAGAATCAGTCTCTTCATGCCATAGCAGAGAATCTGGCTTCATGTCAGCGCAGAATCAGTCTTCATGTCATAGCAGAGAATCAGGCTTCACGTCACCCACCACTGGAACAGGCCACTGTCACATATTTAGGCCCCGGCACCCAGACAGAGGAGAGAGGTCCCGTAACAGAGAATCTGGCCTTATGTCAGCGCAGAATCAGTCTTCATGTCATAGCAGAGAATCAGGCTTCACGTCACCCACCACTGGAACAGGCCACTGTCACATATTTAGGCCCAGGCACCCAGGCAGAGGAGAGAGGTCCCGTAACAGAGAATCTGGCCTTATGTCAGCACAGAATCTGTCTTCATGTCATAGCAGAGAATCAGGCTACACGTCACCCACCACTGGAACAGGCCACTGTCACATATTCAGGCCCAGGCACCCAGGCAGAGGAGAGAGGTCACGTAACAGAGAATCTGGCCTTATGTCAGCACAGAATCAGTCTTCATGTCATAGCAGAGAATCAGGCTTCACGTCACCCACCACTGGAACAGGCCACTGTCACACATTTAGGCCCCGGCACCCAGACAGAGGAGAGGTTCATTCAACTTTGGGTTGCCCCGCAATATAATGGTAAAATGAAAATAAAAATAGTATTGAATGAGGAAGTGCCCTGGAGTAGAATAATATATTGTTAAGGGGAGGTAGTTAATATCTAATCTGCACAAGGGAGGGACAGGTCCTGTGGGATCCATGCCTGGTTCATTTTTATGAACGTCAGCTTGTCCACATTGGCTGTAGACAGGCGGCTGCGTTTGTCTGTAATGACGCCCCCTGCCGTGCTGAATACACGTTCAGACAAAACGCTGGCCGCCGGGCAGGCCAGCACCTCCAAGGCATAAAAGGCTAGCTCTGGCCACGTGGACAATTTGGAGACCCAGAAGTTGAATGGGGCCGAAACATCAGTCAGTACGTGGAGGGGTGTGCACAGGTACTGTTCCACCATGTTAGTGAAATGTTGCCTCCTGCTAACACGTTCCGTATCAGGTGGTGGTGCAGTTAGCTGTGGCGTGGTGACAAAACTTTTCCACATGTCTGCCATGCTAACCCTGCCCTCAGAGTAGCTGGCCGTGACACAGCTGCGTTGGCGACCTCTTGCTCCTCCTTTGCCTACGCCTTGGGCTTCCACTGGTTCCCCTGTGACATTTGGGAATGCTCTCAGTAGCGCGTCTACCAACGTGCGCTTGTACTCGCGCATCTTCCTATCACGCTCCAGTGTAGGAAGTAAGGTGGGCACATTGTCTTTGTACCGGGGATCCAGCAGGGTGGCAACCCAGTAGTCCGCACACGTTAAAATGTGGGCAACTCTGCTGTCGTTGCGCAGGCACTGCAGCATGTAGTCGCTCATGTGTGCCAGGCTGCCCAGAGGTAAGGACAAGCTGTCCTCTGTGGGAGGCGTATCGTCATCGTCCTGTGTTTCCCCCCAGCCACGCACCAGTGATGGGCCCGAGCTGCTTTGGGTGCCACCCCACTGTGAACATGCTTCATCCTCATCCTCCTCCACCTCATCCTCGTCCTCCTCGTCCTCCAGTAGTGGGCCCTGTCTGGCCACATTTGTACCTGGCCTCTGGTGTTGCAAAAAACCTCCCTCTGAGTCACTTCGAAGAGACTGGCCTGAAAGTGCTAAAAATGACCCCTCTTCCTCCTCTTCCTCCTGGGCCACCTCCTCTTCCATCATCGCCCTAAGTGTTTTCTCAAGGAGACATAGAAGTGGTATTGTAACGCTGATAACGGCGTCATCGCCACTGGCCATGTTGGTGGAGTACTCGAAACAGCGCAACAGGGCACACAGGTCTCGCATGGAGGCCCAGTCATTGGTGGTGAAGTGGGTCTGATAGGCAGTGCGACTGACCCGTGCGTGCTGCAGCTGAAACTCCATTATGGCCTGCTGCTGCTCGCACAGTCTGTCCAGCATATGCAAGGTGGAGTTCTACCTGGTGGGCACGTCGCATATGAGGCGGTGAGCGGGAAGGCCGAAGTTACGCTGTAGCGCAGACAGGCGAGCAGCGGCAGGGTGTGAACGCCGGAAGCGCGAACAGACGGCCCGCACTTTATGCAGCAGCTCTGACATGTCGGGGTAGTTGCGAATGAACTTCTGCACCACCAAATTCAGCACATGCGCCAGGCAAGGGATGTGCGTCAAACCGGCTAGTCCCAGAGCTGCAATGAGATTTCGCCCATTATCGCACACCACCAGGCTGGGCTTGAGGATCACCGGCAGCAACCACTCGTCGGTCTGTTGTTCTATACCCCGCCACAACTCCTGTGCGGTGTGGGGCCTGTCCCCCAAACATATGAGTTTCAGAACGGCCTGCTGACGTTTACCCCGGCCTGTGCTGAAGTTGGTGGTGAAGGTGTGTGGCTGACTGGATGAGCAGGTGGAAGAAGAGGAGGAGGAAGCTGAGTAGGAGGAGGAGGAGACAGGAGGCAAAGAATGTTGCCCTGCGATCCTTGGCGGCGGAAGGACGTACGCCAAACAGCTCTCCGCCTGGGGCCCAGCCGCCACTACATTTACCCAGTGTGCAGTTAGGGAGATATAGCGTCCCTGGCCGTGCTTACTGGTCCACGTATCTGTGGTTAGGTGGACCTTGCCACAGATGGCGTTGCGCAGTGCACACTTGATTTTATCGGACACTTGGTTGTGCAGGGAAGGCACGGCTCTCTTGGAGAAGTAGTGCCGGCTGGGAACAACATACTGTGGGACAGCAAGCGACATGAGCTGTTTGAAGCTGTGTGTGTCCACCAGCCTAAATGACAGCATTTCATAGGCCAGTAGTTTAGAAATGCTGGCATTCAGGGCCAGGGATCGAGGGTGGCTAGGTGGGAATTTACACTTTCTCTCAAATGTTTGTGAGATGGAGAGCTGAACGCTGCCGTGTGACATGGTTGAGATGCTTGGTGACGCAGGTGGTGGTGTTGGTGGTACATCCCATGTTTGCTGGGCGGCAGGTGCCAACGTTCCTCCAGAGGCAGAGGAAGAGGCCGAGGCGGAGGCAGCAGTAGAAGAGGTAGCAGGGGGAGCCTGAGTGAGTTCCTTGTTTTTAAGGTGTTTACTCCACTGCAGTTCATGCTTTGCATGCAGGTGCCTGGTCATGCAGGTTGTGCTAAGGTTCAGAACGTTAATGCCTCGCTTCAGGCTCTGATGGCACAGCGTGCAAACCACTCGGGTCTTGTCGTCAGCACATTGTTTGAAGAAGTGCTATGCCAGGGAACTCCTTGAAGCTGCCTTTGGGGTGCTCGGTACCAGATGGCGGCGGTCAGTAGCAGGCGGAGTCTCTTGGCGGCGGGTGTTCTGATTTTGCCCACTGCTCCCTCTTTTGCTACGCTGTTGGCTCGGTCTCACCACTGCCTCTTCCTCCGAACTGTGAAAGTCAGTGGCACGACCTTCATTCCATGTGGGGTCTAGGACCTCATCGTCCCCTGCATCGTCTTCCACCCAGTCTTGATCCCTGACCTCCTGTTCAGTCTGCACACTGCAGAAAGACGCAGCAGTTGGCACCTGTGTTTCGTCATCATCAGAGACGTGCTGAGGTGGTATTCCCATGTCCTCATCATCAGGAAAAATGTGGTTGTGCGTTAGTGCATTCTATCTCTTCCACCCCTGGGGAAGGGCTAGGTGGATGCCCTTGGGAAACCCTGGCAGCAGAGTCTTCAAACAGCATAAGGGACTGCTGCATAACTTGAGGCTCAGACAGTTTCCCTGATATGCATGGGGGTGATGAGACAGACCGATGGGCTTGGTTTTCATGCGCCATCTGTGCGCTTTCTGCAGAAGACTGGGTGGGAAATAATGTGAACGTGCTGGATCCACTGTCGGCCACCCAATTGACTAATGCCTGTACCTGCTCAGGCCTTACCATCCTTAGAACGGCATTGGGCCCCAACAAATATCGCTGTAAATTCTGCTGGCTACTGGGACCTGAGGTAGTTGGTTCACTAGGACGTGTGGCTGTGGCAGAACGGCCACGTCCTCTCCCAGCACCAGAGGGTTCACTAACACCACCACAACCATGTCCACGTCCGCGTCCCTTATTAGATGTTTTCCTCATTGTTCCCGTTCACCACAATTTTGAGAATGGCAAATTTGGGAATAGTTTTTCAACCCAGAACAAAAAGTGTGCTTTTACGGTCACTGCAAATAACTTGACCAGCTAAAACAGTACAGATTTGGTTGAATAGAAATGTGAGGCCTGTTTTTTTTTGCGCTGTGTGACAGGTATAGGTTTATTCACAGAATTAGACTTGTATCTGCACGGTACCGTGTGTGTTAGGTTTTTCTGAATGACACTATCAGCACCTTCAATGTAATATATCCTTTTTGGGATAGATTTCAAGTAGGCCTCATATAGCAGAAACTAGTTATTTTGAGAATGGCAAATTTGGGAATAGTTTTTCAACCCAGAACAAAAAGTGTGCTTTTACGGTCACTACAAATAACTTGACCAGCTAAAACAGTACAGATTTGGTTGAATAGAAATGTGAGGCCTGTTTTTTTTTGCGCTGTGTGACAGGTATAGGTTTAATCACAGAATTAGACTTGCATCTGCACGGTAGCGTGTGTGTTAAATTTTTCTGAATGACACTATCAGCACCTTCAATGTAAGATATCCTTTTTGGGATAGATTTCAAGTAAGCCTCATATAGCAGAAACTAGTTATTTTGAGAATGGCAAATTTGGGAATAGTTTTTCAACCCAGAACAAAAAATGTGCTTTTACGGTCACTACAAATAACTTGACCAGCTAAAACAGTACAGATTTGGTTGAATAGAAATGTGAGGCCTGTTTTTTTTTTGCGCTGTGTGACAGGTATAGGTTTAATCACAGAATTAGACTTGTATCTGCACGGTAGCGTGTGTGTTAAGTTTTTCTGAATGACACTATCAGCCCCTTCAATGTAAGATATCCTTTTTGGGATAGATTTCAAGTAGGCCTCATATAGCAGAAACTAGTTATTTTGAGAATGGCAAATTTGGGAATAGTTTTTCAACCCAGAACAAAAAATGTGCTTTTACGGTCACTACAAATAACTTGACCAGCTAAAGCAGTATAGATTTGGTTGAATAGAAATGTGAGGCCTGTTTTTTTTTGCGCTGTGTGACAGGTATAGGTTTAATCACAGAATTAGACTTGTATCTGCACAGTAGCGTGTGTGTTACGTTTTTCTGAATGACACTATCAGCACCTTCAATGTAAGATATCCTTTTTGGGATAGATTTCAAGTAGGCCTCATATAGCAGAAACTAGTTATTTTGAGAATGGCAAATTTGGGAATAGTTTTTCAACCCAGAACAAAAAGTGTGCTTTTACGGTCACTACAAATAACTTGACCAGCTAAAACAGTACAGATTTGGTTGAATAGAAATGTGAGGCCTGTTTTTTTTTGCGCTGTGTGACAGGTATAGGTTTAATCACAGAATTAGACTTGTATCTGCACGGTAGCGTGTGTGTTAAATTTTTCTGAATGACACTATCAGCACCTTCAATGTAAGATATCCTTTTTGGGATAGATTTCAAGTAGGCCTCATATAGCAGAAACTAGTTATTTTGAGAATGGCAAATTTGGGAATAGTTTTTCAACCCAGAACAAAAAATTTGCTTTTACGGTCACTACAAATAACTTGACCAGCTAAAACAGTACAGATTTGGTTGAATAGAAATGTGAGGCCTGTTTTTTTTTGCGCTGTGTGACAGGTATAGGTTTAATCACAGAATTAGACTTGTATCTGCACAGTAGCGTGTGTGTTAAGTTTTTCTGAATGACACTATCAGCACCTTCAATGTAAGATATCCTTTTTGGGATAGATTTCAAGTAGGCCTCATATAGCAGAAACTAGTTATTTTGAGAATGGCAAATTTGGGAATAGTTTTTCAACCCAGAACAAAAAGTGTGCTTTTACGGTCACTACAAATAACTTGACCAGCTAAAACAGTACAGATTTGGTTGAATAGAAATGTGAGGCCTGTTTTTTTTTGCGCTGTGTGACAGGTATAGGTTTAATCACAGAATTAGACTTGTATCTGCACGGTAGCGTGTGTGTTAAATTTTTCTGAATGACACTATCAGCACCTTCAATGTAAGATATCCTTTTTGGGATAGATTTCAAGTAGGCTTCATATAGCAGAAACTAGTTATTTTGAGAATGGCAAATTTGGGAATAGTTTTTCAACCCAGAACAAAAAATGCGCTTTTACGGTCACTACAAATAACTTGACCAGCTAAAGCAGTATAGATTTGGTTGAATAGAAATGTGAGGCCTGTTTTTTTTTGCGCTGTGTGACAGGTATAGGTTTAATCACAGAATTAGACTTGTATCTGCACGGTAGCGTGTGTGTTAGGTTTTTCTGAATGACACTATCAGCACCTTCAATGTAAGATATCCTTTTTGGGATAGATTTCAAGTAGGCCTCATATAGCAGAAACTAGTTATTTTGAGAATGGCAAATTTGGGAATAGTTTTTCAACCCAGAACAAAAACTGTGCTTTTACGGTCACTACAAATAACTTGACCAGCTAAAACCGTACAGATTTGGTTGAATAGAAATGTGAGGCCTGTTTTTTTTTTGCGCTGTGTGACAGGTATAGGTTTAATCACAGAATTAGACTTGTATCTGCACGGTAGCGTGTGTGTTAAGTTTTTCTGAATGACACTATCAGCACCTTCAATGTAAGATATCCTTTTTGGGATAGATTTCAAGTAGGCCTCATATAGCAGAAACTAGTTATTTTGAGAATGGCAAATTTGGGAATAGTTTTTCAACCCAGAACAAAAAGTGTGCTTTTACGGTCACTACAAATAACTTGACCAGCTAAAACAGTACAGATTTGGTTGAATAGAAATGTGAGGCCTGTTTTTTTTTGCGCTGTGTGACAGGTATTGTCACGGATGGTGTACAGGAAACAAGATAATACAATACAAACAATGACTCACTGGACCCACAACTAAGGAACAAAAGGGAGACCCCTGCAATCGACCTGCCGCTCTCCCTTATTGCTCAGCCTATGCGACCACGCCAAAGGTGGATGGGCGCATATCCACGTACCTCAGCTATCTTAGACCTGACGGCCCTACAATAGTGAGGGGACACGACCACCGGCTCCCTACACAGACACGGAGGGAGTCAGGGTCACCTGGATCCAGAAAACAGAAAATAATAAATACATAAACAGAACTTATCTTGCAGACGACTGTGGACAGGGAACTGGGAGCTGGGAGCTGGGAGCTGGAAACTGGAAACTGGGACAGCATGCACACACACTCCAGGAAGTTGTATCAGCCGCACACTACTGCCTTATGGGTAGGAATTTAAAGGGAAGTAATCAGTCCGACTGCATGACAGCTGAGATAGACTAACGAGGTGAGGAACAGAAACCAAAACAAAGAAACTCAAGGAGGAGGATCTGGACGGCTCCTGTCAGAGCTTCTCAGCTGTCTGGTTGTGACAGTACCCCTCCCTCTAGGAGTGGACTCCGGACACTCAGGGCCCACCTTCTCAGGATGGGACCTATGGAAAGCCCTGATGAGACGAGAGGCCTTAATGTCCGTCACTGGGACCCACATCCTCTCCTCAGGACCATAACCCTCCCAATGAACGAGGTACTGGAGGGAACCGCGGACAAGACGAGAATCCACAATCCTAGAGACCTTGAAATTCAAGATTTCCATCAACAATAATCGGAGGAGGAGGCAAAGGCGAGGGTACAATAGGTTGAACATAAGGTTTCAATAAGGACTTATGGAAAACATTATGGATCTTCCAAGTCTGAGGAAGATCAAGACGGTAGGCAACAGGATTGATGACAGACAGGATCTTGTAAGGCCCAATAAACCTAGGACCCAACTTCCAGGAGGGAACCTTCAATTTGATATTCTTGGTAGACAGCCACACCAAATCACCAACATTCAGATCCGGACCAGGCACACGTCTCCTATCCGCCACACGCTTATATCTCTCACTCATGTTCTTTAGATTATCCTGAATCTTTTGCCAAATAGATGACAAAGACGAGGAGAATCTGTCCTCATCAGGCAAACCAGAAGAGCCCTCTCCAGAGAAAGTCCCAAACTGCGGATGAAACCCATATGCACCAAAAAATGGTGACTTATCAGAGGACTCCTGACGACGGTTATTTAAAGCAAACTCAGCAAGGGACAAAAAAAGAACACCAATCCTCCTGATTCTCCGCCACAAAACAGCGCAGATATGTCTACAGATTCTGATTGACACGCTCTGTCTGGCCATTCGACTGCGGATGGAAAGCAGAAGAGAATGACAAGCGAACCCCCAAGCGAGAACAGAAGGCCTTCCAGAATCTGGAAACAAACTGCGTGCCCCTATCAGAGACTATGTCTGAAGGAATCCCATGCAATTTGACAATGTGGTCAACAAATGCCTGCGCCAGCGTCTTAGCATTGGGCAAACCAGGAAAAGGGATAAAATGCACCATTTTGCTAAAACGGTCCACCACCACCAGAATCACAGACTTCCCCGAGGAACGAGGCAAGTCCGTTATGAAGTCCATGGACAGATGTGTCCAAGGACGGGAAGGAATGGGCAAAGGAAGGAGAGGACCTGATGGCCGTGAATGAGGGATCTTGGCACGAGCGCAAGTCTCGCAAGCTGCCACAAAACCCTCAACCGACTTACAAAGCGCAGGCCACCAGAATCTCCGGGCAATGAGATCCAGTGTGGCTCTTGTCCCCGGGTGCCCAGCAAGGACCGTATCGTGGTGTTCTTTAAAAATCTTGTGTCTCAAAGCGAGAGGCACAAACAACCTCCCAGGAGGACAAAGATCAGGAGCTTCTGACTGAGCTGCCTGCACCTCTGCCTCCAATTCAGGAAAAAGAGCAGAGACCACCACACCTTCAGCCAAAATGGGACCCGGGTCTTCAAAATTCCCACCTCCCGGGAAACAACGTGATAGGGCATCTGCCTTCACATTCTTAACCCCAGGGCGGAACGTAACAACAAAATTAAACCTTGAAAAGAACAAAGACCATCTGGCCTGTCTCGGGTTCAGACGCTTGGCTGACTCCAAGTAGGCCAGATTTTTATGGTCAGTAAACACGGTAATAGGGTGTCTGGCTCCCTCTAGCCAATGGCGCCATTCCTCAAAAGCCAACTTGATAGCCAACAATTCCCTATCTCCCACATCATAATTTCTCTCTGCGGAGGAGAGCTTCTTTGAGAAAAAGGCACACGGTTGCCATTTGGCAGGAGAGGAACCCTGAGACAAGACCGCACCCACCCCTACCTCAGAAGCATCAACCTCAACTATGAAGGGTAACGAAACATCAGGTTGTACTAGGATGGGAGCGGAAGCAAAACTCTCCTTGATATTAGAAAAGGCCTTACGCGCCTCTACCGACCAGGAAGAAAAATCTACCCCCTTTCTGGTCATATCAGTGAGTGGTTTAACAACAGAGGAATAATTCAAAATAAATTTCCTGTAATAATTAGCAAAGCCCAAAAAACGCATCAGCGCCTTCTGATTCTCAGGAAGCTCCCACTCAAGCACAGCGCGAACCTTCTCGGGGTCCATGCGAAAACCAGAAGCGGAGACAAGAAACCCCAGAAATTGGATCTCTGGAACCGCAAACACACATTTTTCCAGTTTCGCGTATAATTTATTCTCCCGCAGGATGAGTAAGACCTGACTTAAGTGTTCCTTATGAGTCTTGAAATCAGGAGAAAAAATCAAAATGTCATCCAAATACACTAATACAAATTTTCCCATTAAATGATAAAAAATGCTGTTGACGAAATGCTGAAAAACGGCTGGGGCATTCATCAAACCAAAAGGCATAACTAAATTCTCAAAATGGCCCTCAGGGGTATTGAAAGCCGTCTTCCATTCGTCTCCTTCTCTGACCCTAACCAGGTTGTATGCCCCTCTTAGGTCTAATTTGGAAAAGACTTTCGCCCCAACAACCTGGTTAAACAGGTCCGGGATCAGAGGAAGCGGATAAGGATCACGAATAGTGATACTGTTCAGCTCCCTGAAATCCAGACAAGGTCTTAAAGAACCATCTTTTTTCTTAACAAAGAAAAAACCAGCGGCAACAGGTGACTTCGAGGGTCGTATGTGCCCTTTTCTCAGACTCTCAGAGATATAAGCACGCATAGCGACCCTCTCAGGTTGGGAAAGATTGTATAAACGAGATTTAGGCAGCTTGGCGCCTGGGATGAGATCAATAGGGCAATCATACTCCCTGTGCGGAGGTAAACCCTGAACTCCACTCTCAGAGAAGACATCCAAAAATTCAGAGAGGAAAGGTGGTACAGTTTTAGTAGAAACCTCAGAAATAGATGTTATGAGGCAATTCTCTCTGCAAAAGTTACTTCAACCATTTATTTGCCTCGCTTGCCAATCAATGGTGGGGTTATGTTTAGTGAGCCAGGGTAGCCCCAACACTAGAGGAGTAGGCAAACCGCTAAGGACGAAACATGACACATCCTCAACATGAGCATCATTCACAATTAAACGGATATTGTGAACTATGCCCTTTAATGATTTCTGAGAAAGTGGAGCTGAATCAATAGCAAAAACAGGAATATCTCTTCCCAAAGTGCATACCTGGAAACCATGAGTTATTGCAAATTGATTATCAATGAGGTTGACAGCTGCTCCACTATCCACAAAAATCTCACAAAAAATGCTCTTGCTCTCTAGCGCCACCCTAGCAGGCAGGACAAAACGGGAACTACAAGCAAAAGGAAAACCTTCAATTTCCGCCTCAACCCTGCCAATAGTAACAGACGGAACATTCTTAAAAGATTTCTTCCTTTTTGTCTCTTTATTACTCCCAGAAAACTGCCTGAATCTCCTAGAGGGACAAACATTTGCCAGATGATTTATACCTCCACAACAAAAGCAAACCCTCCCCTGCAGGCTGAATCTTCTATTGTCAGAGGCAATCAACCCCAGCTGCATGGGCTCCTGCTCAGAAGGGGCTGACAGCGACTGAGACCCCTGTGCACAGAATGAGACCGCTGCACTGTCCCGGGACTGAGTATGACAGGAAGGAGAGATCTCTACTCTCTCTCTAAGACGCCTGTCAATACGAACAGCCTGAGACATAGCAGAATTCAAGGAGGTAGGTCTTTCATGAAAGGCAAATGCATCTCTCAATCCCTCTGAAAGACCATAGCAAAATTGACTTCGGAGTGCAGCATCATTCCAACCCGTATCTGCTGCCCATCTCCGAAATTCTGAGCAGTAAATCTCTGCGGATTGTTTACCCTGGCATAACAGACGTAGTTTAGACTCAGCCAGAGCAATACGATCCGGATCATCATATATCTGACCCAGGGCTAAAAAGAATTCATCCACTGAACGGAGGGGCCGTGCCCCCTCCGGCAGCGAAAAGGCCCAGGACTGAGCGTTACCCCTGAGCAGCGATATAATGATACCCACTCTTCGTTCTTCATCACCAGAAGAATGGGGAAGAAGGCGAAAATGGAGTTTGCAAGCCTCTCTAAAACGTACAAAATTCTCACTACCCCCGGAAAACGTATCCGGGAGCGAAATCTTAGGCTCAGCACAAACTCCATGAACGCAAGCTGAACCGGTCACTTGAAACTGAGAAAAAGTCTTACGGAGATCAGCTACCTCCAAAGCAAGACCCTGAAAGCGTTCAGCCAAAAGTGTAACCGGATCCATGCTTGAGACGGTTTTGGCGGCTGATAATGTCACGGATGGTGTACAGGAAACAAGATAATACAATACAAACAATGACTCACTGGACCCACAACTAAGGAACAAAAGGGAGACCCCTGCAATCGACCTGCCGCTCTCCCTTATTGCTCAGCCTATGCGACCACCCCAAAGGTGGATGGGCGCATATCCACGTACCTCGGCTATCTTAGACCTGAAGGCCCTACAATAGTGAGGGGACACGACCACCGGCTCCCTACACAGACACGGAGGGAGTCAGGGTCACCTGGATCCAGAAAACAGAAAATAATAAATACATAAACAGAACTTATCTTGCAGACGACTGTGGACAGGGAACTGGGAGCTGGGAGCTGGGAGCTGGAAACTGGAAACTGGAAACTGGGACAGCATGCACACACACTCCAGGAAGTTGTATCAGCCGCACACTACTGCCTTATGGGTAGGAATTTAAAGGGAAGTAATCAGTCCGACTGCATGACAGCTGAGATAGACTAACGAGGTGAGGAACAGAAACCAAAACAAAGAAACTCAAGGAGGAGGATCTGGACGGCTCCTGTCAGAGCTTCTCAGCTGTCTGGTTGTGACAGGTATAGGTTTAATCACAGAATTAGACTTGTATCTGCACGGTAGCGTGTGTGTTACGTTTTTCTGAATGACACTATCAGCACCTTCAATGTAAGATATCCTTTTTGGGATAGATTTCAAGTAGGCCTCATATAGCAGAAACTACCGTATTTTTCGCTTTATAAGACGCACCTGATGATAAGACGCACCTAGATTTTTGAGGAGGAAAATAAGAAAAAAAAATTTTGAACCAAAAGGTGTGCTTTTGGAGGGGTTTTGAACTAATGGTGTGCTTTTGGAGGGGTTTTGAACTAATGGTGGTCTGTGGATGACGCACTGTTATGGGGGGACCTGTGGGTGACGCACTGTTATGGGGGGACCTGTGGGTGACGCACTGTTATGGGGGGACCTGTGGGTGACGCACTGTTATGGGGGGACCTGTGGGTGACGCACTGTTATGGGGGGACCTGTGGGTGACGCACTGTTATGGGGGGACCTGTGGGTGACGCACTGTTATGGGGGGACCTGTGGGTGACGCACTGTTATGGGGGGACCTGTGGGTGATGCACTGTTATGGGGGGACCTGTGGGTGATGCACTACTACGGGGGATGTAGCATCATATATAGCATCTTATGTAATGGGGGTCACTATTCACACAGGGACAATATACTGTGACACATATGATACTGTGACCAGCATAAGATGATCTTATGCTGGTCACAGTATCATGTGTCACAGTATATTGTCCCTGTGTGAATAGTGACCCCCATTACACCACCAGGCACACAGTAGACTTTATATGTAAAATCTTTTAATGGCTCTGCTTTCTTCTATACCAGTACTCACTATGAAAGCAGCAGTCCGGCCAGCACGTGACGTCACTCACTCAGTCAGTCACGCTCCTGCCAGCTTCATTAATGAAGTGGGAGGAGCATGACCGAGTGAGTGACGTCACGCGCCGGCAGGACCGCTGCTTTCATAGTGAGTACTGGTATAGAAGAAAGCAGAGTGTAATGAAGCCGTTTTCATATGTAAAGTCTATAATCTTCAAGCAGTGTCTCTGCTTTAAACTAGGGCAATCCTCTGTAGTGCAACTCACTATGAAAGCGGCAGGCAGAGCGGCAGCGTAACCTCGCGATTCTCACTCATTAATGCTCCTCCCACTTCCTTCCCATGAATGAGTGAGAATCGCGAGGTTACGCTGCCGCTCTGCCTGCCGCTTTCATAGTGAGTTGCACTACAGAGGATTGCCCTAGTTTAAAGCAGAGACACTGCTTGAAGATTATAGACTTTACATGTGATAATTACCGTGAGCGGGGTCCGATGTATTACAGTACAGTGACTGCATCGGGCCCCGCCGCGAGTGTTGCCAGCCTCCGTCCCCTCCTCCCACCCCTCTGATACATCGCGGCTTGCGATGTATCAGCGTGACCAAAGTAAACATGGCAGTGTTCGCTTTATAAGACGCACTGCCATTTCCCCCCCACTTTTGGGGGGGAAAAAGTGCGTCTTATAAAGCGAAAAATACGGTAGTTATTTTGAGAATGGCAAATTTGGGAATAGTTTTTCAACCCAGAACAAAAAGTGTGCTTTTACGGTCACTACAAATAACTTGACCAGCTAAAACAGTACAAATTTGGTTGAATAGAAATGTCAGGTCTATTTTGTAGGCGCTGGGTGACAGGCTCAACTTGCCCCTGATGTAGTATATGGCCAAAAAATAACCACACTATTGATGGTTAAATGCACTTGGGTGACACAGGCTCAGCCTGCACCAGATGTAGTATATGGCCAAAAAATAACCAGACTGTTGATGGTTAAATGCACTTCGGTGACACAGGCTCAGCCTGCAGCTGATGTAGGATATAGCAAAAAATAACCACACTATTGATGGTTAAATACACTTGGTGATAGCTTGTGCTGGCGCACCACAAGCCACAAAATGGCCGCCGATCACCCCAGAAAAAAGTGATCTAAAAACGCTCTGGGCAGCCTCAAAAAAGTGATCAAGTCGATATTAGCACTTCAATGATCCACAGCTGCAGATCGATCACAGAATGAAGTCTTTTGGAGGAGTTAATCTGCCTAATCTCGCCCTAACGTCGCAGCAGCAACCTCTCCCTATGCTTGAATCAGCAGAGTGACGTGCAGCGCTACGTGACCCAAGCTTATATAGAGGCTGGGTCACATGCTGCACTGGCCAATCACAGCCATGCCAATAGTAGGCAAGGCTGTGATGGCCTCTTGGGGCAAGTAGTATGACGCTTGCTGATTGGCTGCTTTGCAGCCTTTCAAAAAGCGCCAAGAAAGCGCCGAACACTGAACTTTTACGAAAATGTTCGGGTTCGGGTCCGTTCATCCCTACTGTGGATGCAAACAAACAAGTCTGACTAAACCCTCAAACTGGTGTTAAAATTGAGAATTTTGCAGATATATCCTTATATGAAGGACATATCTGAGCCTGAGCACCGCGCCAAGGTATCTCAAGTAGCTCGGGACCTAACGCTAACCTACCTGTGCCGTATAAAATTAGGACCACACTTCAGCATTACCAATAGCTAGGAGTGATAGATGATGACACCATTACCTTTTTGACTAAATATCACCCTATAACACCTATTTTATACATCCTTCCAAAAATCCACAAGAACCTACATAGCCCACCAGGTAGACCTATAGTGGCCTCCACTGACTCGGTACTGTCTCCACTCTCCATTTATTTAGACCGCATACTCACCCCGCTTATCAAAACATCGCGATCCTTCCTGTTAGATACCAATGACTTAATCTCAAAACTCCAACAGGCCAGACCAGAACCAGATTCATTACTAATTACTATGGACGTTAATAGCCTTTATACATACATAGAACATAGCAAAGGCATCAGTGCTACTGCTCACTTGCTCTCCACAACCTCCACACTCACTCCTCTACAACAAGAATTCTGTTTGTCTTTACTCTCTTTGGTGTTACAAGAAAATTTCTTCCTTTTTGGTGACCAATATTATGCCCAGAAATGAAGCACCGCAATGAGGGCCAATGTGGCCCCCGTTACGCTAATGCGTACATGACTCATTTTGAGGAAGAATTTGTGTACCCCCACCCTTTTTAAAAGAGCATGCCACGATATGTCTACGTTTCATAGATGATATATTTTTGCCTTGACACTCTTATTCTCAAAGATGAACAGGGCCAGATAGAGTTTGATTTGTACAGCAAACCTACCGACAGAAACAGCCTATTACACTATACAAGCAACCATCCAAAAGCCACCAAGATGTCATTACCTAGATCACAATTCACAAGGGTAGAAAGAATTGTTACTAATTCGTCCACATTGCACAAAAGAAAGGAGGAGATGCTATTGGAATTCTCACAGAGAGGATACCCTGAAAACTCACTCCAACAGAAGCCCAGGAGACTACATAATGAAGGTACACAGAATGCCTCATCCAATCGAATACCATGTATCCTGACTTACCACCCTCTCGCACCTAAAATCCAACACACCATCAGACAACAATGGCACATATTGTCTCAAGCGTATCCCAACAGACAGGAGTTTCAGACTCCACCCTTAACCTGTTATAAACGATCTAAGAATATAAGAGACCGCCTAATCTGAGCAGATATCGGACCTCTCACTAAAACCCATTGGCAAAGGTTTCTCCAGACCCCTAAATTGGGCACTTTTCCCTGTCTTCATTGTGCTCAGTGCTCTAGCGTCATTAAAGGGAACACTTTCACACATCCACATACCGGTCAGAAATACTCTGTTGATGGATACCTCACATGTGACTCTACACACGTAGTATACCTTTTCAAATGTCCGTGCGGCCTGATTTATGTTGGTGCGTTAGGGACAGGATTTCTAAACATAAATCCACCAGTAGGACTGAATAGCTCTTTTTACCAATTCCTGCCCACTTTAAGGAATACAACCATCATGCTTCATCTCTACGGTTTCAAGTTTTGGAACAAGTCTCTACCCCACAGAGGGGCGGTAACCGAACAATGTTACTAAAACAATGCGAATCCTTCTGGATACATCGCTTGGATACCTTATCTCAGAAAGGACTTAATCGAGAATGCGATTTTTTCTGTAATATTTAATTGTTTTGATTAGACATGGACAATATTCTGATGTGTTATCTCCTTTATTGCAGATTCGACCATAGCCTTTAGCCTTCTAGACAACGTGGATGAGACCCCCCCTTGACCCACCCTCTCCTTCCCCTCCCTTCCCCTTGTGGCCTGCTGGAGGTCATTTTGCAGGGCTCTGGCAGTGCTCCTCCTGTTCCTCCTTGCACAAAGGCAGAGGTAGCGGTCCTGCTGCTGGGTTGTTGCCCTCCTATGGCCTCCTCCACGTCTCCTGATGTACTGGCCTGTCTCCTGGTAGCGCCTCCATGCTCTGGACACTACGCTGACAGACACAGCAAACCTTCTTGCCACAGCTCGCATTGATGTGCCATCCTGGATAAGCTGCACTACCTGAGCCACTTGTGTGGGTTGTAGACTCCGTCTCATGCTACCACTAGAATGAAAGCACCACCAGCATTCAAAAGTGACCAAAACATCAGCCAGGAAGCATAGGAACTGAGAAGTGGTCTGTGATCACCACCTGCAGAACCACTTCTTTATTGGGGTGTCTTGCTAATTGCCTATAATTTCCACCTGTTGTCTATCCCATTTGCACAACAGCATGTGAAATTGATTGTCACTCAGTGTTGCTCCCTAAGTGGACAGTTTGATTTCACAGAAGTGTGATTGACTTGGAGTTACATTGTGTTGTTTAAGTGTTCCCTTTATTTTTTTGAGCAGTGTATATATAATGACTATGATTATTAGCCACTTTCTTCCACACTTAGGATACGATCATTTTTGTGTCTCCAACTACTCTATGTTTGCCACTTTGTATCTTTTTCAGATCCCTTGAAAAAGGTCAGTCTTGACCGAAATATTGGGACACTTTATATGGCCCATTAATTTACTTATTCTTAATATCTGGATTAGGGTTCAGCGAACCCGAACTGTAAAGTTCGGGTTCGTACCGAACTTTAGAATTTTTGGACCCCGGACCCGAACGCGAACATTTCAGTAAAAGTTTGGGTTCGGGTTCGGTGTTTGGCGAGTTAATGGCGCTTTTTGAAAGGCTGCAGAGCAGCCAATCAACAAGCGTTTAACTTGTGTGCCCTTAGAAGCCATCACAGCCATGCCTACTAATGGCATGGCTGTGATTGGCCAGTGCAGCATGAGACCCAGCCTCTATATAAGCTGGAGTCACGTAGCGCTGCACGTCACTCTTCTCTGATTAGTGTAGGGATAGGATGCTGCTGCCGTGAGGGAGAGAATAGGACAGAATTTTTAATCAGAAGTGCTTGTTAACTCAGCGATCTACCTAGATTTAGTTTTGTGGGTGCAGTGCACAATCTTTTTACCCTGCCCTGAGCCCAGTGACACAGAAAAATAACTTTTATCCATCTGTTAGTTAGGTGGGCGGCGGCGACAATTTTATGCAAGTTCTGTGCACCAGCACAGCATATGTGCATTTGTGACAGTCAAATAGAAGCTTGAAATGCTGCAATTATATTCTGGGTTTAAAAAAATCACCCATTTTTGCCAAGACCCTACATCTGTGGCCCTTTCAGCATTAGTCAGTGTGAAATTTAAGCTAGAAATACAGCAATAATTTTCTTGGTTTTAAAAAACTCAATTTTACAGCCCTTGCTGCATCTGTCAGTGAGAAATTCAAGCGTTATATACTGCTGTCATATTTTGTTTTTACAAAAACACCCATTTAGGGCAAAATCCTAATTTTAAGGCGTTTGCTGCATCTGTCATTGTTAAAAACAAGCTTGAAATACTTCAATAATTTTCGGTAACCTCCTTCCAGATCGCGGTTGGCTAATGGTAATGTTTTGTGGGCGGGACGGGCGTCGCTGTGGTGCAGTGACCTCCTTACGAATCGGGGATAGCCGGTGATGGTATTATCGGGGCGGGATGTGGGCTGGATTGCCGGGTATGTAGTGCATTAACTTAGGTGTCTCCGAGTGACGTGTATGGGGCGTGTGTAGTCACGGTCACGGGATTCCCTATTGTGACGTACGGTGGGGCGTGTCTGCACGCAGGGCGGTCATGTGCCTCCGATCTCGTGACCGGCATTTAACTGCTTCTGCGACTAGGGGTGATATGACTGGTATGTTCACTGTGGGAGGGGCATATATGACGTCTCATAGGTTCGGTGTATGTCACTAGGAGAAATAGAAATGAGTCCATACGCTTGTCGCAACATAGCATGTATGAGTGGGATCTGGTTATCTTATATAGAGTGCTAGTTTGCCGGGGCTGTGCATATGCAGATATAGATTGGATGTACGGCTCAGTTATTATATTTTTGGCTGAATCTGTGGTATAGTGTGATAGATAAGTAATGATACGTTGGTGACAGAGACCCATAGACAATCCTTATGTCTCAAATGGAATAGGTGAATGCGATATTGGTAATTCGGTGGAAAAATCGAGATATAAAAATCGCACTAAAAGTAAATGCGTATAAATAGAATAAAAATACAAAGAAAAGTAATATTATAATAATAAAAGTAAAAAGTAATAATTAATCAATAAATAATAAAAAAATATATATAAAAATATAAATAAAAAATAGAGAAATAAAAATAAAAAATATATATAATAAATATAACAATATAGACATAAAAACAGATAGAGATATCGATAAGGATAGGAATAAAAATGGGAATAAAAATATGGATAAGATATGAAGGTAATAGTAATAGGATTAAGTATTAAGTGGCTTATAGCCGGAGAGAATATATATGTCTCTACTGGAATAATAGAGATAACAAAAGACACCTATAGGTATATATATATACATATGTATAGAGACCGTGTTTGCCCTCTCGGTCTATATGGATATTTCACTAGTGGCATGTATTAGAGTATAGTTTCACTCATCTTGTTTAATCCGTATGGCCTCAAAGTGTTCAATTGGTAGATCCAATAAACTTCTCTTCTCTGGAGGATACTGAATCTGTTGTATGGGTTAGCCGGTATATAGTCAATGGGAGTAATCGTTAGTTTGTGTCTGTTTTTTTCAGGTGTAGGGGCGCAGTGTCGGGAAATACTGTGTTTAATGCATAGTTTTTGAATGTTATGTCTATGCTGATTGACTCTGCAGTGTAATTCTTGTGTTGTGCGGCCTACATACTGGAGGCCGCATTCGCATTCAATTAAGTATATCACGTAACTACTCTTGCAGGTTAGGTGGTGTTTTATTTGGAAAGTAGTACCATTTTTTGTAGAGCTGAAAGAAGTCTTATTGTGCGTGATCATATTACAGCACAGGCAGCGTCTTGTGGTGCATCTGAAACTGCCCACAGATTCCTTACTGGTTGTGTTTCTAGTTTTTGTGTATTTTTTCTGTTTGTTTGGGGCTAAAACACTTTTTTTATTGTGGGGGCTCTTCTGTAAATGATCACAGGTATTTTCGGGAGGTATTTTTCAAGATAAGGATCCTGCTTCAGACTTCTTTAAAAACCGTGTTCTCTGTACAGTTACGTCTTATGCGTTTGTATTGGCTATATGGTACATTTTGGAGCCATTTTTTTATGGTGGAAGCTCTTATAATGTATATAACTGTTCGTGTTGACTTGTTTGAAATATGTTTTTGTTGTAACGATGTTATTTGTAATAGTGATGGAGATGTCTAGAAAATCTATTTGAGTTTTTTGGAAGTTCGGGGTAAATGTAATTCCCCAGTTTGTATTGTTCAGTTTCTCATGGAATTTTAGCGCTGAACACTCGTCACCATCCCAGACAATAAAGATATCGTCTATATATCTCTTGTAATAGACGATCTGCCCATTAGTAATGTGTGTGTTCTCGAAATGGCCCATGAATATATTTGTGAAGGCTGGTGCCACTTTCATACCCATCGCGGTACCGCGGCATTGGTGATATGTGATGCCGTTATGGATAAAAAAGTTATTCTCTAAAATAAAACGTAAACTCTCCAATAGAAAGTCGACCTGTGGCGGTTTTAGGGTGGTGTCATTGCGTAGTGTGGCTTCCACGCAGTTGATACCTAAATTATGTTCAATATTTGAGTATAGTGCTGTAACGTCCATAGTGAATAGTGCATAAGAGCTTTTCCATGTTATATTACCGATTTCTTCCATTAATTGTCTTGAATCGTGTAAGTAACTCGGTAGGCTCTGAACGTATGGTTGGAGGAATAGATCGAGGTAGTGTGATAGGTTACTTGTTGATGAGTTTGTATTGGACACAATGGGCCTCCCCGGGGGGTTCTCTATATTCTTAAGTATTTTTGATAAGTGGTAGAAATAGGGATTGGACGGTGCCTTTGGTATAAGAAAGTTTTTTTCTTTTTTATCTATGTACTGATTTTCATGGGCTTTTTTTACAAGGCTTCAGGGAAATATGCCAACATTCTTGCACCCCATATTAGGAATTATTGTAACCATCTCCTACAGGGTCATTCCATTCCTGCTGAGTTCCAGGAAGTTCTTATAAGTGTCACCCCAAAACTTAACAGAAACCTCCCCTACCCCTCTAATTATAGACTGCAAGATATTTACCTCTATTTTATCTCATAGACTCAAACAGTTACTCCTTCACTTAGTTCACCCCGACCAGGTGAGTTTCATCCCCCAATGTGAAGCTCTAGACAATGTCTGCAAAATCTTTAATATTATTTCTTGGTTACAGCAACATCAACTCCCCCTTACTTCACTTTCTTTAGACCTAGAGAGGGTCTTTAGGACTATTTATTTGCAGTACTCAGAAAAATGGGATTCCAAGACCCTTTCATATGAGCTCTAAGTTTACTATATTCCAATCCTACAGCCTTCTCCTTCTCCCATTGACATTGGGTGAGGTACTTGGCAGGGGTGTGCCTTATCCCCAGATTTGTTTGCCTTAACAATTGAACCCCTAGCTGATCTAATTCGATGGGGCCCTAACATGCCCTAACATCCCCCCTTGTCTTCTGCTCCCTCCTATTTCACTGCTTACACATACTAAACATACTAGAACCCCCTCCCTTCTATGGATTTACGCAGTACAATGCTTCCACACATTAAGGGCATAGTGCTTGCCCTTTTCAGCCTCACCATGCGCTATGCGCACCTTTAGACCGGGTGCCGTCAGACGCCCGATGCATCACCTCCCGGGAGACGCTACATTCCATTCCAACCCCTATGTAAAGGCAGCATGCCTGAACGGACGTCCGCTTCCAGACCTCCACTATGCCCCTCTCCTTGCCTGTTCATTATTCTTTATATATACCTAACAGTACTATATGCACCTGCATGTACTTAATTACACAATATGTACCTATATCTATGCACACTGTGCATTCATTTCCCACTTGATTGCCCTCATCTCACCGGTGACCTTCACTTTACCTTTCTCCCTGCCTTTTTATAATAATCTTTATATATCCCCAATTGTACTATATATATACCTGAATGTACCTAATTGTACTATTTGGATTTAGGGCTCATGCACATGACCGTATGCCCTCCGAGACACACGGTCCGTGAGCGGGCCATATGTCCCAGAACGGCATACATTGTGCGCACGGGAGGGCACAGCATCATAGGTTATTATAATGCAGTGCGCATCGTGCCGCCCAGGGGCCTATTGTCCCGCACTCATAATATCATATGAGTGCGGGACAATAGTCCCGCGGGCGGACGGCCCGATGCGCACATCATCATAGTAACCTATGATGCTGTGCGCTCCCATGCGCACGATGTATGCCGCTCCGGGACATATGGCCTGCTCACGGACCGTATGTCTCGGAGGGCATACGGTCGTGTGCATGAGCCCTTATATGTAAAAGGGAATTTATGCATACTGTGCATCCATTCATTCCCTACCTTATTTATTTATTTTTTCTCCTTTACTCTGAATCATTTTACTTGGACCTAGATCGATATATGAGTGCTGATCCAGCCTACATATATACATATACCTTCATATGGAAAACATCATCTTCCATTTATTTGCATGTTTATGCTATATTCTCATTATAATTATCATTATTATCATCATTTTGAAATCCAGGATATCCCATAAGATATTGTTTTATATTCCTTTTAGATCCCTTGATAAAGGTCGTTAACCGACTGAAACGTTGGGGTTTATTTTATGGTCTGTTACATTGACACTTTCTCTGGATGGAACAAAATGATGTAAAACTAAACATTATGTATTAAAAGCATCTTCTGAAAAGGACTTTTGGTGTGCCGTGGATTTCTCCTTTGAAATGGATTGACATATGTCCTCTACGAGCACCCACCTCCAAGGGTGTGCAGATCTCATCCTTTTCCAGCCACCTCCACACTATGTCACCTTGCCACTCTGTGGTCTCCTGATGCTGCTGCGACCTCCACACTATGTTACTTTGCCACTGTGTAGCCTCCTGATGCTACTGCTACCACCTCCACACTGTCATTGTGCCACTCTGTGGCCTCTTCCTGATGCTGCTGCCACCTCCAGACTCTGTCATTTGGCCACTCTGTGGTCTCCTCATGCTGCTTCCACCTCCCCACTATGTCATAGGGCCACTCTGTGGACTCCTTATGCTGTTCCCACCCTTCCCACTTCATGACTGGGCCACTATTTTACCTTTTGGCCTGGCTGACATCATCATTTATTTGACCCTTCTTCTGATCTGTCAGATGGAAGGAAAAATGAGATGCACAAAACGGATCCTGTCTATGTAACATCTGTAAGGCCTGCATGACATGGTCCCTATTTTGCATCAGAATTGTCTTATGATTTGCTAGCCAAAAGCAGGAGTGGGTACAAAACACAGAAGACATGCAAATATTCTATTCACATGTCATCTCTGTTTTGGATCTACTCCTGTTTTTTTTTGGCATTAGCAATACTGATGGATTATTGAGCAAATGCTGACCGAGTGAAGGCGAATGCTCCACAGACAGGATCAGTTTTTTGGGGTTATTGTTTTGACAGATCAGAGGAAGGACAAAATAATCAGTTACATCAACACAAACTCACTGCTGACACCCACTCCACTCTGTCGGGGGGGCTCTACTTGTATAAGCGTTTAATAGAACAGGTTCTGTAGACATCTATGTGGAATCAGCTGCCGATGGTGTAAAAGGAGTGCGCTTCACATTGACTTGTAAGTTCAGACTTGAGTAACTGCCCAAATAAGTGAAGTGTGCAGTGATTCTAAGAGCGACGCCTGTCATCTGTATGCCATACTGACTCACATTATTATTTCACTACCACAGCAGACTCCCTATGCGTGTTACTTCAAGGCACAGTGTTCTACACCTCTATAAAGGCTCTCTGCAGCCAGAAAATAGCCATTTTTTACACAATTCACCACAAACAAATGGCGAACGGACCGAATCGAATTTTTGAGAAATTTGCTCATCTCTATTTATGTCACTATGTGAAATACAAAGCTGCAGAGTTCATAGTGTTTACCTGACCATAGAGTGGAAATAGATGACTGTCCACTAATGCTGTGATCATCAACTCATTTGCTTGCCTTTTCTATAATAGCTATTATTGGACATCCTGCTGCTGTTGTGGGGCTCCTCTGACCATTCCTTTGCCTGTTGCTGTTACTGTGTCCTGTAACAGTAGCTCAAGGTGCGGTGGCTGTTATTGTTATCAGAAAGATGACTGAACATTTTGGCCCTCGGTTAAAATGTATGCACTTCTTGCACTAAACAGTTTATACTTAAATCTTAGGAAATATACTTTGATGTATAACACTTATGGAGAGATCATTTTGATTATGTTAGACCATTGATTATTACAGTGGGAAGCATATTTATTTTGATATTTGTTATACCCTACTCTATAGTCCTACATGTTGCATTTAATGTTTTTTTTTTTTTGCATTCTACAATGTAACGACGAGCACTTTGTAACGACGAGCACTCTTTAAAACCAAAAGAAAAAGTTTTATGTTAACTAAGTTAGATAGCAAATTTTAAATAGTACTATGGTATATAATTTTTTGCATGTTAAAGTCTCAACACTAGAGTTGAGCGAACACCTGGATGTTCGGGTTCGACGAGTTCGGCCGAACTTTCGAAAAAATGTTCGGGTTCGGGATCCGAACTCGACCCGAACTTCATCCCGAACCCGAACCCCATAGAAGTCAATGGGGACCCGAACTTTTGGGCACTAAAAAGGCTGTAAAACACACCCGGAAAGGTCTAGAGGGCTGCAAAAGGCAGCAAAATGTAGTTAAATCCCCTGCAAACAAATGTAGATAGGGAAATGATGAGTTAACATAAAATAAATAAAAATTAAACAATATTAATTGGAGTGAGGTCCCATAGCACAGAATCAGGCTTCAAGTCACCCACCAATGGAGAAGGTCACTTACTATTATTTTGACCACAGCACCCAGACAAAGGAGAGAGGTCCCACAGCAGAGAACCAGGCATCATATCACCCACCACAGGAGTAGGCCACCATTTAGTTACTTTGACCCCTACACCCAGACGGAGGAGAGAGGTTACACAGCAGAGAATCAGGCATTTAGATCACCAACCACAGGAGTAGGCCACCATTGAATCAGACCCCGGCAACCATGTCAGATGGCACAAGCATAAGCTTTATATCAATCAGCACAGGAGAAGGCGACTTTGACAGACTTTGACCCCTACACCCGGACGGAGGAGAGAGGTTTCAAAGCAGAGAATCAGGCATTTAGATCACCCACCACAGGAGTAGGCCCCAATTTAATGGGACCCCGGCAACCATGTCAGATGGCACAACCATCAGCTTCATATCAATCAGCACAGGAGAAGGCGACTTTGAAAGACTTTGACCCCTACACCCAGACGGAGGAGAGAGGTTTCACAGCAGAGAATCAGGCATTTAGATCACCCACCACAGGAGTAGGCCCCCATTGAATCAGACCCTGGCAACCATGACACTGTCCCACATAGAAGACTTATCAATAAACTGCAGTCATTGAGCATGGACTCCCATATTGTTGAGTGGATTAGGCAGTGGCTGAGTGACAGACAACAGAGGGTTGTAGTCAATGGAGAACATTCAAAACAAGGTAATGTTACCAGTGGGGTTCCACAGGGATCTGTACTGGGACCGATTTTGTTTAATATCTTCATAAGTGATATTGCAAAAGGCCTCGCTGGTAAGGTTTGTCTTTTTGCTGATGACACAAAGATATGTAACAGGGTTGATGTTCCTGGAGGGAAACGCCAAATGGAAAAGGATTTAGGAAAACTAGAAGAATGGTCAGAACTCTGGAAACTGAAATTTAATGTGGATAAGTGCAAGATAATGCAAAAACCCAAGGGCAGAATATAGAATATTTGACACAGTCCTGACCTCAGTATCTGAGGAAAGGGATTTAGGAGTAATTATTTCAGAAGACTTAAAGGTGGGAAGACAATGTAATAGAGCAGCACGAAATGCCAGCAGAATGCTTGGATGTATAGGGAGAGGTATAAGCAGTAGAAAGAGTGAAGTGCTTATGCCGCTGTACAGAACACTGGTGAGACCTCACTTGGAGTATTGTGCGCAGTACTGGAGGCCATATCTCCAGAAGGATATAGATACTCTAGAGAGAGTTCAGAGAAGAGCTACTAAACTAGTACATGGATTGCAGGATAAAACTTACCAGGAAAGGTTAAAGGACCTTAATATGTATAGCTTGGAAGAAAGAAGAGACAGAGGGGATATGATAGAAACTTTTAAATACATAAAGGGAATCAACTCGGTAAAGGAAGAGAGCATATTTAAAAGAAGAAAAACTACCACAAGAGGACACAGTTTTAAATTAGAGGGGCAAAGGTTTAAAAGTAATATAAGGAAGTATTACTTTACTGAGAGAGTAGTGGATGCATGGAATAGCCTTCCTGCAGAAGTGGTAGCTGCAAATACAGTGAAGGGGTTTAAGCATGCATGGGATAGGCATAAGGCCATCCTTCATATAAGATAGGGCCGGGGGCTATCCATAGTATTCAGTATATTGGGCAGACTAGATGGGCCAAATGGTTCTTATCTGCCGACACATTCTATGTTTCTATGTTTCTATGTTTCTATGTCAGATGGCACAACCATCAGCTTTATATCAATCAGCACAGGAGAAGGCGACTTTGAAAGACTTTGACCCCTACACCCAGATGGAGGAGAGAGGTTTCACAGCAGAGAATCAGGCATCATATCAACCACCACAGGAGAAGCCACCATTTAGTTACTTTGACCCCTGCACCCAGGAAGAGGAGAGAGGCACCACAGCACATATTCTGGCATCATATCAGCCACCACAGGAGAAGCCACCATTGAGTTACTTTGACCCCCGCACCCAGGAAGAGGAGAGAGGCACCACAGCACATATTCTGGCATCATATCAGCCACCACAGGAGAAGCCACCATTGAGTTACTTTGACCCCCGCACCCAGGAAGAGGAGAGAGGCACCACAGCACATATTCTGGCATCATATCAGCCACCACAGGAGAAGCCACCATTGAGTTACTTTGACCCCTGCACCCAGGAAGAGGAGAGAGGCCCCACAGCACATATTCTGGCATCATATCAGCCACCACAGGAGAAGCCACCATTTAGTTACTTTGACCCCTTCACCCAAACAGAGGAGAGAGGTTCCACATCAGAGAATCAGGCATCATATCAACCACCACAGGAGTAGGCCACAATTTAATGGGACCCCGGCAACCATGTCAGATGGCACAACCATCAGCTTCATATCAATCAGCACAGGAGAAGGCGACTTTGAAAGACTTTGACCCCTACACCCAGACGGAGGAGAGAGGTTTCACAGCAGAGAATCAGGCATTTAGATCACCCACCACAGGAGTAGGCCCCCATTGAATCAGACCCTGGCAACCATGTCAGATGGCACAACCATCAGCTTTATATCAATCAGCACAGGAGAAGCCACCATTGAGTTACTTTGACCCCTGCACCCAGGAAGAGGAGAGAGGCCCCACAGCACATATTCTGGCATCATATCAGCCACCACAGGAGAAGCCACCATTGAGTTACTTTGACCCCCGCACCCAGGAAGAGGAGAGAGGCACCACAGCACATATTCTGGCATCATATCAGCCACCACAGGAGAAGCCACCATTGAGTTACTTTGACCCCTGCACCCAGGAAGAGGAGAGAGGCCCCACAGCACATATTCTGGCATCATACTAACCACCACAGGAGAAGCCACCATTGAGTTACTTTGACCCCTGCACCCAGGAAGAGGAGAGAGGCCCCACAGCACATATTCTGGCATCATATCAGCCACCACAGGAGAAGCCACCATTGAGTTACTTTGACCCCCGCACCCAGGAAGAGGAGAGAGGCACCACAGCACATATTCTGGCATCATATCAGCCACCACAGGAGAAGCCACCATTGAGTTACTTTGACCCCCGCACCCAGGAAGAGGAGAGAGGCACCACAGCACATATTCAGGCATCATATCACACACCACAGGAGAAGGCCTCTTTCAGTGATTTAGGCCTTTGGACCCAGACAGAGGAGAGAGGCACCACAGCACATATTCTGGCATCATATCAGCCACCACAGGAGAAGCCACCATTGAGTTACTTTGACCCCTGCACCCAGGAAGAGGAGAGAGGCCCCACAGCACATATTCTGGCATAATATCAGCCACCACAGGAGAAGCCACCATTTAGTTACTTTGACCCCTGCACCCAGGAAGAGGAGAGAGGCACCACAGCACATATTCTGGCATCATATCAGCCACCACAGGAGAAGGCACCATTTAGTTACTTTGACCCCTTCACCCAAACAGAGGAGAGAGGTTCCACATCAGAGAATC
Source organism: Bufo bufo (assembly GCF_905171765.1). Taxonomy (NCBI): domain Eukaryota; kingdom Metazoa; phylum Chordata; class Amphibia; order Anura; family Bufonidae; genus Bufo; species Bufo bufo. Next base: position 185,483,484 of record NC_053392.1, read on the forward strand.
AGGCATCATATCAACCACCACAGGAGTAGGCCACAATTTAGTTTATTTGACCCCTGCACCCAGGAAGAGGAGAGAGGCCCCACAGCACATATTCTGGCATCATATCACACACCACAGGAGAAGGCCTCTTTCGGTGATTTAGGCCTTTGGACCCAGACAGAGGAGAGAGGTCAGAGATTAGCTTCATATCCCCCAGCACAGCAGAAGACCGCTTTATTTGACTTAGGCCTCAGCACCCAGACAGAAGACAGAGGTAGCATGGCAGAGGTTATGGCTTCATGTCACCCGTTAGTTTAACCGGCCACTTTCATCTGGTTAGGCCCCGGCGCCCAGACAGAGAAGAGTTTCATTCAACTGTGGGTTTCATAAAATTTGTATCAAATAAAGAAGTGGCCCGTAGCACAACAAGACATGTTTTAGGCAGTTAATAAGGACTACTCTGCACAAGGGAGGGACAGGTCCTGTGGGATCCATGCCTGGTTCATCTTTATGAAGGTCAGCTTGTCCACGTTGGCTGTGGACAGGCGGCTGCGCTTGTCAGTAATGACGCCCCCTGCCGTGCTGAATACGCGTTCAGATAAAACGCTGGCCGCCGGGCAGGAAAGCACCTCCAAGGCATAACATGCTAACTCTGGCCACGTGGACAATTTCGAAACCCAGTAGTTGAATGGGGCCGAACCATCCGTCAGGATGTGGAGGGGTGTGCAGACATACTGTTCAACCATGTTAGTGAAATGCTGCCTCCTGCTAACACGTTCCGTATCAGGTGTCGGTGCAGATAGCTGTGGCGTGGAGACAAAACTTTTCCACATTTCTGCCATGCTAACCCTGCCCTCAGATGAGCTGGCCGTGACACAGCTGCGTTGGCGACCTCTTGCCACTCCTCTGCCTTCACCTTCCACCTGTTCCCCTGTGACATGTGGGAATGCTCTCAAGAGCGCCTCTATCAGCGTGCGCTTGTACTCGCGCATCTTACGGTCGCGCTCCAGTTCAGGAATTAAAGTGGGCACATTGTCTTTATACCGGGGATCCAGCAGGGTGGCCACCCAGTAGTCTGCACACGTTAAAACGTGGGCAACTCTGCTGTCGTTGCGCAGGCATTGGAGCATATATTCGCTCATGTGGGCCAGGCTACCCATGGGTAAGGACAAGCTGTCCTCTGTGGGAGGCGTATCGTCATCGTCCACCGTATCCCCCCAGCCACGCACCAGTGATGGGCCTGGGCTGCCACCCCGCTGTGAACTTGCGTCATCCTCGTCCCCCTCCACCTCCTCCTCCTCATCCTCCTCGTCCTCCAGTACAGTGCCTTGGCTGGCGACTTGTGAACCTGTCCTCTGCTGCTTAAACAAACCTCCCTCTGAGCCACTTCGAACAGACTGGCCCGAAAGTGTTAGAAACGAGCCCTCATCCTCCTCCTCCTCCTCCACCTGGGCCACCTCCTCTAACATCATTGCCCTAAGTGTTTTCTCAAGGAGACATAGAAGTGGTATTGTAACGCTGATAACAGTGTCATCGCCACTGGCCATGTTGGTGGAGTACTCGAAACAGCGCAGCAGGGCACACAGGTCTCGCATGGAGGCCCAATCATTGGTGGTGAAGTGGTGCTGTTCGGCAGTACGACTGACGCGAGCGTGCTGCAGCTGAAACTTCTCTATGGCCTGCTGCTGCTCGCACAGTCTCTCCAGCATGTGCAAGGTGGAGTTCCACCGGGTGGGCACGTCGCATATGAGGCGGTGAGTGGGAAGGCCGAAGTTCCGCTGTAGCGCAGACAGGCGAGCAGCGGCAGGATGTGAACGGCGGAAGCGCGCACAGACGGCCCGCACTTTATGCAGCAGCTCTGACATGTTGGGGTAGTGGTGAATGAACCTCTGCACCACCAAGTTCAGCACATGCGCCAGGCAAGGGATGTGCGTCAAACCGGCTAGTCCCAGAGCTGCCACGAGATTTCGCCCATTATCGCATACCACCAGGCCTGGCTTGAGGCCCACCGGCAGAAACCACTCGTCGGTCTGTTGTTCAATACCCCGCCACAACTCCTTTGCGCTGTGGGGCCTGTCCCCCAAACATATGAGTTTCAGAATGGCCTGCTGACGTTTACCCCGGGCTGTGCTGAAGTTGGTGGTGAAGGTGTGTGGCTGACCGGATGAGCTGGTGGAAGCAGTGGAGGAGGAAGCCGAGTAGGAGGAGGAGGCTACAGGAGGCAGAGAATGATGCCCTGCGATCCTAGGGGGCGGAAGGACGTGCGCCAAGGAACTGTCCGCCGGGGGCCCAGCCGCCACTACATTCATCCAGTGTGCAGTTAGTGAGATATAGCGTCCCTGGCCGTGCTTACTGGTCCACGTATCTGTGGCTAGGTGGACCTTGCCACAAATGGCGTTGCGCAGTGCACACTTGATTTTATCGGACACTTGCATGTGCAGGGAAGGCACGGCTGTCTTGGAGAAGTAGTGGCGGCTGGGAACCACATACTGCGGGACAGCCATGGCCATCAGCTGTTTGAAGCTGTCTGTGTCCACCAGCCGGAATGACAGCATTTCAAAGGCCAGCAGTTTAGAAATGCTGGCGTTCAGGCCAAGGGCTCGAGGGTGACTCGGGGGGAATTTGCGCTTCCTCTCTAAGGTTTGAGATATTGAGAGCTGAACGCTGCTGTGTGATATAGTGGAGACGCTAGTTGACGGTGGCGGTGGTGGTGGTGTCGGTGGCACATCCTCTGTTTGCTGCTCGGCAGGTGGCAACATTCCTCTCGAGGTGGAAGCCGAGGCAGCAGCGGTAGAGGGAGCAGGGGGAGCCTCAGCGAGTGCCTGGTTTTTAAGGTGTGTACCCCACTGCAGTTCATGCTTTGCATGTAGATGCCTGGTCATGCAGGTTGTGCTGAGGTTCAGAACGTTAATGCCTCGCCTCAGGCTCTGATGGCAGAGCGTGCAAGTCACTCGGGTCTTGTCGGTAGGACATTGTTTAAAGAAGTGCCATGCCAGGGAACTCTTTGAAGCTGCCTTTGTGGGGCTGGGTCCCTGTTGGCGATGTCCAGTAGCAGGCGAACTCTGGGGGCGGCGGCTCGTCTGCTTTGGCCCCCTGCTCCCTCTTTGGCTTCGCTGTTGTCTCGGTCTCACCACTACCTCTTCCTCTGAACTGTGAAAGTCATCGCCACGACCTTCAGTCCATGTGGGGTCTAAGACCTCATCGTCCTCTGCATCGTCTTCCACCCAGTCTCCCTCCCTGACCTCCTCCTGTTCAGTCTGCACACTGCAAAAAGACGCGGCAGTGGGCACCTGTGTTTCGTCATCATCAGAGAGTCGGTGACTCTGCTGTGGTGGTATTCCCATGTCCTCTTCATCTGGAGACATAAGTGGTTGTGCGTCAGTGCATGGTATGTCTTCCTCCACTGGGGAAGGGCTAGGTGGACGCCCCTGGGAAACCCTGGAAGCAGAGTCTTCAAACAGAAGAAGAGACTGCTGCATAACTTGTGGCTCAGACCGTTTCCCTGATATGCTTGGGGGTGATGTGACAGACTGATGGGCTTGGTTTTCAGGTGCCACCTGTGCGCTTTCCGCAGAAGACTGGGTGGAAGACCATGTGGTGAACGTGCTGGAAGCACTGTCGGCCACCCAATCGATTAATGCCTGTACCTGCTCAGGCCTTACCATCCTAAGAGCGGCATTGGGCCCCACAAGATATTGCGGTACATTCTGCCGGCTAGTTGAGGGAGTTCGTTCCCTACTGTGTGCGCCTGGGGCCGAACGGCCACATCCTCTACCAGCAACAGAGGCTCCACGGACACCACCACGACCGCGTCCTCGTCCCTTAATAGTATTTTTCTTCATTGTTGCGATTCAACTCGCACCACAATGAAATATATTATTTTTTATAAGCAAAATCCCCTCACTGGAATACTTTCAGTCTTTTGACTGTATGGATTACAGATGGAATGACTGTTATATGTGAGTACCGCTTTCTTTGACAGATTCTAGTATGGGTACATATATGTTTTCCCAACCCCAGCACATTAGTTTGCTAATTCCAGATGTATGAAACGCAGGCCTAACTGTATCTAGTATATTGAACGCCAGATAAACTAACTTGGCCTTTTTTAAATAAAAAAAAAATTCCCTCACTGGAATACTTTCAGTCTTTTGACTGTATGGATTACAGATGGAATGACTGTTATATGTGAGTACCGCTTTCTTTGACAGATTCTAGTATGGGTACATATATGTTTTCCCAACCCCAGCACATTAGTTTGCTAATTCCAGATGTATGAAACGCAGGCCTAACTGTATCTAGTATATTGAACGCCAGATAAACTAACTTGGCCTTTTTTAAATAAAAAAAATCCCCTCACTGGAATACTTTCAGTCTTTTGACTGTATGGATTACAGATGGAATGACTGTTATATGTGAGTACCGCTTTCTTTGACAGATTCTAGTATGGGTACATATATGTTTTCCCAACCCCAGCACATTAGTTTGCTAATTCCAGATGTATGAAACGCAGGCCTAACTGTATCTAGTATATTGAACGCCAGATAAACTAACTTGGCCTTTTTTAAATAAAAAAAAAATTCCCTCACTGGAATACTTTATGGCTTTTCACTGTATGGATTACAGGTGGACTGGTATTAGTAGGGGTGACACAAGCACACCCAAGTCCCTGATGTAGGATTTCTATGGCACAGACCACTATTACAAGTGATTAATGGACGTTGGGAGAGATTGTGCTGCAGCACTAGTCCCAAGATGGCCGCCGCCTATCAGCCCAGTAACATGTGCCACAAAATGGTCTGCACAACCTTTAAAAAAAATAGCCTTGGACTGTGCTGCTAAATCGCTATTGGTCTGAATCCCAGGTGTAGATGTCTGACTTGTTTGGAGCTTTGGAATGCACACTGTGGCAGCTTCTGCTGCAGCACTACAAGTCGCAAAATGGCGGCCGGCGGTCAGCCCAGGTACATGTGGATGGAAAAATCACTCTGGCCACTCTAAAAATAGCCAATCCCTATCAAAAAAGCAGCTCAGCTGCAGTTGTTCAGATGAATCACAGGTGGAGGAGAGAAATTTGCTTCCAGTTATTCAATTATCCCTGCCTATTCTCGCCCTAGCATCAGCTGCGTCTATCCCTGTTCTATTCACATCGGGAGTGAGCACGTCCCGACGTGCGCACAAGCTTATAAAGAGGCTGAGTCACATGCTGCACTTGGCCAATCACAGCCTTGCCAATAGTAGGCATGGCTGCGATGGCATCTTAGGGCAAGTAGTATGATGCATGTTGATTGGCTGCTTTGCAGCCTTTCAAAATGCGCCAAAATACATGCCGAACGACGAACCCGAACCCGAACTTTTACGAAAAAGTTCGGGTTCGGGTCCGTGTCACGAACACCCCAAAATTCGGTACGGACCCGAACTATGCTCGAACTGTTCGCTCAACACTACTCAACACTAAAAAGATTTATTTCACAGGGCTCTGCTGATAGAGATCAATAAATAATCACATCCCAGACATGTGGATGGGAAATGTAAATGGAGATTACAAGACAGCTGGTTCTTTGAAGTGTTAAACATCCATTGATGTATTGCTCTGGAAGGAGATTGTATGATACATAAGATGATCATATGCTCTTATTTACATTTTTCTATTTTTTTTTTTTAGTATATTTTGCTCTGCTGCATACTACACACTTGCATTTATTAATATTGTGTTTTCTTTTGGTCTCCTTTTGATTTTCTTTTGCATAAAAAATATTGTTAATATTTGCTCACACCTTCAAAATCAACACCACAGCCCAAGTGCTCAATATCTACTTATTATCACCACAAAATTTAACTACACGTCCGTAGAAACTCCTTGTACTTATTACAGATGGATAGAGCTGACCAGAGATCTGACTTTTGAGAGCAAATCCTGTTGACAACCTCATATCTATGGCAAAGCATCCCCTGACATTTGCCACTGGACATACACATTAATGTTGGCCCAAACCTACTGATTTCAGTAGGATGGACTGGTCATCTAATGTATATATCGGCCTACTGACTCTCCCCTGAAAGCAAATTTTTGGGGAGGGAAGGATTGGGCAGTTGGATTTCAACATAACAGATGCTTTTGTTCTTGGGGAGGTAAGTTGCTGCCAAATGTATCTGACTTTATTATTTACCTTCATATTAGAGGTGTCAGATTTATATAGAGCCCACTTATCACCGCTCTTACCATAGAATTTGCAGTAGTCAGAAGAGACAGCTGCCTGTTAAACCTTTCATGACCAGGCCTAAAAAAGGCCTGAATGTCCTGGCAAATATTTGTCATTTTGTTCACGTTATAGTTTAGTGACCCTAACTTTTTTACTTATTTGACTACCAAAATAATTGTTGGAATGTTTTTTACTTGACACTTATGAATTTTTATTAGCATGCTTTTTTTTTTTACAGATATTATTTCCTTTGTTTAGGTTTAATTTGGGGGAAAACCTCTAATTCCTATTTAAAAGTAATTTTTTTTAAATAGCTTTTTATTTCTTAAATATTAAAACAAAAATTAATTATTGCAAGGCTCCCTATATCGTGATGATAGTTTTGATATACAACATGTATAGGTTTCAGTAAACGGGGCGACTATGGTGACGGTTTCTGTTAGCGATGGCATTTAAAAAAATATATATTTTATTTTTTTAACTTATATTTTAATTTATTTTTGGCACATAATTAAAAGACCTCTGGAGATCGGTGATTTTTTTTAAATTTGCACTGCTTCCACTGTAACTGGGGCATCCACAGGAGCCCCAGTTACAGGGGAAGACGGCCTCCTGTGGGGGCATTACACACAGGTAGAGCTGATTAGGGTCTCCTTAGACCCTACAGCTCTGCTCATGCCCCAGACATCTTGCAGTCACGTGACCTTCGGGACAAATAGAGGAAGCGGCTCGGACGCTTTCTGCTCTCCCCCTCTGTGCTCAGGTACTGCTCTGCTGCCAGCACAGGAGAAGGCAAGAGCAGTAATAAACCACTTCTCCGCAGGGTCTCCACTGTGTCTCAGAGTCAGGACCCGACCTGCTCCTGCTGATCAGCACTGGGATTAAGGCGCTGCCTGAATGTTTATATACCTTTCATCTGCACAAGGTATGTGCAGATAGGACGTATATATCCAGTGGGCAGTCGGGAAGGGGTTAAACAACCAACAATCAGCCAATTGCTCATCTCATAGGCATGACTAAAAGTACATTTAGACTGGGCAATAATCGTTCCTGTGAGCACTTGTTCCAGACAGTATGTCCATCTAAAGGTGCGATTGATCACCTGATGAATGAGCGAAACGCATGCACCTAAATTATCATTTCTGGGCAGCAGACCGTGCTGTCTAAACAGCAATCTGCTGTCCAGAAACAATGAAGCTGTATGAGAACGAGCAATCACAATAGCGATCTGTTGTCCTCATACTGTGGAGGTGATTGCTGCATGTAAATACATCGCTTCACCTCAACTTAACAAGGAAGGAACACGGCTTAATGTAAGTAAGTAAAGTATTGCTACAGAGAAGGTAATTTGGTTGCTATTCTAGTTTGAGTCCTACAACAAGTGCCTTCAGTCAGACTCCTTCTCTTGATAGAATAATCCTTTAATCAATCAATCAATCAATCAATCAATCAATCAATCTTATAGCACCAAAATATACCATAGAGCTTTACAAATAGGGGAAGTCACTGCCCATAAGAGCTTACAATACACAATAGATACAGTACATGGTGCTAATATTCATTTAGAGAACCACCCCCTTTTATTGGCAAGCAGAGCATAAATAAAGCTAATTTTCATTTAGAGAACACCCCCTTTTATTAGAAAGCAGAGTATAAATAAAGCTGCATGAACCCAGTCAGTACTTGAATATGGATATCCACCATGGATATCCACTCTAGAATCTGGCAATACCTTATGTATATTTATAAGCTGCTTGTACAGTATGCAGAGCTTTGCTAGGCAGACTCACCTGCAAACTCGGTTAATATTCCTAGTTTTGGGATCTTCCTGCAGTCTATTAGCGATGTGTCGATAGTTTTAGTTGGTCATACTAATGAGGAAGTCTGCCACTTCTGTAAACAAAGGTCTATTGTCACACAGAGAGCAAATTTTTAATCTGAAAGTTTAAGTATAAAAGATTTTGAAAAAGATAATAAAGAGATTACGTGTGAAAAATAGAGAGAAATAAATAGAATGTGTGCACATGGAGAGTCTCCCAACTGAATATGGAGATGGTCAATAAGTTCTGGCTTCTTGCCAAAACAGAGGGTTTAAACCATTTTTCTGGACACCTATCACTAGGACTAAAATGCATAATCAAGTAAAAACAATATGTTGTCTACAGTACTGTCTCTGTCTTCAATCATCCTGGACACTTGATCTGTACAAGGCCTCATCCTGGGGCCTCTCTAATATCAGAATGACCATACCAGGGTCATTTCAAAATTTCCACTTTATCACAGCTAGTAATCCCCCTTTAAGTAGGCTAAAGTTAAAATCACACTGTATAAAGTATACAAAGTAGTAACAACTGATTAATAAAAAACCTTTATGATTATTTTCTTTATCAATTTAAACTCACTTTGGGATCACCGAAAATATTATATTAGGGAATTACATTGCAAGAAATAGCCATAGTCTAACTGTAGCTTACCGTATGAAAAATTATATTAAAAGTGAATGCTGTTAAAAATTGCTGTAAAGTTTGTAAGACGTTGTGGAAAGTGTTAATTTTCCTGTCAACTTTTAGCACGTTATTAAGTACTTTAGATGGAATTCATCACATACTATATGCTCTGGCCTATAAAATAATTTTGGTCCAAATATCTAGGGTATGTATTTGATTCAGTAGGCAGAATGTTTACTAGGCATTAACTAAATGGAAACTCAAACATTAACCAAATGTTAAATACTGTTTTTAGAAGGAATACAGATGGGAACAATATCATTAACTACTTCTCATTTTCTTTCCCCTTTAACTTGGGTTAATTGATGTATTTATTTAAATGTGAACAGCGATGATAAAGAAATGAGCGCTCTGTATTTCTGCAATTATTGTTTAGATCAATGCTTTTCAAATGGAGATGGGCCTCACCTGTGAGGCACCTCCTAGTTCTCAGTAAGGATCATTTGGAGCAGTTTTCACACTAATGTTTATAATCTGTACAGTCCTGTCTGTGGCTGTAGTAATATCTGGTTTAGAAACACAATCAAGTATTTGTACGCCTATTTGAATGCTATACATGATTCAGGAAACAAAAGAGACTTTTTGAGGAAGATTTTTAATTTTGGCATGGACTTTAAGGCCTCTTTCACACGAGCGTGTCTGGATATGGTCCGGATGCGTTGCGGCAAACCCGCGCGAGTAGGTATGCAATTGCAGTCAGTTTTTACCGCAATTGCATTCCGTTGTTCAGTTTTTATCGCGCGTGTGCAATGCGTTTTGCACACGCGTGATAAAAAACTGAATGTGGTACCCAGACCTGAAGTTCAGGTTTGGGTTCAAGCTTGTGTAGTTTGTATTATTTCCCCTTATAACATGATTATAATGGAAAATAATAGCATTCTGAATACAGAATGCATAGTACAATAGGGCTGGAGGGGTTAAAAAAAAAAGATAATTATTTAACTCACCTTAATCCACTTGTTCGCGCAGCCGGCATCTCTTCTGTCTTCTTCTTTGAGGAATAGGACCTTTGATGACGTCACTACGCTCATCACATGGTCCGTCACATGATCCATCACCATAACATAACCATGTTATAAGGGGAAATAATAAAGATCGGGTCCCCATCCCGATCGTCTCCTAGCAACCGTGCGTGAAAATCGCACCGAATCCACACTTGCTTGCGGATGCTTGCGATTTTCACACAGCCCCATTCACTTCTATGGGGCCTGCGTTGCATGAAAAATGCACAAAATAGAGCTTGCTGCGATTTTCACGCAACGCACAAGTGATATGTGAAAATCACCGCTCATGTGCACAGCCCAATAGAAATGAATGGTTCCGGATTCAGTGCGGGTGCAATGCGTTCAACTCACGCATTGCACCCGCACGGAAAACTCGCCCGTGTGAAAGGGGCCTAAAAGGAATCTGCAATCAACTTTATGCTACCCTCAGTGAGGACAGCATAAAGTAGTGACATACATGATGATTTCAGTGGTCTGTCACTCATGAGCAGAATTTAAATGGTTGCCAAGAACTTGCTGTATAATCATCACAGTCCAGGCCTAGACAAGAGTCTCAGCTGCCTGAGAAGAGTCACTGTTGTTCTACAGCTCCTTCTATACCTGCCCACCTGCTGATGACTGGCAGTTTAATTTTTTTTCCCTTAGGACAGCATTAAGTTGATGACAGGTTTCCCTTAACAGTGGGTGTTAAAGGGAACCCATACTAACGACAGCATAATGTAGAGACAGGTGAGTTGATTTCAGCGGTCTGTCATTTAAAAGTTAAAAGTAAGTGGTTGCCGAGAACCAACATCACAATCATTGCAGACTGGGCCTGGAAAAGAGTCAGGGCCACCTGAGAAGAGTCCTGGTTATTCACAAATTCCTGGTCTCCCTGCTGATGACTGACAGTCTTCTACCTAGTTTTCTCCCTTTATCTCTAGGAGAGAACTGCCAATCAGGAGATTAGGAATAATCATGACTCTTCTCAAGTAGATTTGACTTTTTTCAAGGCCTGTGCTGCAATGATTATGATGCTGGTTTTCAGAAACCACTTACTTTTAGCTCATGAGTGACACACCGCTAAAATCAGCATTTCTGTCACTATTTTATGCTTCCCTCAGTGAGGTCAGCATAAAGTTGATGACAGGTTTCCTTTAAGGCCCTGGCATCACCAAATTCTGGATAATGAGGAGCCATTACAGAAAGACTGAGAAACCCTGGTTTAAATAATTGTTTTTTTTAGAATCAGAGCTGCACAAAAGAGGAGGTAGGAGTTACAGTGAAAACCAAAATTGGGAAAAGCTGAAAATAACTGCTTTGTTGTGCCCAGGCAACATTTAGACTGTATTAAAACCTTTTGTAAAAGTAGTTAGTTTCCCTGGAATCCAACTGATTTGCACTAGCATCAAAATATGTTGCGTACGCAAACGCTACCTCCAGGGTAAAATCTATGCGATCTTTAAAAAATATATTCCTCAAATACTCCAAATTTTATGTTACATATTTATTACTACTTGCCCCTCTTAAATAAAATTTGTCACCATGACAGATAGAGGGTCTCTGGAACTCAGAGGACATTTGATTCGGGCCAAATTTATTTAGATCTAAATCTAATTTAAATAAATTTGCTCATGCGGGAGGTCCTACTCAGTAACTGACAGCTAACTCTGAATGACCAAGTATACAGATAGCTGTCAATTCATTTTGTGACTAAATGGATTCTAACAAAGTCAAAAGTGCTCCAACTAGTCTGAAAATTGGTATCAATCACTTTGAGTTCTCTTAGGACTCAATGTCACAATGACACTGGTCTATAATGTTCATCAAACTGAATGGGCTGCTGCTGAGGCTACGTGTAAATGCATGGTTGACGGTGTTAACAAACATCCTGTTTAAAAACACACTAGGCTGTTGGGTTTTGTTATGCTTTTTAAAATTAAAAATGTTACAAAAATTGTCCCTTATTTGGGGCAGATAGTGTCCAAATACACATGATATTTATTCTAAACAACTAGTCCAAAAGTTATGCCTTACCAGGGGCAAATGTCTGTCTGTATTTATACACAGAAAAGGTAGTACCTGTAAAAACACTGGCTTGTTCTGAACAAGCATTCAAAAATTATGCTGTAATGGGGGCAGAAGCATGCGTGTGTGTTTATAAACACACACGTTAGTGTTGGAAGAATCAGTTGCTTGTTCTGAACAAGTATCCAAAAATTCTCCCTTTTTTGGAGTAGTAGTAGTGGCAGTATGAGGAGCAGCAGGTATGATGGTGATGACAGCAGTAACAGCAGCCGCAGAGTATGGAACATGATAGTAGACAGACAGCAGCAGTGGCATAATTGGGCCATCGCTAAATAGCCACCATCAGCAATGGCAGATCTATTCAGCTGGAGGTGTGTGAAAATCCTCATGGTCTCATTAATTTTGACAAATGGGATGGTTTGTACACTTGCAGAGGACAACTTTGCCCATTTGGGTGTGAGGATACCACCTGCCAATTAGTGTTGATTGCGAATATTCTAATCGCTAATTTTTATCTCGAATATTGGCACTTCGAGAATTCGCGAATATCTAGAATAATCATGAATATTCTTGATTTTTTTTTTTATCAGTACCCATGATCCCTCAGTGCTTTTTGCTTGTGGGCCAATGAGAAGGCTGCAATATCTTTGACTTTAGGAGTAGTGTTGATTGCGAATTTTCTTATTGCAAATTTTCGTATCGCGGATTTTCCGATTGCTGATTTTCGCAATCAAGAAAATAATGGGCCAATGAGAAGGCTGGAGATCACGAATTCTCAAATTCGCAAATATATGATGAATATTTGCCCAAATATTCGCGAAATATCGCAAATTCGAATATTGCCCCTGCCGCTCATCACTGCTGCCAATCTGTATATCCTTCTGATATGACTCTGGAGACTGGACATGACAATAAAGCAAGAGCAAACTGGGCCAGTTATAGCCACTGTTCCAATCTGACAGTCCAGAAGTCCATGGTGTCAGGGAAGAGATTATGTGCCTGAGACAGGGCAAAATCCAGGTAGGACTGAACATGGTTGTTCAGGGGTACATATCTGTTTCCTGATTTATGTCAGCCTGGTGCGGCACATGAAAAAGAAACTGGTTCATCGTGTTCATCAAACTGAATTGACTGCTGCTGGAACTTCTATGGCTCCTGCTACTTGTGGTAGCAGAAGCTGCCGGATGGTGGAGGGCAAAGAGTGGCTTCCTGGTCAGAAACATGGGTGGCAGGTGCCTGTGTTCCGTGATATTTCCCTACCCGTGAAAATTCCCTACCCTCGTCACTTCCTGTTGTGACACGGTTGCACCGGACATTACGTTCCCAGCTTTGGAAGGAGGTGTGCCTTCACACCAGAGTTGGGGAGAAAGGGCCACCTAATGCGCTTGCGTCTTACCTATTAGCTGGACACCGGATGACACTGCGCATGCGCTGGGAGCCTCACCAGCAGTTAGAGGGTAGGGAAAAATTACGGGCCAGTGCGCAAGCGCGGCTAACTACTCCCGTCGGGATACACCGCGCATGCACACCAGAGGACAGGGAGATCTCTTATACCGAACATCCATCCGATCACCGCGCCTGTGCATTGTCGGGGTAGGAAGATCTGATGGCCATTTGTTCTGTTAAATCTACCTACCACTCACTGCGCACGCGTAGTGTCTGATCATCTGGAGCCAGCTGAGAGGTAAGGCGCAAGTGCATTAGGTGGCCCCTTCTCCCCAACTCTGGTGTGAAATTTCCCTACCCCGTCGTTGTGCGCCTGCGTGGCGCGGCACGCCTCCTTCCAAAGCTGGGAACGTCATGTCTGGTGTGGCAGCATCAAAACAGGAAGTGACGAGGGTAGGGAAATTTCATGGGTTGGGAAATATCACGGAACATCTGCTTACTAAAAGCTGTGGCAAGCTGTGTACACAGTGTATCCTGGTAATATGATAATATTGCCTCCATTTGGGTACCAGGAAAACATTCCCCCATTTTACTTTAATAGCGGGGGTCTAAAAGCATGGCTATCCATTAGTCATCAGTTTGCTTGACTATTAAAACAGATGTCAGCATGTAACCAAACAAGCAATCATGCAGCTTGTCACTTTGGTCAGCATGCCCAAGGAGCCAGTTCTTTCTGGGTCTGCCACCACTGCAATGATTGGTCATCTGATCAGTGTCATCATCATAATCATCATCATCATCAGCCTTGTCCTTCTGCATCACCAACTCCTCCTACTTCTCCAGTGGTAGCTCCTCATCCTCCTCCACTTCCTCATGGGACCCCGTGTCCGTATGGATCCCCAACAGTTACAGATACTCCAAAATATGCAAAGTGGATTTCCAGCAACTTTAAACATCACAGATCAAGCTCTGCATAGGCAGACCGTTTTGTTGCTGCAAATCCAGAAGTGCATTCTTAGCTACATAGGAATGACTGAAATATGCATGCACACCTGGACATGGCCCGTACCTTATGTAAGTCATGATACTTTTTCAAAACGAGTTACACCACTATATTTATCACGTGCACCATGCAGGGAGCAGAGCAGCCACCAAGATAGAAGCCACAATATTCCTGCCATTGTTTGCTTGATGCACTTTAGCAACTGATCCACTGTGTGGCTTCCCTAGCCCAGGCTTCTAAGGCTACTTTCCCACTAGCGTTCGGGGCTCCGCTTGTGAGTTCCGTTTGAAGGCTCTCACAAGCGGCCCCGAACGGATCCGTACTGCCCCAATGCATTCTGAGTGGATGCGGATCCGCTCAGAATGCATCAGTTTGGCACCGTTTGGCCTCCGCTCCGCTCAGCAGGCGGACACCCGAATGCAGCTTGCAGCGTTTTCGTGTGCGCCTGGCCGTGCGGAGCCAAACGGATCCGTCCAGACTTACAATGCAAGTCAATGGGGACGGATCCGTTTGACGTTGACACAATATGGTGCAATTTCAAATGGATCCGTCCCCCATTGACTTTCAATGTAAAGTCAGGAGTCCTTATTAATATACCATCAGATCGGAGTTTTCTCCAATCCGATGGTATATTTTAACTTGAAGCATCCCCATCACCATGGGAACGCCTCTATGTTAGAAAATACCATCGGATTTGAGTTACATCGTGAAAATCAGATCCGACAGTATATTCTAACACAGAGGCGTTCCCATGGTGATGGGGACGCTTCAAGTTAGAATATACTGAGAACTGTTTACATGACTGCCCCCTGCTGCCTGGCAGATGCTGCCAGGCAGCAGGGGGCAGACCCCCCCCTCCTGTATTTAACTTATTGGTGGCCAGTGCGGGCCCCCCCTCCCTCCCCAGTATTAATTGTAACCAGTGCGTCCCCCCTCCCTCTATATTCATCGGTGGCCAGTGCGGATTCCCAGTATTAAATATGACCAGTGCGGCCTCCACCTCCCTCCCTCCCCAGTATTAAATATGACCAGTGCGGCCTCCCCCTCCCTCTATATTCATTGGTGGCCCGGCCAGTGCGGATTCCAAGTATTGTGACCAGTGCGGTTGATGTGGTGCTGTGTCAGCACTGTTGCACAAGATATGTACTGTACCTCCTTGTAAGAGCTGCTCCAGGTGTCAATGGTGGCTTGCACCTTGTAGCACTGTGACAATTGAAAGAAGCTGCCCATGTTCTCTGCTATGTGAGAGTAATAGGCAGGGATGTGTTTTTTAGGAGAAATGACGGTGGCTAGGTACACTGGGGGTAATTAATTAACCTGAAATATGCCTATATTAGGCGTACTTCAGGCACAGATTGCAGTGCAACGGTTAGTTGAGCTGCAATCTGCGACTTTTCCCCGCTCACCCCAGGTCTACAAAAGGGAGCGTGGCGTGGGTGAGGAAGGGAATGGGCCAGCAGGCCCTTCTCATTCATTATTTTCTATGCCTGTTTTAGGCGTAGAAATTGGTCTAACTGTAAGCGAACTAGGAAGCTGTCTTATATTTAGACAAGCGGTGGATATGCCGAAGTTATGTATAGGATGGTACCTTTTCATAACCTCGGCAATCCACCGTTAGAGCATTGGCTTTATTAAGACCGGTGTCTAAAACGCCAGTCTTAATAAATGACCCCCAATATCTTCCATCAAGGCTGAGCACATGACATCAGTTCCCTAAATGCAGCGGAATCCATTAAGTGGTACAGCAGCTACTGCACTGCCAGTAACTGGGCTATGTGGGAGATAAGTTTGTACACAATTGGACTGCTAGGCACATATAGTTGTTTCCTGGCCACATGTTCTGCTATTGATGACTGATGACAGAGCGAAGGAGGAGTGCTCTGAGCTGGAGAATCAGTAACTGATAATGATGATGACAAGGATACTGTACTGCTTGTGGATGTGGCCTGGCTGCCACAAAGAAGACTGGGAGAAGGGGGCCAGTCATGTTACAATTGCTAGCCAGTTCTATTTTCCCATTGGATCTCGTGATGCTGCCTCATGGCCTGCAATAGTGCTGTGAAGCCTATATTTGTTTTTATACTTTCATCCTGCAGATCTTGTACACGGCAGTGGTTTTGTATGCCTGGACTGTGACGAAAAACTGCCAAACGGAAGATGCTTATACAGAGCTTCCAGTAGAAGAGTTGGACACATTTTGATCCTGTGCTCATATTATTAGTGTTATCACTATTTGTTGAGCTGACCACAAAAGAAACACATCTGACCCTTGCAGTTTTGGACGTTTGGGCCATATCTTGACTCTCCTATTTACTGCTGTCGTGGCCACCAACCTCTGCCTCTAATCTCATCTTCTCCTCAGCACCCCAATCCGTCTTCTAGGTCCTATCCAACACACAATCATCACCATCAAAGTCCTCACCCTCCCCGCCACTTTTATTAGACTGTGATATGTCAACATGGGCTACTTTGCCCCTCACAATTTCTTCCTCTGTATTTGCCCTAAATGCCACTAACTATGGCTGCCACTATGCCTAATGCCAACACCATGGCTATAAATTTCACTTCTACCACCACCACCACCACAACTATGTGCAGTACCCCTGTACTGGGGGTATCTGCAATTGATTTGTACAGTTGTAATGTTTTGTAATGTTGATATAATATACCTTACATCCAGTATGTTCAAGCAGGAGCTAGGTATGGCCAAAACTAACAATCCTGGCCTATCTCTCTCTAGAGCTTAGGGTGTGTGCTGGCCCCACCCCCTATTTCCAGAAGATTCCAGTCAGTGTAGCTGTAAAAAGATAGGAATTAGGGACCAGAATGAATGTGCTCCTCTCCACCAGTATCCAACTTGAAGCCCTGGAGCCTCCAACACCTCAGCAAGCTCCAGGACATAAAAGCAAGATAGAACTAGAAAAGGACAGAGAGAAAAAGCGAAACACCACCATTCAGAAAATTCAAGTAATAAGGCATTATAGAACATACACATGTTAAATAACCTGGACATATGTTAAATGCATGCATTAGTAAGACAGCCTGCTGGGCTCCCAATAGCCAAGAAGAGGAGATAGGCGCGGCACTCAATATCTTCAGAAATATTCCAGTGTTTTATTCACCAAACAAGCAACGTTTCGACTCGTATGTCTTTATCAAGCTTGTCTTTATAAAGATTCATATGAATCGAAACGTCGCTTGTTTGGTAAATAAAACACTGGAATATTTCTGAAGACATTGAGTGCCGAGGCTATCTACTTCTCTTCCTGGACATATGTTAGGTACATTAGCTGTTCAGGATTCTAGACTATTCCTAACAAATGAGACATTCTCTACTTCTGAGGCTTATTTCCAGAGATGAGCAAAGTATTGGAAAATTCAATTCGGCTAAATTTTGTTTAGTGACTAATTATTTAGCCACGAAGTGCATTTCTTTGTAAGTAGTGGGTGCAATGACAGGGAGCGGAAGTTGTGCCATCCCCCCATCATTGTACCCGTCAGATCCAGCGTTCGTACATGATCGCGGCATCTGATATACATAAAAACGGTGGAAAATGAAAAACATACTTATCTGATCCATTTGCTCACGACGGGCAGCCACCATCTTGCTTGATGTTCTGACACAAAATGTTGCGCGGCCCAAGATGATGTAATCACGCTGTCAGGCCTGGTGACTTTATACATCACAGTGCACTGGATTTTGCCCGAGATCTTCAAGCAAGATGGCAGCAACCGGCCCGTCGAGAGCAAATTAAGCAGGTAAGTATATTTTCTTTTTTGCACTATTTCAGGTTAAATCAATTCGCTACCATGAAGCACGAGGAAATTCGACTTCACAGCGAATTAAATTTATCCTGAAATTCGGATTGAAGTTCACTTTGTGGACTTCGATTCACTTATTTCACTTTAGAAAAATTACATATTTATGCATTCCTATATCCTCCAGCAAACTTTCTGAAGCATACATTACACACTATAGTGTACAGCTTTATTAAGTTACAGTAAATATTATGCAGATCTTTCAGAAAAAAAATATATTATACATATTTAATGTTATTGTAGAGATACAGCTGTAGGGCTAGTAGAAAAAGTAGTATGCATAGTAGTAGAAAAGTGTAAAAAAAAAAAAAAAAAGCCTAATCACAAATATAAATACTGCATGTAGAGTTGAGCAGACACCTGGATATTCGGGTTCGACGGGTTCGTCCGAACTTCAGAAAAAAGTTCGAGTTCGGGACTAGAGTTGAGCGAACACCTGGGCACTAAAAAGTCAATGGGGACCCGAACTTTTGGGCACTAAAAAGGCTGTAAAACACACCCGGAAAGGGCTAGAGGGCTGCAAAAGGCAGCAAAATGTAGTTAAATCCCCTGCAAACAAATGTAGATAGGGAAATGATGAGTTAACATAAAATAAATAAAAATTAAACAATATTAATTGGAGTGAGGTCCCATAGCACAGAATCAGGCTTCAAGTCACCCACCAATGGAGAAGGTCACTTACTATTATTTTGACCACAGCACCCAGACAAAGGAGAGAGGTCCCACAGCAGAGAACCAGGCATCATATCACCCACCACAGGAGTAGGCCACCATTTAGTTACTTTGACCCCTACACCCAGACGGAGGAGAGAGGTTACACAGCAGAGAATCAGGCATTTAGATCACCCACCACAGGAGTAGGCCACCATTGAATCAGACCCCGGCAACCATGTCAGATGGCACAAGCATAAGCTTTATATCAATCAGCACAGGAGAAGGCGACTTTGACAGACTTTGACCCCTACACCCGGACGGAGGAGAGAGGTTTCAAAGCAGAGAATCAGGCATTTAGATCACCCACCACAGGAGTAGGCCCCAATTTAATGGGACCCCGGCAACCATGTCAGATGGCACAACCATCAGCTTCATATCAATCAGCACAGGAGAAGGCGACTTTGAAAGACTTTGACCCCTACACCCAGACGGAGGAGAGAGGTTTCACAGCAGAGAATCAGGCATTTAGATCACCCACCACAGGAGTAGGCCCCCATTGAATCAGACCCTGGCAACCATGTCAGATGGCACAACCATCAGCTTTATATCAATCAGCACAGGAGAAGGTGACTTTGAAAGACTTTGACCCCTACACCCAGATGGAGGAGAGAGGTTTCACAGCAGAGAATCAGGCATCATATCAACCACCACAGGAGAAGCCACCATTTAGTTACTTTGACCCCTGCACCCAGGAAGAGGAGAGAGGCACCACAGCACATATTCTGGCATCATATCAGCCACCACAGGAGAAGCCACCATTGAGTTACTTTGACCCCCGCACCCAGGAAGAGGAGAGAGGCACCACAGCACATATTCTGGCATCATATCAGCCACCACAGGAGAAGCCACCATTGAGTTACTTTGACCCCCGCACCCAGGAAGAGGAGAGAGGCCCCACAGCACATATTCTGGCATCATATCAGCCACCACAGGAGAAGCCACCATTTAGTTACTTTGACCCCTGCACCCAGGAAGAGGAGAGAGGCCCCACAGCACATATTCTGGCATCATATCAGCCACCACAGGAGAAGCCACCATTTAGTTACTTTGACCCCTTCACCCAAACAGAGGAGAGAGGTTCCACATCAGAGAATCAGGCATCATATCAACCACCACAGGAGTAGGCCACAATTTAATGGGACCCCGGCAACCATGTCAGATGGCACAACCATCAGCTTCATATCAATCAGCACAGGAGAAGGCAACTTTGAAAGACTTTGACCCTACACCCAGACGGAGGAGAGAGGTTTCACAGCAGAGAATCAGGCATTTAGATCACCCACCACAGGAGTAGGCCCCCATTGAATCAGACCCTGGCAACCATGTCAGATGGCACAACCATCAGCTTTATATCAATCAGCACAGGAGAAGCCACCATTGAGTTACTTTTACCCCTGCACCCAGGAAGAGGAGAGAGGCCCCACAGCACATATTCTGGCATCATATCAGCCACCACAGGAGAAGCCACCATTGAGTTACTTTGACCCCCGCACCCAGGAAGAGGAGAGAGGCACCACAGCACATATTCTGGCATCATATCAGCCACCACAGGAGAAGCCACCATTTAGTTACTTTGACCCCTGCACCCAGGAAGAGGAGAGAGGCACCACAGCACATATTCTGGCATCATATCAGCCACCACAGGAGAAGCCACCATTTAGTTACTTTGACCCCTGCACCCAGGAAGAGGAGAGAGGCACCACAGCACATATTCTGGCATCATATCAGCCACCACAGGAGAAGCCACGATTGAGTTACTTTGACCCCTGCACCCAGGAAGAGGAGAGAGGCCCCACAGCACATATTCTGGCATCATACTAACCACCACAGGAGAAGCCACCATTGAGTTACTTTGACCCCTGCACCCAGGAAGAGGAGAGAGGCCCCACAGCACATATTCTGGCATCATATCAGCCACCACAGGAGAAGCCACCATTTAGTTACTTTGACCCCTGCACCCAGGAAGAGGAGAGAGGCCCCACAGCACATATTCTGGCATCATATCAGCCACCACAGGAGAAGCCACCATTTAGTTACTTTGACCCCTGCACCCAGGAAGAGGAGAGAGGCACCACAGCACATATTCTGGCATCATATCAGCCACCACAGGAGAAGCCACCATTGAGTTACTTTGACCCCTGCACCCAGGAAGAGGAGAGAGGCCCCACAGCACATATTCTGGCATCATATCAGCCACCACAGGAGAAGCCACCATTGAGTAACTTTGACCCCCGCACCCAGGAAGAGGAGAGAGGCACCACAGCACATATTCAGGCATCATATCACACACCACAGGAGAAGGCCTCTTTCAGTGATTTAGGCCTTTGGACCCAGACAGAGGAGAGAGGCACCACAGCACATATTCTGGCATCATATCAGCCACCACAGGAGAAGCCACCATTGAGTTACTTTGACCCCTGCACCCAGGAAGAGGAGAGAGGCCCCACAGCACATATTCTGGCATCATATCAGCCACCACAGGAGAAGCCACCATTTAGTTACTTTGACCCCTGCACCCAGGAAGAGGAGAGAGGCACCACAGCACATATTCTGGCATCATATCAGCCACCACAGGAGAAGCCACCATTGAGTTACTTTGACCCCTGCACCCAGGAAGAGGAGAGAGGCCCCACAGCACATATTCTGGCATCATATCAGCCACACACAGGAGAAGCCACCATTGAGTTACTTTGACCCCCGCACCCAGGAAGAGGAGAGAGGCACCACAGCACATATTCAGGCATCATATCACACACCACAGGAGAAGGCCTCTTTCAGTGATTTAGGCCTTTGGACCCAGACAGAGGAGAGAGGCCCCACAGCACATATTCTGGCATCATATCAGCCACCACAGGAGAAGCCACCATTGAGTTACTTTGACCCCTGCACCCAGGAAGAGGAGAGAGGCCCCACAGCACATATTCTGGCATCATATCAGCCACCACAGGAGAAGCCACCATTTAGTTACTTTGACCCCTGCACCCAGGAAGAGGAGAGAGGCACCACAGCACATATTCTGGCATCATATCAGCCACCACAGGAGTAGGCCACAATTTAGTTTATTTGACCCCTGCACCCAGGAAGAGGAGAGAGGCCCCACAGCACATATTCTGGCATCATATCACACACCACAGGAGAAGGCCTCTTTCAGTGATTTAGGCCTTTGGACCCAGACAGAGGAGAGAGGTCAGAGATTAGCTTCATATCCCCCAGCACAGCAGAAGACCGCTTTATTTGACTTAGGCCTCAGCACCCAGACAGAAGACAGAGGTAGCATGGCAGAGGTTATGGCTTCATGTCACCCGTTAGTTTAACCGGCCACTTTCATCTGGTTAGGCCCCGGCGCCCAGACAGAGAAGAGTTTCATTCAACTGTGGGTTTCATAAAATTTGTATCAAATAAAGAAGTGGCCCGTAGCACAACAAGACATGTTTTAGGCAGTTAATAAGGACTACTCTGCACAAGGGAGGGACAGGTCCTGTGGGATCCATGCCTGGTTCATCTTTATGAAGGTCAGCTTGTCCACGTTGGCTGTGGACAGGCGGCTGCGCTTGTCAGTAATGACGCCCCCTGCCGTGCTGAATACGCGTTCAGATAAAACGCTGGCCGCCGGGCAGGAAAGCACCTCCAAGGCATAACATGCTAACTCTGGCCACGTGGACAATTTCGAAACCCAGTAGTTGAATGGGGCCGAACCATCCGTCAGGATGTGGAGGGGTGTGCAGACATACTGTTCAACCATGTTAGTGAAATGCTGCCTCCTGCTAACACGTTCCGTATCAGGTGTCGGTGCAGATAGCTGTGGCGTGGAGACAAAACTTTTCCACATTTCTGCCATGCTAACCCTGCCCTCAGATGAGCTGGCCGTGACACAGCTGCGTTGGCGACCTCTTGCCACTCCTCTGCCTTCACCTTCCACCTGTTCCCCTGTGACATGTGGGAATGCTCTCAAGAGCGCCTCTATCAGCGTGCGCTTGTACTCGCGCATCTTACGGTCGCGCTCCAGTTCAGGAATTAAAGTGGACACATTGTCTTTATACCGGGGATCCAGCAGGGTGGCCACCCAGTAGTCTGCACACGTTAAAACGTGGGCAACTCTGCTGTCGTTGCGCAGGCATTGGAGCATATATTCGCTCATGTGGGCCAGGCTACCCATGGGTAAGGACAAGCTGTCCTCTGTGGGAGGCGTATCGTCATCGTCCACCGTATCCCCCCAGCCACGCACCAGTGATGGGCCTGGGCTGCCACCCCGCTGTGAACTTGCGTCATCCTCGTCCCCCTCCACCTCCTCCTCCTCATCCTCCTCGTCCTCCAGTACAGTGCCTTGGCTGGCGACTTGTGAACCTGTCCTCTGCTGCTTAAACAAACCTCCCTCTGAGCCACTTCGAACAGACTGGCCCGAAAGTGTTAGAAACGAGCCCTCATCCTCCTCCACCTGGGCCACCTCCTCTAACATCATTGCCCTAAGTGTTTTCTCAAGGAGACATAGAAGTGGTATTGTAACGCTGATAACAGTGTCATCGCCACTGGCCATGTTGGTGGAGTACTCGAAACAGCGCAGCAGGGCACACAGGTCTCGCATGGAGGCCCAATCATTGGTGGTGAAGTGGTGCTGTTCGGCAGTACGACTGACGCGAGCGTGCTGCAGCTGAAACTCCACTATGGCCTGCTGCTGCTCGCACAGTCTCTCCAGCATGTGCAAGGTGGAGTTCCACCGGGTGGGCACGTCGCATATGAGGCGGTGAGCGGGAAGGCCGAAGTTCCGCTGTAGCGCAGACAGGCGAGCAGCGGCAGGATGTGAACGGCGGAAGCGCGCACAGACGGCCCGCACTTTATGCAGCAGCTCTGACATGTTGGGGTAGTGGTGAATGAACCTCTGCACCACCAAGTTCAGCACATTCGCCAGGCAAGGGATGTGCGTCAAACCGGCTAGTCCCAGAGCTGCCACGAGATTTCGCCCATTATCGCATACCACCAGGCCTGGCTTGAGGCCCACCGGCAGAAACCACTCATCGGTCTGTTGTTCAATACCCCGCCACAACTCCAGTGCGGTGTGGGGCCTGTCCCCCAAACATATGAGTTTCAGAATGGCCTGCTGACGTTTACCCCGGGCTGTGCTGAAGTTGGTGGTGAAGGTGTGTGGCTGACCGGATGAGCTGGTGGAAGCAGTGGAGGAGGAAGCCGAGTAGGAGGAGGAGGCTACAGGAGGCAGAGAATGATGCCCTGCGATCCTAGGGGGCAGAAGGACGTGCGCCAAGGAACTGTCCGCCGGGGGCCCAGCCGCCACTACATTCATCCAGTGTGCAGTTAGTGAGATATAGCGTCCCTGGCCGTGCTTACTGGTCCACGTATCTGTGGTTAGGTGGACCTTGCCACAAATGGCGTTGCGCAGTGCACACTTGATTTTATCGGACACTTGCATGTGCAGGGAAGGCACGGCTGTCTTGGAGAAGTAGTGGCGGCTGGGAACCACATACTGCGGGACAGCCATGGCCATCAGCTTTTTGAAGCTGTCTGTGTCCACCAGCCGGAATGACAGCATTTCAAAGGCCAGCAGTTTAGAAATGCTGGCGTTCAGGCCAAGGGCTCGAGGGTGACTCGGGGGGAATTTGCGCTTCCTCTCTAAGGTTTGAGATATTGAGAGCTGAACGCTACTGTGTGATATAGTGGAGACGCTAGTTGACGGTGGCGGTGGTGGTGGTGTCGGTGGCACATCCTCTGTTTGCTGCTCGGCAGGTGGCAACATTCCTCTCGAGGCGGAAGCCGAGGCAGCAGCGGTAGAGGGAGCAGGGGGAGCCTCAGCGAGTGC
This sequence comes from Bufo bufo, assembly GCF_905171765.1. Classification (NCBI taxonomy): domain Eukaryota; kingdom Metazoa; phylum Chordata; class Amphibia; order Anura; family Bufonidae; genus Bufo; species Bufo bufo. Next base: position 185,507,915 of record NC_053392.1, read on the forward strand.
CTGGTTTTTAAGGTGTGTACCCCACTGCAGTTCATGCTTTGCATGTAGATGCCTGGTCATGCAGGTTGTGCTGAGGTTCAGAACGTTAATGCCTCGCCTCAGGCTCTGATGGCAGAGCGTGCAAGTCACTCGGGTCTTGTCTGTAGGACATTGTTTAAAGAAGTGCCATGCCAGGGAACTCTTTGAAGCTGCCTTTGTGGGGCTGGGTCCCTGTTGGCGATGTCCAGTAGCAGGCGAATTCTGGGGGCGGCGGCTCGTCTGCTTTGGCCCCCTGCTCCCTCTTTGGCTTCGCTGTTGTCTCGGTCTCACCACTACCTCTTCCTCTGAACTGTGAAAGTCATCGCCACGACCTTCAGTCCATGTGGGGTCTAAGACCTCATCGTCCTCTGCATCGTCTTCCACCCAGTCTCCCTCCCTGACCTCCTCCTGTTCAGTCTGCACACTGCAAAAAGACGCGGCAGTGGGCACCTGTGTTTCGTCATCATCAGAGAGTCGGTGACTCTGCTGTGGTGGTATTCCCATGTCCTCCTCATCTGGAGACATAAGTGGTTGTGCGTCAGTGCATGGTATGTCTTCCTCCACTGGGGAAGGGCTAGGTGGACGCCCCTGGGAAACCCTGGAAGCAGAGTCTTCAAACAGAAGAAGAGACTGCTGCATAACTTGTGGCTCAGACCGTTTCCCTGATATGCTTGGGGGTGATGTGACAGACTGATGGGCTTGGTTTTCAGGTGCCACCTGTGCGCTTTCCGCAGAAGACTGGGTGGAAGACCATGTGGTGAACGTGCTGGAAGCACTGTCGGCCACCCAATCGATTAATGCCTGTACCTGCTCAGGCCTTACCATCCTAAGAGCGGCATTGTGCCCCACGAGATATTGCGGTACATTCTGCCGGCTAGTTGAGGGAGTTCGTTCCCTACTGTGTGCGCCTGGGGCCGAACGGCCACGTCCTCTACCAGCAACAGAGGCTCCACGGACACCACCACGACCGCGTCCTCGTCCCTTAATAGTATTTTTCTTCATTGTTGCGATTCAACTCGCACCACAATGAAATATATTATTTTTTATAAGCAAAATCCCCTCACTGGAATACTTTCAGTCTTTTGACTGTATGGATTACAGATGGAATGACTGTTATATGTGAGTACCGCTTTCTTTGACAGATTCTAGTATGGGTACATATATGTTTTCCCAACCCCAGCACATTAGTTTGCTAATTCCAGATGTATGAAACGCAGGCCTAACTGTATCTAGTATATTGAACGCCAGATAAACTAACTTGGCCTTTTTTAAATAAAAAAAATTCCCTCACTGGAATACTTTCAGTCTTTTGACTGTATGGATTACAGATGGAATGACTGTTATATGTGAGTACCGCTTTCTTTGACAGATTCTAGTATGGGTACATATATGTTTTCCCAACCCCAGCAAATTAGTTTGCTAATTCCAGATGTATGAAACGCAGGCCTAACTGTATCTAGTATATTGAACGCCAGATAAACTAACTTGGCCTTTTTTAAATAAAAAAAATTCCCTCACTGGAATACTTTCAGTCTTTTGACTGTATGGATTACAGATGGAATGACTGTTATATGTGAGTACCGCTTTCTTTGACAGATTCTAGTATGGGTACATATATGTTTTCCCAACCCCAGCAAATTAGTTTGCTAATTCCAGATGTATGAAACGCAGGCCTAACTGTATCTAGTATATTGAACGCCAGATAAACTAACTTGGCCTTTTTTAAATAAAAAAAATTCCCTCACTGGAATACTTTCAGTCTTTTGACTGTATGGATTACAGATGGAATGACTGTTATATGTGAGTACCGCTTTCTTTGACAGATTCTAGTATGGGTACATATATGTTTTCCCAACCCCAGCAAATTAGTTTGTTAATTCCAGATGTATGAAACGCAGGCCTAACTGTATCTAGTATATTGAACGCCAGATAAACTAACTTGGCCTTTTTTAAATAAAAAAAATTCCCTCACTGGAATACTTTCAGTCTTTTGACTGTATGGATTACAGATGGAATGACTGTTATATGTGAGTACCGCTTTCTTTGACAGATTCTAGTATGGGTACATATATGTTTTCCCAACCCCAGCACATTAGTTTGCTAATTCCAGATGTATGAAACGCAGGCCTAACTGTATCTAGTATATTGAACGCCAGATAAACTAACTTGGCCTTTTTTAAATAAAAAAAATTCCCTCACTGGAATACTTTCAGTCTTTTGACTGTATGGATTACAGATGGAATGACTGTTATATGTGAGTACCGCTTTCTTTGACAGATTCTAGTATGGGTACATATATGTTTTCCCAACCCCAGCACATTAGTTTGCTAATTCCAGATGTATGAAACGCAGGCCTAACTGTATCTAGTATATTGAACGCCAGATAAACTAACTTGGCCTTTTTTAAATAAAAAAAATTCCCTCACTGAAATACTTTCAGTCTTTTGACTGTATGGATTACAGATGGAATGACTGTTATATGTGAGTACCGCTTTCTTTGACAGATTCTAGTATGGGTACATATATGTTTTCCCAACCCCAGCACATTAGTTTGCTAATTCCAGATGTATGAAACGCAGGCCTAACTGTATCTAGTATATTGAACGCCAGATAAACTAACTTGGCCTTTTTTAAATAAAAAAAAAATTCCCTCACTGGAATACTTTCAGTCTTTTGACTGTATGGATTACAGATGGAATGACTGTTATATATGAGTACCGCTTTCTTTGACAGATTCTAGTATGGGTACATATATGTTTTCCCAACCCCAGCAAATTAGTTTGCTAATTCCAGATGTATGAAACGCAGGCCTAACTGTATCTAGTATATTGAACGCCAGATAAACTAACTTGGCCTTTTTTAAATAAAAAAAATTCCCTCACTGGAATACTTTCAGTCTTTTGACTGTATGGATTACAGATGGAATGACTGTTATATGTGAGTACCGCTTTCTTTGACAGATTCTAGTATGGGTACATATATGTTTTCCCAACCCCAGCACATTAGTTTGCTAATTCCAGATGTATGAAACGCAGGCCTAACTGTATCTAGTATATTGAACGCCAGATAAACTAACTTGGCCTTTTTTAAATAAAAAAAAAATTCCCTCACTGGAATACTTTCAGTCTTTTGACTGTATGGATTACAGATGGAATGACTGTTATATGTGAGTACCGCTTTCTTTGACAGATTCTAGTATGGGTACATATATGTTTTCCCAACCCCAGCAAATTAGTTTGCTAATTCCAGATGTATGAAACGCAGGCCTAACTGTATCTAGTATATTGAACGCCAGATAAACTAACTTGGCCTTTTTTAAATAAAAAAAATTCCCTCACTGGAATACTTTCAGTCTTTTGACTGTATGGATTACAGATGGAATGACTGTTATATGTGAGTACCGCTTTCTTTGACAGATTCTAGTATGGGTACATATATGTTTTCCCAACCCCAGCAAATTAGTTTGCTAATTCCAGATGTATGAAACGCAGGCCTAACTGTATCTAGTATATTGAACGCCAGATAAACTAACTTGGCCTTTTTTAAATAAAAAAAATTCCCTCACTGGAATACTTTCAGTCTTTTGACTGTATGGATTACAGATGGAATGACTGTTATATGTGAGTACCGCTTTCTTTGACAGATTCTAGTATGGGTACATATATGTTTTCCCAACCCCAGCAAATTAGTTTGCTAATTCCAGATGTATGAAACGCAGGCCTAACTGTATCTAGTATATTGAACGCCAGATAAACTAACTTGGCCTTTTTTAAATAAAAAAAATTCCCTCACTGGAATACTTTCAGTCTTTTGACTGTATGGATTACAGATGGAATGACTGTTATATGTGAGTACCGCTTTCTTTGACAGATTCTAGTATGGGTACATATATGTTTTCCCAACCCCAGCACATTAGTTTGCTTATTCCAGATGTATGAAACGCAGGCCTAACTGTATCTAGTATATTGAACGCCAGATAAACTAACTTGGCCTTTTTTAAATAAAAAAAAAATTCCCTCACTGGAATACTTTATGGCTTTTCACTGTATGGATTACAGGTGGACTGGTATTAGTAGGGGTGACACAAGCACACCCAAGTCCCTGATGTAGGATTTCTATGGCACAGACCACTATTACAAGTGATTAATGGACGTTGGGAGAGATTGTGCTGCAGCACTAGTCCCAAGATAGCCGCCGCCTATCAGCCCAGTAACATGTGCCACAAAATGGTCTGCACAACCTTTAAAAAAAATAGCCTTGGACTGTGCTGCTAAATCGCTATTGGTCTGAATCCCAGGTGTAGATGTCTGACTTGTTTGGAGCTTTGGAATGCACACTGTGGCAGCTTCTGCTGCAGCACTACAAGTCGCAAAATGGCGGCCGGCGGTCAGCCCGGGTACATGTGGATGGAAAAATCACTCTGGCCACTCTAAAAATAGCCAATCCCTATCAAAAAAGCAGCTCAGCTGCAGTTGTTCAGATGAATCACAGGTGGAGGAGAGAAATTTGCTTCCAGTTATTCAATTATCCCTGCCTATTCTCGCCCTAGCATCAGCTGCGTCTAACCCTGTTCTATTCACATCGGGAGTGAGCACGTCCCGACGTGCGCACAAGCTTATAAGAGGCTGAGTCACATGCTGCACTTGGCCAATCACAGCCTTGCCAATAGTAGGCATGGCTGCGATGGCATCTTAGGGCAAGTAGTATGATGCATGTTGATTGGCTGCTTTGCAGCCTTTCAAAATGCGCCAAAATACATGCCGAACGACGAACCCGAACCCGAACTTTTACGAAAAAGTTCGGGTTCGGGTCCGTGTCACGAACACCCCAAAATTCGGTACGGACCCGAACTATGCTCGAACTGTTCGCTCAACACTATTCGGGACCTGAACTTGACCCGAACTTGACCCCGAACCCGAACCTCATTGAAGTCAATGGGGACCCAAACTTTTGAGCACTAAAATGGCTGTAAAAATGTCATGGAAAGGGCTAGAGGGCTGCAAATGGCATCAAAATGTGGTTAAGAGCATGGCAAGTGCTCTGCAAATAAATGTTGATAGGGAAATGACTTTAAATAACATAAAATACGTAAAAATAAAAAATAAGCTTGATCTAGGAGGACCAGGTCCATATGGAGTAGGAGGTTGAGGAGGCGGTGGATGTGACGGTGTAGGTGGAAGTGGCGGTGGAGGAGGAGGTAGCCTACACTGGTTTTTGGTTTTAAATTTTATTTTAAAAGATTGGGTACACCCCAAAACATTGGGAAATATAACTTGTGATAACCCCCTCCAGTCATGTTAAACACACGTTCAGACAATATACTGGCTGCAGGGCAGGCCAGCACCTCCAAGGGGTAAAGGGCAAGCTCAGGCCATGTGCCCAATTTGGAGACCCAGAAGTTGCAGGGGCTGACCCCTGTCAGTCAGTTCGTGTAGGCGTGTGCACACTTACTGCACCACCATGTCGCACGTCCCTTTGATGTTCACAATTAGAGTTGAGCGAACCCGAACTGTAAAGTTCGGGTTCGTACCGAACTTTAGGTTTTTTGGCACCCGGACCCGAACATTTATGTAAACGTTTGGGTTCAGGTTCAGTGTTCGGCGCTTTCTTGGCGGATTTTAAAAGGCTGCACAGCAGCCAATCAACAAGCGTCATACTACTTGCCCCAAAAAGGCATCACAGCCATGCCTACTATTGGCATGGCTTTGATTGGCCAACTGCAGCATGTGACCCAGCCATCTATTTAAGCTGGAGTCACGTAGCGCCGCCCGTCACTCTGCTCGGATTAGAATAGGGATAGGCTGCAGCTGCTGTGAGGGAGAGATCAGAATGAAATCTTATGAAGAACTGCTTCGTTACCCAGCAATCTACAGCAAATGTGTTTTGTGGGTGCAGTGCACAATTGTTTTAAGCCTGCCCTGAGCCAACTACTACTGAAAACTAACTTTTTTCCCTTCAGTTAGTCAATATCAATACATAATCGACAGCCATTTTATGCAACGATAGTGCACCAGCACAGGATATATGCATGTCTGCAAGTCCAGAAATACTGCTTTGAGACACTGGGGGTTAAAAAAAAATTTTTTTTCATATATGCACATATGTGCATAAGTGAGTGTCACATTTAGGCCAGAAATACAGCTTTTTGCTTACTGGGGTGAAAAAAAACATCAATTTTTTTTTTTACTGTTCTACTAGGTATAGCAGTGGTACTATACACCCAAAAATTGGTTAATTTAACCCGAAAAAGTAAATGACAATTTTTATTTTTTCTGTTTAACCTGTCTACTAGGTATAGCAGTGGTACTATACACCCAAAAATTTGTTAATTTCACCATAAAATGTAACTGACAAATTTATTTAGGGTACACCCCAAAACATTGGGAAATATAACCTGTGATAACCCCCTCCAGTCATGCTAAACACACGTTCAGACAATATACTGGCTGCAGGGCAGGCCAGAACCTCCATGCGTAAAGGGCAAGCTCAGGCCATGTGCCCAATTTGGAGACCCAGAAGTTGAAGGGGGCAGACTCGTCATTTAGTATGTGTAGGCGTGTGCACACATTCAGCTCCACCATGTTGGTGAAATGCTGCCTCCTGCTAAGACATTCCATATCAGCTGGTGGTGCTGGTTGTTGTGTCGTGCTGACAAAGCTTTTCCACACTTCAGCCATGCTAACCCTGCCTTCTGAGGTGCTGGTGGTGCCCCAGCTGCGTTGGCGACCTCTTCCTCTGCCTTCGCCTTGTGCTTCCACTGTACCCCCGCTATCAGGTGGAAATGACACCAGCAGCGCGTCTACTAGCGTGCACTTGTACTCGCGCATCTTACGATCACGCTCCAGTGATGGAATTAAGGACGGTACGTTGTCCTTGCAACGGGGATCCAGCAGCGTGGCCACCCAGTAATCAGCACAAGTTAGAATGTGGGCAACTCAGTGGTCATTGTGGAGACACTGCAGCATGTAATCGCTCATGTATGCCAGGCAGCCCTGTCCTCTGTATCCCCCCAGCCACGCACCAGTGATGGCCATGAGCTGGTCTGGGTGCCACCCTGCTGTGAATACGGTTCCTCCTCCTCCATCTCCTCCTCCTTATCCCCCACCTCGTCATCCTCCAGAACTGTGCTCTGGCTGGACAATTGTGTACCTGGCGTTTGTGAGTGCAGGAACCCACCCTCGGAGCCACTTGTGAATGACTGGCCGGATACTCTATGAAATGATCCCTCTTCCTCCTCCTCCTGTGCCACATCCTCTTCCATCATCGCCAGCAGCGTTTTTTCAAGGAGGCATAGAAGTGGTATAGTAATGCTGAGAATGGCGTTATTGGCACTGGCCATGTTGGTGGAGTACTTGAAACAGCGCAACAAAGAACACAGGTCTCGCATGGAGGCCCAGTCATTGGTGGTGAAGTGGTGCTGTTCCGCCGAGCGACTCACCCGTGCGTGCTGTAGCTGAAACTCCACTATCAACTGCTTTGCTCGCACAGTCTGGCCAGCATGTGCAAGGTGAAGTTCCACCTTGTGGGCACGTCGCATAAGAGGCAGTAAACGGGAAGGCCGTTTGGAAGTTATGCTGCAGCGCTGACAGGCGAGCAGCAGAAGGGTGATAACGCCGAAAGCGCGCACAGACGGCCCGCACTTTATGCAGCAGCTCTGACATGTCGGGGTAATTTTTAAGGAATATCTGCACCACCAAATTCAGCACATGCGCCAGGCAAGGGATGTGCGTCAAACCGGCTAGTCCCAGAGCTGCTACAAGATTTCGCCCATTATCACACCACCAGGCCGGGCTTGAGGCTGACTGGCACAAATCACTCATCGGTCTGTTGTTCAAGGCCCGTCCACAGCTCCTGTGCGGTGTGGGGTTTGTCCCCCAAACAGATAAGTTTTAAAACTGCCTGCTGTCGTTTACCCCTGGCTGTGCTGAAGTTGGTGGTGAACGTGGTACGCTGACTGGTTGAGGAGCTGGTAGAGGATGAGGGAGCAGTGTAGGAGGAGGAAGCAACAGGAGGCAAACTAAAGCGCCCTGCAATCCTCGGTGGTGGAAGGACATGCGCCAAACTGCTATCCGCCTCAGGCCCAGCCACCACTGCATTTACCCAGTGTGCTGTTATGGAGATATAACGGCCCTGACCGTACTTACTGGTCCACGTATCCGTAGTCAGGTACACCTTGCCACAGATGGCGTTGCGCAGTGCACACCTGATTTTGTCCCCTACTTGGTTGTGAAGGGAAGGGATGGCTCGCCTTGAAAAGTAGTGGCGGCTGGGCACGAAATACTGTGGGACAGCCACCACCATAAGGCCTTTAAAACTATCCGTCTCCACCAGACGGAATGACAGCATTTCAAAGGCAAGTAATTTAGAAATGCTGGCATTCAGGGCTAGGGATCGCGGGTGGGTAGGGGGGTACTTCCTCTTCCTCTCTAGCATTTGGGATATGGAGAGCTGAACTCTTCCATGGGACATTGTGGATATGCCTGGTAACCCAGGTGTTGGTGTTGCTGGCTGATCCTCTGTTTGTGGGGTGCCAGGTGGCACTGTCACTCCAGAGGTGGATGAAGAGGCCGTGACTGCAGCAGAAGAGGAAGCAGGAGGAGCCAGAGACCTTTCTTGGTTTTTGAGGTGTCTACTCCACTGCAGCTCGTGCTTTGCACTTAAATGCCTGGTCATGCAGGTTGTGCTCAGGTTGAGAACGTTTATGCCTCTCTTCAGGCTCTGATTGCACAGCGTGCAAACCACTCATGTCTTGTCGTCAGCACATTGTCTGAAGAACTGCCACGCCAGGGAACTCCTTGGAGCTGGATTTGGTGTGCTCGGTCCCTTGCTGCGGTGGGCAGTAGGAGGCGTACTGTCTAGAGGACGGCCGCTACGCTTTTGCACCCTGCTTCCTCTTTTGCTGTGCTGGTGGCTCTGTGCGACTACCGCCTCTTCCTCCGAACTACATAGGTCACTGTCATGACCTTGATTCCATGTGGGGTCGAGGACCTCATCGTCCTCCACATCATCTTCCACCCAGTCTTCACCCCTGACTTCCTTGTCGGTCTGCACACTTTCAAAAGCCCCAGCAGTTGGCACCTGTGTTTCGTCATTATCCGAGACGTGCTGCGATGGTCCTCCCATGTACTCATCTTGAAAAATAAGTGGTCTCTTCCACTTCTGGGGCAGGGATAGGTGGGTGTCCCTGGGAAACTCTGCTAACAGAGTCATCAAAAAGCAGAAGAGATTGCTGCATGACTTGGGGCTCAGACTGCTTGGCTGATTTGCAAGGGGGTGAGGTGAAAGACTGATGGACATCGGCTGCAGGTGTTAACTGTGGTCTTTCAGCAGGAGACTGGGTGGGAGACAATGTGAAGGAACTGGATCCACTGTCAGCCACCTAATCTACTATCGCCTGTACTTGTTCAGGCCTCACCATTCGTAGAGCAGCATTAGGCCCGACCAAATACCGCTGCAGGTTTTGTCGCCTACTCGCACCTGAGGAAGGGGTTTCACTTGTGCATGTAGCTGGCACAGATCGACCACGTCCTCTCCCTGCAACAGGAGCTCCACCAGCAGCACTACGACCTGGGCCACGTCCCTTATTTGACGTTCTCCTCATATTTTTCAAATTTAGGATCTTGCCCTAAATGGGTGTTAAATTAATAGTAGAATAGAACGACAGTATGTAAAGGGTGTATCTCACACGGTCTGAACCAGTGTAGGCCTAAAGTAAATATCTCTTTGCACAAAATGGCTGTATTTCAAATGGCTGTATTTCAATTCCCTGAAATTAAACCCCTGTATGTAGAGGGGGGATCTTACACAGTCTGAACCAGTGTAGGCCTGAATTCAATATTTCTTTGCCCAAAATGACTATTTCAAATTATGGTATTTCAAATCCCTGATTCAAACCCCTGTATGTAGAGGGTGTATCTCACAGGGCCTGAACCAGTGTAGGCCTGAATTCAATATTGGTGCACCAAATGGCGGTATTTAAAATCTCTGAATGTAACCCAAACGTATTAAGGGTGTATCTCACAATGACATCTGCATCAAAGGCTGCCAAATAAATTTTTTGTGCCCAAACGAGTGTTTGTTTAACAACTGAATTTGACAGCAGTATATAAGCCTGTAATTTCACACGTGCTGATGCTGCAAGGCCTAAAAATAGTGTTTTTTTGTCAAAAAAGTGTGTTTTTAAAACCCCAGAAAATGATGGTTGTATTTCTACCTTAAATTGCACACTGACTAATACAGATGTTGTAGATTGCCAAAAAAAGTCTTTTTTTGCTAACAGAATATGAAAGTTGTATATATTAGGCTACTTTCACACTTGCGTTTGGAACGGATCTGTCTGCATAACTGGTTTTTACAGATCTGATTTTTCACTTCGTGAAAACTCAGATCCGACAGTATATTCTAACACAGAGGCGTTCCCATGGTGATGGGGACGCTTTAAGTTAGAATATACTAAAAGAACTGTGTACATGTTTGCCCCCTCCTGCCTGGCAGCACCCGATCTCTTACAGGGGGCTGTGATCCGCACAATTATTGTGCGAATCATAGCCCCCTGTAAGAGATCAGGTGCTGCCAGGCAGGAGGGGGCAGACCCCCTCCCTCCCCTGTATTAAATGTGACCAGTGCAGCCCCCCTCCCTCTATATTCATTGGTGGCCAGTGCAGCCCCCCCTCCCTCCCTCCCTCCCTCCCCAGTATTAAATGTGACCAGTGCGGCCCCCCTCCCTCTATATTCATTGGTGGCCAGTGCGGATTCCCAGTATTAAATGTGACCAGTACGGCCTCCCCTCTTCCCCCCCCTAATTAAAATCACCCCCCCCCCCCCCCATCATTGGTGGCAGCGGAGAGTTCCGATCGGAGTCCCAGTTTAATCGCTGGGGCTCCGATCGGTTACCATGGCAGCCAAGATGCTATTGCAGTCTTGGCTGCCATGGTTACTTAGCAATAAATAGAAGCATTATACTTACCTGCGATGTCTGTGACCGGCCGGGAGCTCCTCCTACTGGTAAGTGAAAGGTCTGTGCGGCGCATTGCTTATAGCACAGACCTGTCACTTACCAGTAGGAGGAGCGCTCGGCCGGTCACAGACATCGCAGCTCGCAGGTAAGTATAATGCTTCTAAAAATTGCTAAGTAACCATGGCAACCAGGACTGCAGTAGCGTCCTGGTTGCCATAGTTACCGATCGGATCCCCAGTGATTAAACTGGGACTCCGATCGGTACTCTCCGCTGCCACCAATGATGGGGGGGTGATTTTAATTGGGGGGGAGAGGGGAGGCCGAACTGGTCACATTTAATACTGGGAATCCGCACTGGCCACCAATGAATATAGAGGGAGGGGGGCCGCACTGGTCACATTTAATACTGGGGAGGTAGGGAGGGGGGGCCGCACTGGCCACCAATGAATATAGAGGGAGGGGGGGCCGCACTGGTCACATTTAATACTGGGGAGGGAGGGAGGGGGGGCCGCACTGGCCACCAATGAATATAGAGGGAGAGGGGCCGCACTGGTCACATTTAATACTGGAGAGGGAGGGGGGGGGGCCGCACTTGCCACCAATGAGTTAAATACAGGGGGGAGGGGGGGGTCTGCCCCCTGCTGCCTGGCAGCACCTGCCAGGCAGCAGGGGGCAGTCATGTACACAGTTCTCAGTATATTCTAACTTGAAGCGTCCCCATCACCATGGGAACGCCTCTGTATTAGAATATACTGTCGGATCTGAGTTTCACGATCTAACTCAAATCCGATGGTATATTCTAACATAGAGGCGTTCCCATGGTGATGGGGATGCTTCAAGTTAAAATATACCATCGGATTGGAGAAAACTCTGATCTGATGGTATATTAATAGGGGACTCCTGACTTTACATTGAAAGTCAATGGGGGACGGATCCGTTTGGACGGATCCGTTTGGCTCCGCACGGCCAGGCGGACACAAAAACGCTGCAAGCTGCATTTGGGTGTCCGCCTGCTGAGCGGAACGGAGGCCAAACTGTGCCAAACTGAGGCATCCACTCAGAATGCATTGGGGCTGTACGGATCCGTTCGGGGCCGCTTGTGAGAGCCTTCAAACGGAGCTCACAAGCGGAACCCCGAACGCAAGTGTGAAAGTAGCCTTAAACTTGAATTTAACACTTGCAGATCTGGAAAATACCGTTTTTTGAAAAAAATTGTGTGTTTTTCAAACCCCAGAAAATGATGGGTGTATTTCTAGCTTAAATTGCACACTGACTAATCCAGATATTGTAGATTGCCAAAAAAGTCTTTTTTTGGTAACAGAATATGAAAGCTGTATAAAATAAACTTGAATCCAACACTTGCAGATCTGGAAAATAGTTTATTTTTTTTTAAAGTGTGTTTTTCAAACCCCAGAAAATAATGGGTGTATTTCTAGCTTAAATTGCACACTGACTAATCCAGATGTTTTAGTTTGCCCAAAAAAAATTGTGATTTGCAATGTCCCAAAAGCACAGATGCAGTGCTGGTGCACTGAGCTTGCATAAAATGGCCACCACCACCCACCTAACTAACAGAATTATAAAAGCTTTTTTTTTTTTGGTCAATGGCCTCAGAGCAGGGTAAAACGATTGTGTCCTGCACCCACACAACTATTTCTAGGTAGAACGCTGAGTTAGATTCTCTCCTATTCTCTACCTGAAATCACCAGTCCGGCAGCATCCTCTCCCTACACTTGTAACAGCAGAGTGATGTGCAGCGCTACGTGACTCAAGCTTATATAGAGCCTGCGTCACATGCTGCTCTGGCCAATCACAGCCATTCAATTAGTAGGCATGGCTGTGATGGCTTCTAAGGTCAGACAGTTAACCGCTTGTTGATTGGCTGCTCTTCAGTCTTTCAAAAAGGGCCAAGAAAGCGCCGAACACCGAATCCGAACCCGAACTTTTACGGAAATGTTCGGGTTCAGGTCCGGGTCCAAAAATCCTAAAGTTCGGGTTCGCTCAACCCTAACTGCATGTTTTATCAGAATGAATAGTGCTGGTAATTTGGTAAAGTTGGCATCTTGGTTATAGAACTGGGATATATGACACAAATAAGTTACAATATTTACTATTAGCTCAATGGATAAGTTACTGTGCATCATACTTCTGTTAAGTGCAGGAAAGGTGGTGAATTTAAGTAGGACATGGAGACTCACAAATACAGTGTACAGGGTGAGACAATAGTCCGAGGAAACCATTTTATTTCAGAAACAAAGGGGAAAATGAAATATTTAAATACCCAAGTAAGATATGCTACATGAACTCCCTTACCATTGGAAAAAAATGCCCTTGATCCAATATGGAGGCATTCAAGATGGGGGCCATGTTCCAGACATTACCTAAAAGATAGCCCCCTTCAACCATTACTCGCTGGGGTATTCAGATATTTAATTTTCCCTTTTGTTTCTGAAATAAAAAGTTGTCCCGGGACTCTTGTACATTCAACAATGCTTTTACTGGGGTAATCAGCTGGTGAAATTAACAATCCTGCTAAAAAGTGTTATCTCACTTCAGCAAGTGGCATTTATCATGTAGAGAAAGTTAATACAAGGCACTTACTAATGTATTGTGATTGTTCAAATTTCAACCTTTGCTGGCTCTGGCTCTGAAACGGCAGGCTCTGAAACGCGTTGGGTGCTTTTTAACCTACGGAGGCTTCGGTATCTTCTACGGTGACGTCACCAATAGCGGTTTCCCGGGCAACTTGCTCACAGGTTCCCCCGCACGGCGCGTGCTACCGGCCGGAGCAGCGCTGGTGTCAGGATTAGCCTTGGCAGCAGCTGCCTGACACTGGTTTCTACAGCTTAGTTTGCTGTTCACTAAAATTCCTAGGTCCTTTTCCATGTCAGTGTTACCCAGTGTTTTACCATTTAGTATGTACGGGTGACTTGCATTATTCCTTCCCATGTGCATAACCTTACATTTGTCAGTGTTAAACCTCATCTGCCACTTACCTGCCCAAGCCTCCAATCTATCCAGATCCCTCTGTAGCAGTATACTCTCCTCTTCCGTGTTAATTACTTTACACAGTTTAGTGTCATCTGCAAAAAATTTTTTTTACTGTGCAAGCCTTCTACAAGATCATCAATAAATATATTGAATTGAATAGGGCCCAATACTGACCCCTGATGTACTCCACTAGTGACACCCTCTGTTTTCTATTACTGCGCCAGTTACTTACCCACATACAGATATTTTCTCCCAATTCAAGCATTTTAATTTTATATACTAACCCTTCATGCGGTACAGTGTCAAATGCTTTGGAGAAGTCCAGATATACGACATCCATTGATTCGCCGCTGTCAAGTCTAGAACTTATCTCCTCATAGAAACTGATTAAATTAGTTTGACATGACCGATCCCTCATGTGGCCATGTTGATATGGCGTTATTTGCTTATTTTCATTGTTACTCCAAGATAGCATCTCTTAGAGAACCTTCAAACAGTTTACCCACGACAGATGTTAAACTTACCGGCCTATAGTTTTTGGGCTCTGTTTTTGGACCCATTTTTTAATATTGGCATCACATTTGCTATGCGCCAATCCTGTGGAACACTCCCTGTCAGTATAGAGTCCTTAAACATCAGAAACAAGGGTCTGGCTATGACATTACTTAATTCTCTTAGGATACGGGGGTGTACGCCATCTGGTCCTGGCAATTTGTCTCTTTTAATCTTTTTAAGACGCCGCTGTACTTCTTCCTGGGTCAGACAGGGCACTTTTAATGGGTAATTTACTTTTACATTCTGCATTTCATCTGGGTAATTGAAGTCCCCCATAATAATGACCTCGTTATGATCTGCCGCCTCGTCTATCTTGTTTAGTAGCAGATTTTCTGTGGACTCTGGTACATTCGGTGGTTTATAATAAATTCCTATTAGTATTTTATTATTATTATTGCCTCCATGTATTTCTACCTACAGTGACTCCAGATGTTCATGTCCCTCACTTATATCTTCTCGGACTGTGGGCTTTAGACAGGACTTTAGACCCCTCCCCTCTCCAGTTTTTGCAGTCCTTTCTAAACAGACTGTAACCCTATACATTAACTGCCCAGTCATAGCTATCATCCAGCCATATCTCAGTTATTCCCACTATGCCATAGTCCTCCTCACACATCACTAATTCCAGTTCACCAGTTTTATTAGTCAGGCTTCTAGCATTATTATACATACAATTAAGAGGTTTGTGTATATTTTTACACCTTTCCTTCTGAACTGTTCTAGTCCCTCCTTCCATTTCTCCCCCAGTCCCATTACCTTGCCCCTGGTATTTATCTGCACTATTTTCCCATCCTATAATGTAATTACCCTCCCCCAGTCCCTTGTTTAAACACTCCTCCAACCTTCTAGCCACCTTCTCCCCCAACACAGCTGCCCCTTCCCCATTGAGGTGCAGCCCATCCCTACTATAGAGCCTGTAGCCGACATAGAAGTTGGCCCAGTTCTCCAGGAACCCAAACCCCTCCTTTCTATACCAGTTCTTGAGCCACTTGTTAACCTATCTAATCTCCCGCTGCCTTTCTTATGTGGCTCGTGGTACAGGTAGTATTTAGGAAAACACTACCTCTAACTTTGTAATTGGTTCCGATATGGACCATGACTGCTGGATCTTCTCCAGCCCCTCCCAGTAATCTTTCAACCCGACCTGCAATGTGTCGAACTTGAGTGTCAGGAAGACAACACACCGTTCGACAATCCCGGTCTTTGTGACAGATCGCCCTATCTGTACCCCTAATAATTGAGTCTCCCACTACCAGTACCTGTCTGGCCTGCCCTGCTCTTCTAGTCCCCTGCTTACTGGAGCTGAAATTCCCCTGACTGGCAGAAAAAGGATCCGGCTGCAGCAGTGCTCTCCCTGAACTGACATCCCCCTCATCTGCCAACCTTGCAAAGTTGATGGGGTGTGTCAGATCAGGGCTAGCCTCCCTGGCACTTTTCCCTCTACCCCGCTTTATAACTGTTATCCATATAGCTACCTCACTTTTCTCAGCCTCCTCGCTACCACCCTCCCCCACATCTACCCCTTAGAGTGCTTGCTCAGTGAGCAGCAAACTCTTTTCCAAATTATCAACGCTTCTCAGTGTTGAAACTTGCATGGTTAGATACACGATGTGTGATTCCAAACGGGCAATTTCCTCACATTTTGAACAAAGATATGCACCCTCAAACGGCTGTTCCAGGACTACATACATTAGACAAGATGTGCAATGGACTGCGCTGTCAATATTGGAACACATACTAAATGGGGATTACGCAAGAAAAGAGAAAAAAAAATATGGTGCAGTGATGACAAACTAACTTACTGTAGTCCCCCCCTAAAGTCCCTGAATCTCAAGTCACATAGTCTAAAGTCACACACTTAATACAAACACACACTTGAACTCAAACACTTGAACGCTCACAAACTCGAGTTGTTTGTCTGCTTGTATAAGTGCAGCACTCAAACCAGACAGCTTTTTTTTCCCTCTGGATACAAAGCAGTATGGATGTAGAGAATGTAACAATTTGGTTAGATCCAGCAGAATAATGCCCATATGACTACTATAGTATACAAGAAATTCAAATGTTTCTGCCATCTAAAGGACTAGCTAAAAACAAGGTTGATTATTTCTCATTTCTAAATACAACTTTCATATTTTTGTTTTAACTCTTTAAGGTTAAGTATAGAGATGAGCGAATCAGAGTTGACGAAGTGGAATTCGATCCGTTTTTCATGAAAAATTTGATTCGCACCGAATCCGAATTTCCTTACGCGTCGTGGTAACAAGTCACATTTTTTCCAAAAATGGCTGCTGCACGTGTGAGGACATGGAGCAAGGAACTCTGGGAACATGGGATCACCCATAATGCCATGCATGCAGCCAATCAGCAGCCAGCCCTGTCATGTCACAGCCTTATAAATGGCCTCAGCCATCTTGGATTCTGCAATTTTCCAGTGTACTTAGTGCAGGGAGAGACGTCAGCAGGCACTAAAGACAGTGCTAGTAAACACTTCATTGTGCTAAAAATGATTTACAAGTTCAGGGAAAGATTATTCAAGGTGTAGGGAAAGGATAAGGAGGAATCATTCCACAGCATTTATGTAGAACAGGGTTCAGTAGGTAACAGAGGTTACAGACTGGGTAATAGGAACAATCCTATTACACCTTGCTACACTGACTGGAGATCCAAATTATACAGCTCTGTAAATCCAGCAAACCGTTCTTGTTATTGGGGTGTAAGAACTGTTTGATACAGCCATTAACATGGTTTATCACAAGGAAATATTTCTATTTGCCCTTGTGTGGTGTAGTTATATGTTCTAAAGCATGTTTTGGCTTTTATTAGTGGGAAAAAAGGGCTTAATAGCCGATGTGTGGTGAAGTGCGAAAATTACAGCCCTTTTTGGCGTGTAATAGTGGCACAAAATTATTTTTTTTGCTATTCAGCAGTGCAGTTATATGTTCTAAAGCCTTTTTTTGTCGTGTATTAGTGGCAAATTAAAAATATATTTGCCGTTCAGTGGTGCAGTTAGATGTTCTAAAGCCCTTTTTTGCATGTATTAGTGGCAAAAAAATAAGTATTTGCCGTTGTGTGGTGAAGTGAGAAAATTACATCCTTTTTTTGGCGTGTATTAGTGGGAAAAATGGCTTTATAGCCGTTGTGTGGTGAAGTGAGAAAATTACAGACTTTTTTGGGGTGTTTTAATTTCTTTTTTATTTATTTATGTGATCTAACAGTATGTCAGACAGAAGTGCCAGACCCTGCACAGGGGAGTGGCAGAGGCCTAAATGTTTCAGGCGCAGGCACAGGATGCAGCAGAGTAAGGGGGCGTGGCCGCAGCAGTTTCAGCTCGAGGCCTGAGCTCCCGGTGTCATCTAGCAGTCGTGTCTTGACCAGCAACCCAGCAGTTCTTGAATGGTTTACTTGGTCATCCACTTCGTCCCAAGTGACATCTAACACCCCCAGCCAAGAGTCGGTGGGTTTGTCAGACACAACTCTTAGTTGGAGTGGCCCGGGAGCAGGCCCTGTGCCCTCAACTGTCCTCAACCTGCCTCTGTCCTTTTCTGTTCCCTCAGCTAGAGAAGTATTATATGCTGTGGGCTCATCTCCACTATACAGCAAGGACGAGCTACTAGAGGAAAGTCAGCAGCTACTGGCCAGCCAAGATGTGGAGGAGACATCCGCCGCTTCCTCCGCTAGGCGGGCAAGTAGTAATGAGGAGAGTGGCGTGGGAGTTGGTGTTGCAAGAGGTGAGGCTCCTGACTCAGAGACCGTTGAGGAGGACATCAGTGACATGCAGACAGTACTCGATAATGATGGTGTAGCTGATTGCACTTGGGAGCCTGGTGAATTAGGGGCTTCATCATCATCGGAAGAAGAGGGTGGCAGCTTGCCCGTGAGGCAGCGGCGGAGGCAGCAAGCCGCTAGCATGGCCGGGAGTCAGCAGGGTGGCAGCAGTGGGTGGTCGGTAGCCAAACGTGCCCGGGTACCTGCTTCGCACAGAAGCAGCGGCTAGCAGTCAGTCAGTGCATAGTGTTGGGGGTAAAATCACCTACTCGGTGGTGTGGCAGTTTTTTGTTAAGCCGCCGGAGGAGGTGACCATGGCCATTAGTGTTGATTGAGCACCAAAGTGCTCGGGTGTTCGGGTGCTTGGGTCGAACACCTCGGGATGCTCGGGTGTTCTACCGAGCACCCAAGCACAATGGAAGTCAATGGGAGAACCCGAGCATTAAACCAGGCACCCCTGCTCTGAAGAGGGGAGGGTGTCTGGTTCATAGGAAAAGGTCAGAAATTAATGAAAACACCACCGAAATGGTTCGGGAGAAGCATAGGGAGGATGTCTGGATGCATCTTGAACTTCCAGATCGCTGCTGGGAACGATGTTGTCCGAGTAGTACGCCACTTTTACAGACTGACAATAATACGCACAAAACCAAAGATAAAATCGATTTTAGAAGAAAAATTGTTAGGAAACATTCTTTCCTGTATATTTACTTGTATATAAAGTGCAAATGCTGCCAAAAATTACAGGGAAGAGGCACTCTGATGCAAACTGTATTTCACATAATGGAGGGCTTCATTCACATTGTGGTACAATTGTTCATGTAGTGGGACTCCTACACTCATAAAGCCTATGCACTAAGTGAAAGGGCTTCCAAAAATTACAAGGAACCGGCACTCCAATACACCCTTTATTACACATAAAAGAGGGCATCATACTGTCGGGTGGTAATAATTAAATTAAGAATTATTAATTATGGTCATAAAAATAATTAACCATAAAAAAATTAAATTTATAAAATTTGTCATAAATTCTTAAAATCATGACCTCGTGAATTGTAGACAACCTAATTGATACAATTCACATCTGAGTCCGACTATTTCCTCAGATAAATAAGTTCTTTTTGACTTGAGATGACGTTAATGATAAAATGTAGTTCTACATTATACAATAATACACAGGTATTATAAAAATATGCAGATTTATTGGTTACAAGGTTATAAACATATATAAGTAAATAAACACAATGATACATGCAAATGAATATATATAGCGTTAATATAAAGCATTACAAGCTTAACAATACATGTGAGTGGAAATTACTTGTCACATTATAACTAAGCTATTATTAGGTTAGGATATCAAAATATGAACATAAGTTATATACATTACTTCTGTTCAGAGAAAACCTCATGATATCAAGATGGGCATGTCTAATCCTAGACATCAATATAGAATGCTAAATACATTCCGCCCCCCTCTAACCAACTACACACCACATGGCTTCAGGCATGGGCAAATCCATCCAAGGATATAACTTAGAAGAGATAACTGTATCCTTCCGCCCCATCCTGGACTATTTTCACATATATAACTTTGGTAGAACTATTAAGACAAATAACAGGGATCTAGGATCTTAAATGGAAAGGATTTGAAACAAATCTTTCCTGTGGGAATCCATCACTTAGCTTGGCGAAGAATGTTCTATCAATATATATATATATATATATATATATATATATATAAAAAGCAATCATTTAATGCTTTGCTAGATTATGAGTCTAGATTCTTCTGCAGGTAGAATGAAGCCTCACAATATCCTAAGACTACATCTCAATATGGAGATGATCAATTAATTTAATTATTTATTTATTCGCCAATCTAGATGGTATAATTTCACCCACACTATCAAATTAGTCTTAATAAAATGAAATATCATTTTCTGTGTCTCTTACCAAGTCCTAGTAGGAATCTCACTTCTGCTCCTAGGAAAGCTGGGTGGTCCATCATAGCGCATCTCATTATGGCTTTCATCTAGATAGACCCCTCTAGAGAGCTCCACTTCTCTTCTCCTCTCTCTCTTCTTTTTCTTCCTCCTCTCCCTCCTGTGTATGGCTTATGATCACAAACTTATCAGTTAGACACACCTTCCTAGTTTGGAACTTTCCAATCATTGTCGGATGGGTGTGACC
This sequence comes from Bufo bufo, assembly GCF_905171765.1. Taxonomy (NCBI): domain Eukaryota; kingdom Metazoa; phylum Chordata; class Amphibia; order Anura; family Bufonidae; genus Bufo; species Bufo bufo. Next base: position 185,528,391 of record NC_053392.1, read on the forward strand.
ATTGATAAAAATGTGACATCATAACCTTACCCAGAATGCACTTTTTCTACTATTGTAATGTCACCTACTGATACCTAGGTGGCACTGCTGTGTAAGCTATTTGCATCATAGCATAAAGGGTTAACTTATGTAAGTCTGAATATACATTTTGACCTTAGAAGCTTTAATTCAAAGCTATAGGGATTAATTCTGACACTTGTAGCAATTAGAGACAGACCTCTAGGCGTCTCTCTGAGTGTTTCTCACACTGCTAATTTATGGATCGTAAATGGCCTTGTTTTCTCACAGAGATATCAGTACCTCCTCTGTCATACCAAAGATGTGATTAATTGCTACAAAACAAACATCTTCACAGACACTCTTCTAATGAGAAATATATACAATATACTGGATACATGTTGTCTTCGTAACATATAACAATATAATATAAACAAATATATATATATTACAAAGAAAAAAATTTGGGAATTGAGTCAGCACAACCTGTATATAGGTGCAGATCACTATGGCGAAATACATACCAAATACCAACATGCACGCTGAGCCCACCATATACTTCTCCTGGAGCCAAATGGCCACTGGTAGGTTCTATATAAGCAGACTCAGTTTTATACTGACTTTAAAACCAGCCTCCAGGACAGATTGACTGGTCAGGTGTGCATGACTCAAAGGAGATCGCCACGCCTCCAATACATACTACAAAGAAAAAATTTGGGAATTGAGTCAGCACAACCTGTATATAGGTGCAGATCACTATGGCGATTTTTTCTTTATTTTTTCTTTGTAGTATGTCAATCTGTCCTGGAGGCTGGTTTTAAAGTCAGTATAAAACTGAGTCTGCTTACAGTGGCGGAAATAATTATTTGACCCCTCACTGATTTTGTAAGTTTGTCCAATGACAAAGAAATGAAAAGTCTCAGAACAGTATCATTTCAATGGTAGGTTTATTGTAACAGTGGCAGATAGCACATCAAAAGGAAAATCGAAAAAATAACTTTAAATAAAAGATAGCAACTGATTTGCATTTCATTGAGTGAAATAAGTATTTGAACCCTCTAACAAAAAAAGACTTAATACTTGGTGGAAAAACCCTTGTTTGCAAGCACAGAGGTCAAACGTTTCTTGTAATTGATGACCAAGTTTGCGCACATTTTAGGAGGAATCTTGGTCCACTCCTCTTTGCAGATCATCTCTAAATCCCTAAGGTTTCGAGGCTGTCTCTGTGCAACTCTGAGCTTGAGCTCCCTCCATAGGTTTTCGATTGGATTAAGGTCCGGAGACTGACTAGGCCACTCCATGACCTTAATGTGCTTCTTCTTGAGCCACTCCTTTGTTGCCTTTGCTGTATGTTTTGGGTCATTGTCGTGCTGGAACACCCATCCACGACCCATTTTCAGTTTCCTGGCAGAGGGAAGGAGGTTGTCGCTCAGGATTTCACGATACATGGCTCCGTCCATTTTCCCGTTTATGCGAATAAGTTGTCCTGTGCCCTTAGCAGAAAAACACCCCCAAAGCAAAATGTTTCCACCCCCATGCTTGACGGTGGGGACGGTGTTTTGGGGGTCATAGGCAGCATTTTTCTTCCTCCAAACACAGCGAGTTGAGTTAATGCCAAAGAGCTCTATTTTGGTCTCATCAGACCACAGCACCTTCTCCCAGTCACTCTCTGAATCATTCAGGTGTTCATTGGCAAACTTCAGACGGGCCTGCACATGTGCCTTCCTGAGCAGGGGGACCTTGCGAGCCCTGCAGGATTTTAATCCATTGCGGTGTAATGTGTTTCCAATGGTTTTCTTGGTGACTGTGGTCCCTGCTAATTTGAGGTCATTAACTAACTCCTCCCGTGTAGTTCTAGGATGCTTTTTCACCTTTCTCAGAACCATTGACACCCCACGAGGTGAGATCTTGCGTGGAGCCCCAGAGCGAGGTCGATTGATGGTCATTTTGTGCTCCTTCCATTTTCGAACAATCGCACCAACAGTTGTCACCTTCTCTCCCAGCTTCTTGCTAATGGTTTTGTAGCCCATTCCAGCCTTGTGCAGGTCTACAATTTTGTCTCTGACATCCTTGGACAGCTCTTTGGTCTTTCCCATGTTGGAGAGTTTGGAGTCTGCTTGATTGATTGATTCTGTGGACAGGTGTCTTTTATACAGGTGACTAGTTAAGACAGGTGTCCTTAATGAGGGTGACTAATTGAGTAGAAGTGTCTAACCACTCTGTGGGAGCCAGAACTCTTAATGGTTGGTAGGGGTTCAAATACTTATTTCACTCAATGAAATGCAAATCAGTTGCTATCTTTTATTTAAAGTTATTTTTTCGATTTTCCTTTTGATGTGCTATCTGCCACTGTTACAATAAACCTACCATTGAAATGATACTGTTCTGAGACTTTTCATTTCTTTGTCATTGGACAAACTTACAAAATCAGTGAGGGGTCAAATAATTATTTCCCCCACTGTATATAGAACCTACCAGTGGCCATTTGGGTCCAGGAGAAGTATATGGTGGGCTCAGCGTGCATGTTGGTACTTGCATCCCTGGATCCGATGAAAGCTGTAATGGCACCGGACGGGGTTAAAAGCAGAGTGTGCTTGGCGTGCACGCTGACCTGCATTCCCTGGATTTTGTGTGGCTGTCATGGCCCATGAACAGGTAGGAACTAGTGTTAGGGACCACTCAAATGGAGGCAACCTTGACGCGGTGAGTGGCTTATTGCGCTTTGGCCAAAATGTACACCAATGTCTCATCCAGCATGGAGGCAGGGCAGAATGCTGGATATAGAGTGCGATCACATTTGTATTCTCCGTAAATATATATATATGTCCTACTGATTGTCTTATGCTAAGGACTAACTAAGGCTCATTAAATGAATATATACATATTATATATTTTGCTTCATTAATAAATGCCTAATTGTATAGGTAATTATCACCAGCTGCATAGAGCTTATTTTTATCTCCCGTCATAAATTTAAAAGTAACCAAGGAGGCATCTTCTCAGACTGGTACATTCATGAAAAGAATAACACAGAAGAGTAGAAACCTTTGTGTGACCTTAATTTGGCCTACTCAAGACATACAAAATTGTAACTATAGTCGAGCATAGCTCTTAAAGGCAATGAACATCCATCTTGACAATAATGAATTGGATATCAATGCATTTACCTATGAAAAGGCACAACAATACACACCCTTAAAAAATTATGATTGATGGCCTGCTGGTGACCCTCAAAGACACTAAGGGAAAGGGCCTGCTGGTGACCCTCTAAAAGATTAAGGGCGAGGGCCTGCTGCTGATCTGACCATCTAAAACATTAGGGGCGAGTGCCTGCTGCTGATCTGAGCATCTAAAAAATTTTGTGGGCGAGTGCCTGCTGCTGAGCTAATTATTGAAAAAATGATGGTCGAGTGCCTGCTGCTTAGCTAACCATTGAAAAAATTATGGACAAGGGCCTGCTGGTGAGTTGACCCTGTAAAACATTATGGTTGAAGGCCTGCTGGTGAGCTGACCCTCAAAAACAATATATGCGAGGGCCTGCTGGTGAGCTGACCCTCTAAAACATTACATGCAATGGCCTGCTGGTGAACTGACCCTCTAAAAAATTGTAGGTGAGGGCCTGACGGTGAGCTGACCCTGTAAAACATTATGGTTGAGGGCCTGCTGGTGAGCTGACCCTGTAAAACATTACATGCGAGGGTCTGCTGGTGAACTGACCCTCTAAAAGATTTTACGTGAGGGCCTGACAGTGAGCTGACCCTGTAAAACATTATGGTAGAGGGCCTGCTGGTGAACTGAACCTCAAAAACATTATATGCAAGGGCCTGCTGGTGAGCTTACCCTCTAAAAGATTGTAGGTGAGGGCCTGCTGGTGAGCTGACCCTGTAAAACATTATGGTTGAGGGCCTGCTGGTGAGCTGACCCTCAAAAACATTATATGCGAGGGCCTGCAGGTGAGCTGGCCCTTTAAATGATTGTAGGTGAGGGCCTGCTGTTGATCTGACCCTGTAAAACATTATATGCGAGGGCCTGCAGGTGAGCTGACCCTCTAAAAGATTGTAGATGAGGGCCTGCTGGTGAGCTGGACTTCTAAAACATTACATGCGAGGACCTACAGGTGAGCTGGCCTTCTAAAAGATTGTAGGTGAGGGCCTGCTGGTGAGCTGACCCTCTAAAACATTGTATGCGAGGGCCTGCAGGTGAGCTCACCCTGTAAAACATTATGGTTGAGGGCTGCTGGTGAACTGACCCTCAAAAACATTATATGCGAGGGCCTGCTGGAGAGCTGACCCTCTAAAAGATTGTAGGTGAGAGCCTGCTGGTGAGCTGACCCTGTAAAACATTATGGTTGATGGCCTGCTGGTAAGCTGACCCTCAAAAACATTATATGCGAGGGCCTGAAGGTGAGCTGACCCCCTAAAAGTTTGTAGATGAGGGCATGCTGGTGAGATTAACCTATAAAACATTACATGCGAGGGCCTGCAGGTGAGCTGACCCTCTAATAGATTTTAGGTGAGGGCCTGCTGGTGAGCTGAACCTCTCAAACATTACATGCGAGGGCCTGCAGGTGAGCTGGCCCTCTAAAAGATTGTAGGTGAGGGCCTTCTGGTGAGCTGACCCTCTAAAACATTATATGCGAGCGCCTGCAGGTGAGCTGACCCTCTAAAAGATTGTAGGTGAGGGCCTGCTGGTGAGCTGACCCTCTAAAACATTATATGCGATGGCCTGCAGGTGAGCTGACCCTCTACAACATTAGGAGCGAGGGCAGACTAATAGGCATTTTGATATGATGGAAGAGGAGGAGGGCCAAAAAAGGAAGATTAAACCATATACCCTTTTTTGTTGTGGAAGGGGTGCATAGGAATACAGTGTATCCAGTACATTATAAAAAACACATTTAAAGTGCCTTTATGTTCAGCCACTTTCTCTGGTGGAGTAGAGAAGTCAGGGGCAATCCAAGCGTTGTTTATTTTTATAAGAGTCAACCTGTCAGCATTGACAGGCGGATGCGCTTATCAGTTATTAGGCCCCCAGCAGCACTAAATACACTCTCTCACAAAACGCTGGCGGCAGGGCAGGCTAGCACCTCCAAGGCGTAGAGCGCCAGTTCATGCCACGTGTCCAGCTTGGATACCTAGTAGTTGTAAGGCACAGAGGGATCATTGAGGACGCTGACATGGTCTGCTACGTACTCCTTCACCATCTTTCAAAATGTTTCCCTCCTTGTGACACTAGGCTGCGCATCAGGTTGATGGTGCTGGCGGGGTGTCATGAAACTGTCCTAGGCTTTGGAGAGTGTTGCCCTGCCTCTGTACTGCTGTCCTTGCTCGACTTGCCACCTTCCCAGGTTGGGTCAATGACTTCATCGTCCACCACCTCCTCTTCCACTTTCTCACTCTGCTTATCCTTCTGACTTGTTGACCTAACAACAACCTCAGTTATTGACAACTGTGTCTCATCCTCAACATCACCCTCTTGAGACACTAATTGCGGTTGACTTATTGGCAACTGTGTTTCATCATCATCATCATCCACCTCGTGAAACACTAATTGCCGTTCCCCACCGTCATCTTCTTGTGACTGTGGATGCTCAAGAGTTTGGGAATCAGGGCACAAGATCTCATATCCCTCTTCAAGCGGGCTTGTCAAGAGGCCCAAATGAAGGAATGGCGCTGAAAAGAGCTCCTCGGAATATCCGAGTGTGGGATCACTTTTTTGGCAAGTCTCTTCATGGTGGGAGGAAGGAGGATCAGGGTGAGGATTATGTTGACCAGACTCTTGGCTACTGAGATTGGACTTGGTGGAAGACAGGGTGGTGCTTATCTGACTGGAAGCATTATCTTCTGCATTCCAACCGACCACCTGGTCGCACGGGTCTTCCTTCGAGAGCGTTGTCCTGCGACGCCCTGCACAATGGGACATGAAGCTAGGTATCATGGATGATTGTTTTTCTTGTGCTCTGGCAGCAGGCACAGTTTCAACGTGCCCAGGGCCACGGCCTCTGCGTGCACCATCAGCATCACGGCCGTGTCCCTTACTGCTCGCCTTCTTCATATTAAATGTTATATATGCTTGAAAGTATGTCACACGTACAGTAGCGTAGGATTTGTAAGTGTATGCGCAAAAAATTAAAAAGAAATACCGCAGATAATGTCGCTGATGTCAGCAGCTGCTAATAAAAAATTAAAGGAAATGTCACAGGTATTTGGGATGTGGAAACGTCACACAGGAGATATATTGCAGATAATGTAAATGATGTCACCAGCGTCTAATAAAAAATGACAGGGAATGTCACAGGTATTTGGGATGTGGAAACGTCACACAGGAGAATTACCGCAGATAATGTCGCTGATGTCAGCAGCGGCTAATATAAAATTACAAGGAATGTCACAGGTATTTGGGATGTGGAAAGGTTACACAGGAGAAATACCGCAGATAATGCCGCTGATCAGACCACACATGGAGTACTGTGTACAGTTCTGGGCTCCTGTAAACAAGGCAGACATAGCAGACCTGGAGAGGGTCCAGAGGAGGGCAACTAAAGTAATAACTGGAATGGGGCAACTACAGTACCCTGAAAGATTATCAAAATTAGGGTTATTCACTTTAGAAAAAAGACGACTGAGGGGAGATCTAATTAATATGTATAAATATATCAGGGGTCAGTACAGAGATCTCTCCCATCATCTATTTATCCCCAGAACTGTGACTATGACGAGGGGACATCCTCTGCGTCTGGAGGAAAGAAGGTTTGTACACAAACATAGAAAAGGATTCTTTACAGTAAGAGCAGTGAGACTATGGAACTCTCTGCCTGAGGAGGTGGTGATGGTGAGTACAATAAAGGAATTCAAGAGGGCCTGGATATATTTCTGGAGCGTAATAATATTACAGGCTATAGCTACTAGAGAGGGGTCGTTGATCCAGGGAGTTATTCTGATTGCCTGATTGGAGTCGGGAAGGAATTTTTTATTCCCCTAAAGTGGGGAAAATTGGCTTCTACCTCACAGTTTTTTTTTTGCCTTCCTCTGGATCAATTTACAGGATAACAGGCCGAACTGGATGGACAAATGTCTTTTTTCGGCCTTATGTACTATGTTACTATGTTACTATGTTACTGATGTCACCAACGGCTAATAAAAAATTACAGGGAATGTCACAGGTATTTGGGATGTGGAAACATTACACAGGAGAAATACCTTAGATAATGTCGCTGATGTCAGCAGCGGGTAATATAAAATTACAAGGATTGTCACAGGTATTTGGGATGTGGAAACGTTACACAGGAGAAATACCTTAGATAATGTTGCTGATGTCACCAGCGGTTAATAAAAAATTAAAGGGAATGTCACAGGTATTTGGGATGTGGAAACGTTACACAGGAGATGTACACCAGGTAATGTCACTGTCCGCAGCGGACACCGTCTACGGAAAAAGTACACTGCATGTCACAGATATTTTTGGGATGTGCACACGTTACACAGGAGATGTAGCGCAGATAATGTCGCTGTCTGCAGCGGCCTAACTATTGCACACTATTTAGCGCAGGATGCGCTAAAAATAGATATTGCTGCCACACACAATAGTCCTTAAAAGTACTTTTGGGTTTGTAAAGTTTTAGCAATTTAGAGCAGATTGCGCTAAAAATATATATTGCTGCTGCCACACACAACAATAGTCCTTAAAAGGACTTTTGGGTCTCTGACAAGTTTTTCAACTTAAAAATGAACTCCCTACACTATCTTTCCCTTCTTCAGCACAGCTATATAGCACCCGATGACGCGTTCCGGCCAGCCAATCACTGTAATGCCAGTAACCAACATGGCTCCGGCATTACAGTGAAGAGCAGTACTTACCTGCCCATTTATTGGCTGCGTAGCAGTCAACAAACGTGCGGGGAGGAGACTCGAGCATTGCGCTCGAGCACATGCAGTATTCGGCCAAGCATACTCGATCAACACTAATGGCCATATGTAGAATCTGTGGGTAGAAGGTGAAGCGTGGCTAGGGTGCCAATGTTGGCACCACGGTCCTGCTTCAACATATGTAGCTTCACCATAAAGTGGCGTGGGAGAACCGCGGCTCTGATGTGGTGGTCCAGCCTGCCACAGCAACCGCTGCATCACCCAGTGGCACACACTAGGTTTCAGGCAGTCAAGGCTCCACCATCTCAGCTTGCGGGAGTTGTCTGTCCTACCCATGATCTGCTGGTCCTGATGCTCCTGCTTCTCCTCCTCCTACTCCTCGTTAGTCATTCTGTAAGCAATCGATCACCAAAGCAATTGCCAAGAGACAACAGTATGCGAGCACTCATCCAACGGAGCAGAAGCTGAATTTGCTCCTGTTCAAGTTGCTGGTGCTGCAGTCCCTCCCTTTCCAAGTGGTGAACTCTGCACCTTTCAGAGAACTGATGGCTTGTGCCGAGCCGAGGTGGAGAGTCCCAAGCCGTCATTTCTTTGCCAAAAAGGCAGTACTAGTCCTGCACACACATGCAGAACAGAAGGTGGGCCAGGCCTTGAGCCTGTCGGTGTCTGCCAATGTGCATGGCAGCGCCGACGTGTGGAGTTATAACTACAGTCAGGGACAATACGTGTCCTTTTCGGCCCACTGGGTGAATGTGGTTCCTGCACAGCCACACCAGCAACTTGGCCAGGTGATGCCGATTCCGTCTCCATGTTGTCACACCGTTGGTCCTGCGACAATGTCCACCTCTGCCTCCTCATCCTCCACCGTGTACTCAGCATCCACTGCAGGGACAATTTACAGTGCCCCTCCAGCATACCATAAGTGCAGGGCACGGAGGTGTCACGCTGTTCTGCACCTCGTTTGCCTGGGTGAACAGAGTCACACAGGGGAGGAACTGCTCCGTGTCCTTCATCAAGAAATAGAATCCTAGCTTTCTCCGCGACAACTCAAAATCGGAACTATGGTGACCGACAATGGGAAGAACATGGTGTCGGCGCTGCATCAAGGAGGGCTCAGCCATGTGCCCTGCATGGCACATGTGTTCAATCTGGTTGTCAAGCGGTTCCTGAATAGTGTTGAGCGCGAATATTCGATAAGCGAATTTTTATCGCAAATATCGGCACTTTGAGAATTTGCTAATATTTTTAATATAGTGCTATATATTCGTAATGACGAATATTCTTTTTTTTTTTTAACACAGTACACATCAGGTGATCATCCCTCCCTTCTTGTAGCTATTTTCTAAAGTTTATTGCAGTCATGAAAGAGACAGCAGTGTCATTGATGTGCTATGTGCTTTGTTGTATTACATTAGACAGTTCAATTATACAGTCCTGATCAAAAGTTTAACCGCCTCCGGACCGCCTAACGCAGGATCGCGTTCCGGAGGCGGCAGCGCTGCGCAGAGTCACGCATATACGCGTCATCTCGCGAGACGCAAGATTTCGCTGAAAGCCGGCCCGCGCATGCGCATCGCGGTCCGGTAAAAGTTAGAGGACAAGTTCGTCACCAGCCTGCCAGCCACGATTATTGGCTGGCAGGTTGGCGATTTTCAAAAAAACGAATCACAAGCCATATAACAGATCATATTAGTAAATATGATCTGTTATATGGCTTGTCTGCTCCTCTGCTGGTCCTTTTCGTCGGTTGGATCCAGCAGAGGAGCAGGCTTCACAGTGAGTAGCACCAACACTACACTTTAGCCCCAGATCACCCCCTGCACCCCAATTAACCCTTTGATCACCCCTTTGATCGCCCCTGTCAATCACTAGTGAAAGGAAAAAAGTGATCAGAAAAACTGTCATTTTTTTTTTTCACTGGTATTGACTGTTAGGTTTTAGGGATAGTTTAGGCCCCTTGGTTAGGTAGTTTAGGGATCAGTTAGCGCCCAGCCCACCGCACCGCAGTCCCTTATTCGCTGATTAGCGTATCGCTAATCAGCATTTGTACTTTTATAGTATCTGTAAGTGATCAAAACTGATCACGGTCAGATCTATAATAGTATTAGTGTCACTTTAGTTCGCCCTCCACCCAAAACGCAGTGTTTGCCCGATCAGGCCTGATCGGTCGCCCACACGTGCGTTCACCCACGCCCGCCCCACCGCAGTGGCAAAAAAATTTTTTTTTTGATCACTGCACATTCACTTTACACGCGCTGCGGTGATAAAAAAAATCAGTTTTGATATTTTTTATCAACCGCAGCGGCCTCCGGTATTTCGCTAGCCTCCCCTTTGTAAGACAGGCTTGCTTTTTTTCTTGGGTAGTCTCAGGGAATACCCCTAAATTTAGTAGTCCAAATGTCAAACAGGGGGTATTCTTCTGAAGAGGCCTACAGGATTCTGACCCAGTCGGATGAGGAATGGGAACCCTCATCTGACGAATCTAGCGGGTCAGAATATGAACCTGTAGAAAGCAGTGGCACTCTGACCCAAAGTTCGGACGAGGAGGTGGAGGTCCCTGATAGCACCAGGCGTACCCGGCCCCGTGTCGCTAGACCACAGGTTACGCAGGATCCGCTTCAAGAGCAGCAGAGTGGGGCTGGCGCTGTCGGATCATGTGGTGAGGCATACACCAGCGCAGCCCTCCCTGGACCTAGTACCAGCACTGCCGTACAACATGGTGAAGTGGCGAGCACCAGAAGGGCAGTTGAAGCTGGTACGGTGGCACGTGCAGTAGTTACCCTGTCGCAGCCACCGCACAGAGAGGCCCGTAGAGCCCCTAGAATCCCTGAGGTGCTGGCAAACCCTGATTGGCAGTCACCAACTTCAGCCGCACCATTAGTTCCCCCTTTCACCGCCCAGTCTGGAGTTCGGATTGAGACGGCTCAGATCGGTTCGGCCCTGGGATTTTTTGAGCTGTTCTTGACTGCGGAGCTCTTGGACTTAGTCGTGGCAGAGACAAACCGGTATGCCACACAATTTATATCCGCCAACCCGGGAAGCTATTATGCCCAGCCTTTCCGGTGGAAACCAGTCCAAGTTTCCGAAATTAAAATTTTTCTGGGCCTTCTCCTCAACATGGGTCTAACTAAAAAGCATGAATTGCGGTCATATTGGTCCACGAACCCGATTCATCACATGCCCATGTTCTCTGCTGCTATGTCCAGGGCACGATTTGAGGCCATCCTGCGTTTCCTGCATTTTAGCAACAACACCACCTCCCGTCCCAGAGGCTACCCAGCTTTTGACCGGCTCCACAAAATTCGGCCCCTCATAGACCACTTCAACCAGAAATTTGCAGATTTGTATACCCCCGAGCAAAACATCTGCGTAGACGAGTCCCTAATACATTTTACCGGGCGCCTTGGCTTCAAACAATACATCCGAAGCAAGCGTGCCCGGTATGGGGTAAAATTGTATAAGCTCTGTGAAAGGGCCACAGGCTATACCCACAAATTTCGGATCTATGAGGGAAAAGATCAGACCCTGGAGCCGGTCGGTTGCCCTGACTACCTGGGGAGCAGTGGGAAGACTTGGTGTCACCCTTATTCGGCAAGGGTTACCATCTTCATGTGGACAATTTCTACACAAGTGTGGCCCTCTTTAGGCATTTGTTTCTAGAACAGATTTGCGCCTGTGACACCGCGCGAACTAGTCGCGTGGGCTTCCCCCAACGGCTCGTTACCACCCGTCTTGCAAGGGGGGAGAGGGCTGCCTTGTGTAACAAAGAACTGCTCGTGGTGAAATGGAGAGACAAGCGTGACGTTTACATGCTCTCCTCCATTCACGCAGACACGACAATCCAAATTGAGCGAGCAACCCGTGTCATTGAAAAGCCCCTCTGTGTCCACGACTATAATTTGCTCATGGGAGGGGTGGACTTTAATGACCAGATGTTGTCTCCGTATTTAGTTTCCTGACGCACCAGACTGCTGTCAGATTACACACAAGCATTGCGCTGCTGTCAGATTACACACAAGTCGGTGTATGCGGCGCTGCAAGACGAGATTTCTCCTCTGCAGTAAAAGATACGTTTGCCGAGGCATATGAGCTGAGGAGGTGGCGGTGTTCATATGCTTTGGCAAACACTTTGTATATATATAAAAAAAAATAAAAAATCCCGGTAATGATTTATTCATCCACATCGATTGATGTGAATAGATAAATCTGGTTTGCCAGGGCATACGAGCTAAGTGGGTATGGATGTTGAGCGGAGCTCCTATGTCCTGGCAGACGCCTTTCCCCTCCTTTTTCTTTTTTTGGCAGAGATTTTTTCATCCACATTGATCGATGCAAATGAAGAAATCTGTGCCGTTCATTTTTTTCTTTCAGCCCAGAGGCTGAACGGAAAAAAAAAATCTCATTACCCGTATGCTCAATATAAGGAGAATAGCAGAAACTCCTAATGCTGGCCATACATGTAATGATTGCGGAGACCCTCAAATGCCAGGGCAGTACAAACACCCCACAAATAACACCATTTTGGAAAGAAGACACCCCAAGGTATTCGCTGAGGGGCATATTGAGTCCATGAAAGATTGAAATTTTTATTCCCAAGTTAGCGGAAAGGGAGACTTTGTGAGAAAAAAAATATCAATTTCCGCTAACTTGTGCCCAAATTTTTTTTTTTATATGAACTCGCCATGCCCCTCATTGAATACCTTGGGGTGTCTTCTTTCCAAAATGGGGTCACATGTGGGGTATTTATACTGCCCTGGCATTTTAGGGGCCCCAAAGCGTGAGAATAAGTCTGGTATCCAAATGTCTAAAAATGCCCTCCTAAAAGGAATTTGGGCACCTTTGCGCATCTAGGCTGCAAAAAAGTGTCACACATGTGGTATCGCCGTACTCAGGAGAAGTTGGGCAATGTGTTTTGGGGTGTCATTTTACATATACCCATGCTGGGTGAGAGAATGCCAGGGCAGTATAACTACCCCACAAGTGACCCCATTTTGGAAAGAAGACACCCCAAGGTATTCGCTGATGGGCATAGTGAGTTCATAGAAGTTTTTATTTTTTGTCACAAGTTAGTGGAATATGAGACTTTGTAAGAAAAAAAAGAAAAAAAGAAAAAAATCATCATTTTCCGCTAACTTGTGACAAAAAATAAAAAATTCTAGGAACTCGCCATGCCCCTCACGGAATACCTTGGGGTGTCTTCTTTCCAAAATCGGGTCACTTGTGGGGTAGTTATACTGCCCTGGCATTCTAGGGGCCCAAATGTGTGGTAAGAAGTTTGAAATCAAAATGTGTAAAAAATGACCGGTGAAATCCGAAAGGTGCTCTTTGGAATGTGGGCCCCTTTGCCCACCTAGGCTGCAAAAAAGTGTCACACATCTGGTATCTCCGTACTCAGGAGAAGTTGGGCAATGTGTTTTGGGGTGTCATTTTACATATACCCATGCTGGGTGAGAGAAATATCTTGGCAAAAGACAACTTTTCCCATTTTTTTATACAAAGTTGGCATTTTGACCAAGATATTTATCTCACCCAGCATGGGTATATGTAAAATGACACCCCAAAACACATTGCCCAACTTCTCCTGAGTATGGAGATACCAAATGTGTGACACTTTTTGCAGCCTAGGTGGGCAAAGGGGCCCACATTCCAAAGAGCACCTTTTGGATTTCACCGGCCATTTTTTACAGATTTTGATTTCAAACTACTTACCACACATTTTGGCCCCTAGAATGCCAGGGCAGTATAACTACCCCACAATTGACCCCATTTTGGAAAGAAGACACCCCAAGGTATTCGCTGATGGGCATAGTGAGTTCATAGAAGTTTTTATTTTTTGTCACAAGTTAGTGGAATATGAGACTTTGTAAGAAAAAAAAAATTCATCATTTTCCACTAACTTGTGACAAAAAATAAAAAGTTCTATGAACTCACTATGCCCATCAGCGAATACCTTAGGGTGTCTACTTTCCGAAATGGGGTCATTTGTGGGGTGTTTGTACTGTCTGGGCATTGTAGAACCTCAGGAAACATGACAGGTGCTCAGAAAGTCAGAGCTGCTTCAAAAAGCGGACATTCACTTTTTTGTACCATAGTTTGTAAACACTATAACTTTTACCCAAACCATTTTTTTTTATCCAAACATTTTTTTTTATCAAAGACATGTAGAACAATAAATTTAGAGAAAAATTTATATATGGATGTCGTTTTTTTTGCAAAATTTTACAACTGAAAGTGAAAAATGTCATTTAATCGTTAAATTTCGATTAATAACAAAAAAAGTAAAAATGTCAGCAGCAATGAAATACCACCAAATGAAAGCTCTATTAGTGAGAAGAAAAGGAGGTAAAATTCATTTGGGTGGTAAGTTGCATGACCGAGCAATAAACGGTGAAAGTAGTGTAGGTCAGAAGTGTAAAAAGTGGCCTGGTCATTAAGGGTGTTTAAGCTATAGGGGCTGAGGTGGTTAAGACCACTTGAAAAATGGAAAATGGATCTTAACAAGGTTCCAAGTAGAGCTTCAACATGCAACAAGAAGAAATGAGAGTGAGACAAAACATTTATTGCGCATTCAATTAATTGAAAATAACGATTAAACTGAAACAGGCTGTTTTTCAGCTGATCCAAATTTTAGGACCACATGCCTTTAAAAGGCCAAATCTGTGCAAAGATGTGGATTCATTGTCATTTTCTGTGAGGTAGTCACACGTTGTGATGGCAAAGGCAAAAAAACTCTCCCTTTTTCAACGTGGTCGGGTTGTTGAACTGCATAAGCAGGGTCTCTCATAGAGCGCCATCGCTGCTGAGGTGGGACTCAGTAAGACAGTCATTTGGAAGACCCAAAAAAATTTCATCAGCACTGAGCCGGAGGATCCAATTGGCTGTTCATCAAGACACTGGACAATCCTCGACCCAAATTTAGGCCCTTACTGGTGCTGACTGCAGCTCCATAAACATCAGACGGCATCTAAGACTGAAGGGCTTCAAAAACAAAAAACGTCTTCAAAGCCCTTGCCTCCTTGAACACCACAGAACTGCTCATTTGGACTTTGCAAGAGAGCACCAAACATGGGACATTCAAAGGTGGAAGAAGGTTTTATTCTCTGATGAGAAAAAATTTAACCTTGATGGTCCTGATGGTTTACAACATTACTGGCATGACAAGCAGATCCCACCTGAGATGTTTTCTACGAGCCACAGTGGAGGGGGCGCCATAATGGTCTGGGATGCTTTTTCCTTTAGTGGAACAATGGAGCTCCAGGAAGTGCAGGGGCTTCAAACGGCCGCTGGTTATGTTTAGATGTTGC
Organism: Bufo bufo; assembly: GCF_905171765.1. Lineage (NCBI taxonomy): Eukaryota > Metazoa > Chordata > Amphibia > Anura > Bufonidae > Bufo > Bufo bufo. The sequence continues at coordinate 185,543,557 of NC_053392.1, forward strand.
AGAGAGTATTCCTCATGACTGAGGGCCCTCGTCTGTGTGGTAACGACTGGGTTTTTCAACAGGACAACGCTACAGTACACCATGCCCGCAGGACAAGTGATTTCTTCCAGAAGAATAACATTACTCTTTTGGCCCATCCTGCGTGTTCCCCTGATCTAAATCCAATTGAGAACCTTTGGGGATGGATGGCAAGGGAAGTTTACAAAAATGGACAACAGTTCCAGACAGTAGATGGCCTTCGCGCGGCCGTCTTCACCACTTGGGGAAATGTTTCCACTCACCTCATGGAAACGCTTGCATCAAGCATGCCGAAACAAATTTTTGAAGTGAGCTACTCATTACTGAGTTCATGTTTGGAAGTTGGATTTCTGTTTTGGGTGGGTTTAGGTTTTTTTTGGAGATGTGGTCCTAAACTTTTGATCAGCTGAAAAACAGCCTGTTTCAGTTTATTCATTGTTTTCATTAAATTGAATGCTCAAAAAATGTTTTGTCTCACTCCCATTTCTTCTTGTTGCATGTTGAAGCTCTACTTGGAACCTTGTTAAGATCCAGCCATGCTAAATATGATATTTTGGCATTTTTCAAGTGGTCTTAAACTTTTGATCAGGACTGTATATATAATTCAGATAGTTTGGTGGGAGATAGTCAGTGTAGATTAGATTGATCTATATTGTAGCTGATAGGTTCAAGTGCAGGGTGTATAGGCAGTGTAACAGGTTCTGCTGTCCATACATACATTCTACAGACATGGTGCTGTGATGTCACAAGTTGCACGTATTGCGAAAAAATATGTGCATCATTAATTGCCAAGAATTCGCAAGCGCAAATATATTGGAGCACTCTATCTGCATATAAAGCTATTCTAATGTTCTGCCGTGCCAACCATTTTCTCCAGTCTATAGAAACTTATACCAGCTTGCAAAATGTAGCATAAGTGATCCACACCGGTATTTTGCGCGCATTACGCGAATAATACATTGCAGATTTTCGCAATCAAGAATATAATCTCGAATTCTCAAATTCGCAAATATATGACTAGAGTTGAGCGAACACCTGGATGTTCGGGTTCGAGAAGTTCGGCCGAACTTCCCGGAAATGTTCGGGTTCGGGATCCGAACCCGACCCGAACTTCGTCCCGAACCCCATTGAAGTCAATGGGGACCCAAACTTTTCGGCACTAAAAAGGCTGTAAAACAGCCCAGGAAAGAGCTAGAGGGCTGCAAAAGGCAGCAACATGTAGGTAAATCCCCTGCAAACAAATGTGGATAGGGAAATGAATTAAAATAAAAATAAAAAAAATAAAAATGAACCAATATCAATTGGACAGAGGTCCCATAGCAGAGAATCTGGCTTCACGTCAGCAGAGAATCAGTCTCTTCATGCCATAGCAAAGAATCTGGCTTCATGTCAGCAGAGAATCAGTCTCTTCATGCCATAGCAGAGAATCTGGCTTCATGTCAGCGCAGAATCAGTCTTCATGTCATAGCAGAGAATCAGGCTTCACGTCACCCACCACTGGAACAGGCCACTGTCACATATTTAGGCCCAGGCACCCAGGCAGAGGAGAGAGGTCCCGTAACAGAGAATCTGGCTTTATTTCAGCGCAGAATCAGTCTTCATGTCATAGCAGAGAATCAGGCTTCACGTCACCCACCACTGGAACAGGCCACTGTCACATATTTAAGCCCAGGCACCCAGGCAGAGGAGAGAGGTCCCGTAACAGAGAATCTGGCCTTATGTCAGCACAGAATCAGTCTTCATGTCATAGCAGAGAATCAGGCTTAACGTCACCCACCACTGGAACAGGCCACTGTCACATATTTAGGCCCCGGCACCCAGACAGAGGAGAGAGGTTCCGTAACAGAGAATATGGCCTTATGTCAGCACAGAATCAGTCTTCATGTCATAGCAGAGAATCAGGCTTCGCATCACCCACCACTGGAACAGGCCACTGTCACATATTTAGGCCCAGGCACCCAGGCAGAGGAGAGAGGTCCCGTAACAGAGAATCTGGCCTTATGTCAGCACAGAATCAGTCTTCATGTCATAGCAGAGAATCAGGCTTCACATCACCCACCACTGGAACAGGCCACTGTCACATATTTAGGCCCAGGCACCTAGGCAGAGGAGAGAGGTCCCGTAACAGAGAATCTGGCCTTATGTCAGTGCAGAATCAGTCTTCATGTCATAGCAGAGAATCAGGCTTCACGTCACCCACCACTGGAACAGGCCACTGTCACATATTTAGGCCCAGGCACCCAGGCAGAGGAGAGAGGTCCCGTAACAGAGAATCTGGCGTTATGTCAGCACAGAATCAGTCTTCATGTCATAGCAGAGAATCAGGCTTTACGTCACCCACCACTGGAACAGGCCACTGTCACATATTTAGGCCCAGGCACCCAGGCAGAGGAGAGAGGTCCCGTAACAGAGAATCTGGCCTTATGTCAGCACAGAATCTGTCTTCATGTCATAGCAGAGAATCAGGCTTCACGTCACCCACCACTGGAACAGGCCACTGTCACATATTTAGGCCCAGGCACCCAGGCAGAGGAGAGAGGTCCCGTAACAGAGAATATGGCCTTATGTCAGCAGAGAATCAGTCTTCATGTCATAGCAGAGAATCAGGCTTCACGTCACCCACCACTGGAACAGGCCACTGTCACATATTTAGGCCCAGGCACCCAGGCAGAGGAGAGAGGTCCCGTAACAGAGAATCTGGCCTTATGTCAGCGCAGAATCAGTCTTCATGTCATAGCAGAGAATCAGGCTTCACGTCACCCACCACTTGAACAGGCCACTGTCACATATTTAGGCCCAGGCACCCAGGCAGAGGAGAGAGGTCCCGTAACAGAGAATCTGGCCTTATGTCAGCACAGAATCAGTCTTCATGTCATAGCAGAGAATCAGGCTTCACGTCACCCACCACTGGAACAGGCCACTGTCACATATTTAGGCCAGGCACCCAGGCAGAGGATAGAGGTCCCGTAACAGAGAATCTGGCCTTATGTCAGCACAGAATCAGTCTTCATGTCATAGCAGATAATCAGGCTTTACGTCACCCACCACTGGAACAGGCCACTGTCACATATTTAGGCCCAGGCACCCAGGCAGAGGAGAGAGGTCCCGTAACAGAGAATCTGGCCTTATGTCAGCACAGAATCAGTCTTCATGTCATAGCAGAGAATCAGGCTTTACGTCACCCACCACTGGAACAGGCCACTGTCACATATTTAGGCCCAGGCACCCAGGCAGAGGAGAGAGGTCCCGTAACAGAGAATCTGGCCTTATGTCAGCACAGAATCTGTCTTCATGTCATAGCAGAGAATCAGGCTTCACGTCACCCACCACTGCAACAGGCCACTGTCACACATTTAGGCCCCGGCACCCAGACAGAGGAGACGTTCATTCAACTTTGGGTTGCCCCGCAATATAATGGTAAAATGAAAATAAAAATAGTATTGAATGAGGAAGTGCCCTGGAGTAGAATAATATATTGTTAAGGGGAGGTAGTTAATATCTAATCTGCACAAGGGATGGACAGGTCCTGTGGGATCCATGCCTGGTTCATTTTATGAACGTCAGCTTGTCCACATTGGCTGTAGACAGGCGGCTGCGTTTGTCTGTAATGACGCCCCCTGCCGTGCTGAATACACGTTCAGACAAAACGCTGGCCGCCGGGCAGGCCAGCACCTCCAAGGCATAAAAGGCTTGCTCTGGCCACGTGGACAATTTGGAGACCCAGAAGTTGAATGCGGCCGAACCATCAGTCAGTACGTGGAGGGGTGTGCACAGGGACTGTTCCCCCATGTTAGTTAAATGTTGCCTCCTGCTAACACGTATCAGGTGGTGGTGCAGTTAGCTGTGGCGTGTTGACAAAACTTTTCCACATCTCTGCCATGCTAACCCTGCCCTTAGAGGAGCTGGCAGTGACACAGCTGCGTTGGCGACTTCTTGCTCCTTCTCTGCCTTCGCCTTGGGCTTCCACTGGTTCCCCTGTGACATTTGGGAATGCTCTCAGTAGCGCGTCTACCAACGTGCGCTTGTACTCGCGCATCTTCCTATCACGCTCCAGTGTAGGAAGTAAGGAGGGCACATTGTCTTTGAACCAGGGATCCAGCAGGGTGGCAACCCTGTAGTCCGCACACGTTAAAATGTGGGCAACTCTGCTGTCGTTGCGCAGGCACTGCAGCATGTAGTCGCTCATGTGTGCCAGGCTGCCCAGAGGTAAGGACAAGCTGTCCTCTGTGGGAGGCGTATCGTCATCGTCCTGTGTTTCCCCCCAGCCACGCACCAGTGATGGGCCCGAGCTGCTTTGGGTGCCACCCCGCTGTGAACATGCTTCATCCTCATCCTCCTCCACCTCCTCCTCATCCTCGTCCTCCTCATCCTCCAGTAGTGGGCCCTGTCTGGCCACATTTGTACCTGGCCTCTGCTGTTGCAAAAAACCTCCCTCTGAGTCACTTTGAAGAGACTGGCCTGAAAGTGCTAAAAATGACCCCTCTTCCTCCTCTTCCTCCTGGGCCACCTCCTCTTCCATCATCGCCCTAAGTGTTTTCTCAAGGAGACATAGAAGTGGTATTGTAACGCTGATAACTGCGTCATCGCCACTGGCCATGTTGGTGGAGTACTCGAAACAACGCAACAGGGCACACAGGTCTCGCATGGAGGCCCAGTCATTGGTGGTGAAGTGTGTCTGATCCGCAGTGCGACTGACCCGTGCGTGCTGCAGCTGAAACTCCACTATGGTTAGCGGGAAGGCCGAAGTTACGCTGTAGCGCAGACAGGCGAGCAGCGGCAGGGTGTGAACGCCGGAAGCGCGAACAGACGGCCCGCACAATATGCAGCAGCTCTGACATGTCGGGGTAGTTGCGAATGAACTTCTGCACCACCAAATTCAGCACATGCGCCAGGCAAGGGATGTGCGTCAAACCGGCTAGTCCCAGAGCTGCAACGACATTTCGCCCATTATCGCACACCACCAGGCCGGGCTTGAGGCTCACCGGCAGCAACCACTCGTCGGTCTGTTGTTCTATACCCCCCCACAACTCCTGTGCGGTGTGGGGCCTGTCCCCCAAACATATGAGTTTCAGAACGGCCTGCTGACGTTTACCCCGGGCTGTGCTGAAGTTGGTGGTGAAGGTGTGTGGCTGACTGGATGAGCAGGTGGAAGAAGAGGAGGAGGAAGCTGAGTAGGAGGAGGAGGAGACAGGAGGCAAAGAATGTTGCCCTGCGATCCTTGGCGGCGGAAGGACGTGCGCCAAACAGCTCTCCGCCTGGGGCCCAGCCGCCACTACATTTACCCAGTGTGCAGTTAGGGAGATATAGCGTCCCTGGCCGTGCTTACTGGTCCACGTATCTGTGGTTAGGTGGACCTTGCCACAGATGGCGTTGCGCAGTGCACACTTGATTTTATCGGACACTTGTTTGTGCAGGGAAGGCACGGCTCTCTTGGAGAAGTAGTGGCGGCTGGGAACAACATACTGTGGGACAGCAAGCGACATAAGCTGTTTGAAGCTGTGTGTGTCCACCAGCCTAAATGACAGCATTTCATAGGCCAGTAGTTTAAAAAAGCTGGCATTCAGGGCCAGGGATCGAGGGTGGCTAGGTGGGAATTTACGCTTTCTCTCAAATCTTTGTGAGATGGAGAGCTGAACGCTGCCGTGTGACATGGTTGAGATGCTTGGTGACGCAGGTGGTGGTGTTGGTGGTACATCCCATGTTTGCTGGGCGGCAGGTGCCAACGTTCCTCCAGAGGCGGAGAAAGAGGCCGAGGCGGCGGCAGCAGCAGCAGAAGAGGCCGAGGCGGCAGCAGCAGAAGAGGAAGCAGGGGGAGCCTGAGTGACTTCCTTGTTTTTAAGGTGTTTACTCCACTGCAGTTCATGCTTTGCATGCAGGTGCCTGGTCATGCAGGTTGTGCTAAGGTTCAGAACGTTAATGCCTCGCTTCAGGCTCTGATGGCACAGCGTGCGAACCACTCGGGTCTTGTCGTCAGCACATTGTTTGAAGAAGTGCCATGCCAGGGAACGCCTTGAAGCTGCCTTTGGGGTGCTCGGTCCCAGATGGCGGCGGTCAGTAGCAGGCGGAGTCTCTTGGCGGCGGGTGTTCTGATTTTGCCCACTGCTCCCTCTTTTGCTACGCTGTTGGCTCGGTCTCACCACTGCCTCCTCCTCCGAACTGTGAAAGTCAGTGGCACGACCTTCATTCCATGTGGGGTCTAGGACCTCATCGTCCCCTGCATCGTCTTCCACCCAGTCTTGATCCCTGACCTCCTGTTCAGTCTGCACACTGCAGAAAGACGCAGCAGTTGGCACCTGTGTTTCGTCATCATCAGAGACGTGCTGAGGTGGTATTCCCATGTCCTCATCATCAGGAAACATAAGTGGTTGTGCGTTAGTGCATTCTATCTCTTCCACCCCTGGGGAAGGGCTAGGTGGATGCCCTTGGGAAACCCTGGCAGCAGAGTCTTCAAACAGCATAAGAGACTGCTGCATAACTTGTGGCTCAGACAGTTTCCCTGATATCCATGGGGGTGATGTGACAGACCGATGGGCTTGGTTTTCATGCGCCATCTGTGCGCTTTCTGCAGATGACTGGGTGGGAGATAATGTGAACGTGCTGGATCCACTGTCGGCCACCCAATTAACTAATGCCTGTACCTGCTCAGGCCTTACCATCCTTAGAACGGCATTGGGCCCCACCAAATATCGCTGTAAATTCTGCTGGCTACTGGGACCTGAGGTAGTTGGTTCTCTAGGACGTGTGGCTGTGGCAGAACGGCCACGTCCTCTCCCAGCACCAGATGGTCCACTAACACCACCACGACCATGTCCACGTCCGTGTCCCTTATTAGATGTTTTCCTCATTGTTCCCGTTCACCACAATTTTGAGAATGGCAAATTTGGGAATAGTTTTTCAACCCAGAACAAAAAGTGTGCTTTTACGGTCACTACAAATAACTTGACCAGCTAAAACAGTGTGACAGGTATAGGTTTAATCACAGAATTAGACTTGTATCTGCACGGTAGCGTGTGTGTTAAATTTTTCTGAATGACACTATCAGCACCTTCAATGTAAGATATCCTTTTTGGGATAGATTTCTAGTAGGCCTCATATAGCAGAAACTAGTTATTTTGAGAATGGCAAATTTGGGAATAGATTTTCAACCCAGAACAAAAAATGCGTTTTTACGGTCACTACAAATAACTTGACCAGCTAAAACAGTACAGATTTGGTTGAATAGAAATGTGAGGCCTGTTTTTTTTTGCGCTGTGTGACAGGTATAGGTTTAATCACAGAATTAGACTTGTATCTGCACGGTAGCGTGTGTGTTAGGTTTTTCTGAATGACACTATCAGCACCTTCAATGTAAGATATCCTTTTTGGGATAGATTTCAAGTAGGCCTCATATAGCAGAAACTAGTTATTTTGACAATGGCAAATTTGGGAATAGTTTTTCAACCAGAACAAAAAGTGTGCTTTTACGGTCACTACAAATAACTTGACCAGCTAAAATAGTACAGATTTGGTTGAATAAAAATGTGAGACCTGTTTTTTTTTGCGCTGTGTGACAGGTATAGGTTTAATCACAGAATTAGACTTGTATCTGCACGGTAGCGTGTGTGTTAAGTTTTTCTGAATGACACTATCAGCACCTTCAATGTAAGATATCCTTTTTGGGATAGATTTCAAGTAGGCCTCATATAGCAGAAACTAGTTATTTTGAGAATGGCAAATTTGGGAATAGTTTTTCAACCCAGAACAAAAAGTGTGCTTTTACGGTCACTACAAATAACTTGACCAGCTAAAACAGTACAAATTTGGTTGAATAGAAATGTCAGGTCTATTTTTTAGGCGCTGGGTGACAGGCTCAACTTGCCCCTGATGTAGTATATGGCCAAAAAATAACCACACTATTGATGGTTAAATGCACTTGGGTGACACAGGCTCAGCCTGCACCAGATGTAGTATATGGCCAAAAAATAACCAGAATGTTGATGGTTAAATGCACTTCGGTGACACAGGCACAGCCTGCAGCTGATGTAGTATATGGCCAAAAAATAACCAGACTGTTGATGGTTAAATGCACTTCGGTGACACAGGCTCAGCCTGCAGCTGATGTAGGATATAGCAAAAAATAACCACACTATTGATGGTTAAATGCACTTGGGTGACACAAGCTCAGCCTGCAGCTGATGTAGGATATAGCACAAAATAACCACACTATTGATGGTTAAATACACTTGGTGATAGCTTGTGCTGGCGCACCACAAGCCACAAAATGGCCGCCGATCACCCCAGAAAAAAGTGATCTAAAAACACTCTGGGCAGCCTCAAAAAAGTGAGCAAGTCGATATTAGCACTTCAATGATCCACAACTGCAGATCGATCACAGAATGAAGTCTTTTGGAGGAGTTAATCTGCCTAATCTCGCCCTAACGTCGCAGCTGCAACCTCTCCCTATGCTTGAATCAGCAGAGTGACGTGCAGCGCTAAGTGACCCAAGCTTATATAGAGGCTGGGTCACATGCTGCACTGGCCAATCACAGCCATGCCAATAGTAGGCAAGGCTGTGATGGCCTCTTGGGGCAAGTAGTAGGACGCTTGTTGATTGGCTGCTTTGCAGCCTTTTAAAAAGCGCCAAGAAAGCGCCGAACACCGAACCCGAACCCGGACTTTTACGAAAATGTAATACAGTTACTATACAGTTCGGGTTCGCTCATCCCTATATATGACGAGTATTCTACAAAATATTCGCAAAATTTTGCGAATTCGAATATTGCCCCTGCTGCTCATCTCTCTTCCTGAAGTCTTCCACCCATCTGCAAGACATCCTAAGAATGGCCAGGTAACTTTGCATGCACTTCAGCCACTCGTACACCGCAAAGCACACCCTCTTTGACCTGCAGAGAAAGAATGGCATCCCCCAACATAGGCTGATATGCGATGTTTCCACCAGTTGGAATTCCACCCTCCATATGTTGGACCACGAACAGAGAAAGGCCATAAACGATTTTTTGATGATCCAAGCAGACAGGAGTATTCCTCTGTGTGACTTCGATGTCAGCAAGTGGCAGCTCATGCGTGACACCTGCCATTTGCTCTGGCCCTTTGAGGAGACCATGTTATTTTTCAGTCGCCAGGATTACAGGAGGAACAACGTCATTCCACTGCTTCATGTCATGGAACAGATGCTGGTAAATCTGGCTGGTCAGGGGACTGGAGACATGGCGCCTAGATCTCATGGCCACATGAGCCCTGTGGGGGCTGAACTGGAGGAGGAGGAGGACATTGGAGCACAAGCAATGTGTAGCGAAATGGGTGGTTTTTACACACAGTTGACAGGAGAGGAGGAGCAGGAGCAGCCGGAGGAGCAAGAGGGAGATGAGGAAGATGAGGAAGATGAGGTAGATGACCCAGGCACACCGTGGTATTATGCAGTGAAAATGGAGGCAGGGAGTCCCTCCGAGTCACTTGCACAAATGACCCGAAGCATGCTCACTTGCTTGCGTAGTGACAGCTGGCAGAGGGATGACAGACGGCAGAGGGATGACTTCTGGCTACCCACCTTGTTGGACCCTCACTACCGGTACAAAATGGGGGCCTTTTTTACACTCGCTGAGAGGAAGGACAAACTGAACTACTATAGAGACATCCTATGTAGTGAGTTGGCCGCTGCCTATGTGCACCATCGTCCATCCTCTCGCAGGTCTGACTGGGGGGGGGGCCTTATGCACTCACGTTCCTCTGCCATGGCTGCTGTGGCAGGGTGGGGGTTAGGAGCAGTACCAGCTCCATCAGCAGCAACTTGAGTCTAGAGTTGCTGATGAGCAGCTTTCTTCACCAGCCTAGTGAAGAAACTACTCACCAGCAGCAGCAACTAGACCTGGAGCAGGACCTGAACGAGCAGGTGGTGGCATACTTGGACAGTACCCTGCCACCCCACATTGAAGATTTGCTGGGCTACTGGCAGACAAACTGGATTTGTGGCCGCAACTAGCAGAGTTTGCCCTGGAAAAGCTGTCCTGCCCGTCCAGTAGTGTGGCATCAGAGTGGGTGTTTAGTGCGGCAGGGGCCATGATTACCCCAAGAACTCGCCTGTCCACCCAAAATGTGGAGAGACTGACCTTTGTCAAGATGAGTCAGGCATGGGTCAGCCAGGATTTCCACCCACCAATGCCTGATGAATCAGACTAGATCATCCATGGTGACACACCAAAACTTTGACAAAAGAGACCGGTTTCTTCTGGCTACCTGCCTCAGCTACCATTCTAATGCTGTCAGCCACCTGATGCCACACATCTGATTCCAAGTGCTCCTTCTTTCACCCACTATCTTCAGCTGGTATTGGTATTGCCACACACCTCCACACTATGTCACCTTGCCACTCTGTGGACTTCTCATGCTGTTCCCACCCTTCCTACTTCATGACTGGGCCACTACTTTGCCTTTTGGCCTGGCTGACATCATCATTTATTTGACCCTTCTTCTGAATGTCAGAAGGAAGGAAAAATGAGACGCACAACGGATCCTGTCTATGTAACATCTGTAAGGCCTGTATGGTCCCATCAGAATTGGCTTGTGATTTGGTAGCCAAAAGCAGGAGTGGGTACAAAACACAGAAGACATGCAAATATTCCATTCATGTGTCATCTCTGTTTTGGATCCACTCCTGTTTTTTTTTGGCATTAGCAATACTGATGGATTACTGACCAAATGCTGACCGAGTGAAGGCGGATGCTCAACAGACAGGATCCGTTGTTTGTGGGTTATTGTTCTGACAGATCAGAGGAAGGGCTAAATAATCAGTGAAGTCAACACAAACTTACTGCTGACACCCTCTCCACTCTGTCGGGGGGCTCTACTTGTATAAGCATTTAATAGAACAGGTTCTGTAGACATCTATGTCAAATCAGCTGACGACGGTGTAAAAGGAGTGCACTTCTTCTTGACACTAACATTCCAGTTCACACTTGAGTTATTTGGTTAGTTTTGTCCCCGTGACTGCCCAAATAAGTGAAGTGTGCGGTGATTCTAAGAGCAACGCCTGTCATCTGCATGTCATACTGACTCACATTATTATTTCACTACCATAACAGACTCCCTATGCGTGTTACTGCAAGGCACAGTGTTCTACACCACTATAAAGGCTCTCTGCAGCCAGGAAAAGTTTTTTAACGTGATTCACCACAAATAAATTCGGATAGGACCAAATATTTTTAAAAAATTCAGTGAATCTGCAGAATCGAATTTTTTAAAAATTCGCTCATCTCTAGTTAAGTACTCACTTTTAGCAAGTATAGTAATTGCTGTTAGGAAAAATAAAATTTCAATTTCTGTAAACTATGAATTTAAGTTTTAATTAACCTGTTATTCATACCAGGTACCTTAGTTTTTATTTATATATACAGTACAATACAAGTTACCTTATACTAATCATCTACCTTGATGTTATATTACCAGAATTTGGAGCCTTTGTCAACTGACTGCTGTGCTCTTTACAATGGATCCTGTAGGGATCTTACCAATTGGTTAGTCTAATAAAGAGAAACTGGAGGAGCTACTTTACATGCAGTTCTTGCAAGAGTAAATTATTGTGTAATTACCTCCGTGATTTTTATTAATCTTCATTTCACTCTTGATCTTCACTGCTAATATTCTGCAAAATTATATAACCCAGAAGGGAGCATGTAGTACTAGTAAATGAGCATCTTGTGCTGGATGAGAATTGGAGTTCGTGAAATATGCATTTACACCATATTACTAAATTACATTATTTTTGGATACAATTTTTTGTAGGGTAATGTAAAGCACAAGACATAAAGATGAAAAATGAGCTATTAATTCTTCAAAGATAAGTGATGATCACTCTGAGGACATGAACATAACAGTATTCATAGGAATGAAGGAACATAACAATTTAGTCGAGATATTGCTTTCAATCTGTTATCTGAAAAGGCTCAGAAATGATACATTGTTATCTGGCAACATAGACAGACAACAAAGACATCATGTGTCTGGGCATACTGACAGTTTTATGCATCATGTCTAAATTCATTCATATTCCTGTATAGGCAATTTTACTTTTTTTTATGTTCATTCACTTTAGAGCAAAAGATTCAAAATTGCTGAAAATCTGGTTAATGGGCTGTGATTGCCAATGAGTGGTCAGCAATTACAAGTGCCATAATGATGGTCAAAAACTTCTCATTATATCTAACAAGTTTTGAAAATACTACCATTTTTGGTGGGACAAGAAAAGAGAAGCAGAACATAGATGGATTAGTGGTAGGTGGGGACACTTGGATGAAAATCCATGGATGGTTTACTTGTTATTCACTATTATTGGATTATCTTCCACAAAGACACATTACTACTCACTTATGTAAAGGTGGGTTTACATGTTAGGGGGAGTTCACATCACCGTTTAGCTTTCCATTCTTCTGATACGTCATAAGAAGAGAGAGAGAGAAAAAACAGGATCCTGTAAAAAAACAGATCCTGTTGAATCAGTTGTCATCATTTTGACCTATTTCTGTCTGAGATCCGATTTTTAGACGGAAAAAAGTCCTGCATGCAGTACTTTTTTCCCCGTCTAAAAAAATGAATCTTGGATGGAAATGGCTAAAGCGGATGACAACTGATGCAACAGGATCCGTTTTTCTGTTTTACAGGATCCTGTAAAAAACAATCCTATGCATAAGGCCTCAAGCACACAACCGTTTTTTTTTGCGGTCTGCAAAACGGATTTCCGTTGTTCCGTGATCCGTGACCGTTTTTTTCTTCCGTGGGTCTTCCTTGATTTTTGGAGGATCCACGGACATGAAAAAAAAGTCGTTTTGGTGTCCGCCTGGCCGTGCGGAGCCAAACGGATCCGTCCTGACTTACAATGCAAGTCAATGGGGATGGATCCGTTTGACGTTGATACAATATGGTGCAATTGCAAATGGATCCGTCCCCCATTGACTTTCAATGTAAAGTCAGGAGTCCCTATTAATATACCATCAGATCTGAGTTTTCTCCAATCCGATGGTATATTTTAACTTGAAGCGTCCCCATCACCATGGGAACGCCTCTATGTTAGAATATACCATCGGATTTGAGTTAGATCGTGAAACTCAGATCCGACAGTATATTCTAACACAGAGGCGTTCCCATGGTGATGGGGACGCTTCAGATTAGAATATACTAAAAGAACTGTGTACATGACTGCCCCCTGCTGCCTGGCAGGTGCTGCCAGGCAGCAGGGGGCAGACCCCCCTCCCCCCCTGTATTTAACTCATTGGTGGCCAGTGCGGCCCCCCCTGTATTTAACTCATTGGTGGCCAGTGCGGCCCCCCCTCCCTCCCTTGTATTTAACACATTGGTGGCCAGTGCGGCCAGCCCCCCCTCCCCTGTAGTTAACACATTGGTGGCCAGTGTGGCCGGGCCCCCCCTTACTCCCCTGTAGTTAACACATTGGTGGCCAGTGCGGCCGGCCCCCCCTCCCTCCCCTGTAGTTAACACATTGGTGGCCAGTGCTGCCAGCCCCCCCTCCCTCTCCTGTAGTTAACACATTGGTGGCCAGTGCAGCCGGCCCCCCCTCCCTCCCTTGTATTTAACACATTGGTGGCCAGTGCGGCCGGCCCCCCCTCCCTAGTCCCTCCCTCCCTTGTATTTAACACATTGGTGGCCAGTGCAGCTGGCCCCCCTCCCTCCCTTGTATTTAACACATTGGTGGCCAGTGCGGCCGCCCCCCCCTCCCTCCCTTGTATTTAACACATTGGTGGCCAGTGCGGTGACCCCCCCATTATTGGTGGCAGCGGAGAGTTCCGATCGGAGTCCCAGTTTAATCGCTGGGACTCCGATCGGTAACCATGGCAACTAGGACGCTACTGCAGTCCTGGCTGCCATGGTTACTTAGCAATTTTAGAACCATTATACTTACCTGCAATGTCTGTGACTGGCTGGGCGCTCCTCCTACTGGTAAGTGAAAGGTCTGTGCTATAAGCTTTCACTTACCAGTAGGAGGAGCGCCCGGCCGGTCACAGGCATCGCAGGTAAATATAATGCTTCTAAAATTGCTAAGTAACCATGGCAGCCAGGACTGCAGTAGCGTCTTGGCTGCCATGGTAACCGATCGGAGCCCCAGCGATTAACCTGGCACTCCGATCGGAACTCTCCGCTGCCACCAATGATGGGGGGTCGGTTATTTTAATTAGGGGGGGGGGCGGCCGCACTGGCCACCAATGTGTTAAATACAAGGGAGGGAGGGGGGGCGGCCGCACTGGCCACCAATGAGTTAAATAGAGGGGGGGAGGGAGGGGGGGTCTGCCCCCTGCTGCCTGGCAGCACCTGCCAGGCAGCAGGGGGCAGTCATGTACACAGTTCTTTTAGTATATTCTAACCTGAAGCGTCCCCATCACCATGGGAACGCCTCTGTGTTAGAATATACTGTCGGATCTGAGTTTTCACGAAGTGAAAAATCAGATCTAAAAAGCTTTTATGCAGACGGATCAGCGGATCCGTCTGTGTGAAAGTAGCCTACGGACAAAGATGACGGACGCGGATGGCAATCTTGTGTGCATCTGTGTTTTTTCACGGACCCATTGACTTGAATGGGTCCGTGAACCGTTGTCCGTCAAAAAAATAGGACAGGTCACATTTTTTTGACGGACAGGAAACACGGATCACGGATGCGGCTGCAAAACGGTGCATTTTCCGATTTTTCCATGGACCCATTGAAAGTCAATGGGTCCGCAAAAAAAAAACGGAAAACGGAACAACGGCCGCGGATGCACACAACGGTCGTGTGCATGAGGCCTAACTGATGCAACAAGATCTATAATGGAAAATGAAGCAACTTTAAAAAGAATCTTCATTGAAAATTTCCTACAGTCTTGTAATCAGACTTTCTTCTTGTATAAACCAAAATAGGAATCGGTCCTCACTGCTAATGGATGTCTATGAGATTATAACAGAATCTGGGACTTGCAATTAAAGGGGTATTCCCATCATAATGATCACTGTTAAATCTGTTAATGATTTGACAGTGATAATTTTTGTAAATATATTTGATTGACCCATTCCCACCGTTTAGGAGAAAATTCATCCCCACTTACCTCATTGTTGTCATTCGGTCTCCCCTGGTTACGGCCACCGCTCTTCTCCAGAATCCCGGTGGCCGCGCTTGCGCAGAAGACTCCTTCTTTCTTCCTCGAACGCGCACGCCGGCTCTGTACTATATTGGCCAGGAATAAGTCACCATGGCGCATGCGCGGCGGCGTGCACGTTCAGTCCAGCGCGGCCCGGCCGGGAGAAGACTTCAATCAAGATGAAACCCGCCCCCAGCCAGATTTCAGGAAGTGAACGGTGCGCAGGCAGCAGGTAAGTATGAAAATGCAAAGTGGGATAACCCTTTAAAGCTACTTTCACACTCGCGTTTGGTACGTATCCGTCTTGTATTTGCACAGACGGATCCGCACCGATAATGTAAACGCTTGTATCCGTTAATAACGGATCAGTTTGCATTATTCATTAAAAAAAAGTCTAAGTCAAAATGGATCCGTCTTGACTTACATTAAAAGTCAATGGGGGACGGATCCGTTTTCAATTGCACCATATTGTGTCAGTGAAAAACGGATCCGTCCCCATTGACTTACATTGTAAGTCAGGACGGATCCATTTGGCTCCGCATAGTCAGACGGTCACCAAAACGCTGCAAGCTGCGTTTTAGTGACCGTATAAAAAGCGCAACGGAGACCAAGCGCAGCCAAATTGATGCATTCTGAACGGATCCTTATCCATTCAGAATGCATTGGGGCTGAACTGATCCGTTTTGGGCCGCTTGTGAGAGCCCTGAAACGGATCTCACAAGCGGACCCAGAAACGCCAGTGTGAAAGTAGCCTAAATTGCTCAATCGTGTGAAATCAGTCTTCCCAAATACTTCACCTCAAAAAGTAAAGATGAGCGGCACTCACCAAAATAATAAAATGTGCTCTACATCTTGTACTGTACCTATTTTTATGGATTGAAGAAATAAAGTGCCATTTTTATTATTTTGGTGAGTATCACTCATCTGTACTTTTTTATGTGGATACTCTGTTCCTATTGTCCCTGACCCCTCCCTAACATACATTTGGTAGACTGCAGAGTCAGGGTTTATTTATTGTCTGTTACCGTGAAGACACATATGCAATCATTATTGCATAGCAGCTTTAGACACAAACAGTAGGATTTTTTAATGAATTCTGAGCACTGAATAAAACTCTTCCCTTTTGGAAGTTTGAGATCTCAGACTTTACCCATGCGATCTCACATATAAGTATGATACATAGAAGACAAAAACAGCTAATTAATAAGTGGTCTCCCTGAATCAGCGCCAGCAAAAACCTGCTAATACAAGTGGGTGTAAAATGTAGACAACCCATTCAGTGATCCTTTATATGGTTATTCCACAAATAATAATAATAATAATAATAATAATAATAATAATAATAATAAAAGAAATAAGTATGCACGCCATTATTTTAACTATATCAATGTAAAAGAAAATGCTGATCTCCAGTGTAATTTTAATCCTTTTTAGCTTCTTAACTCAACCAGCTGCAACTCTGGTTTCTTCTTTTTCTGTGGGCAGGCAGCAGCTCATCACATAGAATCATGAATCAGCTGTATTACCCAGCATTATGTTATACAATGACCCCTCCCCTCAACTCTACACTTCTATATAACTTCTCCACTATATACTTCTATATAACTTCTCTACTATATACTTCTATATAACTTCTCTACTATATACTTCTATATAACTTCTCCACTATATACTTCTATATAACGTCTCTACTATATACTTCTATATAACTTCTCTACTATATACTTCTATAGAACTTCTCCAATATATACTTTTATATACCTTCTCCACTATATACTTCTATAGAACTTCTCCACTATATACTTCTATAGAACTTCTCTACTATATACTTCTATATAACTTCTCTACTATATACTTCTATATAACTTCTCTACTATATACTTCTATATAACTTCTCTACTATATACTGTTGTAGAAATTTTATTATGCGGACATTTTACTTTAGGATGTGTGTGTTTTTATAGTTTGTCATCTGTCTCCCTGTGTCTGATTTAGCCAAGGAGCGCTCTAGCAGAGGGTACTTTGGCTGAATCGGGACCAGTGGCAAAACCGTCAGTATGAAAACCTTCCCCTTGGCTTGGAGACATATCTGCTTTTAGGACATGCATATCTGCCTTGTCGGTATACTAGTACCGTATACTGACAATAGCTGTAGCAATGTCTCGCAGATAATTTCAAACCTATGGGAACCAGTAGAATGATCTTTATTAGATACTGATCACCTTTGAGCAGTATTGAATGAGGTCCATGCTGACAGTGATGGGGGGTGGGCGGCCACCTGGCTGATCAGACAATGGACATGACTCATCCTTCCTTATACAGGGATGGGGCGTGTGCATTGTCTGCCTGGCCACATTGATTGCCCCGCCCTGTCCTTTGACATCACTTCCTGCATGTTATAACTTCCTGTATCCTTGTCTTGGGCCAGCCCCTTTTACACCTTTTGTTAGTAAATAAAAGGTGAGCAGACTGAGCAGGGCGGAAGGAGTTGCTCAGAATTTTCAACCAAGATGGTAACAAATGTGTCTATCTCTGACTGGGGCTGAGGGAAGGGATTCACCTTTTTCCTTACACAAACTTTGATGCGAGCGGATTACAACTATTAATATTTACCACAACAGTTGGCGACCACGAATTAGAAAGCTAATTTTTTTCCCCGTTATCAGCAGAACTTAAAGGAGACACAGCTTAATTTTCAAAAAGCAAAAAAGGCCGGCATAAGGTAATATCCTTTTTCCTTACTCTCATTGTTGAGAAAGTTTTGCTCTTTGTGAATTTAAATCTGTGTACTCCAATCTGCTGATATCGGGAAAGAAATCTACTTAAAAGAACCTTTTGGTGTATATGGTTGTTGTCTGCTGCGTCAAGGGGTGTGAGGATAAGGTAGGTTGATTGTACAGAGGTTGTATGATGAGATTGTATGATGAGTAGTACAGGGTATTGTGTTTTTTGTAACTTCTTAACTTTTATGTTACTTTGATTTTGTAAGAGGCAATTTTATAGAGGTTTATAGAGGCAGCAATTGTTTTTAGTGTTTGTACATTAGAGACAGCATTTAGAGAGTATTTTTATATTGTTAACCTGTAAATCACCCACAGAGTGGAGGTTTTGCTCTGGTTTCAAGGGGAAGGGAACAGGAAATATAGAAACTGTTTTTATTGCTGGATTTTGTAGACACTATCTTGATTTCCTCTGTGTGATGACCATGTGCTTGTCGGCCATCTTTATGACCATGTGCTTGTCGGCCATCTTTACCATGTGCTTGTCGGCCATCTTAGTCAGTTTACTATGGAAAGCGATCTGTTTGGCATAATTAATACGGGTACTACAGTGTAGAAAGGTTCTGTGCCAAAAGTATTGGGACAACTCCTAGAAATTGGTACTAGTGTTTTGTTTTTTGTAGCAACCATTGTGGTGTTTGTTTTTGTGCAATGGAAAGTATTTTTAAAGAAGTAGCAAAATTGAAGGACACGGCGGCCATTCTTCAGGCTATGCAGGGATCTACTGATCCATGGCTGCAGGCTCAGAATTGTGTAGCAAACCTGATCGGTACCAAAAAATGGCGCAAAAGGAAAGGCAAGTATGCTCTGATTTTTGCTGCTGGGTGGATAGCGGATAAATATCAGGAGTCTTGTAGGCTGAAGCTGAGTTTGGAAGGAGAAGTGGAAGATTTAAAAGTGGAAATTGTTAAATTGAGAACTCTTGTCCAGCAGGCAGCTGAAGCTAGTGCTAATTATGAATGTACTGTGAGGTGTAATACTGAGCTGCGCAAGGAAAATGAAAGTTTATCTGAAAGCCTGATGAAACAACCGTTGGAGAGTAATGTGTCTGGGGTTAGAGGCAATGTATGGGCTGTAAGCAGGGATAAGTCTGAGGACTGTGGGTCGCATGGTAGAACCGACTCAGGGATGGAGATGGACAATGTGTCTGACCCTGGAGTTGGGCGTATTAACACAAGGCCAGAAGATTCCTCAGATGAGTCCGTGGTAAGTGGACTCAATATGGTTAATGTTGTGCGCCAAGTCAAATCACCTTGTGCAGGGAGGCGAGCTATTCTTTGTTTTGCATGCAGGGAATACGGTCACATTGCACGATATTGTAACGTTGCTAATGGCAACAGACACAGGTTTGTTAAGTACCCCAGAACCACACCTACAAGTGAAGTGGTTTATTCAGCAAGGTGGGGTAATGGTCCCAGACATGCTTCTTTGCAAAGGCAGTGAACCCAGGGACAGCCAAGGTCATTTATCAGTGAAGCGGATTTTAAATCACAATATGAACGGTTAAAATGTGAAAGAAACCGGTTTTGGGACCTTGTGATGTTGAATCCTGCTTCTCTGGTAAAATGAATCTGAAGCTGTTTGGGGCTGGGCAAATTAACATTTCAATTACTGGGTGGGTAGGAATTTCTCCTGTATGGTTTCAGGGGGGGGAACCCTCCAGGACATTGATTTGTTAATTCAGTCCTATACAATTGTATGTGTTCCTGAGGTTTTAGTTTTTGTATGCGTTTTGGGTTAAGGTAAAATTAACTTTTTACTGAATCTCAATGTATGTAGCAGGACTGTCTGTAACTGAAGTTTGTTATGTTTGTTTTTCTCTCCTGTTTACAGGTCTTCTTCTTTTACTAATCCATTTTTTATTTTTTTAGGTTTTTTTTTAAGTTTCTTTCAGTTTTTCCTTATTTACCAACCCATTTTTATTTTTTTGCCTATTATTAATTTTTTCCTTTTTATGAATTTTTTAGGTTTTTCATATTTTGGCGCTTTTCTCTTTTTCTTTTTTCTCTTTCTTTCCCTCTCTTTTCTCTGCAGATTTGGTTAGGAGTACTGGGGGTCTCATGATATTGTGTGGGAACTACTGTCTGAATGCAAGGGTTGCTGCTGAGTGAAAAGTTTTTGATCAGTCACTGCAAAAAGGGCTTCGTGTGCTGTTCAGCTTGACTATATAGAATCATATTGGCAAAGGAAAGTGAGTTTATGAGCATTTTTTTTAAGGAGAGAAGGTGATATATATCACCTGGCATACCAATAGCTGTGTGAGTAACCCCATTCCCCACAGGAGTACTGTGTGTTTGTTTCCTGTGCACCCCTCATCCCCACAGAAGGTAATGTGTGTTCTCTGTGCACCCCTCGTCTCCACAGAAGGTACTGTGTGTTCTCTGTGCACCCCTTTTTCCACTCCAGGTCAATTGGAAGCCCTATCCTGTGGTCAGGTCACTATTCAGAGCCAAAACCGAGGCTGGTATATCTCATTAGGAGACTCAGAGGGCCGCCGTGTGTCGGCGAGAGCCCTTTTCCTCACACTGATTACTCCTTTTCCTGAGGTCTAACTAGAGTGAACGGAGTCCGTGTGTCGGTGCCAGAAACCCTAGGGCACCTCAGAGGCAAACGAAGGGGAGTAACAGCCGCCCAGCGTGTGTCGCAGGGCAGTCCTTGCGTAGGTCACAGGACAATTCCTAGCGTAGGTCGCGGGAAAATTCCTTGCGTAGGTCGCGGGAAACTGTAGCTCGAGCATGAGTTTAGGGAACAGAAGGGTACCACTTCTGACTATAGGACAGCGAAGCAGCACATGAAATCCATCTATGGAGGAGGAGTTGTTAAGCCGCTTAAAGATTAGCACCAATGAACTGTAGGTTCAGAGTGGACCATCCCCAAAGAAGGGACCTTTGAGGTCTGGATTTGGGAAAAGTTTGTCCATGAATTCCCCACTAGACTCCAAAGCCATGGTTCCCTCCAGAAGGCAGAACTGTGGCTGCACGAATCCATCGAGCTCCAGCAACAGGGCATTCAAAAGTCCCAGACAGTGCGAACTAACACTGTCATGTACTCCCGTCCCGCAAAGACTGCAGAGTCCAAGAGAAGCACCCTATCTCTTTCTCCTTTTCTCTTTCTCTATCTCTCTCTCTCTCTCTCTCATCCCTTCGTCATCTCTCCATCTAACCTTGAGACGATGCACCATGTTTAATCCAGCTTCTCTTCTTCCTGGTTTTAAGAACGGTGAGAAGGGGGGAAAGTGGTGCAGAAAACAACGATCTTCAAACTTTCTAACCTCTCAAATGTCAATCCTTTTCTTTGCTGGTACTTGGGTCCGATTTTTGCAAAGAAGGTAAAAATCACGGACGATCCATGGCCTGAATGTTCCACTGCAACCCTTTTATTCCATCAGGTATGCCCCCAGGCAGCCCCACGGGTTATCACCCGATGTCCACCACTGGGTTCGGGAGTTCTCTTCCGGACCCAGACTCAATAACCAGTGTTCATTCTAGTCAACCAGGTGATTGGGTCATGCTAAAGAAACATCCGAGGACGGGACTAGAGCCAAGATATCTTGGGCCATTCCAGGTGCTGCTGATGACGCCAACCTCTCTGAAGTTCGAGGGACGAGACAACTGGATCCACACCGGTCACTGCAAGAAGCTGCTCAACTAAGTCAAAGAATGCAGAGTATCACTTTTGTTTATTTGTTACAAGAAGGCATTTGTTGATAACGATACATTCCCAGAGGGTAATATTAATATTAGCTCTGGCTCCTGCTCCTTGCTTATTAATCCTGTATGGGTGTCCAGACAGCTAGGCGACCCGTTGATGTGGGATCCTCCGGTTGTGAGGAAGGTTATGCCTGGCTAGCAGACACCATTGACAAGGGTCAGGCCCATACTGACAGGAGCAGGACAGAGGCGGAGCTATGACTAGTGAGGGTCAGAATCCTTTTTAAAGCTTTGGGAGGTCTTGGGGCTCACTGGTTTTCCATTGGATCCGGGTGAAAGGAAATGGGACATGTACTTATGTTTTTTGTTTCCATTCCTTCTATACGCCGGAGTGAGATGTTCCTGATGTCTAATCGACTAAGTTACCGAAGACCGAACAGACAAGATGCCCTGAAGACCAAACCATGGACCAGATGCAGAGGATCCCAAACCAGCCGGCAACCAACGTGAAACGCCACCTCCTAAGTCACTTCCCGAAGAAAAGAAGACATGTCAAGATTGACTTTACAAAGACTGTTTTTTTTCAAAGAAGAAGATCGAGATCCGTCGAGGGACATTGGCGAGCATATGACAAAGAGGAGGTACTGTTGTGGAAATTTTATTATGCGGACATTTTACTTTAGGATGTGTTTGTGTTTTTATAGTTTGTCATCTGTCTCCCTGTGTCTGATTTAGCCAAGGAGCGCTCTAGCAGAGGGTACTTTGGCTGAATCGGGACCAGTGGCAAAACCATCAGTATGAAAACCTTCTCATTGGCTTGGAGACATATCTGCTTTTAAGACATGCATATCTGCCTTGTCGGTATACTAGTACCGTATACTGACAATAGCTGTAGCAATGTCTCGCAGATAATTTCAAACCTATGGGAACCAGTAGAATGATCTTTATTAGATACTGATCACCTTTGAGCAGTATTGAATGAGGTCCATGCTGACAGTGATGGGGGGTGGGCGGCCACCTGGCTGATCAGACAATGGACATGACTCATCCTTCCTTATACAGGGATGGGGCGTGTGCATTGTCTGCCTGGCCACATTGATTACCCCGCCCTGTCCTTTGACATCACTTCCTGCTTGTTATAACTTCCTGTATCCTTGTCTTGGGCCAGCCCCTTTTACACCTTTTGTTAGTAAATAAAAGGTGAGCAGACTGAGCAGGGCGGAAGGAGTTGCTCAGAATTTTCAACCAAGATGGTAACAAATGTGTCTATCTCTGACTGGGGCTGAGGGAAGGGATTCACCTTTTTCCTTACACAAACTTTGATGAAAGCGGATTACAACTATTAATATTTACCACAACAATACTTCAACATAACTTCTCCACTATATACTTCTATATAACCTCTCCACTATATACTTCTATATAACTTCTCCACTATATACTTCTATATAACTTCTCCACTATATACTTCTATATAACTTCTCTACTATATATTTCTATATAACTTCTCCACTATATACTTCTATATAACTTCTCTACTATATACTTCTATATAACTTCTCTACTATATACTTTAGAAGTAGGAATGAATAAATGAGGGGCTGCTTCATCCACTTTACCGTAAGAGCACCACACTAGCACTGAGAGGATGAAGGTGGCAGGGAAGCTACTAAGCATGTGGTTCCACCACTGAGCAAGGGAGGATATGGACTAGAATTTCAGCCACAGGAAAAACAGCAGGGGGCGCTGCCAGATAGGAAAATGTTATGTACATAAAAACAATTAGGGCCATTACCTAATGTATTTATGCCACTTTGGTGTGGTAAAATTTGCGACTTTTCCAAAGTGGTTAGAAATGGAAGGGGTAGAATGGGTTCTGACATGCAAAATGGCTTAAATCTATGCCAGCAGGAGGCCTGGCGTAGAGTAAAGTCTGCCGCACTGCCTGCTAGAGGAAATGCCAAACTTATGTAGAGACCTGTGCCTCTACATAACTTTTGTGCTTCCTCCAGCAGCGCAGAGAGACTTGAGACCGGTGTGGAAAATGCTAGTCTTAGGGTACTTTTACACTCTTTTCCGGCATTGAGTTCCGTCCTAGGGGCTCAATACCGGAAAAGAACTGATCAGTTTTATCCCCATGCATTCTGAATGGAGAGCAATCCGTTCAGGATGTCTTTAGTTCAGTCTTTTTGACTGTTCAGGACGGAGATAATACCGCAGCATGCTGCAGTTTTATCTCTGTCCAAAATTCCGAAACACTTGCCGGAATGCCGGATCCTGCATTTTTTCCTATTGAAATGCATTAATGCCGGATCCGGCCCCGAGTGTTCCAGCAAAACTGATTTTTTTTGCGTTCTGCGCATGCTCAGACCGCAAAAAATGTGAAAAATATAAATAAATGCCGGATCCGTTTTTCCCAGATGACACCGGAGAGACGGATCCGGCATTTCAATGCATTTGTCAGAAGGATCAGGATCCTGATCCGTCTGACTAATGCCATCAGTTTGCATACGTTTTGACGGATCTGGCAGGCAGTTCCGGCGACGGAACTGTCTGCCAGAATCCTCTGCTGCAAGTGTGAAAGTACCCTTAACAAAATGCCCCTCAAAATTTCTATTGCATATAGCAATAATACTAATGCCCTATTCACTGTATAGTGATACATAGTGATGGACGAACATCTGCCGGGACAGTTCGCGAACGCGATCACGCGAACGCGATCAAATGTTCGCGAACCGCAAGTTTGCGGCGGGTCCCATTCATTTTAATGGCAGGTGAACCTGAAAAACCTTCAGCTCATATTTGCAGCCAAGAAATAATTACTAGAAGTGCACAAATAGTCCCACAACATGGACAGTGACATGCCAGATGTATTATTCAAATTTGCGATCTCCATTCATAATTTTTTTCAATGCAAAATATCGGCAATATAATCTTCGCGTACGCGCATGCGCACACCAGTTATAATTATTTTTTCCAATACCATTTGTCACTGTGTGTAGCCGAGGGAACGCAGCAAAACCGCAAACAAATGCTGCTGTACCCAAATGCACTATATAGAAAGTATTATTGGTATATAACACCCCGCTTCTATCAGTTTTTTTGGGGGGCGACTGGTATATCACACCAGTTATAATTATTTTTTCTAATTGCGTTTGTCACTCTGTGTAGCTGCAGTATCGCAGCAGAACCGCTCACCACTGCTGCACAATACAAATCCACTATAATATGCCTTCTATGTTATAAAGTATATTATATGTGCATTACACCCCTCTGTACTGCACACCTATCAATAGTACACCTATACCAGTCCTTAAAAGGACTTTTGTGGACCTATTTGATAGCAATTTGTCCCTAACAGTCTGTCCCTGCTCCACACAGCAACCTTTCCCTACACTGACAAAAGACTGAATGTAAAATGGCTGCCAGATCGGGTCTATTTATAAGGTAGGGGGTATGTCCATGTGCTGAAATGTCTCAATTGGCTGTCCTGTACCACCTGGTGGATGTGTCATGGGTCAAAGTTCTTCACAATGTAAAAGAATATGGCCTGGCGCGAATATCGCCATATGTTCGGCGAATCGCGAACGAGCAAAGTTCGCCGCGAACCGACCGCCGGGCGGACCGCAAGGCCATCACTAGTGATACATTTCATACGATATCCCCTTTTAAGGTTGATTTTAAGATTAGTCCTCCAAATCACTAATTAATAATGAATGGTAAATGACTCCCGATACTGATCCACCTTCGTACTATTTTATCATTCTCTTATGTCTCCTTTAATCTTTTAAAACACTTAACAAACTATAACATTATTCCTTTCAAATGTTTAAATTCTTTCATTTAACAAACAATATTCATACAAGAAATGTATATTTCTCTTTCCCGCGTTAATAGCTCTTCAGTTTTGCTTAGCTTTCCTATTCAAGACTAATCTATGTTGCTTTCCAACTAGAAGCAGAACACTATGTTCTCCTATTTATGCTGATAATCACACCCAAGGATTTCCTGTTGACAGTCTGGGTTCAGCACAATAAAGCTTATTTTTTCTTTGTGGCCGCGCACTCATAGTTATAAAGCAAACACTAATATCATTTTTAGATGTAATTTTCTATCCTTTCTATGCAAATCATTGCAGTCTACGTTCACCGTAACATAAACAAACCAAATCTAAATTCTTTTTCTCACAACCCACACAAACATTTATGGGATAATATGTCCGATAGGAAACTACTTAACCAACCAGGGCAAGAGAAATGAATGGCTACATAAATGACTTAGTGAATTTTTGGCTTTAAATGACACGCAGCACATACAGTCTAAACACAAAGGGGGTCACTTATTAAGTCGCTTCCGTGGGGTTTCGTCCCGTACTTCCTTTCCGCAAAAAGATAGGACATGATCTATCTTTTTGCGTAACGGCCGGATCGCGGACCCATTCAAGTGAATGGGTCCGCGATCCGCTGCGGCTGCCCCACGGACTGTGCTCGTGCACTGCGGGCCGCAGCATGATCACGGGGCGCAGACGCCCCTGGGAAAGAGGCCTAAAAGAATGGCAGAATTGACTTAAATTCCAAGACTCCATGAGAGAATCTGGTGTAATCATTCTTTTTTTTTTTTTACATTTAGACAGTTTCTACCATTATTGCCATTCTTTTAGTTCATTAATATGGCATTCTGTTTGTGAGGCATTGAGCTACTCATGAATAGTCACTGTTGAACAGTAACAATCATTATTATTGAAGGAATGAAAAGAGGTGATAAGTGAGGCTGTAAAAGTCAAATTAAATGTTAATTGATGCAATGCCACAAAGCAGTGGCATTTAGATGCATGACAGTACATTTATCAGACTTGTCACATAATGGAGAGTAGCTACAGCGAGATCTACCTCTACATTTAAAGCCCTATTTTTATTATTTTGCAGGGTAATGCTCAACCCAGTATAACGTAATACACTTATCATGGTTAAATATATATACATATAACCTTTGTTAGTTTTGTTGTGTGCAGGATTTTGACATTGCTTTTGTAGGACATTGTCAAATGCTGAATAAAAAAAGAATGTAGATTCCAGTGATTAGCATCACACATTTTTATCTTGAAAACCAAAATCCTCTAGGAAATGCTGAAAGCCTTGAGGTAAATATTTCTTAAGCAGTTCAATAGCAGCAGGCAGAATAAATTAATGTTTTGTTTTTACATTACATTGTCAAGCAAAATATGTTCTCTGCTTCATAATAACTTAAAATGTACACTGTTCATGAACCCTATTCCCACCTTGCCTTTAACCACTTAAAGACCTGGCCATTTACTCTCCTTCCTGACCAGGCATACAGTATTTTCAGTTTTTTTTTTAGTACACGCATCTTTGAAAGCCATAATTTTTTGTTTTCCCCGATCGGTTATGTAAATTATTCTTGCACCTTTTTTCTGTCATATATAGGGCTTTATTTTTGTCATGTTAGTATTTTTGTTTTGATTTTTTTTCTAGCCAAGTCTGTTTTCACATTTTATTTAATTTTTTTTAAATGGCATTAACATAGTAGCCCCATTTACTGGAGGAACACAGCCCTTAGAGAGGATTTACAAGTTTGTACAACCTTACTGCAGACCTGGTCTGGGTCTGCAAAGACCCAGAAGCTCCTGCAGACTACTGGTAGTCACATGACCACTGGAACCAAAGCAGAAAGTGGATCTCTATACACAGAGCTCATTCAGTGCTGTGTATTCAGCGATCAGGAAGACAGGGAAGGTAACAAATCATCCCTGTATTCTCTAAGAGGAGCCAAGCTGTCACTACCAGTGGGCTCCCCACTCCTGCAGCTGCATGATTAGAGTGCAACTGTGGTCTCTGCACAGATGTTTTAAAACGTCTATGATGCAGAGATGCATGCTGACCACCCAGACGTATATAGTCAATGGGCAGTCGGTAAGTGGTTAAAGATGTAGTTTAATCAAAGACAACCCTTTCCAGATTGGGGCTACTGCAATGATCAGCTGATGTCTGGCTCTTAGCACCCCTGGCAAACAGCTTGCAAAGGGATGGTCATAGCCACCCAGGTATATAGTATTATTTGGCAGCCATTCTGATGAATGGTTTGTTTCCGCTCTGGCTCATAGATATGCATCATGAGTGGAATGTCCATGACAACGATGGGCTGTCTCCATTTTAATAAATATCTAGTGCACATGTGGCAACCCTTTAGTTGCTGTTCAAACCTATGGCATACATGAAATGCAAACTAACTGATACTTTGTTTTACCCTGAAGAAAGGACTAGTCCAGTGTCCTGTTATTCAATACAATGTATCTGTATAGCACCACCTGCTGTTTGTTCTTTTTCTTATTTCTTTGTCCTGCTCACTGACAAGGCCGCACACGCTCAGTTTAATCCTTCAACTGCCTCCTGAGCTGTAATAGGGAGAGCATGGACATGCCTTCCAATCAGTAGCAGAAAAAACACTCCCCTTGAGATGTCATTTTGATATAAAACTAGCAGAGCAATGAATGTGGAGATCTCTGGATGCATATGAAGTACAGGGCTGGTTCTAGCTTTGTTAGAAAGAGAGTGCCATGGACTATATGATATCTTATAAAAATTTTTTACCATAATCATGGGATAACCCTTTTAAGTGAAAATTGTAGTGTGTAAGACCGCAGTTTGGGTCCACATTCAAGCCGCGCTTTTAGCAGCTTACATGCAGACCCATTAATTTTTATGGGTCCGTAAAAAATGTGAACTGCACACAGAAGTCATTCATGTGATGTCCTCATCCATGTGGCTGCTCTGCAAATTATAGACTATGTCCATTTCTTGTCCACTTCGCAGATAGAATAGGCATTTTTACAGATTGCAAAATGCACATGTATTTTGCAGATATGCAGTTTGCAGCCCACAAAATGGCTATGCGCATGAGGCCTAAGTCATGTAAAACATACACTTTGAAGAATTAAAATGGCTCTTTCAGCAGTACATATCCTTCCATTGGTCTGTCGATTTATCTTTATCATGCAGCTGAATAGAAATGAAAAAGGAGTACATCCAGTTACGGCATCAGAGAAAGAACCCGCAGCCGGTCAGGCAGTCACTTGATCCCAGTTGGGATCATGCAGTCATTGGAGAGACAGATGGGCAAGTACTGCTGAAAAAGTAATTTTCGGTACAGGCTCAGAGAGCCACTTTAAAGTAGGCAGATCAGAAAGTTGCACATTACAAATGCCAACTAAAACTTTTTGTTACAGGGAATGAATGTACCATTAGAAAATTACTTATTGTGTAAACAATGGCTTTATGTTAAAAAAATATCTTTTTTGAATACTTGGTGATTTTTCTTTTCATTTTTCATGCCACTATCTATATTTAAAAATATATTTTTCAGGTGACAGAAACCCTTTAACCCCTTAAGGACCGGGCTCATTTTCACCTTCAGGACCAGGCCAATTTTTGCAAATCTGACCAGTGTCACTTTATGTGGTGATAACTTTAAAACGCTTTGACTTATCCAGGCCATCCTGAGATAGTTTTTTCGTCACATATTGTACTTCATGACACTGGTAAAATGGAGTCAAAAAAATCATTTTTATTTATAAAAAATACCAAATTTGCCAAAAATTTTGAAAAAATTGCACATTTCCAAGTTTCAATTTCTCTACTTCTATAATACATATTAATACCTACAAAAATAGTTATTACTTTACATTTCCCATATGTCTACTTCATGTTAGGATCATTTTGGGAATGACATTTTATTTTTGGGGGACGTTACAAGGCTTAGAGGTTTATAAGTAAATCTTGAAATTTCTCAGAAATTTTTAAAAACCAACTTTTTAAGGACCAGTTCAGGTCTGAAGTCACTTTGTGAAGCTTACTTAATAGAAACAACCCAAAAATGACCCCATTCTAGAAACTACACCCTCAAGGTATTCAAAACTGATTTTGCAAACATTGTTAACCCTTTAGGTGTTCCACAATAATTAATGGAAAATAGAGATACAATTTCAAAATTTCTGTTTTTTGGCAGATTTTCCATTTTAATATTTTTTCTCCAGTTACAAAGCAAGGGTTAACAGCCAAACAAAACTCAATATTTATGGCCCTGATTCTGTAGTTTACAGAAACACCCCATATGTGGTCGTAAACCGCTGTACGGGCACACAGCAGGGCGCAGAAGGAAAAGAATGCCATACAGTTTTTGGAAGGCAGATTTTGCTGGAGTGTTTTTTTTTTACACCATGTCCCATTTAAAGCCCCCCTGATGCACCCCTAGAGTAGAAACTCCATAAAAGTGACCCCATCTAAGAAACTACACCTTTAGGTGTTCCACAAGAATTAATGGAAAATAGAGATACAATTTCAAAATTTCAGTTTTTTGGCAGATTTTCCATTTTAATATTTTTTTTCCAGTTACAAAGCAAGGGTTAACAGCCAAACAAAACTTAATATTTATGGCCCTGATTTTGTAGTTTACAGAAACACCCCATATGTGGTCGTAAACTGCTGTACTGGCACACGGCAGGGCGCAGAATGAAAAGAATGCCATACAGTTTTTGGAAGGCAGATTTTGCTAGACTGTTTTTTTTGACACCATGTCCCATTTGAAGCCCCCCTGATGCCCACTAGAGTAGAAACTCCAAAAAAGTGACCCCATTTTAGAAACTACAGGATAGGGTGGAAGTTTTGTTGGTACTAGTTTAGGGTACATAAGATTTTAGGTTGCTCTATATTACACTTTTTGTGAGGCAAGGTAACAAGAAATAGCCGTTTTGGCACCGTTTTTTTTGTTATTTACAACATTCATCTGACAGGTTAGATCATGTGGTATTTTTATAGAGCAGGTTGTCACGGACACGGAGATACCTAATATGTATACCATTTTTTTTATTTATGTAGGTTTTACACAATGATTTCATTTTTGAAAGAAAAAAAATTATTTTTTAGTGTCTCCATAGTCTGAGAGCAATAGTTTTTTCAGTTTTTGGGCGATTATCTTAGGTAGGGTCTCATTTTTTGCGGGATGAGATGACGGTTTGATTGGCATTATTTTGGGGTGCATATCACTTTTTGATCGCTTGCTATTACACTTTTTGTGATGTAAGGTGACAAAAAATTGTTTATTTAGCACAGTTTTAATTTTTTCTTTTTTACGGTGTTCATCTGAGGGGTAAGGTTATGTGATATTTTTATAGAGCTGGTCGATGCGGACACGGCGATACCTAATATGTATACTTTTTATTTATTTATGTAAGTTTTACACAATAACAGCTTTTTTAAAACAAAAAAAATGATGCTTTAGTGTCTCCATATTCTGAGCCATATTTTTTTTTATTTTTTGGGCGATTGTCTCAGTTAGGAGCTCTCTTTTTGCGGGATGAGGTGACGGTTAGATTGGTACTATTTTGGTGGGCGTACAGCTTTTTGATCGCTTGCTCTTGTACTTTTTGTGATGTAAGGTGACAATTTTTTTTTAATTTAGCACAGTTTTTATTTTTTATTTTTTACGGTGTTCATCTGAGTGGTTAGGTCATGTGATATGTTTATAGAGCTGGTCGATACGGACACGACGATACCTAATATGTCTATATATCTTTTCCCTATTTAAAAAATAATTTATTTATTTTTGGAAAAGGACGCTTTTTTTTTTTACTTGAAACTTTAATTAATTTTTTGTAAAACTTTAATTTTATTAACTTTATTTTTTCACTTTATTATTTGTCCCACTCTGGGACTTCAACATTACAGGATCTGATCCCTGTTTCAATGCAGCACGATACATCTGTATTGTGCTGTATTGAACTGTTAGTGTCTTACACTGTAAGACGCTAACAGCTGCCTAGGAGACCCAGCCTGGGGGCTGGTCCTCTTAGGCCTCCGTACATGCCAGGCCTCAAGCCTTGGAATGGCTTGGGGCTGCCATGGCAACCATCGAGTCCCCGCCACAGCAGCTCGGGGACCGATGGATGAGGTGAGGGAGCGCAAACCTCCCATATGCCGCGGTCAGCGCTGACCGCGGCATATGAGGGGTTAATCCACCGACATCGGCATCATCACCGATGCTGGCGGATGCAGCAGGGATCCGGCTGTCAGTAACAGCCGGATCTCTGCCGCTGATCGCGGCACCGCACGTGGGGGAAGAGAAGGATCGCAGGACATGAATACTCGTCCTCTAGCACTGTCTCGAGCATTCTCGTCCTGGGTCGTTAAGGGGTTAAGGCAGGTTTCTGATTTGAGACTTTTCAAAAAGTCTGTCTAATGGGAGGGGAGTGAGGTTGGGGAGGGGGAGGGGGAGGGACATCATAGAAAACCTGTAGTGGCATTTCTAGACAGAAGTGTTAGTTTTACAGATGCATTAAATTTAACAACATGTGACATTTGATAAATTTTGGGCAAAGTACTCAAGTCTCAAGCAAAAATGCCTTTAAATATTTTCCTCATGATAAATTACCTCCAACCCCACCCCATTAGTTTAAATAATAGTGGGAGATTTTTTTTCGCTCTGAACCTGTTTCTGGTGGAAAAAAGTCAAAAAAGTTGTGATTGCAACAAAATTTGGCACATTTGTTGTTTTTGCACTGCCCTCAGCACTTTCTGAAAAGGGGGCATGGCAAGGGCTGGGAGGATGTGGGGCCAGAGGGAATGTCAGAAAATGACATTCTGGTGCACAGTCTGCCAGAGCAGGATGTGTTTAATTTTTTCACGAGGCCTGCTGCTCATCATAAATTAGGCGCATCCTTTGGCAGCACTGGGGATATCATAGACTGTGTAAAATGCTGGTCATTTATTAATCTCCTTCTAGGTCTGTTTCTGATGACACATTCGC
Source organism: Bufo bufo (assembly GCF_905171765.1). Lineage (NCBI taxonomy): Eukaryota > Metazoa > Chordata > Amphibia > Anura > Bufonidae > Bufo > Bufo bufo. The sequence goes on from NC_053392.1 coordinate 185,575,936, forward strand.
TTTAAGCGAAACCTAATCAGAACAGTCTCTGATATTTCATAGAAATCTGACACCCTAAGCAAACTGCCATTAATTTGAATGGCTATTTATTATAATTAGTGTTGATCGAATTGAAGCGAAGTGGAATTCGATCGGAGGTTTAGGAAAAATTTGATTCGTCACCAATCTGAATTTCCTTGGGCTTTGTGATAGCAAATCAGATTTTTTCTTAAAATGGCTGCTGCACGTGTTACAAAATAAAAGCAAAAAGCCCAGGAACGTGAGATCACCCATAATGCCATGCAGCCAGCCAATCAGCAGAGAGACATCCCCTGTGATGTCATCCTGTGTGGTCTCTGCCATTTCACTGTGAGCTGAGATTAGGGACAGATGTGACAAGCGCTTATGTGCTAGGGACAGTGTTTCAGTAAGTTCTTAATATTTGATAGGGAGAGTGCAGGGACAGTGTAGGGAAATCATAGGGAGAGTTTGTAGACACTGTAGGGAGAGCATAGGGAGATTTCAGAGAACAGTAAAGATTGAGTGTTATTGCCATGTGCATCTTGTTCACCTGCTACCACAATCCCAGTTAACCTTTTAAATTATGCATAGAATTACTGTGCCTCGGTATTGAATTGCAGTGTAATATATCACCGTCTACATGTTATTGAACTGCTGGCACCTTCACAGTTTATCTTTTGATTTATACATAGAATTACTCTGCTTCATTATTAAAGTGAGGTGAAATATATTGCTGTCTGCATCTTGTTTAACCGCTGGCACATTTACTGTTAATATGATAGTTTATACATAAAATTACTGTGCCTCAGTATTAAAGTGTGCTCTAATGTCCTGCATCTTGTTCAGCTGCTGCACAATCTCAGTTAATTTTTTAATTTATACATAGAATTATTGTGCCTCAGTATTAAAGTTCGGTGTAATATATCACAGCCTGCATCTTGTTCACCTGCTGCCACAATCCCACTTAATCTTTTAATTGATACATAGAATTACTGTGCCCCAGTAGTAAAGTGCAGTGAAATATATTGCTGTCTGCATCGTGTTAAACCACTGGCACATTTGTAGTAAATATGTTAATTTATACTGTGCCTGAGTATTAAAGTGCGGTGGAATATATCACCGTCTGCATCTTGTTCAGCCGCTGCCACAATCCAAGGTAATCTTTTAATTTATACATAGAATTACTGTGCTTCAGTATTAAATTGCCGTGAAATATATCGCCATCTGCATCTTGTTGAACCGCTGGCACATTTTCAGTTAATCTTTTAATTTATTCATAGAATTACTGTGCCTCAGTATTAAAGTACGGTGTAATATATCGCTGCCTGCATCTTGTCCACCTGCTGCCACAATCCCAGTTCATCTTTTAATTTATACATAAAATTACTGTGCCCCAGTATTAAAGTGCAGTGTAATATATCGCCAAATGCATCCTGTTGAACTGCTGCCACATTCGCAGTTAATCTGTTACAATACTGATACAGTTACTGTACACTATGGCCAACAGACCATATGAATGAGCAGTGGCAAAAATGTTGCTGTAGCCGACACAATTAGCAGCAGAAGAAGGGGTGGTAGTAGCAGCAGCTGCCGCAACAGGCCTGAGCTACCTCTGTTATCCAGTGGTCGTCTTTTGACTAGCAATTCAGCTGTACTGTAATAGTTGACTCGCTCTTCAACATCATCTCAGATACACACAGGAATTGGTGGGCTCCTCTGACACCACACTTAGTTGGCATGGCCCAGGAACTTCCTCTGTGCCCTCACCTGTCTTGAACCTGCCTCTTCTTTTTGCTGCTCTTTCTGCTAGCCAATGTATGGCCAGGGTGCTAATGTTATGTGGCCAGGATACTAATGTTGGCATGATGACCCTGCCTCAACACATGGAGTGTCACCATAAACTGGCATGCACTGGCCTACATCCCTTCTCCAGTAGTCAGGGCTCGGTAACGTCAGCAGAAGGAAGCTGTTTTTCCTTCCCATCAACTTCAACGTCGTCTATAGCTCCTGAAGCTCCTCTGCAGAGCAATACAGCTAAAGACATCATGATTCAAAGCCGGGTGAAAGTATAATAACGCCAGCTTACATCGAATACATAAATAACAGCTACAGCATGTGCGGGGTAAACTAACTGTGCTGGACAAATTAAATGTGAATTAGAACCTTACCGCATGGATATATACTGTACGTGCATGATCAGTGAGCCATTTGACATTGGACATTGCGTGGTTCAAGTAACTACAAACTAACAAACAATATTAAAAAATAACAAACTAATCTAGTGAACTGTGTGGATGTAACTATATAACCAAATAACGACTAAAAAGATAGACACACGTCCAGAGTTAAGAAATCAACAAGGAAACTGTATTTTTACATTTTATGTACATATTTTTTATCGAATTGTATGCGTGAGCTCCGCATTTAAAGGGACTTGGGTCATGAAGTAGATGAGATGAATTGCGGTTTTCAAATCATGTGCTTTTGAATTATGTTTTCTGAAATTATGTATTTTAGTTTCCATAGGTGTATTTTAATGGATTATTAAATGGTGTAATTATATAACAATTACTGTGAGCCAGCCATTATTGTTTATTATTATTATTTTGGGTTATACTGAGAGGTCAGTAGGCTGGGCTCCAGAACGAACGGTGAGCTCCCTCTAAAATATTAATATTTGTACCTCTGGGAATAACATTTTGTCTGCAGTGCTTCATGGAGGGCTGACCCATGTGCCCTGTACGGCGCACATCTTCAATCTCGTTGTCACCCAATTCCTCAAGACTTCCACTGAACTGTGCAAGAGATGTTAAAAATGTCCAGGAAACTGTGCATGCACTTCAGACACTCTTACCGTGCAAATCACAACCTCCTGGATCTGCAAAGGCAAAATGTTCTTCCCCAACATCATCTGATATGCGACGTTTCCACATGTTGGAACACCACGCTCCATATGTTAGACCGCAGACGGACAGGTCTACTCCCTGGAATATCTTCCATATTAGCCAGTGGCAGCTAATGCGTGACCCATGCCGTTTGCTTAGGCCCTTTGAGGGCCTACCAGATGAATGATGTCATTCCACTCCTTCACGTCCTGAAGTGACAAATCTGATGACCGAAGAGATGGAATATGTGGCAACCTGAGTCCTGAGGAGGATGAGGATATAAAAACCAAGTTTCTGGCATAAATACCCGATTTCCACTGGACAACTACAGCAGTACTTGTTTGGCTAAGAGACAGCATTTATTCCCACCAGATCTTATTGTAGTCAATGGGGATCCAGTGGTGTCTGGCTATGCCAGATGTGATAACTCTGGTAGACTGTTTCTCTGCCAGAACAGACTACCTGATTTAAGTGCCGGAGATGTGAATATAGCCTTATTGTATGACAAATTAATAGGCCAAATCAACCTTTGCAACTCATTTTAGTATCATCCAATTGCATTATAAATAAAATTCAATAACTCTGCAATTTGATTAAAAAAACACCACTTTGTGCCTATAGTTCTTATTCAGATTTTTCCATGGTGCCAGACTACAAACTGTTACCTACTTTTTTAGTATACCTTCAGAAGGGTTAGCAAGAAGCAAGGGAATAATATATGGCTAAAAGGACCAGTCTAAATTGATCTGTTACCATGGAGCCACATAGGTCTGTATAGGAACTGTGTAGGAATAGTCCTGAATCAGAACTATTTGCAAAGTTACTTAGTTTTTTTTTTTTACTTCCATTTTTTATTTTAGATGCATTGGAGCAATAAAAATGGTTGCAAAGTGTCACGAACTTACCAGTCCGGGCTCCAGCCGGACAACTCTTCCGCGATGTGCTGCATGGCCACGCCCCCTGGTGACGCAACAGGATGCAATGCTCTTTCTCCCCACAGAAGGCATGTGCTAGAGGAGACTAGTGTTGAGCTGATTGCTCAGTTGATGTATTCCTGTGTGCTAGTGTTCTGAGTAATGGAGTGCCGAGTCATGACCTATCAGGTTCTTGTCCAGGGACTCGGTGCTCTATTTAAACCCCTTCCTGGCCTTGTGCCAGTGATAGTCTGTGATTCTCTAGCTGTGCTCCTGGCTCCGGTCCTGTCTGTGCATTTGGATTGATCATAGTATTGACCTCAGCTCGCTTTTGACCACTTGTTTTGTCTCTGTTTTACATCTATCTTACACCTTAGGAGGATAGGAAATGTCGACCAGTTGCAGACTTGCCACCTAGGGCTTGAACTGCAAGTAGGCAGGGAAAGCGGGTGGAGTTTCAGTTAGGGCTCACTGTCCGTGTCTTCCCTTCTGACTGCCGAAACACAAAGACTGACCACCTTTAAGGAAAATGTATTTGATGCCAAAATAGAATCTTCAATCATTTTCCTATCTCTGAGGAGGATTCGGAAAAGAGTATTTACATAGTTAGGGTACTTTCACGCTAGCGTTTTTCTTTTCCGATATTGAATTCCGTCCTAGGGGCTCAATACCTGAAAAAAAAAGATCAGTTTTATCCTAATGCATTCGGAATGGAGAGCAATCCGTTCAGTATGCATCAGGATGTCTTCAGTTCAGTCACTGTATAGTTTTTGGACAAAGACAATACTGCAGCATGCTGCGGTATTTTCTCCGCCCAAAATTCCAGAACACTTGCCGCAATACCGGGGCCGGCATTATTTTACATTGAAATGCATTAATGCCGGATCCGACCCTAAGTGTTTCGGAAAAACGGATCTGGTTTTGCGGTCTGCGCATGTGCAGACCTTTAAAAATGTGAAATAGATAAATACTGGATCCGTTTTTCCGTCTACAAATGGTATCTGTTTGCATACAGATTGCCGGATCGCCTGCCGAAATCCAGCAACGCTAGTGTGAAAGTACCCTTAGTACAATAGTGTGATTAATGTTAATAATTGCTCATTTTCTTGCTTTTCCTTTCAATATGCACGTTTTAAAGCATTTATAGGAGGGTTGTTCCAAGGTTACATCTGACTGCTTATGTACTTCAAAGGTTACAGATTTCAATTATCTCCACAAGTTAGGCACCTATATTGCATTGCTCAGTCATGCAGCTTGGTGTAATCTAGGCTAATTTGCAAGTCATTCTCTTATTGATTTAGTTATGTATGATGTAGCTGGCTAAAAACAAACATAATTAACAGATGCCACCCGATTTTCTAAAGATGAGTTGTGAGGGTTCATCGCTAGTATTAGCTGTAGCTTTTCTATAAGATTTATAGTTCTTAATGTTATGTAAATCTCATTAGTAATCACACCTTATAATTAAGTGGTATCTTTTAATACAAAATGAAAAGCTTATTTAGAGTAACAAGTTAATTGTACAGCTATAATGACTGGTATTTTCTAAGTAATAAGAAGGAATAATGAGATCAAATACCAAGACACTAGGAACTACTCATCAAATAATGTTTGATACAATTATTCATTTTAAGCAGTCACATTGCATACATATTATGAATGCACATCATTTTTTTGTTTTTTTTCTAAAAAACAGTTTCTATTTACCGTTTGTAATTGGGCATCTCAGTGCGTTATAGCCTTGTTAGTCAACATGTATGTTGCTGCAATATGCAGAGTGGATTTAATACAGCGGAAAATGCATTTCACGTCAGTAACGCAAATTATAACCATGAGGCATCACTGTCTAGTTCAAAAAATGTCTGGCATCACTGCCAAAAAATTACAGTCGCAACCAAGTTTTAATGAACGTGTGTTATTCTTTTAAAAAAGAGTTCAATAATTTTACTGCAATAAAAAATAATACAGCAGTCATAAAGCTATTACCATAGCCGAGTTACTGAATGCATTCCTTATTGCCACAAGATAAGGGGTAGATACAGCAGCAAATGCATTTCACATCAGTAATGCAAATTATAACGTGTTACTGAAGGTAACTCCATCACAGCGTCTAGATTCACTGCCAAACATTGCATTGTCACACGTGTTTTAGTGAAGGGCTGGTATTACTGCTTCAGAGCATGCGGTTCAAACATGTTCCACTACAAAAATTGCATCATTATCATTGTAAATTGGTAATGACAGTTTACAGTGTGTTTGTGGAACGGGAGGGATTCAGGACATTTAATTGCACATTTATCTTTAAATTACAGAAAAAAAAATTGCAATTTTGCTAGTACCATTTAATAATCTGTGTGTGCCAAACCTCTGACTTTTCAAAAGCCTCATAATAAATTGTCTGGAAAATGTAAGAGTGCAAAAAAAAAGACCCACATCATCCCACAATTAGAATGTGGGAAGTAGCAGCATCGGCCATGCAGCCACTAGTAGTAATAGTAGTACTGGCACTACTAGTAGTTGTAGTAGCCATAGTGTTGGCCATAGGGGCAGTGGTAGCAACACTGGAACTTGAAGCAAATGCAGAGAAAGAAATCGGGAGGGGGGCCAGGGATCCCGCATTGGAATATCACAGTCTGATAAAAGTGGCGGGGAGAATGAGGACTATGATGATGATTATGTGTTGGACAGGACCTGGGAGATCGGGGTGCTGAGGAGGAAGAGCCATCAGAGGAGGACCCAAAAATTTGACAGTGCCAGATCTGCTTCTATTTTGGTCAGCTTGGGAATTGGTGATGCCGCTAATACTGTGAGCGCAGGCTCAAAATGTGCCAGACCTAGGCCAAGCTTCTCTGCCTCAAGCTCAGTGTGAGCAACTCTCATATGGTGGTTTTTCTCCACACAAAACCACAGCCACATATAAGTTTTGCAGGATTAAAATAAGCCATGGGAGTTCAAACACAAACATAGGTTTCAAGGCTTTATTGCAGCACAAGAGGCAGCATCACCGGATCCTGTGGGCAAATAGAACTGGCCAACATTCTATATCAGAACCAGTCTGTCCCTGTTCTCCTAGTCTTCTCTGTGGCAGCCAGCCCGCATCCCAAACCGTACAATGTCCTTGTTATAATCAGATAACTTCTTCTCCTGCTTAGACTCCTCATGCTCATCCTCAGCTCCATCGTGAGACATCTGTATTGACCCAGAGTGCCATTACCACTCCGCACCCCGCTACTGTATTCTATGGGCTAACACAATGTCATCTTATGCATTTATTTCAGTCCACTACAATGTGCATTTCTAATTCTGTAACTGTTATTGTTCATGTAATGTACCTGGTTCACCAGAAGGTGGCAGCAAGCATGGCAGAGCTACATTTGCAGAGGATAGAACCTTCTTTTCATTCTCTTCTCTTCCTCTAAAGAGGAGTTTAGTGAGTTAGAGGTCAGTGGAGAGTATCCCCTGCTTGGGGGAGGAAGCAGGTCCACGTCCTTGTGGGACGTGTCCTGCCTAAGCCAGCTAGAGCACCTTCAGCTCTGTTGGGCAGAGAGGCCAAAGCCTGAAGCCTCTGAAGCCAGGAGTTATAGATTCCCTGATATTATTCTAGAGACAGACTACTGAGATAAGTTGAAGCATAAAGAAAGAAGCAAAGTTATACAGTAAGCTTGTCAGCACAATAGAGCCAGAGAGCAACAGATGCAGTAGAGTTGAGTTTGTTTGCCTGCCAGAGTTAATGCTAACGCCTACTGCGAACCAAGACAAAGCCTGAAACTGTTGGAGAAACGTTTATTCAAGTAAAGCTGTTATTGAACTTCATCACAAGGTCTGGAGTCTGGACTCAATTTATTTCTTCAAAAGAGTTCAAAAGGGGCCTGGATGTATTTCTGGAGTGTAATAATATTACAGGCTATAGCTACTAGAGATGGGTCGTTGATCCAGGGAGTTATTCTGATTGCCTGATTGGAGTCGGGAAGGAATTTGTGTTCCCCTTAAGTGGGGAAAATTGGCTTCTACCTCACAGTTTTTTTTTTGCCTTCCTCTGGATCAACTTGCAGGATAACAGGCTGAACTAGATGGACAGATGTCTTTTTTCGTCCTTATAAACTATGTTACTATGTTACTATGTATGTTAATTATTCACCCTATTTGCTCTGCTTCTGACGACAATGCCTGGGTTCCAGCGTATCCAGGTACGAGCACCGTGACATGGGCAACAACATTAAAGGATATTTAGGCCACCCTACACCACTTTTGCATTCCTACACCTGGGTACCATCTACTACATCACTAAAAGGGGCCCTGTGCCCTTGTTGCTTTACTATAACTGGCGTCACGAAAATCATTTGCTTTAAGGGACCCATGGCTGTTGCCGTGCTTCGCACATTCATAATTAAATTTGTGGCAATGAGCAAACTATTCTCGACCAGCAATGAGCTTATCTGCAAGTTCAACTCTCACCTGGCCAAGCTGCTGGCAGTGCGGTTGGTGCTCTAAACTTAGTTGGGGAAATATGTACTATTGTCTTGTTGTTCCACAAAAGTGGCACACTTCTGCTCCTTCACCCATATTACATTTTTCTGGACCGTGCCATGTTTTGTCCTTCTGGACAGGCATGGAAAAGTATAAATTGTCTTGTTGTTCCGCAAATGTGGCACACCTCTGTGTCTTCAGCCAAGTTTAATTTTTCTGGCACATCCTGTCTGTTGGACTTCTGGTCAGACAAGCAAAAGTATAAATTGTCTTGTCTTTCCGCAAATGTGGCTCACTTCTGCGCCTTCATCCAAATTTTAGTCACCACTTACCAGCTGTCCTTGCTACAGCAAGTAGTAGAAGCTGCAGAAGACAGTTCAGTTTGCTAATTGTTACATGATAGAACAGTTTTTTCCACTGCTAAGCCACTTGCCAACACTCATCGAGTCAATATAAAATGTGATGCAATTCGCGCCTTCTCCAAAATTTTAAATTCTGTTGTACTTCTGGGCAGTTGTCCATTACATTTATCCAAAAAATACTTTTTAAAATGTCTTGTTTTCTAATGACTGTGGCTTTTCCATGGCTGCGTTCCCTGACTGCATAGACTTCTGGGTAGCTAGACTGGAACAGTGGCCCAAATTGACCAAGTATACTCTCTCTGTCCTCTCCTGGGTGTTATATACCAATTTTCAAGGCAATTAGAGAATCTTCAATTTGTGAAGAACAAATTTTAAAAAATTCGATGAATTGAATTTGCTCATCTCTAATATGTCTTACAATGAGTAGTTAATATGAATAATAACGTGTACCATATTAGGAAACTCATTTTTCATCTTTTGATATTGAGTGGCGAATAATTACATACTGTAGAATGTCTCTTGCTCTGGAGAACCCATCCAGTCATACAATACACAGACAACCCATTAATTTGAATGAGATTTGTGCAGTAATTTACCCTGTCCACAAAATGTAGATATGCAAAAATACAGAGGATGTCCATGTGATGTTCATGTTGCATCCCTTTTTTTTGTGGACCCATTATAACAAAGCCTATTCTTGGCCACTAAACGGACAATAGGACATGTTCAATCTTTTTTGACTGACTTTTTGATCCCTTTTTTTTCCATTTTTGGGGGGAGATAAAAAAATTACCATTTGGCCTATTTAATTTATTTTTTTTTGTTACGCCATTCACCATATCAGATAAATACTTTTATATTTTAATAATTTAAAGGGGTTGTCCGGGTTCAGAGCTGAACCCGGACATAACCTTATTTTCACCCAGGCAGCCCCCCTGAGGCTAGCATTGGAGCATCTCATGCTCCGATGCGCTCCCTTGCCCTGCACTAGAGCGCACAGGGCACGGGTTCTTTTGTTTTCAATAACACACTGCCGGGTGGAAACTTCTGCCCGGCAGTGTGTTCGGTGACTTCACTGGCTCTGATGGGCGGGCTTTAGCGCTGCCCTAGGGTGTTTTACTGGCAGCCCCATGGAGAGCCCCGGTACTTCACCGGATCTCCAAAAAATGCCTTTGCCCTGCGCGATTTAGCGCAGGGCAAAGGAGAGCATCGGCGCATGAACTGCTTCAATGCTCAAGTCAGGGGGGCTGTCGGGGTGAAAATGGAGGGATGTCCGGGTTCAGCTCTGAACCCGTACAACCCCTTTTAAGCATTTTCAGATGTTCCAATATAAATTATATTTTTTTTTTTATTTCATATTTTTATTTGCAAAATGGGGAAAGAAGTTTGAATAGAACTTTTTATTCTTTGTTTTTTTGTTTTTTGTTTTAACCCCTCAGGCTACTTTCGCACTTGCGGCAGTGTGATCCAGCGGGCAGTTCCGTCGTCGGAACTGCCCGCCGGATCCGCCGATCTGCCGCTGACTGAAAGCATTTGTGAGACGGATCCGGGTGCGGATCCGTCTCACAAATGCATTGCAAGGACGGATCCGTCTCTCCGCTTGTCATGCGGACCGACGGATGCGTCTTGTACATTTTTTCACATTTTTACCGATCTGCGCATGCGCATGCCGGAACGACGGATCCGGCATTCCGGTATTCTGAATGCCAGATCCGGCGCTAATTCATTCCTATGGGAAAAAATGCCGGATCCGGCGTTCAGGCAAGTCTTCAGTTTTTTTCGCCGGAGAGAAAACCGTAGCATGCTGCGGTTTTCTCTTTTGCCTGATCAGTCAAAACGACTGAACTGAAGACATCCTGATGCAAACTGAACGGATTACTCTCCATTCAGAATGCATGGGGATAAAACTGATCAGTTATTTTCCGGTATAGAGCCCCTGTGACGGTACTCTATGCCGGAAAAGAAAAACGCAAGTGTGAAAGTAGCCTTAGTGACTAGCCTGTTTTAGACCTTACTGACCAAGCATTTTTCTTCCTTTTTTCCTCGTTGCATTCCAAGAGCTATAACTTTTTTATTTTTCCATCTATATAACTTTTTGAGAGCTTGTTTTTATGGAACAAGTTGTAGTTTTTAATGGCGCCATTTTGGGGTACACATAACTTTCTGATTACCTTTTATTAACGCTTTCTGGGAGGGAGATGTGAAAAACAGCAATACTGCCACTGCGTTTTGTACATTATAAATTTTATGGCTTTCATTTTTTGGTATAAATAACATAATATCTTAATTCTCTTGGTCAGTATGATTACAGTGATACCAAATACATATAGTAGTTTTTAGGTTTTACTAGTTTTTTGCAATAAAACCCCTTTTTTTAAAAAAAAAAGAAACAATGTTTTTACATTGCCGCTTCCCAAGACTCATAACTTTTTTTAATTTTTCTTTCTATGGAGTTGTGTGAGCGCTTGATTTTTGTGAGACGACTTGTATTTTTCTTTGGTATCATTTTGGAGTAAATGGAGCTTTTTGATCACTTCGGTGGCAACTAAGAATGAATTAGCAATTCTGTCTTTTTTTTTATTTATTTTTTTATGGCGCAGCCTGCTGGAAATTACTACAGCCGGGACCAGGGCCTACATCGGAAGTCAGGTAGCCTTCAAACCCATCGGCACCCCGCGATCGCATTTGCGGGGTGCCGATGGGAGACAGAGGGAGTCTGCTCCCTCTGTCACCGCTCTACATGCAGCGGGCGCCATTGCCCACAGCATGCAAGGTGTTAAACAGCCCGGATCGGCTTTCCTGCCAGTCTGGGCTGTTAGAGCAAGGCCGCAGCTCTCATGTGAGAGCCAGCGCTTAGACTGGGCCGACGTAAAAAAGTGGCTGCCCAGCCTAAGGCCCCTTAGTAACTGCCGACATGAATCGGTGGTCACTAAGGAGTTAAACTCCTGCTCCTGGTAAAAGAGCACTTAGATGCTGTGGTTGTAATTGACCATGATTGGAGTTGTCACCAATCATGAGCCTTGCCGGGGGATGTCTGTGCAAAACAAAAGGAACCCACCCTCTATGAGGCCTGCTCAACTTCTGAGCCATTGCCATCTTTAAAGACCCCCACATTTACCATGCATGTATGAAGGATGTGGGGAAGGGGTTCCTTATACACATCAAACTTAAATGTATATTTAGAAACATCTAATTAGATATTTTCACTTATTCACATGACTAGATGTATGATTTTAGCAGCGAAGTGTTCCTGGAAATGAATTTGTAATATTAATAACTATTCCACTATAGACACTAGAAAACGGGAAGTAAATTAAAAGGACACAAAAACACAAGGAGCTATACTTTGTCTGTTGCCCACCACCAGTTGAAGACATTGAATTATACATTGAACATTAATTAAGATAATACGCCTGGTTTGTATTTGCTTCTTTTTTGGAGCTTCCGAATAAGAATTTTATATTATTGAATATCTTGCTTGCTTCCTTGCTGTCTTCATGTCATACAACTTTAGCATGCTGAATTGGTTGTCTGACAGCTGAAGCATTTTAAATGTTTTTGTATGAGCCTCAAGCCAAATATATTAATATGTATTCCATTTACCTCTTGACTTTAGCCTCATTTGTACGCTGTGCATTTTTGCAGCTGAAAATTAGTAGCTTTTTTGTAGAGCTGATTTAAATCCATACACATACCGTAGTGTTGATTTTTCCCCCACCTTTTCTGGTTTACTTTATTTCTGTCTATTTTACCCAGCCAATTGGGAAATCAAAACCTCATATCATCAGGTCTAGCCACCATTGAAAAAGCTGTTTGATATCTGCAGTTTTGGAATTCAATTAGAATGTCTGCAAATAACAGAATTGTGACAGTTGTTTACTGAGGAGCTGGAGAATCTTTAGATTCTGCAGGAATAAATTATTATGCTGACATAATGAACGGATCACTTGGGATAAAACTTCACTTTGATAAACAAGGTCACATCTTTAGTATTAGTATTTTCATAACCAGTAGTACTTTTGCCATCCAGAGGCTGATATGTTTAGCTTCATTAGTTTGTAAATCTGTCCAATCAAGAACAATGTAAAGTTAAAGAGATTGTCCGACCACCAAGCTAAAATCTATTAAGGTTCAAAATGCATAAAAAAACAAACAAAAAAAACTCACTCCTCTGTTCACCAGCACTTCGTGCCAGCACTGAGGATACTGTCTCCACTGTTTTACAGTCCACTATGGAGCAGATGTGTGATGTCCCATCTATGTGTAGTACCCCAGAGTGGGCACTACCATTCCTACAACCTGCTACTATCTCTAATGCCTAACCAATGTGTGACACCACTATGCCTTTTGTTTCCAGGTCTGTTCGGAAAGTGCTATGTAACTGTTATTTATTGTATTTCATGCACTTTGCCTGTTTGTCCAGCAGGTGGCAGTATATCTGGCAGAGTACCTTTAGATAGAATGGAACTTACCCTTCCATTCTCCCCCTTTTGAGCAGAAGTGGGCTAGTCCTGCTTCCCACCAAGGGAGTGGTTGCAGGAAGCCAGAGTGGAGTTGCGAGTTGAAAGGAGAGGAGACATGGCGCAGTGAGGGGAGCTCCCTCCTTCTGCAGTAGGAGTCTTCCAGGGGAAGCAGCTCATATAGCACCAGACTCCTTGCAGTTTATAGACTGGGTATTACGAGGGGGTCAATGGCCAAAGGCACCCCACTCAAAGGTACCAGAATTGCTAAAAATCCAGATACCAGGCTGGAGCCAGAAATTAGTACAGCAGAGAAAGGCAAAACATAGTGTCTGAGCTGACCTGCCAGTGCACACCAAAACCTATATCATATATTTTCTGGATGTAAGTTTTTTCACGTAAAAGTGTTGAACTTTATCAAGTCTGGATTCGGATTATTCAACCAACTACAGCTCAACTACAGCGCACCAATAAACATTCACATCTACGCATTGAGCCGCTGAGAACTCACAGCGGCAGAGAACAATGCACAGGAGCAGGGATAACAGGGATGCAATACATGCATAGGATTTAGAACTTGCATTTGACATGATAGGAGTTTGAACATCTATGAATCAAATGCTTAGGGGAAGGAAAGGGGGGGGGGGGGCAAGCTTGACTTCAGGAGAGAAAGCCACTGCCCCCTTGACTTCAAGACCCTAATTTACATGACGTGGGCAGGGGAATAAAAGTCTTTTTTTGCAATTAGGTGTATCTGACACCAAGGACAAAACCAACTTTGGAAACAAGTTACAGGGCCAGATTTATCATTAGCTCAGGTCAGAATAATGGAGTGAAAAAGTCCCAAAAAAAGTCCCAAACGCTAAAACTGTGCACAAATTTGCGACTTTTTTCTGCTCTGCACTATGCTCGCCAGTTTTCTGAAAGTGGGCGTGTTTTCTAATGTAAATTAATCTCTAGACAGATTTACTATTGGGACTATTTAAAAAGTCGCAAAAAAGTCGCAATTTCACTCCAGTGAGGATCATGCTTATCTTATGCGACTTTTTAATAGAACATGCGACTTTTTCATAAAAACGTGCGACTTTTTCATAAAGATGTGCGACTTTTGTAAAGCTGCTTACTGACGGATAAACTGCTACCATCAAACCACATTTATTACAGTCTTAAAGGGCCGATCATAAATCTGACTTGGCTAAAACTGACTTTAGCCATATGTTAAAGTGGAGTGAGCTGTCAGAGTAATGATAAATCTGGCCCATACTGTGTAGTCGCTTGTTCGCTGCCTACGTGTACCATCTCCTGTCCTCAGCAAGGACTGACTGGGGGGACCCACTGCCATGACTGGGAGTGGGGGGGGCATATACAGCTTCATATGCAGCAACTTCAGTCTGGGGTTTTTGATGAGCAGTTTTCTTCAGCCTCCTTCTGAAGAAACCACCCAGCAGCAGCACGACATGCAACAGAACCTCAACCAGCAGGTGGTGGCACTTGGACTGTACCCTATCACGCCTTATCCACGATCTCCTGGTCTACTGGGCATAAAAACTTGAATTGTGGCTGCAGCTGGCCGAGTTTGCCATGGGCATGCTTTCCTGCCCAGCCAGTAGTGTGTGGCATCAGAGTAGGCGTTCAGTGCAGTGGGGGGCATAGTTACCCCTAAGGCCTCTTTCACACGGGCGTTGCGGGAAAATGTGCAGGTGCGTTACGGGAACACACACGATTTTTCCGGACGAGTGCAAAACATTGTAATGCGTTTTGCACTCGCGTGAGAAAAATCGCGCGTGTTTGGTACCCAAACCCGAACTTCTTCACAGAAGTTCGGGCTTGGGATCGGTGTTCTGTAAATAGTATTATTTTCCCTTATAACATGGTTATAAGGGAAAATAATAGCATTCTGAATACAGAATGCTTAGTAAAACATCGCTGGAGGGGTTAAAAAAAAATAATATATATTTAACTCACCTTAGTCCACTTGTTCGCGGCATCTCCTTTTGGCTTCATCTGATCTCTGTGCAGCAACAGGACCTTTGGTGACGTCATCACATGATCCATCACATGATCTTTTACCATGGTGATGGATCATGTGATGACCGGAATGACGTCACCAAAGGTCCTGTTGCTGCACAGAGATCAGATGAAGACAGAAGGAGATGCCGGGCTACGCGAACAAGTGGACTAAGGTGAGTTACATTTTTTTTTATTTTTTTTTAACCCCTCCAGCAATGTTTTACTATGCATTCTGTATTCAGAATGCTATTATTTTCCCTTATAACCATGTTATCAGGGAAAATAATAATGATCGGGTGCCCATCCCGATGGTCTCCTAGCAACCGTGCGTGAAAATCGCACCGCATCCGCACTTGCTTGCGGATGCTTGCGATTTTCATGCAACCCCATTCATTTCTATGGGGCCTGCGTTACGTGAAAAACGCACAAAGAGGAGCATGCTGCGATTTTCACGCAACGCACAAGTGATGCATGAAAATCAACGCTCATGTGAACAGCCCCATAGAAATGAATGGGTCGGTATTCAGTGCGGGTGCAATGCGTTCACCTCCCACATCGCATCCGCGCGGAATACTCGCTCGTGGGAAAGGGGCCTAAGAGAACTCGCCTTTCCTTCCAAAATGTTGAGAGACTAACCTTTAAAAAATTTAATCAAGCATGGATCAACCAGGATTTCCAGACACTGGTGCCTGATGCAACAGAATAGATAATGTTGTCACTAATTATCATACTGTAGTGTGCTGCCAGAATATTCTGCCAACTGGGTCATTACTTCTGGCCACGTGCTGCTGTCACCATTCTGATGCTGTTACCCACATTTTTCCTCTTGGTCTACTGATATGTACATGTTAAATTCTTTTAATTTGAAATTGAAATTTTTATACATGCCATTGAGCCTTGTTATCACACAGCTATTGTTGGGTTCTGCTATTACTGTGATCTGCCACCATCTTGTGCTGCATGCCAATGCTGTTGCTCCCCTCCCCACTCTGTCATAGGGACTACTGTTACTGCCACTGTTGCTGCCCCCCAACGCCACTGTGTCATGGGGCCACTATTGTCCCTGTTACTGCCACTGCTGTTTGCCCCCATCCTCACTCTGCCAGTACCACATTTTTTTTCTCCACTACTTTATTGGTCCTGCCTCCATTTCTTTATTTTGTTCGAGTAAGGAGCCATGTTTTTTGCTTTACTGGAGGGTGCAGCGTGCTTTTCTTTTTGTTTAATATAAGGAATAAGGTATGAATCTTGGTGCACTGCACAGTGATGTAGACAGTGATAAATTATACCAGCCTGTAATACTGATGGCACAGTACCTACTAAACGGATTAAAGGGTTTCTATCACTTCATATCACATATTTAGGTGTCAGACACTAGCGATCCGCTAGTGTCTGCTCTACCGAACCATCCTAATATGATAGGTTTTGGGGCAGCCGTTTTGCTAAAATAACAACTTATATCTATATGCTAATGAGCCTCTAGGTGCTATGGGGGCGTCATTAGCACCCAGAGGCTCCGTCTACCTTCCTAAACTGTCGCCGCCCAGCGCGTCCCTCCAGCCCGCCCATCTCCTGCTGAATGCGATCCTCTCCGTGCGCGTCTCTGTTCTGCGCATGCGCAGTGAATGTCTGACCGCTTCCCTGCTCAGACATCTCCACTGCGCCTGCGCCGATGACATCATAGTGCTCCGAGGAACAGGCGCAGTGGAGATGTCTCACTGCGCATGCGCAGAACAGAGACGCGCACGGAGAGGATCGCATTCAGCAGGAGATGGGCGGGCTGGAGGGACGCGCTGGGCGGCGACAGTTTAGGAAGGTAGACGGAGCCTCTAGGTGCTAATGACGCCCCCATAGCACCTAGAGGCTCATTAGCATATAGATACAAGTTGTTATTTTAGCAAAAGGGCTGCCCCAAAACCTATCATATTAGGATGGTTCGGTAGAGCAGACACTAGCGGATCGCTAGTGTCTGACACCTAAATATGTGATATGAAGTGATAGAAACCCTTTAAATAGGAATGTGGGTGCGCTAGAACGTAATGCACACGGCGATACAATCTCCCTGCACTCTCCCTGCAGTTTAACTTCTAAGCCTTTACACTGACATTGGGCCACCAAGTGGGATGAATATGATTAGGCAGAGTGGCCTGGATATACCTGATTTAGGCTACTTTCACACCTGCATTAGGTGTGGATCCGTCTGGTTTCTGCAGAGACGGATCCGCACCTATAATGTAAACGCTTGTATCCGTTCAGAACGGATCCGTTTGCATTATTATTAAAAAAAAAAAGTCTAAGTCAAAACGAATCCGTCCTGACTTACATTGAAAGTCAATGGGGGACGGATCCATTTTCAACTGCACCATATTGTGTCAGTGAAAACGGATCCGTCCCTGTTGACTTACATTGTAAGTCAGGACGGATCCGTTTGGCTCCGCATCGCCAGGCGGACACCAAAACGCTGCAAGCAGCGTTTTGGTGTCCGAATCCAGAGCGGAATGGAGGCAAAACTGAGCCAAACTGTTGCATTCTGAATGGATCCTTATCCGTTCAGAATGCATTGGGGCTGAACTGATCCGTTTTGAACCATTTGTGAGATCCCTGAAACGGATCTCACAAACGGAATTCAAAACGCCAGTGTGAAAGTAGCCTTATCACGATGCATCACAAATTAATTCCGAACGACTAAAATTTCTTGGCGAAGCTTGGCGAATCGGCAGAATTAGGAAAGGGATTCCGCCAGTTCCCTCGGGTTCTCCAGATCCGGTTGTTAAAATTACAGCAGCAGCTGGAGATGAGCACTTCCATTCCGTAGTTTAGCTCCTTAGACTTTTTAACCTTTTATGGACCGGGCTCATTTTCACCTTAGGGACCAGGCCATTTTTTGCAAATCTGACCAGTGTCACTTTATGTGTGAATAACTTTAAAACGCTTTTACTTATCCAAGCTATTCTGAGATAGTTTTTTCATCACATATTGTACTTCATGACACTGGTAAAATGGAGTAAAAAAAAATCTTTTTTATTTATAAAAAAATACCAAATTTACCAAAAATTGGGAAAAATTTGCAAATTTCCAAGTTTTAATTTCTCTACTTCTATAATACATAGTAATACCTACAACAATAGTTATTACTTTACATTCCCCATATGTCTACTTCATGTTTGGATCATTTTGGGAATGACATTTTATTTTTTGGGGATGTTACAAGGCTTAGAAGTTTAGAAGCAAATCTTGAAATTTTTCAGAAATGTTCAAAAACCCACTTTTTAAGGACCAGTTCAGGTCTGAAGTCACTTTGTGAGGCTTACATAATGGAAAACCACCCAAAAATGACCCCATTCTAGAAACTACACCCCTCAAGGTATTTAAAACGGATTTTACAAACGTCATTAACCCTTTAGGTGTTTCACAAGAGTTAATGGCAAATGGAGATAAAATGTAAGAATTAAAATTTTTTGACAAATTTTCCATTTTAATCTATTTTTTCCAGTAACAAAGCAAGGGTTAACAGCCAAACAAAACTCAATATTTATTGCCCTGATTCTGTAGTTTGCAGAAACACTCCATATGTGGTCGTAAACTACTGTACGGGCACACGGTAGGGTGTAGAGGGAAAGAAGCGCCGTGTGGTTTCTGGAAGGCAGATTTTGCTGGACTGGTTTATTTACACCATGTCCCATTTGAAGCCCCCCTGATGCACCCCTAGAGTAGAAACTCCATAAAAGTGACTCCATTTTGGAAACTACGGGATAAGGTGGCAGTTTTGTTTGGACTATTTTTAGGGTACATATGATTTTTGGTTGCTCTATATTACATTTTTGTGAGGCAAGGTTACCAAAAATAGAAATTCTGAAATTTCATCTCCATTTGCCATAAACTGTTGAGGAACACCTAAAGGGTTAATAAAGTTTGTAAAATCAGTTATGAATACCTTGAGGGGTATAGTTTCTTAGATGGGGTCACTTTTATGGAGTTTCTACTCTAGGAGTGCATCAGGGGTTCTTCAAATGGGACATGGTGCAAAAAAAAAAGGCCATCAAAATCTGCCTTCCAGAAACCATACGGTGTTCCTTTCCTTCTGCTCCCTGCCGTTTGGTCATACAGAAGTTTACGACCATATATGGGGTGTTTCTGTAAACTGCAGAATCAGGGCCATAAATATTAAGTTTTGTTTGGCTGTTAACCCCTTGCTTTGTTACTGGAAAAAACTGATTAAAATGGAAAATTTGCCAATTTGCCAAAAAAATAACTGTTTTGGCACCGTTTTCTGAGGGGTTAGGTCATGGGGTATTTTTATAGAGCAGATTTTTACGGATGTGGCGATACCTAATATGCCTACTTTTTTAAATTTATTTAGGTTTTACACTATATTACCTTTTTTTAAACAAAAAAAAAACATTTTAGTATCTTCATAGTCTAAGAGTCAGTTTTTTTTTTTTTTTAGCCGATTATCTTAGGTAGGGTTTCATTTTTTGCGGGATGAGAGGACGGATTTATCAGCACTATTGTGGAGGGCATATGACTTTTTTCGTTTTTATTTTATTTTTTTGACCGTGTTCATCGGAGGGGCTAGGTCATGGGGTATTTTCATAGAGCAGATTCTTACGGACGTGGCGATACCTAATATGTCTACTTTTTTATTTATTTTAGTTTTACTAAATAATATTTTAGAATTTTTTTTTTTTGGGGTTTTAGTGTCTCAAGTCTGAAAACCATAGTTTTTCTTCGAATGTCCGTGGCTAAATGGAATTAAAATTGGGGAAGGGGATTAAAAATTTAGTACTCCATAGAAGTGTGGTACTCCCTGAAGCAACCAATAATGCAGAGGCCCGGATGATCGGGGCACGTGTAACACTGAGTGGTGGTGTCCTTTCGTATCCCCCTCCTGTGACACACTCGGCTTTTTTTTGGGGTCCGTCCCTTCTTTCCAGTATGGGACCACACCTGTATAGTGTTGGCCAGGGACGATCTGGGCGCCTTCAGTTCCTGAGGTACTCTGGCCTGCTCTTTCTCGGTCAGAAAAGATCAGGGCCTTGAGGACTGCCTCATAGAACTGGAGGAATTTCCCTGTGTTGCCAGCTCTCCGGGACAGCACAAAAGAGTTGTACAAGGCAACCTGTACCAAGTAGACCGCAACTTTTTTGTACCATGCCCGGGTTTTGCGCATGGCATTATATGGCTTGAGGACTTGATCAGAGAGATCAACTCCTCCCATATACCAATTGTAGTCGATGATGCAATCAGGCTTGAGGACCGTTGCCGCGATACCTCGCACAGGGACAGGGGTGATGCCGTTACCGTGAATTGTGGACAGTACAAGGATATCCCTCTTGTCCTTATATCTGACCAGCAACAGGTTTCCACTGGTAATGGCACTGGTCTCACCCCTGGGGATAGGTACCTGGAGGGGGTGGGTAGGGAGGCCGCGTTGATTTACAGGTACTGTACTGAGTTACAAAAAAGTTACAAGAAATAAGACTTACATAAACGTGCACAAAACAGTATAAAAATAAAAGGATAAAAAGCAGAAAGGTTCTTACTCAATGATTTGTGTGATCAGAGTTCCTTCTGGTTTCCGGGGACAGGAGGAAAGTGGAGCACAACCCAATGCTGATAGGATCCCCAAATTGTGTCAAAGAAATATTCCCAATAGTTCATTTTTATCCCCATTCGGCAGAGGGTTGAGCTGAGAGGAGTCTCCCTCCTATTCTGTCCCAGCCTATATTATATCCGGCTGGTCATTTTGATACCACGCATGACGGGTGTGGTTGTCCCAGAAGGTGAGATACTGGTTATGTGGGAATGCTGGTTATCAGGGATGGGGTATTTAGACCCCTTACGATGCCCACATCACACGGAATACAATGATCACAATTATTAATACGTGAGTTGTATCAGAGAAAAGTTATTGCTTATAAGATATTTTCTTCATCCCTTGGCACTGTATTTGAAAAGCTTCTGGACCCTTGCGGGGTGAGGGTCCAAGCTGTCTGAGTGTCTGCATTTCTAGGAACCACCTTTATTACCACTTGCCAAAGGGCTAGAATTTAACATTCAGGTGATAAACTGATTTTCTCAAAGGGCAATGCGTATTCCACCTGCAGGCCCAGGCAGAACGGCACAAACAATCACAGAATGGAAAATATATAGGATCAAACATAGACAGATAATAAAAGTTATGAGAATTGTTGTCCATTTCTCACAGCATGTATACAATCCCCTTGTACCGCTACAGACTGCTCTCCCAGAGGGGAGAAATTTCCTAACAGAAATCTCATCACCAGTCCAGAAATAGTTGTACCTACCTGCAACGCCTCTGAAGGACTGAACAAAGCTGTTCTTTCTTCATCTTCTCACAGTCAGGGTAAGTTCACACTTGCGCGTTTTACAGCGCGTTCGAACGCGCTGTAAAACGCATAACCGATGCAAACCAATGCTTCCCTATGGGACTGGTTCACATTTTCGCGTTTTACAGCGCGTTCGAATGCGCTGAAAAACGCCCGACGCATAAACAAGTTCTTGAGCTTCTTTGGGGCGTTTTGTCGCGCGTTTGCGGCCATAGGACACTGCTGTCAATCACACAAACGCGCATAATATGCGCGTTGACTATGGACAAAAACGCGCACAAAAACACGCAACAAAAACGCGCGTTAAACGAGCATATCAAATACGCTCAGGTCTGAACCCAGTGTCAGGTCAATAGAGTAGTAAACATCCAACGTCTGCAGTTGCCCATCTCCTTGGATTGATTACTTGAATTGTATTATTATACATGATTAATCAATCTCCTGGTACCACCACAGATCAATTGAATGAAGGAAGTGACCCCCTCCTCTGATCAACCCATCTTCTTCATTGTTTACCCAGACTAGCTCAATCCATATGGTACATGTGCACCACTGTGCCTGGGTAAACAATTAAGGTGACGTGGCTCTTGCTGGTGCCCTCAAAATCTGTATTCAGCTGCTTGATGAGATTGCTGATAATGACCTCCACTGATTAAATATTGATGACTTTTTTTTATGGATAAGCTATTGAAAAAGGTTAAGATTTTTTTTATAGAAAAAAAACTTTTGATTTCATTAATGGGTAATGAAATAAATGGGTAAATAAACAGCAAATACAGCAGCATCCCAGGTTAAACCATCTTCTTTATACTTTTGTTGAGTAAACATAAATGACTGCGTGTTATTCTTGAAAGTTTATGCTTGTATGCTCTATCAGCTTTATTCGGCAGTAAATGAAATGTAGCACTTATGTTTAACACTGACTTATGGAGACGGTAGAAATAGTGCTTGTACCCATGGATAGATAACATTTACACTATTCTACACCATTATTTTTCATGCAGCTCTCAAATGCTAGAGATCACCTGCTTCATGAAGAAATCCGTTCTAACAAACACACAAAAAGGAAGGGTGAGCTTGAATGTAATGTGCATTTATTTCATCATAAATGAGGCGCCCACATTGAAGAGGGAACAAGCAGAGAGAATAGAGATAAATGTGAACGGAAGAATAAATAGACTTTAACAGTGTGCTTACTGTGCGGAGTGCCAGTTAAAATTTCCCTGAAAGATAAGTGTGATGATATAGAACAGTGTAATTACAAGGTATTCACACAGACATTAGATTCTATGAAGCAGAAAGTGGAGCTCATCACTAGCCAGGAATGGGACCTGAGCTAGCTGGAGATGTTTCACGTATGAATTTTATGGCGTGCGCCAATTGAAATGGCCCTGCTTTGGTTAGCTTTGTAGATGACTTTACAATTGATGTCAACTTTAAATAATTGTCCAATAGACACTCTAGCCATAGATGCTAGTGGGGAATTGCAAACAAATATCTTGAGAACCGGAAAATGAGAAATAGATTATGCTTTCATATATAAATATGCAAATTCAGAGACTCGGCTTTGCAGCGGCAATTTGTTTTCACAACAGGATTTCTGTTGCTTTACCATGGCAGTAATAAGAAGATAAACTTATAGGCCAGAGAACTCTCTTGGACAGTACATGATAGGCAAAATTGAATCATATTCTGGAAATTCATACAACCTGTTTTTCAAAACAAATGCATTATTGTCAATTGACTGCTGTAAGCATAAGTGTCTATAGAACGCAAGGGGAGGAGGAACGCAACGTAAGAGAAAGAATCCAAAATGATACAAAAGTGAATACCGTGTTGATTAGCAACTATTGGGCTCAAGTCTAAAAAAGCTAAAAAAAAAAAATTGCCTTTTCTATTATAGTTCACATTTTCAATGAAACTAAGGGTGCAGATGGACAGTCATATGAAAGGCTGACCTGATATTAAAGTAATTGACTACCAGCTTCTGACATGTCTGTGAAAATTTACATGTTTTTCTCTGCATAGGTCATGATGTAGTAGTATATGGTAGCAAGAGCTGCTGCTTCTTTGCAACCTTTCATGGTGGCTCATAGACAGATTAGTTTCACGCTGCTGGACGCTACCTAACAACCACCAGCCCCATTCACTATAATGGGGACTGGAAGAGATCTGTCTGCAACCCAGCAAACATGCAGAGAATCGGCCAGGCGAAAACCACTGCATGCATTGGTTTTCATCTGGTCGATTCTCTGCATATTTGCTGGGTTGCAGCCAGATCTCCATTGGTCTTCATTGGGGCTGGACGGCGATGCAGTGGCTTCTGGTAATGCTGGAATGCAGAGAGATCCGGCAGGCTGTTTCCAGCTCGCAGATCTAAAAGCAGTAGTGTGAAACTAGCCTTACTCTAAGCTGTGCAAAAGAAAAGCAACATGCTATTGAGGCATTTATCTGCTCTATGTGGACCTACCCTTAAATATCTCCAGATATTGTAACCCTTAACTCCATAATTTCCAGAGGTCACAGCTTAGCGGGAACAGTTCCCTAATAAAGCACATACAGAGGGGCTTTCCTGATAGGACAACTCCTTCAAATAGGGTCTGTCAAATTCTCCAACAACTCAGCCATGTTTATCTGTCTCTGATCCCAATATCCTGTCATGGCAATTCAAATAGGGGCTGTCAAATTCTCCAACAACTCAGCCATGTTTATCTGTCTCTGATCCCAATATCCTGTCATGGCAATTCACTATCAATGGGGTACATTTCTTAATGGGGATAAAACTACTGACCGTCAAACATGGACAACTTCATAGCTCTGGTTCACTTCCCATTGAGAACCAAACTCTCTTGACAGTGTACGGCCACAATTAATTTTCATTAACTTGAGACTGTTGGCTAGAGAAGAGAGCCACTGAAAAGGAATTCTATTGTCTGTACATGAAAGTGGGACCTCATGATTCAATATGGTTAGCCAATAGTGTTGAGCGAATCGAAGTTAATGAAGTGTAATTCGATCCAAATTTCAGGAAAAATTTGATTCGCCACAAATCCAAATTTCTTGGCGCTTCGTGGTAACGAATCAATTTCTCCTGAAATGGCAGTAAAAAACAAAAACAAAACACCCATTTAATCGAGGAGAGGCTGTTGCGGCCATCTTGATTGAAGAAAACGTGTCAATTCTTGTGTGTGCTGATGTGTAACGTCTCCATGTCATCAAACTGGGCGGGCGCGGTGATGTCTTTACTGATCAAATGGATGAGGTGAGTATGTATTTATTTATTTTTTAACCCCTGATTTACCCCCTGCGAGGCTGAATGTGACTCTCAGATGCTGCAATCAGCGGCATCTGAGGGGTTAAATGATGTGGGACGGAGCAATCGTCGTGCCTCGTCATTTCACCCGCTGCATACATTGGAATGTGCTTCGTTAAGAAGTAAGTTGCAACAAATTGAATTTCTTGTTGAAGTTGCGGGAAAGCCACAGATTTGAAGTTTTGAACACTTCGCTCACCGCTACTAGCCAAAAAAACTAACAAAAAACATGAAAATGTCTATGAACAAATGTGATATTTTATTAAGAAAACTGATACATTGAAAAAAAAAAAACCATGATTTGTACAGTGGGCCAGAATTGTAAATGTATTTCTGGCCAAACGCCATATTTATGAAGCCAGTGTAGCACTTTGTCTGAAATATACAGAATGAATATGTAAGGAAGAGTGGATGGGTCAACACACCATTCATTAATCAAAGTCCAACCTGCTGTTATTTTCTGACATTTGCACTGGAAAAAGACCAGGACACCACTTGTATAATGTGCAGTTATTAAAGGATTTTTGGGGTCATTTATCAAACTGATGTGAAGTAGAACTGGCTTAGTTACCCATTGTAACCAATCAGGTTCATTTTTGAGAGCTCCTTTGGAAAATGAAAGATGGAATCTGATTGGTTGCTATGCGGAACTAAGCCAGTTCTACTTTACATCAGTTTGATTAAGGGCCCTATTTCTTTTAGTGGTGTTTGATCCATAGCGTCATGAACCACACCTCAGGGCGAACACCAGGCATAATATAGTGTGCATGTTTGATAAACTGTTCTAAAGGTAAGTGATGCATGAATACATAAGTGGTGGCCATTAGATCATGACTTAGTGGTACCTTTGTCTTCGTTAGCTGGCTTCAACAGAGAAACAGGAAACTACCTCCTCCTAGATGCTAGAGAAATGCTCAGAGATGCTAGAGAACAGCACTATTAGCTATATGACTTCCAGTATGAAAATACCATACTGCGGTGCTGGAAGCAGCCAATTATGCTTGCTACCTTTAAACTAGAGGGAATGGGCATCTTAAAGTGGTGCAAGCAGAAAAAAAAGTGGTAGATCACCAAATGCAAGTTCCACCAAAAGCAGATCCAATAGTGAAAATGCTTTGCCACTACTTATAGATTTCCAACTCCTTACGTGCTCCTTTCTGGTTAGAAGTGCGCATAAAGGAAAACAAGTACCTCCACCTTTACCAGAAAAATCTAGACCTTTCCCCCCTTTTTTAATCTGTTGGAGAAAAGGACAGTGGGACCTTCCTGCCCTGTCTTCGTTTTCTGGAAAGAAGAGATCTCGATGCAGGTTCTGCTCATATGCAGAAAAAGGTGACATCAGAGGGATCCTCCTCTCCAGATGCAATATAGACAGTGAATGGTCTGCCTGTATGGCAAGAATGCCCATGATTAATCCTATCTGTGGACAGCAAAAGTTACTGCACATGCTCAGCTCTCTCCATTCACTTCTACGGAAGTGCCAAATATAGACAAAACTTGCATAGAAGTGAATGGACAGAGCCACCATTCTCAAGAGGTGGGACCCTTCACTTATTACAAAAATTATAGCATATCCTGCAGATGTAGAGATACAAATATCTCTTTAAACAATACCCATTTTAGACTACTTAAAGGGATTATCCATGAAAATATATTTATGACTCATTCTGCCTGGATGTGTCAAAGTGCAGCGGCTGCTTCAGTTGCAGAGAGAGCAGAGCCTTTAGGAGTAAAGGCTAATTTGCATATATTAACTAAATATACGTCATGGCCGTAAGTGGCTTGTGCACCTTTGACATACTAGTGCATCATGCTGATCAGGCTTTTTGGAAGGTAGTTTACAGAAACACCCCATATGTGGTCGTAAACCGCTGTACGGGCACACGGCAGGGCGCACAAGGAAAGGAATGCCATACGGTTTTTGGAAGGCAGATTTTGCTGGACAGTTTTTTTGACACCATGTCCCATTTAAAGCCCCCCTGAATCACCCCTAGAGTAGAAACTCCAAAAAAGTGACCCTATTTTAGAAACTACACCCCTCAAGGTATTCAAAACTGATTTTACAAACTTTGTTAACCCTTTAGGTATTTTTACAAGAATTAATGGAAAATAGATACAATTTAAAAATTTCACTTTTTTGGTTGATTTTCCATTTTAATAATTTTTTTCCAGTTACAAAGCAAGGGTGAACAGCGAAACAAAACTCAATATTTATGGCCCTGATTCATATGTGGTCGTAAACTGCTGTACGGGCACACAGCAGGGCACAGAAGGAAAGGAATGCCATAAGGTTTTCGGAAGGCAGACTTAGCTGGACTGGTTTTTTGACACCATGTCCCATTTGAAGCCCCCGTGATGCACCCCTAATGTAGAAACTCCAAAAAAGAGACCCCATTTTAGAAACTACGGGATAGGGTGGCAGTTTTGTTGGTACTAGTTTAGGGTACATATGATTTTTGGTTGCTCTATATTACACACGGTTTTGGCACAGTTTTTATTTTTTGTTATTTACAAAATTCATCTGACAGGTTAGATTATGTGGTATTTTTATAGACCAGGTTGTCACGGACGCGGCGATACCTAATATGTATACCATTTTCTTTATTTACGTAAGTTTTACACAATGATTTCATTTTTTAAACCAAAAAAATCATGTTTTAGTGTCTCCATAGTCTGAGAGTCATAGTTTTTTCAGATTTTGGGTGATTATCTTGGGTAGGGTCTCTTTTTTTGTGGAATGAGATGGCAGTTTGATTGGCACTATTTTGGTGTGCGTATGACTTTTGATCGCTTGCTATTACACTTTTTGTGATGTAAGGTGACAAAAAATGGCTTATTTTACACCTTTATTTTTTTTTACAGTGTTCACCTGAAGGGTTAGGTCATGTGATGTTTTTATAGAGCAGGTTATTATGGATGCGGCGATAGCTAATATGTATACTTTTTTTATTTACTTAGGTTTTACACAATAACAGCTTTTTTAAAACAAAAAAAATGATGTTTTAGTGTCTCCATATTCTGAGCCATAGTTTTTTTAATTTTTTGAGCGATTGTCTTAGGTAGGGGCTCATTTTTTGTGGGATGAGGTGACGGATAGATTGGTACTATTTTGGTGGGCATACGCCTTTTTGATTGCTTGCTGTTGTACTTTTTATGATGTAAGGTGACAAAAAAATTGTTTATTTAGCACAGTTTTTATTTTTTACGGTGTTCATCTGAGGGGTTAGGTCATGTGATATGTTTATAGAGCCGGTCGATATGGACGCAGCGATATCTAATATGTCTACTTTTTCCCCCCCCTAATTACAACCAATTTTTTTTTTACTTTATTTGGGGAAAATTACGTATTTTGGTTTATTTTTACTTGAAACTTTTAATTTTTGGGGGGAAAACTTTATTTTGAATTTTTTTTTTTCACTTTTTATTTTTTCCACTTTGGGACTTTAACTTTTGGGGGTCTAATTCCCTTTACAATGCATTCCAATACTTCTGTATTGGAATGCATTTGCTGTATGAGTAATACAGTGTGTATTACTCATACAGCTTCTGGCCTCTGAGATCCAGGGGGCTGGATCTCACAGGCTCGTCACCGGAAGGCAGCGCCGATGCCTAAGGAAGGCATCGCGCTGCCTTCCATGCCATCGGGTCCCCCCTACAGCCACACGGGGACCCGATGGCGCCGCCGCCCGCCGCAACCTGTAAAAGCCGCAAACCGCAGGTCTGAATTGACCTGCGGTTTGCAGCGATCGCCAACATTGGGGGGGGGGGGGGTCAATGATTTGAGCAAGCACCTTGTTCTGATCACGGCGGCGGTGGTCGGAACTACACATGACGTACCGGTACTTCATGTGTCCTTAAGTACCGGGACATCATGCCGTACCGGTACGTCATGTGTTCGGAACAGGTTAAGCTTGTATTAAGCATGTATTAACCGCTTATTAAGTTATTATACATATTGGCAATAGTTATTTGTCCATCTAACTATCTATCTATAGGACCTTTGATGATGTCACCGAAAGTCCTGAAAGGTATACGATGCAGTCCAACACGTCAGTAATTTAATTAAGGGATGTTTAAAAATAAAATTATATTAAGCTTATATTAACCTCTTACTAAGCTATTATAAATATTGGCAGTGGCTAATTGATCCTTCTAGCTTCCTAAAAGCTAAAAGACCTTTGATGATGTCACCGAAATGCCCCATCCCACAAGGCAGCAGTCCCTTTGTTAGTGGACCTGCGATCTTTGAAATTTTCAGAAGCTCATGTTTAATAAATCGAAGGCTGCCGTAATTTAAGCAAAATATTTGATCATCACCTATAACACAGATATGTATCATTTGTAAATATTAATAAAAGCTAATTGCGGCACCCAACTTTCCCAGGGCTGTTTCTGTCTGCCCATTTTGTCCTATTTCATAGCCGCATCTATCACAGATATTCAACATATCTATATGAACAGCTGTTCACAGATGTGTCAAACATGTCAGGACATGTTCTAATATATTTATATAACTATCTATGTATTATCTATCTATAAACCGGCTTAATAACATAATACTATAAATATTTTATCTATCTATCTATCTATCTATCTATCTATCTATCTATCTATCTATCTATCTATCTAACAATTTATCTATTTATCTATCTGATAATCTATCTATATTTCTTTCTATTTATCATTCTATCTATCTATATATCGACCTATCTGTCTTTCTATCTATTATCTATATATCAACCTTTCTATCTATCTATCTATTGTAGAAAGGCACAAGGGACCATCATAGATGGAAGATATGTGTCACCAAAGTTCCTGGCCTCGGTGAAGTAGGAGCCTGAGCCAGTAGTGCATATGTCCGCAGCAGTTGCTGAGGGACACTTTGGTAATTAGCATAGCTGTGAAAAGCTAATCCGGGACGGCTCTTACTGGGAGTAGCCATAGTGCTGGGCAGGTGGCTACTCCCCACGGTCCAGGCCGGGTTTTGATACTTGGGATATATCATAGGAAGAGTAATAATAAAACCCCAAGTAACTAAAGTGGAAGCTATCAAAAAATGGCCCCACCCACTTACCAAGAAACAGGTCAAAGCCTTTCTAGGTATTGTCGGATACTACAGTAGATTTGTTTCTAAGTTTGCAGAAATAGTAGTACCCCTGACCGACCTTACAAAAGGGGGGAAGTCTGCTGTGATCAAGTGGTCCCAGAAGGCTGAAGAGGCCTTCCAAAAACTTAAGTCCGCCCTCTGTAGACAGCCCATCTTGGTAGCCCCTGAATTCTCCCGGGAAGTTATTGTTCAGACAGATGCATCAGAAGTAGGGGGCAGTAATGTCTCAAGTCATAAATGAGGAGGAACATCCCGTGTGTTACCTCAGCAGAAAACTGTCCCCGGCAGAGCGGAATTACTCTATAATGGAAAGGGAATGCTTGGCCATTAAGCGGGCCCCTTATTATCTCCGATACTACCTCCTGGGATGGAGATTTGCACTGGTCTCGAATCATGCCCCTCTACAATGGTTAAGAGAGAAATAGGTTATTGTTATCCAACCAATTGTAGTCGGTCAAACTATAATTAAATAATGGGGCTAGACCCTTGAATAAATAATAGAATTCACAATGAATGGGTAGCTTATTAAATTTAAAACATAACATTTATTTATGTATGTAGATAAAATAATGGGCCCTACTATACTTGACAATGCTTAATAGTTGCCACTAGTTACACTAATCTCCTGTAAAAAATGGGCGGAGATGGGAAGGGACCAAAAAGAGATAGTAATAATGTAAGGAGACAGGGTGAAGGGTAGCCAGGTACCAAGGCAGAAAGACACAGCGCTGGGTCACAATCCCTAAGTAGCCTTGTCTCTCTATATCCTCCCTCCTATCTACTACAGTATCCCTATTTTCACCCTTCCTAATTGTGGACTGCCCAGCTTTGCCCGATAGCCAGAATATGGTCCTATAGATGGTATCCCTAACAACAGGGGAAAAAGGAAGGGAAAGCTGGCAAAAGTGAATGTGCTGAAACAAGAACAGGTGAATTCACAGCTGATGTAAAGTCACCTGTAGTGCCTGAACAGATTCATACACGAAAAAAGTATATAATCAAAAGATCATGATGTACCAAGAATGTGCATATTTAAATCTAAAGAGCCCCTCAACTGGGCTCAATTATCCAGCAAAAATAGAGGTGTCACAGAGGGCACACTAATATACCATACCCAATAAGCCTATACAGTCTCCCTGGTAGTGGACAACTGTGCAGCAGATAAAGTGTATAGGTAGGTTATTATGTGACCTCCAATCAGCCAAACGTTGTAATGATAAAGACTAAATCACCCTCTATTTCGCATGGCCTGTGGTAGTTCCTGGTATTTAAATTCTATCCGTATGGAAAAAGAGATGTAGTGTGTTCAGTGTTCGATACACACCAGTATCCAGGTATGAGTGTCTAAGCCTGGAAAATAAACCAGGAATAACCAGAGGTCACCAGTCTTAACTTAAACCAGATTATACTTGTCAGTAAGACTTCAATCCAAGCCTAGTAAACCAATGGTAGTATATTCATAAATGCATCACATTAACTAGAAGTATCTATTCAGTATACCTCCAATAGTAAATGCATCGCGTCAGTTGATAGTATCTACTTAATATACATTGTAGCCGATCTCCCACTAGTGATGTCACTAGCGGACATTTAAAAATCAGTGCAACGTTGCTTATCTAATGCTTATAACAATCTGATATGCAAGCATAAAGAAATAAGCGGCTTATCTGTCCAGTCGTGATGATAACTGTTCCCAGATAGGGATGGATGGAGGGTGCTCCCTGGCGTCCCGCGTGTAGCAGTGGCAATGAAGCCATGTTCGCGGGTCATTTAAAAAGCCGAGAAGCCCCGCCTCCATCCAACGCCCCCTCATTGTCAAATAGCGTCATAGTCACGTGATACATCGGCTGTTCCGCCTATAGTCACGTGATTCTATTTCTTTCTATGACGCTTAGCGTGGAGGCAGATTCCTGCTGCCAGGCAACCAAGACGACGCTCCGCTTTGATGATAAGATCGAGGTCCGTACATTTTCAGGTGGCCTGCCGGAGCGCCGCCTTCCCTTGTTAGGTTTCAGACGGCATATAGTCTCCACTGCGCATGCTTGAGGTGGGTGTTTTAGTGAGGTGCAGAGATGAAATCAAAGGGCAAGTAAGTTCAACCTCTGCTCCCACCAAGATCTAAGGTGTTTTCCATTGGTCCGCCTGGTCTGCAGTTCACCTAATGGAATATTAGAGTTTTTAAGGTGATTCCTCAAATAACTGTCGTTGCCAATTAATTGCTTCAACACAACCTTATTTTAAAGTGCCTCTTTTAATCAGATCCCCATAGGGGGTATAGTGATCTAGTTCGGTATGTCACTCCAACAGAGTCATTTTTTATTTTTTATTTTTTTATATTTATTGTTATTGCAATCCTGCCAACATTTTCTAGGGGTAGCTGAGGGGGCGACCGAACAGTATCGCTGGAATGCAGAGTAATATATTACGGTTCAATGTAGCAGCCAAATGACAATTGCTCATTTAGACCTTTAGGAGCTACAGTTTGAAGGTGGAATATCCACCAAGTCTCTCTCTGCAATATTTTCCGGTCCCAATCCCCTCCCTTTTTTGGTCTCGCGACCACTTCAATGCCCATAAATCTGAACTCCGATGCATCACCACCATGTGTCATGTTAATATGTTTGGCAATCGGTGTATCTCTGTCGTTCCTAATGTCACCCAAATGTTCACCTATCCGGCGTCGCAACTCACGGGTGGTTTTCCCAACATATTCGAGACCGCATATACAGTTGGCCCTATAAATCACTCCCCTGGTGCGACAATTGATGAAATGTCTAATTTGGTGACACTTGCCGGTGACATTTGCGTAAAACGACCGTCCCTTTAGGATGTGTCCACATGCCACACAACCACTACAGCGAAAACAACCGATTGGACGTTGAAGCCATGTCTCTTTAGAATCACGTGTATCGCTGTAGTGGCTGTGTAGAAGGCGATCCCTAAGACTAAGGCCCCTACGGTAGGTGGCCTGTGCTGTTTCCGGGATAACCTTTTTAATGTCTGGGTCAATGAGGAGGACCTCCCAGTGTTTCCTTAGTATCTGTTTGACCTCCGCCAAAGAGTCATCAAAAGTACCTATAAGGCGTATCAAACCAGTCTCCGTTTTTTTGGGTTTGGGATAGAGAAGGTCATCTCTCTTACTCCCACAGGCTCTTTTAAAGGCGCTTTTTAGGACCGCATCTGGGTACCCCCTTTCCCGAAAACGACTTCTAAGATCGTCAGCCTGTGTTTTAAATGTATCCCAAGTGGAACAGTTCCTCCTGATGCGCAGGTACTGTCCCACTGGTATTCCCCTTTTCAGGGGGAAGGGATGGTGGCTGCTCCAATGTAGGAGTGAATTCGTGGAAGTGGTTTTCCTAAAGATGTCTGTTTGAATCAGATCATCCTTGCCCCTTGAGATGGAAATATCAAGGAAAGGCAAGGTGTTTGCTTCAAAGACCGAGGTAAACTTCATGTTTATGTCATTAACATTGAGACACTTGACGAAGTCTGAGAATTCTTTTTCTCCCCCTTTCCAGACAACAAAGACGTCGTCAATGAATCTTGCCCAAGTGACGATGCAGGAGATATGTCTGTTGGGTGCGTCGCCAAAGACCAGTGTCCTCTCCCACCAGCCCAGGAACAAATTAGCATATGGCGGGGCACATGAACTCCCCATCGCGGTGCCCCTGAGCTGGTGGTAGAGGACACCATCAAAAAGAAAATAATTCCTTGTGAGAACAAAGTTGAGTAATTGCAGGACAAAAACATTATGTAGATAAAACTGTTGGCCCCTAGTATACAGGAATAATTCCACTGCCCTCATACCGAGATGATGAGGTATGGACGAATAGAGGGCCTCAACGTCAATAGAGGCTAGGGATGTCCCCTCCTCCAAGCTGATACCCTCCAAACGACCAAGAAGGTCACTCGTATCTCTCAGGTACGAGGGCAGTGTTTTGACAAATGGTGCCAATATGTGGTCCAAGTAGATCCCCAAGTTTTGGGTCAAACTATTCACCCCCGAAACAATCGGGCGTCCCTTAACA
Organism: Bufo bufo; assembly: GCF_905171765.1. Lineage (NCBI taxonomy): Eukaryota > Metazoa > Chordata > Amphibia > Anura > Bufonidae > Bufo > Bufo bufo. The sequence goes on from NC_053392.1 coordinate 185,609,832, forward strand.
GGGAAGCCACCCTTGTGCACCTTAGGCAGGCTATAAAAGGTGGCTACTGTAGGATGTTTCTTATACAAGTACTCGAATTCATCACCAGAAATAAGGTCATCAGTTTTTGCCACTCGCAATATGTCAATTAACTCCCTCTGATATTTAACGGTGGGATCACAATTCAGTTTTTCATATGTGTCACTGTCATCAAGCAGGGCATGACACATATTAGTATAGTCATTGGTGTTCATCAACACGATATTCCCCCCCTTGTCCGAGGGTTTGATGATAAGATTTTTCTTTTTCTCCAAGTCCAGCAAAGCTTTATACTCGCTTTTGCTGCAATTGAAGCCACCATGACAAGATATCAGATTGGATAGATCCCGACAGACCTGGTTCGCACTCTGTTGGAGTGACATACCGAACTAGATCACTATACCCCCTATGGGGATCTGATTAAAAGAGGCACTTTAAAATAAGGTTGTGTTGAAGCAATTAATTGGCAACGACAGTTATTTGAGGAATCACCTTAAAAACTCTAATATTCCATTAGGTGAACTGCAGACCAGGCGGACCAATGGAAAACACCTTAGATCTTGGTGGGAGCAGAGGTTGAACTTACTTGCCCTTTGATTTCATCTCTGCACCTCACTAAAACACCCACCTCAAGCATGCACAGTGGAGACTATATGCCGTCTGAAACCTAACAAGGGAAGGCGGCGCTCCGGCAGGCCACCTGAAAATGTACGGACCTCGATCTTATCATCAAAGCGGGGCGTCGTCTTGGTTGCCTGGCAGCAGGAATCTGCCTCCACGCTAAGCGTCATAGAAAGGAATAGAATCACGTGACTATAGGCGGAACAGCCGATGTATCACGTGACTATGACGCTATTTGACAATGAGGGGGCGTTGGATGGAGGCGGGGCTTCTCGGCTTTTTAAATGACCCGCGAACATGGCTTCATTGCCACTGCTACACGCGGGACGCCAGGGAGCACCCTCCATCCATCCCTATCTGGGAACAGTTATCATCACGACTGGACAGATAAGCCGCTTATTTCTTTATGCTTGCATATCAGATTGTTATAAGCATTAGATAAGCAACGTTGCACTGATTTTTAAATGTCCGCTAGTGACATCACTAGTGGGAGATCGGCTACAATGTATATTAAGTAGATACTATCAACTGACGCGATGCATTTACTATTGGAGGTATACTGAATAGATACTTCTAGTTAATGTGATGCATTTATGAATATACTACCATTGGTTTACTAGGCTTGGATTGAAGTCTTACTGACAAGTATAATCTGGTTTAAGTTAAGACTGGTGACCTCTGGTTATTCCTGGTTTATTTTCCAGGCTTAGACACTCATACCTGGATACTGGTGTGTATCGAACACTGAACACACTACATCTCTTTTTCCATACGGATAGAATTTAAATACCAGGAACTACCACAGGCCATGCGAAATAGAGGGTGATTTGGTCTTTATCATTACAACGTTTGGCTGATTGGAGGTCACATAATAACCTACCTATACACTTTATCTGCTGCACAGTTGTCCACTACCAGGGAGACTGTATAGGCTTATTGGGTATGGTATATTAGTGTGCCCTCTGTGACCCCTCTATTTTTGCTGGATAATTGAGCCCAGTTGAGGGGCTCTTTAGATATAATCTTGTCCCCTGACGAATCAGGTAACACTGAGGAAACGCGTCGGGACTCCATTACCATTTGAATATGCACATTCTTGGTACATCATGATCTTTTGATTATATACTTTTTTCGTGTATGAATCTGTTCAGGCACTACAGGTGACTTTACATCAGCTGTGAATTCACCTGTTCTTGTTTCAGCACATTCACTTTTGCCAGCTTTCCCTTCCTTTTTCCCCTGTTGTTAGGGATACCATCTATAGGACCATATTCTGGCTATCGGGCAAAGCTGGGTAGTCCACAATTAGGAAGGGTGAAAATAGGGATACTGTAGTAGATAGGAGGGAGGATATAGAGAGACAGGGCTACTTAGGGATTGTGACCCAGCGCTGTGTCTTTCTGCCTTGGTACCTGGCTACCCTTCACCCTGTCCCCTTACATTATTACTATCCCTTTTTGGTCCCTTCCCATCTCCGCCCATTTTTTACAGGAGATTAGTGTAACTAGTGGCAACTATTAAGCATTGTCAAGTATAGTAGGGCCCATTATTTTATCTACATACATAAATAAATGTTATGTTTTAAATTTAATAAGCTACCCATTCATTGTGAATTCTACTAAGAGAGAAATAGGGTAAGAATGCCCATTTCACCAGTTGGTTTCTAGTCCTACAGGACTTTAGGTTTTCGGTAGAGCATAGGCCGGGCAGGCTACAAGGAAATGCGGATGCCCTGTCCAGAGTACACAGCATGTGCACTTTGGGACTAGCACTATGGGACTAGACCATCCACTTTTTGATTCCTCAATTACCCCCAGTTTTAACATTCTCTGGACCTCTTTGGAAACTATCTCCCTTCGGGCCTCGGGTATTCTGTACGGTTTTTAGCAAGTTGATGTGGTAGATTTGATAGGGCTTTCTCCTACCTGGCTGATTTACCCGGTAGTTAACTTCTCCCACCCTCTCAGTTATCTCATAGGGCCCTTTCCACTTGGCCAGGAACTTGCTGTCCACTGTGGGGACTAAAACTAAAACCTGGTCCCCTGTACTGAAGTGTCTAAGATGGGCCATCCTGTTGTATATGTTCGCTTGTGCCTCCTGTCCTTGGAGCATATGCTCTTTCACAATAGGTGTTATTTGAGCTATTCGCTCCTGCAATGTAGTAACATGTTCAATGACACTTTTGTAAGGCGTGACCTCACTCTCCCAGGTCTCCTTAGTGATATTTGAAAGGCCTCGTGGATGCCTTCCATACAACAACTCAAAAGGCGAGAAACCTGTTGACACTTAGGGTACCTCTCTGATTGAGAACAGTAGATAAGGCAATAGGTAATCCCAATCTTGGCCATCTTTCTCAACCACTTTTTTCAACATGGCCTTCAAAGTTTTATTGAAGCGTTCCACCAGGCCATCTGTCTGTGGGTGGTACACTGAGGCACGCAACTGGGTAATTTTTAATACCTTACAGAGATCCTGCATGACCCTGGACATGAACGGGGTCCCCTGGTCAGTCAGGATCTCCTTGGGCAGCTCTGTTCTAGAAAAAATCTGGAACAGTTCTCTGGCTATAACTTTAGAGGTAGCTTTCCTCAAGGGCACCGCCTCAGGGTATCGGGTAGCATAATCCATTACCACTAATATATGTTGGTGCCCCCTCGCGGATTTTACCAAAGGCCCGACTAAATCCATCGCAATTCTCTAGAATGGTATCTCGATAATTGGTAATGGTATTAGAGGGCTGCGGAAGTTTGCGACTGGAGAGGTTACTTGGCACATAGGGTAGAATTGGCAGTAATCTTTAATTTTTCTGTAACACCCGGGCCAATAAAACCTCTGCAAAACCCTTTCAAGGGTTTTATCAGCCCCTAAGTGTCCCCCTAATACATGGCTATGTGCCAGGTCCATTACCATGCGTCGGTATGGTTTAGGAACCACAAACTTTTCCACTAATACTTCCCGGATTTTAGTCACCCGGTACAATCATTTATTACAAAGTGAGGGTATCTTTCGTCTGCCCCTGGCTCTTGAGGTGCCCCATTGACTACCCCCACATTGTTTAAGGCCCCTTTTAGAGTGTCATCTCGGAACTGAGCAGTCCCAAAGTTTCCACGAGACACCTCTAAGTCAGGTACCGTCTCCTCAAGGGAAGACTCCTCCTCATTCTCGCCTACCATGGCTGAGAACGGAAAGTCAGGGACCATCTCAGGGTCAAGGAGCACGGGGCTGTCTGCGGCCCCAGGGCGTTGTTGCGGTACTGTCTTGGCCCACAGGTCCCAGAACACAGGACAGTCTCGGCCAATAATCATCTCGTGCATCAACCCCTGCGCAACCCCTACCTGGTGGTTCACCGTACCCTCTTTTGTTTTTAAGGTGACCTAGGCTATTGGGTAGACCTTGGTATCACCATGAATGCAGGTGACTCCCAAGGTCTTCCCAGGAACCAACTTATGAGGAATACGGGCAGTAAGGAGTGTAACCAGGCTCCCCGAGTCCAGAAGTCCTGTTGTGGGGTTTCCATTCACATTAATTGCACAAGGAAGTACTTCCTCAGCATTAGGAACCGCACTACACGCAAACATTGAGGTTTGTGTCCCCACAGAACAGCCCATTTGTTCTGACCTGATGGGACATTGGGTTGCCATATGTCCCAGGCCATGGCACCTCCAGCAGATGACCTCTCTTATGGACAGTCGTGGCGTTGGTTCTGGTAGACTCTTGGCCTCATAATGTCCACCCGGGGGGGGGTGGTTAGTCCCTTTCTCTGCACTTCAGAGTCAACCCGCACCTTCCAGTAGGCGGAGTTCAAGGATCCTAAGGCAGCTAGGGTTGGCTCTACGGAATAGTACCTCTCTACCAAGCCTATTAAGTCATCTGCAGTCTGCGGATTTCCTTGTGCAACCCAGCTCTGTACCGGCTTAGAGAGAGCATGCATGAATCGGTCCATTACGACCCGCTCCACCATTTTGGCTGGGGAACAGACATCCGGCTGTTGCCATTTTTGGACGAGTTGAAGTAGATCAAACATTTGGGACCTGGGAGGCTTGCCTCTCTGAAACCCCCACTCGTGCACTCTCTGAGCTCGGACGGTGATGGTTACCCACAGACATGCCAATATTTCTTCCTTTAGTTGGGAGTATTCCCGTGCATCCTGCAACGATAAGTCCTAATACGCCTTCTGGGATTCTCCTGAGAGAAAGGCGGCCAGGCAGAAGGGACCATCATAGAAAGATATGTGTCACCGAGGTTCCTGGCCTCGGTGAAGTAGGAGCCAGTAGTGCATATGCCACAGTAGTTGCTGAAGGACACTTTGGTAGTTAGCATAGCTGTGAAAAGCTAATCCAGGACTGTTCTTACTGGGAGTAGCCATAGTGCTGGGCGGGTGTCTACTCCCCACGGCCCAGGCCGGGTTTTGACGGGCTTACAAAAAGTCAGCCAGCAGGGTCAGCGGTGTGTGTGATTATCTGGCTGACGGTGGAGCTCTGTGTAGCTGTGTGTTTTTGGAGCCGAGTGAAAACCGGAGGGTCTCTGCCGAGAGACAATGGACATAGTACCATAGTAACATAGTACATAAGGCCGAAAAAAGACATTTGTCCATCCAGTTCGGTCTGTCATCCTGCAAGTTGATCCAGAGGAAGACAACAAAAGACCTGTGAGGTAGGACAAAGCAAGGTCCTGATCCACTCCGTGGGGAGTACAGTACTGTTCCCTAATCCTTCCTATGTGATTTCGGGACTGAATTGTTTTTTTTTTAAGTGTCGGCTGAAGTAAGCTGATCACTGCCGCCTGTTGAATTGTGGTGTGCCAACAATAAAATACATTTATTACTTTGATTTCCACCACTAAAAGGCTACTGAGTATTTATTCGAAGGCTACCATTTGGGAAATCCTTACTCTATCTATCTATCTATCTATCTATCTATCTATCTATATATCTATCTATCTATTTATCTATCTATCTATCAATCACATATCTATTTATTTATCTATCAAATCAAATCAAATAAGCTTTATTTGCAGGACTAAATACATTTTAGCATTACCAAAGCAAGTGGGAAATAATTGGGTAGGGTTGGGGGGTGGAGACACGTCCAGGGTGGGGATAAAGGAGTCTATGGTATATCAGGCTCCTCTCAGTCTATGGCAGGCAGTAATATGTCGGGGATTAATAATACAATTAAGAATTATTAATTATGGTCATAAAAATAATTAACCATAAAAAAATAAAATTTATGACATTTGTCATAAATTCTTAAAATCATGACCTGGTGAATTGTAGACAACCTAATTGATACAATTCACATCTGAGTCCAACTATTTCCTCAGATAAATAAGTTCTTTTTGACGTGAGATGACGTTAATGATAAAATGTAGTTCTGTATTATACAATAATACACATGTATTATAAAAATATGCATATTTATTGGTTACAAGGTTATAAACATATATAAGTAAATAAAGACAATGATACATGCAAATGAATATACAGGGAGTGCAGAATTATTAGGCAAATGAGTATTTTGACCACATCATCCTCTTTATGCATGTTGTCTTACTCCAAGCTGTATAGGCTCGAAAGCCTACTACCAATTAAGCATATTAGGTGATGTGCATCTCTGTAATGAGAAGGGGTGTGGTCTAATGACATCAACACCCTATATTAGGTGTGCATAATTATTAGGCAACTTCCTTTCCTTTGGCAAAATGGGTCAAAAGAAGGACTTAGGCTCAGAAAAGTCAAAAATTGTGAGATATCTTCTAGAGGGATGCAGCACTCTTAAAATTGCAAAGCTTCTGAAGCGTGATCATCGAACAATCAAGCGTTTCATTCAAAATAGTCAACAGGTTCGCAAGAAGCGTGTGGAAAAACCAAGGTGCAAAATAACTGCCCATGAACTGAGAAAAGTCAAGCGTGCAGCTGCCAAGATGCCACTTGCCACCAGTTTGGCCATATTTCAGAGCTGCAACATCACTGGAGTGCCCAAAAGCACAAGGTGTGCAATACTCAGAGACATGGCCAAGGTAAGAAAGGCTGAAAGACGACCACCACTGAACAAGACACACAAGCTGAAACGTCAAGACTGGGCCAAGAAATATCTCAAGACTGATTTTTCTAAGGTTTTATGGACTGATGAAATGAGAGTGAGTCTTGATGGGCCAGATGGATGGGCCCGTGGCTGGATTGGTAAAGGGCAGAGAGCTCCAGTCCGACTCAGATGCCAGCAAGGTGGAGGTGGAGTACTGGTTTGGGCTGGTATCATCAAAGATGAGCTTGTGGGGGCTTTTCGGGTTGAGGATGGAGTCAAGCTCAACTCCCAGTCCTACTGCCAGTTTCTGGAAGACACCTTCTTCAAGCAGTGGTACAGGAAGAAGTCTGCATCCTTCAAGAAAAACATGATTTTCATGCAGGACAATGCTCCATCACACGCGTCCAAGTACTCCACAGCGTGGCTGGCAAGAAAGGGTATAAAAGAAGAAAATCTAATGACATGGCCTCCTTGTTCACCTGATCTGAACCCCATTGAGAACCTGTGGTCCATCATCAAATGTGAGATTTACAAGGAGGGAAAACAGTACACCTCTCTGAACAGTGTCTGGGAGGCTGTGGTTGCTGCTGCACGCAATGTTGATGGTGAACAGATCAAAACACTGACAGAATCCATGGATGGCAGGCTTTTGAGTGTCCTTGCAAAGAAAGGTGGCTATATTGGTCACTGATTTGTTTTTGTTTTGTTTTTGAATGTCAGAAATGTATATTTGCGAATGTTGAGATGTTATATTGGTTTCACTGGTAAAAATAAATAATTGAAATGGGTATATATTAGTTTTTTGTTAAGTTGCCTAATAATTATGCACAGTAATAGTCACCTGCACACACAGATATCCCCCTAAAATAGCTAAAACTAAAAACAAACTAAAAACTACTTCCAAAAATATTCAGCTTTGATATTAATGAGTTTTTTGGGTTCATTGAGAACATGGTTGTTGTTCAATAATAAAATTAATCCTCAAAAATACAACTTGCCTAATAATTCTGCACTCCCTGTATATGGCGTTAATATAAAGCATTACAAGCTTAACAATACATGTGAGTGGAAATAACTTGTCACATTATAACCAAGCTATTATTAGGTTAGGATATCAAAATATGAACATAAGTTATATACATTACTTCTGTTCAGAGAAAACCTCATGCTATCAGGATGGGCATATCTAATCCTAGACATCAATATAGAATGCCAAATACATTCCACCCCCCTCTAACCAACTACACATCACATGACTTCAAGATGGGCAAATCCATTCAAGGATATAACTTAGAAGAGATAACTGTATCCTTCCATCCCATCCTGGACTATTTTCACATATATGACTTTGGTAAAACTATTAAGACAAATAACAGGGATCTAGGATCTTAAATGGGAAGGACTTGAAACAAGTCTTTCCTGTGGGAATCCATCACTTAGCTTGGCGAAGAATGTTATATATATATATATATATATATATATATATATATAAAAGCAATCATTTAATGCTTTGCTAGATTATGAGTCTAGATTCTTCTGCAGGTAGAATGAAGTCTCACAATATCCTAAGACTACATCTCAATATGGAGATGATCAATTAATTTAATTATTTATTTATTCGCCAATCTAGATGGTATAATTTCACCCACACTATCAAATTAGTCTTAATAAAATGAAATATCATTTTCTGTGTCTCTTACCAAGTCCTAGTAGGAATCTCACTTCTGCTCCTAGGAAAGCTGGGTGGTCCATCATAGCACATCTCACCATGGCTTTCATCTTGATAGACCCCTCTAGAGAGCTCAACTTCTCTTCTTTACTCTCTCTCTTTTTCTCTTTTTTCTTCTACCTTCTGTGTATGGCTTATGATCACAAACTTATCAGTTAGACACACCTTCCTAGTCTGGAACTTTCCAATCATTATCGAATGGGCGTGACCATTGATAAAAAATGTGACATCATAACCCTACCCAGAATGCACTTTTGCTACTGTTGTAATGTCACCTACTCATACCTAGGTGGCACTGCTGTGTAAGCTATTTGCATCATAGTATAAAGGGTTAACTTATGTAAGTCTGAATAAAACATATTCTATACATTTTGACCTTAGAAGCTTTAATTCAAAGCTATAGGGATTAATTCTGACACTTGTAGCAATTAGAGACAGACCTCTAGGCGTCTTTCTGAATGTTTCTCACACTATTGATTTATGGACTATGATGACATGAATGGCCTTGTTTTCTCACAGAGATATCAGTACCTCCTGTCATGCCAAAGATGTGATTAATTGTTACAAAACACACATCTTTACAGACACTCTTTTAGAGACAGATATTCTCCTAATGAGAAATATATATAATATACTGGATACATGTTGTCTTCGTAACATATAACAATATAATATAAACAAATATATATATATATATACAGTACAGACTAAAAGTTTGGAAACACCTTCTCATTCAAAGAGTTTTCTTTATTTTCATGACTATGAAAATTGTAGATTCACACTGAAGGCATCAAAACTATGAATTAACACATGTGGAATTATATACATAACAAACAAGTGTGAAACAACGGAAAATATGTCATATTCTAGGTTCTTCAAAGTAGCCACCATTTGCTTTGATTACTGCTTTGCACACTCTTGGCATTCTCTTGATGAGCTTCAAGAGGTAGTCCCCTGAAATGGTTTTCACTTCACAGGTGTGCCCTGTCAGGTTTAATAAGTGGGATTTCTTGCCTTATAAATGGGGTTGGGACCATCAGTGGCGTTGAGGAGAAGTCAGGTGGATACACAGCTGATAGTCCTACTGAATAGACTGTTAGAATTTGTATTATGGCAAGAAAAAAGCAGCTAAGTAAAGAAAAACGAGTGGCCATCATTACTTTAAGAAATGAAGGTCAGTCAGTCAGCCGAAAAATTGGGAAAACTTTGAAAGTAAGCGCTATTTGACCATGAAGGAGAGTGATGGGGTGCTGCGCCAGATGACCTGGCCTCCACAGTCACCGGACCTGAACCCAATCGAGATGTTTTGGGGTGAGCTGGACCGCAGAGTGAAGGCAAAAGGGCCAACAAGTGCTAAGCATCTCTGGGAACTCTTTCAAGACTGTTGGAAGACCATTTCAGGGGACTACCTCTTGAAGCTCATCAAGAGAATGCCGAGAGTGTGCAAAGCAGTAATCAAAGCAAAAGGTGGCTACTTTGAAGAACCTAGAATATGACATATTTTCAGTTGTTTCACACTTGTTTGTTATGTATATAATTCCACATGTGTTAATTCATAGTTTTGATGCCTTCATAGTCATAAAATAAAGAAAACTCTTTGAATGAGAAGGTGTGTCCAAACTTTTGGTCTGTACTGTATATATATATATGTCCTGCTGATTGTCTTATGCTAAGGACTAACTAAGGCTCATTAAATGAATACATACATATTATATATTTTGCTTCATTAATAAATGCCTAATTGTATAGGTAATTATCACCAGCTGCATAGAGCTTATCTTTATCTCCTGTCATAAATTTAAAAGTAGACAAGGAGGATTCTTCTCAGACTGGTACATTCATGAGAAGAATAACACTAAAAAGCAGAAACCTTTGTGTGACCTTACTTCGGCCTACTCAAGACATACAAAATTGCAACTATAGTCGAGCATGGCTCTTAAAGGTAATGAACATCCATCTTGACTAGAATGAATTGGATATCAATGCATTTACCTATGAAAAGGCACAACAAATATATTGTGCTGCTGTGGCCGCTGTGTTCTCTTTCCCCAGCAGTAGTCTCTCTCCCTCTCTGTTCTTGCATTGAGGTCTCCAAAGATGAGAACATTGCCCAGTGCCTGGAAATGGGAGGCTTCCCTCTGTAGGATATGAAAGCTGTCGAGATTGAAGTATGGAGACTCTGGTGGAGCTATGTATGCTGCACAGAGGTAGACGTCAGCCTGAGAGCTGTACCACCTGTACCACCTCAAACCACCAGTGACGGTGTGGCAGAAAATATTTGATGGTGTCATCGTCCCGATCCGGCTCTATGGCAGTGAGGTGTGGGGCCCGGCCACCTACCCAGACCAGTAAAAGTGGGATTCAAGCCCAACAGAGACCTTCCATTTAGAGTTCTGCATATACCTCCTCCAAGTCCATCGCAGCACCTCCAACATGGCGTGCCGGGCAAAGCTGGGCAGGTTTCCACTATGGCTCACCGTGAAGAAGAGGGCAATATCATTCTGGGCGCACTTACAGGACAGCAGCCACACTACCACACCAAGCCTGGCTGAGCTACAGGGCCCAGAGAAAACCCTGCACCCTCCAACTGAGTGTCAGCTGTCTGCCCAGCAAAAATCCCCAACATGCCCTGAACAGAGCACAAATAAAGGGGGTCATAGAGAGCTGCAAAGAGCGATACATATTATAACCAAAATACTTCTCAACAATAATGAGAAAATCATATGTGAGCACCAACTCAATAGATCCGATAAACAAGAACATGTACGTAAATCACAAAATATTTTATTAATTAGTCACATAAAGGACAAAAAAGTAGACAAGTAGTAAGTATAATGAGTAACAGCAGTAATGTGGCGGCACTGCGGATCAGCGCCCCACCATGGTATACACAAAGTGTATCAATCCCCTAAGCGCATGTCACCTACTAGCCTGAGTGAGCCTATTGGCTACATCAAGATAAATCATCCACAGGCCAGAGGGAGACGTGGGCCTGAGTAATAATATAAGTGTTACCATGCCAGCTGCATCATAAGTGTTAATGGACGCAGTGTTTGTGGATAGCATATCCACAACAACGGACTGCGTTAAATGCCACATGCATCCAGCACATAAAGAATCGCAGCCGGCATGTAAAACACATACAAAATGAAAATAGAGGGGAACCAACCTTAGGACCTTGGTGAGCGCACCCCTGACGCGCGTTTCGCTTAGCTTCTTCAAAAAGGGGCGTGTCTATTCGGCCAACGTACTCCGCTTTAAATCCACCCGCAGCTGAGAGATTGCACCAATCACCTATCGCTATCAGCTACACTAATTAATATCCTACATCACCTCCAACCGTACTGAAAACCCAGCTGTGGGATCCCTGACGTCATCTCCACCCGGATCACTCCATCTGCCGTGCACTCAGCCTAGTAGCGCAACGTCACTTCCGCCCATACACCAGGCAGGAAGCCCATTCAACGCGTCACTTCCGCCCATAGCACTAGTGGGAAGGTCCATACCAGTGCGTTGGAGTCGTCCCTGATCGCGTCATCACGATCCGTCCTCCTAAATACTGAGTCACCTGATGTTACCACAGCAACGAGTACTGCGGGGTGTCTTTACCGCTGTGTTCTCCTAATATATTCTAAGCCGTGACGCCCGACATCAGGCCCAAGGTCAATTCTCCAATTATAACCTTTACAAAATATATACACAAATCGCCTCCACAGTGCGGGCTTGCATTGTAAGAGTCACAATATCACTGGCAAGAATGGGATAAGCACAGGATGCAATAATAACAGCAGGGGATGTAGAAAAAAGGGGGATGTAGGAATAGGAGGGAACAGATGAGCAAACATAAATAATAATAATTATTATTAATTAACCCCTGAATCCAAATGGATCCACAATATCATCATGAGATACCAGTAATTGATTGAATAATAAATAGTACACTGTACTTAATCAGTAATAAATCCATGATTAATCAATACATATAAAACATCTCAATAAATACATACAATATATCATTAAAGGTTCTATACCCGGGGTACAATTATGACAACATAGGGGAAAATATGGATCAGGATGCAGAGTAGAGCTGCCTCCCAAACCATCGTGGATCCGCAATATTACAATGGGAAGATCAAAATTTGATAGACACATAATGTATATAATATAGTATAGTATAGTGTACATGATAAATAATAAATAATACATAATAATTCCATACTTGGTAAGTACATGCACTGCCATATTATTATCCATAAAATCTTAGAAAATATATATATGTCTTCAATATATCCTAATGAATCCATTATAAAATTCCCACACATACGCTCAATACCCATGCATACACACACATACAACCAAACTGAGAGGAAGATGAGACACCATGGACTATTATACCCCCATACTGCCCCTTTACCCAACATCCACCCCCTTTAATTCCCACATCAAACCCCCCTCCATAATACCTATTATTTCTTTTGCTTTGGCAATGCTAAATGTTTTACTTGGACGTGCCAATAAAGCTTTATTGAATTGAATTGAATTGAACATCATCTATTTATCTATGTATACGCATATCTATTTATCAAGCTTCTAATATATTTCTATCGACCTATCTTTCTAGCTATCTATCTATAACATGGCTATCTATCAAACATCTATCTATTTATCTTTCTAGCTATCAAACATCTGTTTATCTTTCTAACTGTCTATCTTTCCACTATCTTTCTATCTATCTAACCATCTAACAATATATTTTTTTTTCTGGGGCTTCTTGGTGTAGCAAGGCTTTGTGATGGTAGGAGCTGGGACTGCTGCTTTGCAGATGGACTCCTAATGATAGTGCCCTCTTCTGGACAGCAAAATAAAGTGGGAATCTGCCCAGTTCTGCTCGACAGGCGCTGTTTGAGGTGCTCCTGTGGACCTGGAGAAAGTGTTTGCAGAGTTCTAGGTGGAATAGCTCCAGGTAGGTGTAGCTGTCGGTTTCTGAAAGTGGACAGTTGTTTAGCAGGAAGGGAGGACGCCCGGATGCTTTCCGCTTTCTTTTTTGGAACACCATGATGTTGGATTTTCTTTGGATTGATGGGCAGTGCCCACGTGTTACTGAACTTCCCCAGGATTTTCAGGTTACCTTGGAGATCTTTCTCAGTTGGCGATAGTAGCAGAAGATCATCTGCATAAAGGATAAATTTCACCTTGGTGTCATGGAGGGTGAGACCAGGTGCTGTGGCGGACTCCAGAGCCGCCGCCAGCTCATTGATGTAGATGTTAAACAGGGTTGGACTGAGGCTGCAGCCCTGTCTGACTCCTCGGCTCTGCCGGAAATAAGCCGTTCTCCTCCCATTTACTTTCACGCTGCATCTGTTATCAGTGTAGGAACTTTTGATGACATCATATGTTTTTCCTCCTATTCCGCTTTCAAGAAGTTTCAGGAATAGGCCTAGATTCCACACTAAGTCAAAGGCCTTCTTAAAGTCCACATAGCAGGCATAGATCTTTCCATGCTTTGTATTGTGGACATGGCTCTTGATGAGGCTCTGCAGGGTATAGATGTGGTCCGTGGTGCGGTGGTTTTGTATGAAGCCTGTTTGGCTTCTGCTGAGGATGTTGTGCTGGGTGAGGAAGCTGAGGATCCTCCTATTGAGGATACTGCTGAGGAGTTTTCCCAGGTTGCTGCTGACACATATCCCTCTATAGTTGGCTGGGTCGTACCTGTCTCCGCCCTTGTGTATGGGGGTGATGATGCCCTGGTTCCAGCTCTGGGGGAAGTAGCCAGCACGCAGCACAACATTGTAGAGTTTTAATAATGTGGCCTGGATACCTGGCGGGCTGTATTTTATCATTTCTGGAAGGATCCCATCTGGGCCGCTGGCTTTTTGTGATGGTCACGTACACTACACACAAGGGGGAGGATAGTGACCACTGCGCTCCACCCTCACCCCTGGCCCTGCCTACTTGCCTCGCAAGTCCTGATGACAGGGCACAACTTGACGGCAGTCCCTAACTTAGGATACATGCTGGGAAGACGGACAAGACAAATAACGGAACGTGAACAGACCGGAACGTGAATATCTAGAGAGCTAGAGAGCTATACAGTACCAAGGAGTAAGCAGAGAATAGTCAGGAGAAGCCTAGGTCAAATACCAGGAAAGATACAAAGTACAACAGGAGTCACCAAAGAATCATCAGGTGGAAGCCGGGGTCAGAATACCAGGAGAGTAGCGCAGTACAGGAGGAGCAGGCAGAGGATCGTCAGGGAACACAGGATCAGGTAAGTATATAGGAAACCAAACAATCGCCAGGTACCTAATTAACAGGCAACCTATGGCCAGCAGGCTGCCTGTTAAATACTGGCAGACTGAGGTCATGTGACGTGCCACTAGAGTTGAGCGAACACCTGGATGTTCGGGTTCGAGAAGTTCGGCCGAACTTCCCGGATATGTTCGGGTTCGGGATCCGAACCCGACCCGAACTTCGTCCCGAACCCCATTAAAGTCAATGGGGACCCGAACTTTTCGGCACTAAAAAGGCTGTAAAACAGCCCAGGAAAGAGCTAGAGGGCTGCAAAATGCAGCAACATGTAGGTAAATCCCCTGCAAACAAATGTGGATAGGGAAATAAATTTAAAATAAAAAATAAAAAATTAACCAATATCAATTGGACAGAGGTCCCATAGCAGAGAATCGGGCTTCACGTCAGCAGAGAATCAGTCTCTTCATGCCATAGCAGAGAATCTGGCTTCATGTCAGCAGAGAAACAGTCTCTTCATGCCATAGCAGAGAATCTGGTTTCATGTCAGCAGAGAATAAGTCTTCATGTCATAGCAGAGAATCAGGCTTCACGTCACCCACCACTGGAACAGGCCACTGTCACATATTTAGGTCCCGGCACCCAGACAGAGGAGAGAGGTCCCGTAACAGAGAATCTGGCTTCATGTCAGCACAGAATCAGTCTTCATGTCATAGCAGAGAATCAGGCTTCACGTCACCCACAACTGGAAGAGGCCACTGTCACACATTTAGGCCCAGGCACCCAGGCAGAGGAGAGAGGTCCCGTAACAGAGATTCAGGCTTCATGTCAGCAGAGAATCAGTCTTCATGTCATAGCAGAGAATCAGGCTTCACGTCACCCAGCACTGGAACAGGCCACTGTCACATATTTAGGCCCCGGCACCCAGACAGAGGAGAGAGGTCCCGTAAAAGAGAATCTGGCTTCATGTCAGCACAAAATCAGTATTCATGTCATAGCAGAGAATCAGGCTTCACGTCACCCACCACTGGAAGAGGCCACTGTCACACATTTAGGCCCAGGCACCCAGGCAGAGGAGAGAGGTCCCGTAACAGAGATTAAGGCTTCATGTCAGCAGAGAATCAGTCTTCATGTCATAGCAGAGAATCAGGCTTCACGTCACCCACCACTGGAACAGGCCACTGTCACATATTTAGGCCCAGGCACCCAGGCAGAGGAGAGAGGTCCCATAACAGAGATTCAGGCTTCATGTCAGCAGAGAATCAGTCTTCATGTCATAGCAGAGAATCAGGCTTCACGTCACCCACCACTGGAACAGGCCACTGTCACATATTTAGGCCCCGGCACCCAGACAGAGGAGAGAGGTCCCGTAACAGAGATTCAGGCTTCATGTCAGCACAGAATCAGTCTTCATGTCATAGCAGAGAATCAGGCTTCACGTCACCCACCACTGGAAGAGGCCACTGTCACACATTTAGGCCCAGGCACCCAGGCAGAGAAGAGAGGTCCCGTAACAGAGATTCAGGCTTCATGTCAGCAGAGAATCAGTCTTCATGTAATAGCAGAGAATCAGGCTTCACGTCACCCACCACTGGAACAGGCCACTGTCACATATTTAGGCCCAGGCACCCAGGCAGAGGAGAGAGGTCCCATAACAGAGATTCAGGCTTCATGTCAGCAGAGAATCAGTCTTCATGTCATAGCAGAGAATCAGGCTTCACGTCACCCACCACTGGAACAGGCCACTGTCACACATTTAGGCCCAGGCACCCAGGCAGAGGAGAGAGGTCCCGTAACAGAGAATCTGGCCTTATGTCAGCGCAGAATCGGTCTTCATGTCATAGCAGAGAATCAGGCTTCACGTCACCCACCACTGGAACAGGCCACTGTCACACATTTAGGCCCAGGCACCCAGGCAGAGGAGAGAGGTCCCGTAACAGAGATTCAGGCTTCATGTCAGCAGAGAATCAGTCTTCATGTCATAGCAGAGAATCAGGCTTCACGTCACCCACCACTGGAACAGGCCACTGTCACATATTTAGGCCCCGGCACCCAGACAGAGGAGAGAGGTCCCGTAACAGAGATTCAGGCTTCATGTCAGCACAGAATCAGTCTTCATGTCATAGCAGAGAATCAGGCTTCACGTCACCCACCACTGGAAGAGGCCACTGTCACACATTTAGGCCCAGGCACCCAGGCAGAGAAGAGAGGTCCCGTAACAGAGATTCAGGCTTCATGTCAGCAGAGAATCAGTCTTCATGTAATAGCAGAGAATCAGGCTTCACGTCACCCACCACTGGAACAGGCCACTGTCACATATTTAGGCCCAGGCACCCAGGCAGAGGAGAGAGGTCCCATAACAGAGATTCAGGCTTCATGTCAGCAGAGAATCAGTCTTCATGTCATAGCAGAGAATCAGGCTTCACGTCACCCACCACTGGAACAGGCCACTGTCACACATTTAGGCCCAGGCACCCAGGCAGAGGAGAGAGGTCCCGTAACAGAGAATCTGGCCTTATGTCAGCGCAGAATCGGTCTTCATGTCATAGCAGAGAATCAGGCTTCACGTCACCCACCACTGGAACAGGCCACTGTCACACATTTAGGCCCAGGCACCCAGGCAGAGGAGAGAGGTCCCGTAACAGAGATTCAGGCTTCATGTCAGCAGAGAATCAGTCTTCATGTCATAGCAGAGAATCAGGCTTCACGTCACCCACCACTGGAACAGGCCACTGTCACATATTTAGGCCCAGGCACCCAGGCAGAGGAGAGAGGTCCCGTAACAGAGATTCAGGCTTCATGTCAGCACAGAATCAGTCTTCATGTCATAGCAGAGAATCAGGCTTCACGTCACCTACCACTGGAACAGGCCACTGTCAAATATTTAGGCCCCGGCACCCAGACAGAGGAGAGAGGTCCCGTAACAGAGAATCTGGCTTCATGTCAGCACAGAATCAGTCTTCATGTCATAGCAGAGAATCAGGCTTCACGTCACCCACCACTGGAACAGGCCACTGTCACATATTTAGGCCCAGGCACCCAGGCAGAGGAGAGAGGTCCCATAACAGAGATTCAGGCTTCATGTCAGCAGAGAATCAGTCTTCATGTCATAGCAGAGAATCAGGCTTCACGTCACCCACCACTGGAACAGGCCACTGTCACACATTTAGGCCCCGGCACCCAGACAGAGGAGAGGTTCATTCAACTTTGGGTTGCCCCGCAATATAATGGTAAAATGAAAATAAAAGTAGGATTGAATGAGGAAGTGCCCTGGAGTACAATAATATATTGTTAAGGGGAGGTAGTTAATGTCTAATCTGCACAAGGGATGGACAGGTCCTGTGGGATCCATGCCTGGTTCATTTTTATGAACGTCAGCTTGTCCACATTGGCTGTAGACAGGCGGCTGCGTTTGACTGTAATGACGCCCCCTGCCGTGCTGAATACACGTTCAGACAAAACGCTGGCCGCCAGGCAGGCCAGCACCTCCAAGGCATAAAAGGCTAGCTCTGGCCACGTGGACAATTTGGAGACCCAGAAGTTGAATGGGGCCGAACCATCAGTCAGTACGTGGAGGGGTGTGCACAGGTACTGTTCCACCATGTTAGTGAAATGTTGCCTCCTGCTAACACGTTCCGTATCAGGTGGTGGTGCAGTTAGCTGTGGCGTGGTGACAAAACTTTTCCACATCTCTGCCATGCTAACCCAGCCCTCAGAGGAGCTGGCCGTGACACAGCTGCGTTGGCGACATCTTGCTCCTCCTCTGCCTTCGCCTTGGGCTTCCACTGGTTCCCCTGTGACATTTGGGAATGCTCTCAGTAGCGCGTCTACCAACGTGCGCTTGTACTCGCGCATCTTCCTATCACGCTCCAGTGTAGGAAGTAAGGTGGGCACATTGTCTTTGTACCGGGGATCCAGCAGGGTGGCAACCCAGTAGTCCGCACACAATAAAATGTGGGCAACTCTGCTGTCGTTGCGCAGGCACTGCAGCATGTAGTCGCTCATGTGTGTCAGGCTGCCCAGAGGTAAGGACAAGCTGTCCTCTGTGGGAGGCGTATCGTCATCGTCCTGTGTTTCCCCCCAGCCATGCACCAGTGATGGGCCCGAGCTGCTTTGGGTGCCACCCCGCTGTGAACATGCTTCATCCTCATCCTCCTCCACCTCCTCCTCATCCTTGTCCTCCTCATCCTCCAGTAGTGGGCCCTGTCTGGCCACATTTGTACCTGGCCTCTGGTGTTGCAAAAAACCTCCCTCTGAGTCACTTCGAAGAGACAGGCCTTAAAGTGCTAAAAATGACCCCTCTTCCTCCTCTTCCTCCTGGGCCACCTCCTCTTCCATCATCGCCCTAAGTGTTTTCTCAAGAAGACATAGAAGTGGTATTGTAACGCTGATAACGACGTCATCGCCACTGGCCATGTTGGTGGAGTACTCGAAACAGCGCAACAGGGCACACAGGTCTCGCATGGAGGCCCAGTCATTGGTGGTGAAGTGGTGCTGTTCCGCAGTGCAACTGACCCGTGCGTGCTGCAGCTGAAACTCCACTATGGCCTGCTGCTGCTCGCACAGTCTGTCCAGCATGTGCAAGGTGGAGTTCCACCTGGTGGGCACATCGCATATGAGGCGGTGAGCGGGAAGGCCGAAGTTACGCTGTAGCGCAGACAGGCGTGCAGCAGCAGGGTGTGAACGCCGGAAGCGCGAACAGACGGCCCGCACTTTATGCAGCAGCTCTGACATGTCGGGGTAGTTGCGAATGAACTTCTGCACCACCAAATTCAGCACATGCGCCAGGCAAGGGATGTGCGTCAAACCGGCTAGTCCCAGAGCTGCAACGAGATTTCGCCCATTATCGCACACCACCAGGCCAGGCTTGAGGCTCACCGGCAGCAACCACTCGTCGGTCTGTTGTTCTATACCCCGCCACAACTCCTGTGCGGTGTGGGGCCTGTCCCCCAAACATATGAGTTTCAGAACGGCCTGCTGACGTTTACCCCGGGCTGTGCTGAAGTTGGTGGTGAAGGTGTGTGGCTGACTGGATGAGCAGGTGGAAGAAGAGGAGGAGGAAGCTGAGTAGGAGGAGGAGGAGACAGGAGGCAAAGAATGTTGCCCTGCGATCCTTGGCGGCGGAAGGATGTGCACCAAACAGCTCTCCGCCTGGGGCCCAGCCGCCACTACATTTACCCAGTGTGCAGTTAGGGAGATATAGCGTCCCTGGCCGTGCTTACTGGTCCACGTATCTGTGGTTAGGTGGACCTTGCCACAGATGGCGTTGCGCAGTGCACACTTGATTTTATCGGACACTTGGTTGTGCAGGGAAGGCACGGCTCTCTTGGAGAAGTAGTGCCGGCTGGGAACAACATACTTTGGGACAGCAAGCGACATGAGCTGTTTGAAGCTGTCTGTGTCCACCAGCCTAAATGACAGCATTTCATAGGCCAGTAGTTTAGAAATGCTGGCATTCAGGGCCAGGGATCGAGGGTGGCTAGGTGGGAATTTACGCTTTCTCTCAAATGTTTGTGAGATGGAGAGCTGAACGCTGCCGTGTGACATGGTTGAGATGCTTGGTGACGCAGGTGGTGGTGTTGGTGGTACATCCCATGTTTGCTGGGCGGCAGGTGCCAACGTTCCTCCAGAGGCGGAGGAAGAGGCCGAGGCGGCGGCTGCAGCAGAAGAAGCCGAGGCGGCAGCAGCAGAAGAGGTAGCAGGGGGAGCCTGAGTGACTTCCTTGTTTTTAAGGTGTTTACTCCACTGCAGTTCATGCTTTGCATGCAGGTGCCTGGTCATGCAGGTTGTGCTAAGGTTCAGAACGTTAATGCCTCGCTTCAGGCTCTGATGGCACAGCGTGCAAACCACTCGGGTCTTGTCGTCAGCACTCCTTGAAGCTGCCTTTGGGGTGCTCGGTCCCAGATGGCGGCGGTCAGTAGCAGGCGGAGTCTCTTGGCGGCGGGTGTTCTGATTTTGCCCACTGCTCCCTCTTTTGCTACGCTGTTGGCTCGGTCTCACCACTGCCTCTTCCTCCGAACTGTGAAAGTCAGTGGCACGACCTTCATTCCATGTGGGGTCTAGGACCTCATCGTCCCCTGCATCGTCTTCCACCCAGTCTTGATCCCTGACCTCCTGTTCAGTCTGCACACTGCAGAAAAACGCAGCAGTTGGCACCTGTGTTTCGTCATCATCAGAGACGTGCTGAGGTGGTATTCCCATGTCCTCATCATCAGAAAACATGAGTGGTTGTGCGTTAGTGCATTGTATCTCTTCCACCCCTGGGGAAGGGCTAGGTGGATGCCCTTGGGAAACCCTGGCAGCAGAGTCTTCAAACAGCATAAGAGACTGCTGCATAACTTGAGGCTCAGACAGTTTCCCTGATATGCATGGGGGTGATGTGACAGACTGATGGGCTTGGTTTTCATGCGCCATCTGTGCGCTTTCTGCAGAAGACTGGGTCGGAGATAATGTGAACGTGCTGGATGCACTGTCGGCCACCCAATTGACTAATGCCTGTACCTGCTCAGGCCTTACCATCCTTAGAACGGCATTGGGCCCCACCAAATATCGCTGTAAATTCTGCTGGCTACTGGGACCTGAGGTAGTTGGTTTACTAGGACGTGTGGCTGTAGCAGAACGGCCACGTCCACTCCCAGCACCAGAGGGTCCACTAACACCACCACGACCATGTCCACGTCCGCGTCCCTTATCAGATGTTTTCCTCATTGTTCCCATTCACCACAATTTTGAAAATGGCAAATTTGGGAATAGTTTTTCAAACCAGAACAAAAACTGTGCTTTTACTGTCACTACAAATAATTTTACCTGCTAAAACAGTACAGATTTGGTTGAATAGAAATGTGAGGCCTATTTTTTTTGCGCTGTGTGACAGATATACCTTTAATCACAGAATTAGACTTGTATCTGCACGGTAGCGTGTGTGTTAAGTTTTTCTGAATGACACTATTAGCACCTTGAATCTAAGATATCCTTTTTGGGATAGATTTAAAGTAGGCCTGATATAGCAGAAACTACTTATTTTGAGAATGGCAAATTTGGGAATAGTTTTTCAACCCAGAACAAAAACTGTGCTTTTACGGTCACTACAAATTATTTGATCAGCTAAAACAGTACAGATTTGGTTGAATAGAAATGTGAGGCCTATTTTTTTAGCGCTGTGTGACAGATATACCTTTAATCACAGAATTAGACTTGTATCTGCACGGTAGCGTGTGTGTTAAGTTTTTCTTAATGACACTATCAGCACCCTGAATCTAAGATATCCTTTTTGGTATAGATTTAAAGTAGGCCTGATATAGCATAAACTACTTATTTTGAGAATGGTAAATTTGGGAATAGTTTTTCAACCCAGAACAAAAACTGTGCTTTTACGGTCACTACAAATAATTTGACCAGCTAAAACAGTACAGATTTGGTTGAATAGAAATGTGAGGCCTATTTTTTTTGCGCTGTGTGACAGATATACCTTTAATAACAGAATTAGACTTGTATCTGCACGGTAGCGTGTGTGTTAGGTTTTTCTGAATGACACTATCAGCACCTTGAATCTAAGATATCCTTTTTGGGATAGATTTAAAGTAGGCCTGATATAGCAGAAACTACTTATTTTGAGAATGGCAAATTTGGGAATAGTTTTTCAACCCAGAACAAAAACTGTGCTTTTACGGTCACTACAAATAATTTGACCTGCTAAAACAGTACAGATTTGGTTGAATAGAAATGTGAGGCCTATTTTTTTTGCGCTGTTTGACAGATATACCTTTAATTACAGAATTAGACTTGTATCTGCACGGTAGCATGTGTGTTAAGTTTTTCTGAATGACACTATCAGCACCTTAAAATCTAAGATATCTTTTTTGGGATAGATTTAAAGTAGGCCTGATGTAGCATAAACTACTTATTTTGAGAATGGCAAATTTGGGAATAGTTTTTCAACCCAGAACAAAAACTGTGCTTTTACGGTCACTACAAATAATTTGACCAGCTAAAACAGTACAGATTTGGTTGAATAGAAATGTGAGGCCTATTTTTTTTGCGCTGTGTGACAGATATACCTTTAATCACAGAATTAGACTTGTATCTGCACGGTAGCGTGTGTGTTAAGTTTTTCTGAATGACACTATCAGCACCTTAATTCTAAGATATCCTTTTTGGGATAGATTTAAAGTAGGCCTGATATAGCATAAACTACTTATTTTGAGAATGGTAAATTTGGGAATAGTTTTTCAACCCAGAACAAAAACTGTGCTTTTACGGTCACTACAAATAATTTGACCAGCTAAAACAGTACAGATTTGGTTGAATAGAAATGTGAGGCCTATTTTCTTTGCGCTGTGTGACAGATATACCTTTAATCACAGAATTAGACTTGTATCTGCACGGTAGCGTGTGTGTTAAGTTTTTCTGAATGACACTATCAGCACCTTGAATCTAAGATATCCTTTTTGGATAGATTTAAAGTAGGCCTGATATAGCAGAAACTACTAATTTTGAGAATGGCAAATTTGGGAATAGTTTTTCAACCCAGAACAAAAACTGTGCTTTTACGGTCACTACAAATAATTTGACCAGCTAAAACAGTACAGATTTGGTTGAATAGAAATGTGAGGCCTATTTTTTTTGCGCTGTGTGACAGATATACCTTTAATCACAGAATTAGACTTGTATCTGCACGGTAGCGTGTGTGTTAAGTTTTTCTGAATGACACTATCAGCACCTTGAATCTAAGATATCCTTTTTGGGATAGATTTAAAGTAGGCCTGATATAGCATAAACTACTTATTTTGAGAATGGCAAATTTGGGAATAGTTTTTCAACCCAGAACAAAAACTGTGCTTTTACGGTCACTACAAATAATTTGACCAGCTAAAACAGTACAGATTTGGTTGAATAGAAATGTGAGGCCTATTATTTTTGCGCTGTGTGACAGATATACCTTTAATCACAGAATTAGACTTGTATCTGCACGGTAGCGTGTGTGCTAAGTTTTTCTGAATGACACTATCAGCACCTTGAATCTAAGATATCCTTTTTGGGATAGATTTAAAGTAGGCCTGATATAGCAGAAACTACTAATTTTGAGAATGGCAAATTTGGGAATAGTTTTTCAACCCAGAACAAAAACTGTGCTTTTACGGTCACTACAAATAATTTGACCAGCTAAAACAGTACAGATTTGGTTGAATAGAAATGTGAGGCCTATTTTTTTTGCGCTGTGTGACAGATATACCTTTAATCACAGAATTAGACTTGTATCTGCACGGTAGCGTGTGTGTTAAGTTTTTCTGAATGACACTATCAGCACCTTGAATCTAAGATATCCTTTTTGGGATAGATTTAAAGTAGGCCTGATATAGCATAAACTACTTATTTTGAGAATGGCAAATTTGGGAATAGTTTTTCAACCCAGAACAAAAACTGTGCTTTTACGGTCACTACAAATAATTTGACCAGCTAAAACAGTACAGATTTGGTTGAATAGAAATGTGAGGCCTATTTTTTTTGCGCTGTGTGACAGATATACCTTTAATCACAGAATTAGACTTGTATCTGCATGGTAGCGTGTGTGTTAAGTTTTTCTGAATGACACTATCAGCACCTTAAATCTAAGATATCCTTTTTGGATAGATTTAAAGTAGGCCTGATATAGCAGAAACTACTTATTTTGAGAATGGCAAATTTGGGAATAGTTTTTCAACCCAGAACAAAAACTGTGCTTTTACGGTCACTACAAATAATTTGACCAGCTAAAACAGTACAGATTTGGTTGAATAGAAATGTGAGGCCTATTTTTTTTGCGCTGTGTGACAGATATACCTTTAATCACAGAATTAGACTTGTATCTGCACGGTAGCGTGTGTGTTAAGTTTTTCTGAATGACACTATCAGCACCTTGAATCTAAGATATCCTTTTTGGGATAGATTTAAAGTAGGCCTGATATAGCAGAAACTACTAATTTTGAGAATGGCAAATTTGGGAATAGTTTTTCAACCCAGAACAAAAACTGTGCTTTTACGGTCACTACAAATAATTTGACCAGCTAAAACAGTACAGATTTGGTTGAATAGAAATGTGAGGCCTATTTTTTTTGCGCTGTGTGACAGATATACCTTTAATCACAGAATTAGACTTGTATCTGCACGGTAGCGTGTGTGTTAAGTTTTTCTGAATGACACTATCAGCACCTTGAATCTAAGATATCCTTTTTGGGATAGATTTAAAGTAGGCCTGATATTGCAGAAACTACTTATTTTGAGAATGGCAAATTTGGGAATAGTTTTTCAACCCAGAACAAAAACTGTGCTTTTACGGTCACTACAAATAATTTGACCAGCTAAAACAGTACAGATTTGGTTGAATAGAAATGTGAGGCCTATTTTTTTTGCGCTGTGTGACAGATATACCTTTAATCACAGAATTAGACTTGTATCTGCACGGTAGCGTGTGTGTTAAGTTTTTCTGAATGACACTATCAGCACCTTGAATCTAAGATATCCTTTTTGGGATAGATTTAAAGTAGGCCTGATATAGCATAAACTACTTATTTTGAGAATGGCAAATTTGGGAATAGTTTTTCAACCCAGAACAAAAACTGTGCTTTTACGGTCACTACAAATAATTTGACCAGCTAAAACAGTACAGATTTGGTTGAATAGAAATGTGAGGCCTATTTTTTTTGCGCTGTGTGACAGATATACCTTTAATCACAGAATTAGACTTGTATCTGCACGGTAGCGTGTGTGTTAAGTTTTTCTGAATGACACTATCAGCACCTTAAAATCTAAGATATCCTTTTTGGATAGATTTAAAGTAGGCCTGATATAGCAGAAACTACTTATTTTGAGAATGGCAAATTTGGGAATAGTTTTTCAACCCAGAACAAAAACTGTGCTTTTACGGTCACTACAAATAATTTGACCAGCTAAAACAGTACAGATTTGGTTGAATAGAAATGTGAGGCCTATTTTTTTTGCGCTGTGTGACAGATATACCTTTAATCACAGAATTAGACTTGTATCTGCACGGTAGCGTGTGTGTTAAGTTTTTCTGAATGACACTATCAGCACCTTAAATCTAAGATATCCTTTTTGGGATAGATTTAAAGTAGGCCTGATATAGCAGAAACTACTAATTTTGAGAATGGCAAATTTGGGAATAGTTTTTCAACCCAGAACAAAAACTGTGCTTTTACGGTCACTACAAATAATTTGACCAGCTAAAACAGTACAGATTTGGTTGAATAGAAATGTGAGGCCTATTTTTTTTGCGCTGTGTGACAGATATACCTTTAATCACAGAATTAGACTTGTATCTGCACGGTAGCGTGTGTGTTAAGTTTTTCTGAATGACACTATCAGCACCTTGAATCTAAGATATCCTTTTTGGGATAGATTTAAAGTAGGCCTGATATTGCAGAAACTACTTATTTTGAGAATGGCAAATTTGGGAATAGTTTTTCAACCCAGAACAAAAACTGTGCTTTTACGGTCACTACAAATAATTTGACCAGCTAAAACAGTACAGATTTGGTTGAATAGAAATGTGAGGCCTATTTTTTTTGCGCTGTGTGACAGATATACCTTTAATCACAGAATTAGACTTGTATCTGCACGGTAGCGTGTGTGTTAAGTTTTTCTGAATGACACTATCAGCACCTTGAATCTAAGATATCCTTTTTGGGATAGATTTAAAGTAGGCCTGATATAGCAGAAACTACTAATTTTGAGAATGGCAAATTTGGGAATAGTTTTTCAACCCAGAACAAAAACTGTGCTTTTACGGTCACTACAAATAATTTGACCAGCTAAAACAGTACAGATTTGGTTGAATAGAAATGTGAGGCCTATTTTTTTTGCGCTGTGTGACAGATATACCTTTAATCACAGAATTAGACTTGTATCTGCACGGTAGCGTGTGTTTTAAGTTTTTCTGAATGACACTATCAGCACCTTGAATCTAAGATATCCTTTTTGGGATAGATTTAAAGTAGGCCTCATATAGCATAAACTACTTATTTTGAGAATGGCAAATTTGGGAATAGTTTTTCAACCCAGAACAAAAACTGTGCTTTTACGGTCACTACAAATAATTTGACCAGCTAAAACAGTACAGATTTGGTTGAATAGAAATGTGAGGCCTATTTTTTTTGCGCTGTGTGACAGATATACCTTTAATCACAGAATTAGACTTGTATCTGCACGGTAGCGTGTGTGTTAAGTTTTTCTGAATGACACTATCAGCACCTTGAATCTAAGATATCCTTTTTGGGATAGATTTAAAGTAGGCCTGATATTGCAGAAACTACTTATTTTGAGAATGGCAAATTTGGGAATAGTTTTTCAACCCAGAACAAAAACTGTGCTTTTACGGTCACTACAAATAATTTGACCAGCTAAAACAGTACAGATTTGGTTGAATAGAAATGTGAGGCCTATTTTTTTTGCGCTGTGTGACAGATATACCTTTAATCACAGAATTAGACTTGTATCTGCATGGTAGCGTGTGTGTTAAGTTTTTCTGAATGACACTATCAGCACCTTAAATCTAAGATATCCTTTTTGGATAGATTTAAAGTAGGCCTGATATAGCAGAAACTACTTATTTTGAGAATGGCAAATTTGGGAATAGTTTTTCAACCCAGAACAAAAACTGTGCTTTTACGGTCACTACAAATAATTTGACCAGCTAAAACAGTACAGATTTGGTTGAATAGAAATGTGAGGCCTATTTTTTTTGCGCTGTGTGACAGATATACCTTTAATCACAGAATTAGACTTGTATCTGCACGGTAGCGTGTGTGTTAAGTTTTTCTGAATGACACTATCAGCACCTTGAATCTAAGATATCCTTTTTGGGATAGATTTAAAGTAGGCCTGATATAGCAGAAACTACTAATTTTGAGAATGGCAAATTTGGGAATAGTTTTTCAACCCAGAACAAAAACTGTGCTTTTACGGTCACTACAAATAATTTGACCAGCTAAAACAGTACAGATTTGGTTGAATAGAAATGTGAGGCCTATTTTTTTTGCGCTGTGTGACAGATATACCTTTAATCACAGAATTAGACTTGTATCTGCACGGTAGCGTGTGTGTTAAGTTTTTCTGAATGACACTATCAGCACCTTGAATCTAAGATATCCTTTTTGGGATAGATTTAAAGTAGGCCTGATATTGCAGAAACTACTTATTTTGAGAATGGCAAATTTGGGAATAGTTTTTCAACCCAGAACAAAAACTGTGCTTTTACGGTCACTACAAATAATTTGACCAGCTAAAACAGTACAGATTTGGTTGAATAGAAATGTGAGGCCTATTTTTTTTGCGCTGTGTGACAGATATACCTTTAATCACAGAATTAGACTTGTATCTGCACGGTAGCGTGTGTGTTAAGTTTTTCTGAATGACACTATCAGCACCTTGAATCTAAGATATCCTTTTTGGGATAGATTTAAAGTAGGCCTGATATAGCAGAAACTACTAATTTTGAGAATGGCAAATTTGGGAATAGTTTTTCAACCCAGAACAAAAACTGTGCTTTTACGGTCACTACAAATAATTTGACCAGCTAAAACAGTACAGATTTGGTTGAATAGAAATGTGAGGCCTATTTTTTTTGCGCTGTGTGACAGATATACCTTTAATCACAGAATTAGACTTGTATCTGCATGGTAGCGTGTGTGTTAAGTTTTTCTGAATGACACTATCAGCACCTTAAAATCTAAGATATCCTTTTTGGATAG
This sequence comes from Bufo bufo, assembly GCF_905171765.1. NCBI lineage: Eukaryota > Metazoa > Chordata > Amphibia > Anura > Bufonidae > Bufo > Bufo bufo. The sequence goes on from NC_053392.1 coordinate 185,638,214, forward strand.
ATTTAAAGTAGGCCTGATATAGCAGAAACTACTTATTTTGAGAATGGCAAATTTGGGAATAGTTTTTCAACCCAGAACAAAAACTGTGCTTTTACGGTCACTACAAATAATTTGACCAGCTAAAACAGTACAGATTTGGTTGAATAGAAATGTGAGGCCTATTTTTTTTGCGCTGTGTGACAGATATACCTTTAATCACAGAATTAGACTTGTATCTGCACGGTAGCGTGTGTGTTAAGTTTTTCTGAATGACACTATCAGCACCTTGAATCTAAGATATCCTTTTTGGGATAGATTTAAAGTAGGCCTGATATAGCAGAAACTACTAATTTTGAGAATGGCAAATTTGGGAATAGTTTTTCAACCCAGAACAAAAACTGTGCTTTTACGGTCACTACAAATAATTTGACCAGCTAAAACAGTACAGATTTGGTTGAATAGAAATGTGAGGCCTATTTTTTTTGCGCTGTGTGACAGATATACCTTTAATCACAGAATTAGACTTGTATCTGCACGGTAGCGTGTGTGTTAAGTTTTTCTGAATGACACTATCAGCACCTTGAATCTAAGATATCCTTTTTGGGATAGATTTAAAGTAGGCCTGATATTGCAGAAACTACTTATTTTGAGAATGGCAAATTTGGGAATAGTTTTTCAACCCAGAACAAAAACTGTGCTTTTACGGTCACTACAAATAATTTGACCAGCTAAAACAGTACAGATTTGGTTGAATAGAAATGTGAGGCCTATTTTTTTTGCGCTGTGTGACAGATATACCTTTAATCACAGAATTAGACTTGTATCTGCACGGTAGCGTGTGTGTTAAGTTTTTCTGAATGACACTATCAGCACCTTGAATCTAAGATATCCTTTTTGGGATAGATTTAAAGTAGGCCTGATATAGCATAAACTACTTATTTTGAGAATGGCAAATTTGGGAATAGTTTTTCAACCCAGAACAAAAACTGTGCTTTTACGGTCACTACAAATAATTTGACCAGCTAAAACAGTACAGATTTGGTTGAATAGAAATGTGAGGCCTATTTTTTTTGCGCTGTGTGACAGATATACCTTTAATCACAGAATTAGACTTGTATCTGCACGGTAGCGTGTGTGTTAAGTTTTTCTGAATGACACTATCAGCACCTTGAATCTAAGATATCCTTTTTGGGATAGATTTAAAGTAGGCCTGATATAGCATAAACTACTTATTTTGAGAATGGCAAATTTGGGAATAGTTTTTCAACCCAGAACAAAAACTGTGCTTTTACGGTCACTACAAATAATTTGACCAGCTAAAACAGTACAGATTTGGTTGAATAGAAATGTGAGGCCTATTTTTTTTGCGCTGTGTGACAGATATACCTTTAATCACAGAATTAGACTTGTATCTGCACGGTAGCGTGTGTGTTAAGTTTTTCTGAATGACACTATCAGCACCTTAAATCTAAGATATCCTTTTTGGATAGATTTAAAGTAGGCCTGATATAGCAGAAACTACTTATTTTGAGAATGGCAAATTTGGGAATAGTTTTTCAACCCAGAACAAAAACTGTGCTTTTACGGTCACTACAAATAATTTGACCAGCTAAAACAGTACAGATTTGGTTGAATAGAAATGTGAGGCCTATTTTTTTTGCACTGTGTGACAGATATACCTTTAATCACAGAATTAGACTTGTATCTGCACGGTAGCGTGTGTGTTAAGTTTTTCTGAATGACACTATCAGCACCTTGAATCAAAGATATCCTTTTTGGAATAGATTTAAAGTAGGCCTGATATAGCAGAAACTACTAATTTTGAGAATGGAAAATTTGGGAATAGTTTTTCAACCCAGAACAAAAACTGTGCTTTTACGGTCACTACAAATAATTTGACCAGCTAAAACAGTACAGATTTGGTTGAATAGAAATGTGAGGCCTATTTTTTTTGCGCTGTGTGACAGATATACCTTTAATCACAGAATTAGACTTGTATCTGCACGGTAGCGTGTGTGTTAAGTTTTTCTGAATGACACTATCAGCACCTTGAATCTAAGATATCCTTTTTGGGATAGATTTAAAGTAGGCCTGATATTGCAGAAACTACTTATTTTGAGAATGGCAAATTTGGGAATAGTTTTTCAACCCAGAACAAAAACTGTGCTTTTACGGTCACTACAAATAATTTGACCAGCTAAAACAGTACAGATTTGGTTGAATAGAAATGTGAGGCCTATTTTTTTTGCGCTGTGTGACAGATATACCTTTAATCACAGAATTAGACTTGTATCTGCACGGTAGCGTGTGTGTTAAGTTTTTCTGAATGACACTATCAGCACCTTGAATCTAAGATATCCTTTTTGGGATAGATTTAAAGTAGGCCTGATATAGCAGAAACTACTAATTTTGAGAATGGCAAATTTGGGAATAGTTTTTCAACCCAGAACAAAAACTGTGCTTTTACGGTCACTACAAATAATTTGACCAGCTAAAACAGTACAGATTTGGTTGAATAGAAATGTGAGGCCTATTTTTTTTGCGCTGTGTGACAGATATACCTTTAATCACAGAATTAGACTTGTATCTGCACGGTAGCGTGTGTGTTAAGTTTTTCTGAATGACACTATCAGCACCTTGAATCTAAGATATCCTTTTTGGGATAGATTTAAAGTAGGCCTGATATAGCATAAACTACTTATTTTGAGAATGGCAAATTTGGGAATAGTTTTTCAACCCAGAACAAAAACTGTGCTTTTACGGTCACTACAAATAATTTGACCAGCTAAAACAGTACAGATTTGGTTGAATAGAAATGTGAGGCCTATTTTTTTTGCGCTGTGTGACAGATATACCTTTAATCACAGAATTAGACTTGTATCTGCACGGTAGCGTGTGTGTTAAGTTTTTCTGAATGACACTATCAGCACCTTGAATCTAAGATATCCTTTTTGGGATAGATTTAAAGTAGGCCTGATATAGCAGAAACTACTTATTTTGAGAATGGCAAATTTGGGAATAGTTTTTCAACCCAGAACAAAAACTGTGCTTTTACGGTCACTACAAATAATTTGACCAGCTAAAACAGTACAGATTTGGTTGAATAGAAATGTGAGGCCTATTTTTTTTGCGCTGTGTGACAGATATACCTTTAATCACAGAATTAGACTTGTATCTGCACGGTAGCGTGTGTGTTAAGTTTTTCTGAATGACACTATCAGCACCTTAAATCTAAGATATCCTTTTTGGATAGATTTAAAGTAGGCCTGATATAGCAGAAACTACTTATTTTGAGAATGGCAAATTTGGGAATAGTTTTTCAACCCAGAACAAAAACTGTGCTTTTACGGTCACTACAAATAATTTGACCAGCTAAAACAGTACAGATTTGGTTGAATAGAAATGTGAGGCCTATTTTTTTTGCGCTGTGTGACAGATATACCTTTAATCACAGAATTAGACTTGTATCTGCACGGTAGCGTGTGTGTTAAGTTTTTCTGAATGACACTATCAGCACCTTGAATCTAAGATATCCTTTTTGGGATAGATTTAAAGTAGGCCTGATATAGCAGAAACTACTAATTTTGAGAATGGCAAATTTGGGAATAGTTTTTCAACCCAGAACAAAAACTGTGCTTTTACGGTCACTACAAATAATTTGACCAGCTAAAACAGTACAGATTTGGTTGAATAGAAATGTGAGGCCTATTTTTTTTGCGCTGTGTGACAGATATACCTTTAATCACAGAATTAGACTTGTATCTGCACGGTAGCGTGTGTGTTAAGTTTTTCTGAATGACACTATCAGCACCTTGAATCTAAGATATCCTTTTTGGGATAGATTTAAAGTAGGCCTGATATTGCAGAAACTACTTATTTTGAGAATGGCAAATTTGGGAATAGTTTTTCAACCCAGAACAAAAACTGTGCTTTTACGGTCACTACAAATAATTTGACCAGCTAAAACAGTACAGATTTGGTTGAATAGAAATGTGAGGCCTATTTTTTTTGCGCTGTGTGACAGATATACCTTTAATCACAGAATTAGACTTGTATCTGCACGGTAGCGTGTGTGTTAAGTTTTTCTGAATGACACTATCAGCACCTTGAATCTAAGATATCCTTTTTGGGATAGATTTAAAGTAGGCCTGATATAGCATAAACTACTTATTTTGAGAATGGCAAATTTGGGAATAGTTTTTCAACCCAGAAAAAAAACTGTGCTTTTACGGTCACTACAAATAATTTGACCAGCTAAAACAGTACAGATTTGGTTGAATAGAAATGTGAGGCCTATTTTTTTTGCGCTGTGTGACAGATATACCTTTAATCACAGAATTAGACTTGTATCTGCACGGTAGCGTGTGTGTTAAGTTTTTCTGAATGACACTATCAGCACCTTAAAATCTAAGATATCCTTTTTGGATAGATTTAAAGTAGGCCTGATATAGCAGAAACTACTTATTTTGAGAATGGCAAATTTGGGAATAGTTTTTCAACCCAGAACAAAAACTGTGCTTTTACGGTCACTACAAATAATTTGACCAGCTAAAACAGTACAGATTTCGTTGAATAGAAATGTGAGGCCTATTTTTTTTGCGCTGTGTGACAGATATATCTTTAATCACAGAATTAGACTTGTATCTGCACGGTAGCGTGTGTGTTAAGTTTTTCTGAATGACACTATCAGCACCTTGAATCTAAGATATCCTTTTTGGGATAGATTTAAAGTAGGCCTGATATAGCAGAAACTACTAATTTTGAGAATGGCAAATTTGGGAATAGTTTTTCAACCCAGAACAAAAACTGTGCTTTTACGGTCACTACAAATAATTTGACCAGCTAAAACAGTACAGATTTGGTTGAATAGAAATGTGAGGCCTATTTTTTTCGCGCTGTGTGACAGATATACCTTTAATCACAGAATTAGACTTGTATCTGCACGGTAGCGTGTGTGTTAAGTTTTTCTGAATGACACTATCAGCACCTTGAATCTAAGATATCCTTTTTGGGATAGATTTAAAGTAGGCCTGATATTGCAGAAACTACTTATTTTGAGAATGGCAAATTTGGGAATAGTTTTTCAACCCAGAACAAAAACTGTGCTTTTACGGTCACTACAAATAATTTGACCAGCTAAAACAGTACAGATTTGGTTGAATAGAAATGTGAGGCCTATTTTTTTTGCGCTGTGTGACAGATATACCTTTAATCACAGAATTAGACTTGTATCTGCACGGTAGCGTGTGTGTTAAGTTTTTCTGAATGACACTATCAGCACCTTGAATCTAAGATATCCTTTTTGGGATAGATTTAAAGTAGGCCTGATATAGCATAAACTACTTATTTTGAGAATGGCAAATTTGGGAATAGTTTTTCAACCCAGAACAAAAACTGTGCTTTTACGGTCACTACAAATAATTTGACCAGCTAAAACAGTACAGATTTGGTTGAATAGAAATGTGAGGCCTATTTTTTTTGCGCTGTGTGACAGATATACCTTTAATCACAGAATTAGACTTGTATCTGCACGGTAGCGTGTGTGTTAAGTTTTTCTGAATGACACTATCAGCACCTTGAATCTAAGATATCCTTTTTGGGATAGATTTAAAGTAGGCCTGATATAGCATAAACTACTTATTTTGAGAATGGCAAATTTGGGAATAGTTTTTCAACCCAGAACAAAAACTGTGCTTTTACGGTCACTACAAATAATTTGACCAGCTAAAACAGTACAGATTTGGTTGAATAGAAATGTGAGGCCTATTTTTTTTGCGCTGTGTGACAGATATACCTTTAATCACAGAATTAGACTTGTATCTGCACGGTAGCGTGTGTGTTAAGTTTTTCTGAATGACACTATCAGCACCTTGAATCTAAGATATCCTTTTTGGATAGATTTAAAGTAGGCCTGATATAGCAGAAACTACTTATTTTGAGAATGGCAAACTTGGGAATAGTTTTTCAACCCAGAACAAAAACTGTGCTTTTACGGTCACTACAAATAATTTGACCAGCTAAAACAGTACAGATTTGGTTGAATAGAAATGTGAGGCCTATTTTTTTTGCGCTGTGTGACAGATATACCTTTAATCACAGAATTAGACTTGTATCTGCACGGTAGCGTGTGTGTTAAGTTTTTCTGAATGACACTATCAGCACCTTGAATCTAAGATATCCTTTTTGGGATAGATTTAAAGTAGGCCTGATATAGCAGAAACTACTTATTTTGAGAATGGCAAATTTGGGAATAGTTTTTCAACCCAGAACAAAAACTGTGCTTTTACGGTCACTACAAATAATTTGACCAGCTAAAACAGTACAGATTTGGTTGAATAGAAATGTGAGGCCTATTTTTTTTGCGCTGTGTGACAGGTATACCTTTAATCACAGAATTAGACTTGTATCTGCACGGTAGCGTGTGTGTTAAGTTTTTCTGAATGACACTATCAGCACCTTGAATCTAAGATATCCTTTTTGGGATAGATTTAAAGTAGGCCTGATATAGCAGAAACTACTTATTTTGAGAATGGCAAATTTGGGAATAGTTTTTCAACCCAGAACAAAAACTGTGCTTTTACGGTCACTACAAATAATTTGACCAGCTAAAACAGTACAGATTTGGTTGAATAGAAATGTGAGGCCTATTTTTTTTGCGCTGTGTGACAGATATACCTTTAATCACAGAATTAGACTTGTATCTGCACGGTAGCGTGTGTGTTAAGTTTTTCTGAATGACACTATCAGCACCTTGAATCTAAGATATCCTTTTTGGGATAGATTTAAAGTAGGCCTGATATAGCATAAACTACTTATTTTGAGAATGGCAAATTTGGGAATAGTTTTTCAACCCAGAACAAAAACTGTGCTTTTACGGTCACTACAAATAATTTGACCAGCTAAAACAGTACAGATTTGGTTGAATAGAAATGTGAGGCCTATTTTTTTTGCGCTGTGTGACAGATATACCTTTAATCACAGAATTAGACTTGTATCTGCACGGTAGCGTGTGTGTTAAGTTTTTCTGAATGACACTATCAGCACCTTGAATCTAAGATATCCTTTTTGGGATAGATTTAAAGTAGGCCTGATATAGCATAAACTACTTATTTTAGAGAATGTCAATTTCGGGAATAGTTTTTCAACCCAGAACAAAAACTGTGCTTTTACGGTCACTACAAATAATTTGACTAGCTAATACATTACAGATTTGGTTGAATAGAAAAGTGAGGCCTATTTTTTTTGCGCTGTGTGACAGATATACCTTTAATCACAGAATTAGACTTGTATCTGCACGGTAGCGTGTGTTTTAAGTTTTTCTGAATGACACTATCAGCACCTTGAATCTAAGATATCCTTTTTGGGATAGATTTAAAGTAGGCCTGATATAGCAGAAACTACTAATCTTGAGAATGGCAAATTTGGGAATAGTTTTTCAACCCAGAACAAAAACTGTGCTTTTACGGTCACTACAAATAACTTGACCAGCTAAAACAGTACTGATTTGGAGGAATATAAATGTCAGGTCTATTTTTTAGGCGCTGGGTGACAGGCTGAACTTGCCCCTGATGTAGTATATGGCCAAAAAATAACCACACTATTGATGGTTAAATGCACTTGGGTGACACAGTCTCAGCCTGCACCTGATGTAGTATATGGCCAAAAATTAACCACACTGTTGATGGTTAAATGCACTTGGGTGACACAGGCTCAGCCTGCACCTGATGTAGTATATGGCCAAAAAATAACCACACTGTTGATGGTTAAATGCACTTCGGTGACACAGGCTCAGCCTGCACCTGATGTAGTATATGGCCAAAAAATAACCACACTGTTGATGGTTAAATGCACTTCGGTGACACAGGCTCAGCCTGCAGCTGATGTAGGATATAGCAAAAAATAACTACACTATTGATGGTTAAAAGCACTTGGTGGTAGCTTGTGCTGGCGCACCACAAGCCACAAAATGGCCGCCGATCACCCCAGAAAAAAGTGATATAAAAACGCTCTGGGCAGCCTAAAAAAAGTGAGCAATTCGATATTAGCACTTCAATGATCCACAGCTGGAGATCGATCACAGAATGAAGTCTTTTGGAGGAGTTAATCTGCCTAATCTCGCCCTAACGTCGCAGCAGCAACCTCTCCCTATGCTTGAATCAGCAGAGTGACGTGCAGCGCTACGTGACCCAAGCTTATATAGAGGCTGGGTCACATGCTGCACTGGCCAATCACAGCCATGCCAATAGTAGGCAAGGCTGTGATGGCCTCTTGGGGCAAGTAGTATGACGCTTGTTGATTGGCTGCAGCCTTTGCAGCCTTTCAAAAAGCGCCAAGAAAGCGCAAACACCGAACCCGAACCCGGACTTTAACAGTTCGGGTTTCCCTCATCCCTACGTGCCACATGACCCGCACCAGGGAGAACACCCGAGCACAGAGTGTCCAGCTCAGTGCTCAGACCTCCCCTGGTTACTGGGGGAACTGAGGACGCCGGCCGCCCCCTGTCACCTAGGAGACGAGGGCGCAGGGCGCGTCCTCTCTCCTGCACAGCAATGAGATGCCGACTGCGCTGAGGAGAGCGAGCGCCTCGGCGTCCCGGGACACTTTTTTACTCTTTATCACTGAGAACCTCTCTATTATCTCCTGCAGTGTGATTAATCGGTGTGTCTAGAGGGTTTTGGAAATCTTAGATTTTTTTCCTCCATATCCTTCAGCTTTTTCGTGATTTATTTTTGTTCTGGGATTTGGTCCTCTCTCGAGATGGCTTTGTAAATATCCTTGAAGTACTGGAGCCAGATGTTGCCGTTTTGGATGTGGAGGTTGGTGTTCTTGCTGGTTTTGTCCATGTGCTTCCATAGTTCCCAGAAGGAGTTTTCCTGAAGAGCATTTTGGAGTTGGAGGAGCTTGATTGAGATGTTGCCTTGCTTTTTCTTTCTGAGGGTATTTTTGTATTGCCTTTGTATGTTGTTGTAGGCTTCCCTCAGACTGGGGATCTATCTATCCATCTATCTAGCAATATATCTATTTATCTATCTAACTATCTGCCAATCTATATCTATCTATCTATCTATCTATCTATTTATCTATCTATCTATCAATCTATTTAACAAGTTATCTATTTATCTATCTAACTATCTACCAATCTATCTATTCTATCTATCTATCTATCTATCTATCTATCTATCTATCTATCTACTGTACTGTATATATTTATCTAGCCTTTAATATCTATCTAACGTCCTATCTATCTATCTATCTATCTATCTATCTATCTATCTATCTATCTATCTGTCTTCTATCTTTCTATCTATTATCTATCAATCTTTCTATTACTCTATCTATCTATCTATCTATCTATCTATCTATCTATCTATCTATCTATCTATCTATCCATCCATCCAACAATTTATCTATCTATCTATCTATCTATCTATCTATCTATCTATCTAGCTTCTAACAACTATCACTTTATCTATATATCTATTTATCTATCTATCTATCTATCTATCTATAAATCACATATCTATTTATCTATTATCTAATTATCTATCAATCTATACATCACATATCTATTTATATAACCATCTATCTATTTATCCATATATGTATTTATCTATTTATCTATGTGTAACACCACAGAGTTGTGTTACAACACTCCTCTACCCCGCTACTATTTGCTAAGAGCCTTTATCTTGTCATCAGATATGATATTACATTATGTCATTGACAAATGTGCATAAACCATGTTAAATGTAAATTATTGTTGTAATTTTCCATGTTCACCAGCAGATGGCAGCAATTCGTTGGTAAGGAGTTAGTTTCCGTTTAGCATTTCTAAGCTGGAATGGTTCATTTCAGCTTAGCTCCCCCTCTGTGGAGGTGTGGACTATTCCCACAGCTTACACACTGGGTGGAGAAGGAAGTTACAGAGGAGTTTAGCCCACCCCCTGCTAGGGGTAGGGTGTGCGTGTTAGGAGCTCCCTAATATAGGGAACCAAGCCAGGATTTTGTCTCGGCTGAGACATTGATCACAATCCCCAGCCTGAGCCCTGCAGCCTCAGCTGTATAAAGCAAGCAACCTCCAGTTCCAGGAAGAAAGCATTCCCTGAGAATATAACCGTGAGTAAAGTCCAGAGACCCAGGAAAAGCCATATTCCTCCTTAGCTAGTCAGTTCCCATAAAGCAGAAGATATAAAGAAGTTCAGAAGCCATATTCCTGTCACAATTTTAGAGCTACTAAGCAGACATCCTTTCCTGCAAGCTCCAGGTTTATAGAGCAGAAGATTCATTCCTGCAAACCATTGCCAAAGACTGCTGGGACCTAAGACCAAGGCTATACATTGCTTGGATAAAAGTTACTCTCAGTAAAGACAAGTGTGAACTGGACATCAGTTTCTGCTGCAAAATCCCTTTATTACTCCTCCTATCACTACACTCCAATTTATTGCAAGTGAGCCAGGAGCCAGGAGTCCAGCCATACCCAGGTAGGAGACACCGTTGACATCATTATCATCACCATACAGAGACATTATAGGCAATCACACCACTCTGGCATTCCTAACCTGGGATGTGCGTTATAACACCTTGGGAGGGCCCTGTGATAGTACCCTGCGCATGATGCAATTGGCGTCACAACAAATACAGAACATTTTAACAACCCATTCCTGGCCGCTACATGTAGATATGTATACGCATATCTATTTATCAAGCTTCTAATATCTTTCTAACGACCTATCTTTATAGCTATTTATCTATAACATGGCTTTCTATCAAACATCTATCTATTTATCTTTCTAGCTATCAAACATCTGTTTATCTTTCTATCTTTCCACTATCTATCTATCTATATATATATCTTCTAATATCTATCTAACGTCCTATCTTTCTATCAATCAATCAATCAAGCTTTATTTGGCAGGTCTAAAATTATACATTAGTATTGCCAAAGCATATGGGAAATAGGGAGTTGAGAAATGGGGACACACTCGGGGTCGGTGTATAGGAGTCCGTGGCATATTATGACAGGGGGGGGAAGGGGTGCGTACACACCCCGGGTCAGGGTATCGGAGTCCATGGCTCCTCTCAGTCTGTGGCAGGCACTGACATATTGTGCTGCTCCACAGTGTTTTCTTCCTCTCCTAGCAGGATGGGCAGCTTCTCTTACTCCTCCATGGAGCTAAAGTCTGTGAGTAGATCAGAGAGTCTCCTAAAGTGGATGTCCCGCATTTGGGACAGTATATCAGGAAGTGGGCCTCATCCTCCACCGCCTCAAGGTGGCACTGCTGGCACAGACTGCTTTCTCTAGGCATGTAGCTCTGTCGATGCCATCCGGATTCGACGGCCAGGCTGTGATGCTCAGTCTGTAGCGGCTCAGGATTTTCTAGTCTCTGGGGTTCCCTAATTTCTCCAGATATGGGGCCAGTTTGTAGTCTCTGTGCAGGCTTTGGTACACCGTCAGCTTCTGGGATGCTCTCACCTCCTTCCTCCATTCACTGACGTATTCCTCTTGTCTCTTGTTTACTGTGTTCCTGATTCTGGCTTTTGCGAGGTGGTGTGGGTCGGGCTGGGTTTCAGTAAGTTGATTTTGGGGCTTTGCCTTGCCTGTGATACCTTGGTGTAGCAAGGCTTTATGGTGATGGGAGCCTTCACTACTACCATGTAGATGGCCCCAGAATGATAGCGCCCTCTTCTGGATTGTAAAGTGTAGAGGGAATCTGCCCAGCTCCCCTCGACAGGTGCTCCGATAGGTGCTCCGATAGGAGGAGATGCTTACAGAATTCCAGGTGGAATATTTCTGTTGGGCTGGAATCTCATCTTGACCAGTCGGGGTACGTGTGAGGCCCCAGACTTCACTGCCATACAGGAGGATTGGTGCAATGATGGAGTCAAAGATTTAAAGCCATACCCTCACTGGTGCTTTGAGGTGGTACAGTCGTCTTCTGATGTCGTAGAAGGTCTTGCATGCTTTGTCTTTCAGCTCCTCAGTGGCTGATTTGAAGCTCCCAGTTTGGTCAATTATCAGGTCCAGGTAGGTGTACCTGTTGCTAGATGTAAGAGGGCGATTGTGTAGCGTGAAGGTAGGGGGCCTGGTTGACTTTGTTTTCCTTCTCTCCAACACCATGGTGTTGGTCTTTTTTAAATTGATGGGAAGGGCCCATGTGGTGCTGAATTTCTCCAGAATGACTAGCTGGTCTTGGAGACCTTTCTCAGTTGGTAATAGTAGGATAAGGTCATCCGCATACAGGAGAAATTTCACCTCAGTGTCATGGAGGAGGAGACCTGGTGTTGAGGAAGAGCTGCTGCCAGGTCGTTGATGTAAATGTTAAAGAGAGTTGGACTGAGGCTGCAGCCCTGTCTGACTCCTCGGCTCTGCTGGAAGTAAACCGTTATTTTCCCATTTACCTTCACGCTGCATCGGTTCTCGGTGTAGGAGCTTTTGATGATGTTGTATGTCTTTCCTCCTATTCCGCTCTCCAATAGCTTTAAGAGCAATCCTGGGTGCCACACCGAGTCAAGGGCCTTTTTGAAGTCCACGAAACAAGCGTATATCTTTCCCTGCTTTGTGTTGTGGACATGGCTCTGGATAAGGCAGTGCAGGGTTTAGACGTGGTCAATGCTGTGGTGGTTTGGCGTGCGGCGTCCATGTCTGCGATGGCGTAGTCCACTATGCTGCTACCCACATGGGAGTTTAATGTAGTCCTTCCTAGAAAGTCTCCCTTGGTGCGACCGTTGAGGATGTGGAGTCCTAGGCTTCGGCAAAGATTCAACAGTTTTTTGCCACTTTTATTTAACGTGCTGTCGTAACTGTTCCTCTCTGTATCTACTGAGCTGTCGCTGTCGGTCTGTGCTCCACGTATATAGATGTTTCCATCTGTGGTCAGGTAGTCTCTTTCCCTGCCTGTTCTGGCATTGAGGTCTCCCATGATAAGGACTTTTCCCAGGGTTTGATAGTGGGCGGCTTCCCTTTGCAGGATCTCAAAGCATTCTGGGTTGTAGTAGGGGGACTCAGGTGGTTGTATGTAGGCCGCACAGAGGTAGATGTCGGACTAGGAGGTGAGGATGGAGCGGTCTATTCTGATACAGATATGACTGTTTCCCCGTTTCACTGGACTGATCTGCTCATGGAGCTCCACTTTATACCACACTAGTATTCCTCCCGAACAGCGGCCAAGTTTGGTGGTTTTATTTTTCAGGGCCTGGACAGAGATTTCCCTGTATCCAGTGGGTGCCAGGGACTCGCTTTCTGCCTTAGTCCATGTTTCTAGAAGGATTTGAATGTCGATGTTTCTCAAACTGTGGGTGAAGTCTGGATCATTTACTTTACATCCAAAGGCTGACGCGTTCAGACCCTGGATGTTCCAGCTGCTGATTATAAAGGATGTCATAGCGGGTCATTATACCTTGTAATAAGCGGGTTTCATTGGATGAGCTGGGGGTCTGACTGCTTCTGGTATGATAGATAAGGCTTGTGTTGGCCAGTCACTTAAATGTTCTACATAAAGTTCTGAGCAGTTTTTTTTTATTTCATCTAGGTCTCTGCTCTGCATTTCTTTGTGTGAGGCGGGTGGCTTCCTCCATGGTTTTTGCCTCTGGTGGACCACGTTGGGGAACAGGGCCTTGTTTCCTGTTTGTGGTGTGGTGTTTAATACTTGAGGTCTTTGTGTTGTCGGTGAACTTTTCCCTGTTGTCTCCAAATAGGCCTGTGTAGGGTCTAGGCGGGGGGGGGGTCTGTTTAGTACAATGTCCTTCATTTCTTTGGCTAGGAGGCTGACTCCTTGCTTATTGAGGTGTTTTCTGTCATATAGATGAAGGCAGTTGATGGCGGGGTGTTGTGCCAGGGTGACGTTTGGCACAGAGCTGATCTTAGCTGCTAGTTCAGCGTTAATGGTTTGGATGGTATCGTTGGGCACATCCTTTCTGGGCAGCAAGGATGACACTATTATTTTACTGTCCGGGAACTTCTGTTGTGCAGTTTTTGCCAGCTGCGTCAGCTGTTCTGCGATCTGCTACTGATGGTCTTGAAGGTTGTTTCTACCCGTATGTATGATGATATTGATTGGATTGGTGAAGTGTGGATGGTTGATAACTGCTGTGACTTGTTAGATCGTTGCACAATTAATTTTTTGAACCCTTTCTTTTGGGAAAAGCCGCTTCATGTTCAGGTATTTCCCATTGGAGTCTATGATTAGTACTGTATTGGGGCTTACGGGTCACTTGCTGTTTGGTGAAGGTTTCCTGGGTGCTGTTCGGTCCTGTTACTGGGTCTTCATGTTAGTTTGTGCTTGGGATTCTAATAATTGTTGGCTCTGTCTCCGCGTGTAGCAATCCGCTATTGGTTGGTGTGGTTATATTCATTTCTGGTTAATGTGTTACGGATCTTTGGTATAAAGTTCTGGATGCTGGTTGGCAATGTGTCTGTGCTCTTCCCTATCTATTTCTATCTATCTATCTTTCTATAATCTATCTACATATCGACCTATCTGTTCTATCTATCTGCCTTTCTATCTTTCTGTCTATTATCTATCTATCAATCAATCTTTCTATCTTTCTATCAATCTTTCTATCTCTCCATCAATCTAACAATTTATCCATTTATCTTTCTATCAATTTATCTATCTATTTAACAGCTGTCAATTTATCTATATATCTATTTACCGTATTTTTCACCACATAAGACGCACTTTCCCCCCCAAAAGGGGGGGGAAATGCCCCTGCTTCTTATGGGGCGAATGCTGCCATTTTACATTTTTTGCAGCATCGCAGACTGCGACATATCAGCTGGAGGGGGGAGGGAGGAGGGGCCCATGTCATGCAAATGCGGTGGGGCCGGTGCGGTCACTGTACTCCGGCCCCGCCGCTCACTCACTTCCTTAATGCCTAAACCTTTTATAATAAAAACTTTAATTGAAGTTCCTATCCCCAGCCCCATCTGTACTACTTACTAAATGTCCTGTAGCAAGCAGAGCAGGGCGGGCGGCCGTCCATAACTCACTGATGTCACGTGCCTGCGCCGCCTACTTTATGAATGAAGTAGGCGGCGCAGGCACGTGACATCAGTGAGTTACGGCCTGTTGCCCGCCCTGCTCTGACTGCTACAGGACATTTAGTAAGTAGTACAGATGGGGCTGGGGATCGGAACTTCAATTAAAGTTATTATTATAAAAGGTTTAGGCAATAAAGCAGTGAGTGAGCGGCGGGGCCGGAGTACAGTGACCGCACCGGCCCCGCCGCATTTGCATGACACCGGCCCCTCCCACAGGTTTAGCTCCGGTATATTAGGGCATCTGTGCATGCCACTATTATGGGGTGGGGGATATGTGGATGGCACTGTTATGGGGTGGGGGATCTGTGGGTGACACATATATAGCAGTGCCATCCACAGATCCACCCCCCATAACAGTGCCATCCACAGATCCCCCTCCATAACAGTGCCATCCACAGATCTCCCCCCATAACAGTACCATCCACAGATCACCCCCCCATAACAGTGCCATCCACAGATCCCCCCATAACAGTGCCCCCCTCAGATCCCCCCATAACAGTGCCATCCACAGATCCCCATAACAGTGCCATCCACAGATCCCCCATAACAGTGCCATCCACAGATCCCCCCACAACAGTTCCACCCACAGATCCCCCCATAACAGTTCCATCCACAGATGCCCCCATAACAGTGCCATCCACAGATCCCCCCATAACAGTGCCACCCACAGATCCCCCCATAACAGTTCCATCCACAGATCCCCCCATAACAGTGCCATCCACAGATCCCCCATAGTAGTGTCATGCACAGACCACCATTAGTTCAAAACCCACCAAAAGCACACCTTTTGGTTAAAAATATTTATTTTCTTATTTTCCTCCTCAAAAACCTATGTGCGTCTTATGGGCCAGTGCGTCTTATAGGGCGAAAAATACCGTATCTATCACATATCTATTTTTCTATTATCTATCTATATATCACATATCTATTTATCTAACCATCTATCTATTTTTACATATATCTATTAATCTATTTATGTATGTATACATATACAGTCCTGATCAAAAGTTTAAGACCACTTGAAAAATTGCAAAAAATCATATTTTACATTGTTGGATCTTAACAAGGTTCCAAGTAGAGCTTCAACATGCAACAAGAAGAAATGTGAGTGAGACAAAACTTTTTTGAGCATTCAATTAATTGAAAATAACGATTAAACTGAAACAGGCTGTTTTTCAGCTGATCAAAATTTTAGGACCACATGCCTTTAAAAAGCCAAATCTGTGCAAAGATGTGGATTCATTGTCATTTTCTGTCAGGTAGTCACATGTTGTGATGGCAAAGGCAAAAAAACTCTCCCTTTTTGAACGTGGTCGGGTTGTTGAACTGCATAAGCAGGGGCTCTCACAGCGCGCCATCGCTGCTGAGGTGGGACGCAGTAAGACAGTCATTTGGAATTTCTTAAATGTTGCTGTGATAACACTTTTTTTTTTTTTTCTTTCTCCAGGGGTTGCACAGGTGAGCAAGTAGGGTGTGGCTGTTTAATTAGGGTGTGGCTGTCTAATTAGGAAACTTTAAAAACTCAGCAGTAAGAACAGCACAGCCTTTTTGATTCCAGAGGGGAAGCAAACCAGGCTGGTGCAGTGAGCTGCATTTATATTAATATAAGCAGATATATAACGCGAGTTTGACCGCGACGCGTGGTTGATTAAGTGTGGTTGATTAAGTGTGTGACTTAAGATTAAGTGACTTTAGATTCAGGGACTTCGGAGGGGGACTGCAATTAGCCTGTATATTATTACTACATTGTATTGTATTTTTTTTCTTTTGTGGTGTAATCCCCATTTAGTATGTGTTGCACAATTGACAACGCAGTCCAGTGCACATCTTGCATGATGTATGCAGTCCTGGAACAGCCGTTCCAGGGTGAATTTCTTTGTTCAAGATGTGAGCAAATTACCCGTTTGGAATCGCTAATCGAGTCTCTAAATGGGCAAGTTGCAACACTGAGAGGCATTGACAATTTGCAAAAAAGTTTGCTTCTCACCGAGCAAGCACTCTTTGGGGTAGATGAGGGAGAGGGTGACAGAGAGGAGGCTGAGGAAAGTGAGGTAGCTAGCTGGGTAACATTTAGAAAGCGGGGTAGAGGGAAGAGTGCCAGGGAGGCTAGCCCTGATCTGACACACCCCAACAAGTTTGCACGTTTGGCAGATGAGGGGGATGTCAGTCCAGGGACGGCACTGCCGCAGCCGGACACTTCATCTGCCAGTCAGGTGAATGTCAGCTCCGGTAAGCAGGGGACCAGGAGAGCAGGGCAGGCCAGACAGGTGCTGGTAGTGGGAGACTCAATTATTAGGGGAACAGATAGGGAAATCTGTCACAAAGACCGTGATCGCCGAACAGTGTGCTGTCTTCCTGGCGCTAGAGTTCGACATATCGCGGATCGGGTTGACAGATTACTGGGAGGGGCTGGAGAAGATCCAGCGGTCATGGTCCATATCGGAACCAATGACAAAGTTAGGGGTAGGTGGAGAGTCCTTAAAAATGATTTCAGGGATTTAGGGCAAAAGCTTAGGGCAAGGACCTCAAAGGTAGTATTTTCCGAAATACTACCGGTACCACGGGCCACACAAGAAAGGCAGCGGGAGATTAGGGAAATTAACAAGTGGCTCAAGAACTGGTGTAGGATGGAGGGGTTTGGGTTCCTGGAGAACTGGGCCGACTTCGCTGTCGGCTACAGCCTCTATCGTAGGGACGGGCTGCACCTCAATGGGGAAGGAGCAGCTGTGTTGGGGAAGAAGATGGCTAGAAGGTTGGAGGAGTGTTTAAACTAGGGACTGGGGGGGAGGGTAATTACACTATAGAAGGGGAAGATAGTGCAGATAGAGACCGGGGGCAAGGTAGTGGGACTGGGGGAGAAATGGAAGGAGGGACAAGAACAGTTCAGAAGGAAAGGTGTAGGGTAAAAGATATACATAAACCTCTCATATGTATGTATACTAATGCCAGAAGTCTGACTAATAAAACTGGTGAACTGGAATTAGTGATGTGTGAGGAGGACTATGACATAGTGGGAATAACTGAGACATGGCTGGATGATAGCTATGACTGGGCAGTTAATGTACAAGGTTACAGTCTGTTCAGAAAGGATCGTCAAAACCGGAGAGGTGGAGGGGTCTGCCTTTATGTAAAATCTTGTCTAAAGCCCACACTCCGTGAAGATATAAGTGAGGGACATGAACATGTGGAGTCACTGTGGGTAGAGATACATGGAGCTAAAAACAACAATAAATTACTAATAGGAGTCTACTATAAACCACCTAATATACCAGAGTCCACAGAAAATCTACTACTAAACGAGATAGACAAGGCGGCAAATCATAATGAGGTGGTTATTATGGGGGATTTCAACTACCCAGATATAGACTGGGAAACTGAAACTTGTATATCTCATAAAGGAAACAGATTCTTGGCAATAACCAAAGACCATTATCTCTCCCAACTGGTTCAGGACCCGACTAGAGGGACGGCCATACTGGACTTAATATTAACCAATAGACCTGACAGAACAACAGACGTGCAGGTTGGGGGACACCTGGGAAATAGTGACCATAAAGTAATAACCTTCCAATTATCATTCAAAAGAGCGTTTCTACAGGGAGAAACAAAAATACCAAACTTCAAAAAAGCTAAATTTAGCCAACTAAGAGAGGCCATAGGCCTAACTAACTGGGACAAAGTCCTCAAAAATAAAAATACAGCCAAAAAATTGGATATCTTTAAAAACATCCTAAAATCTCATTGTGAGAGGTACATACCGTATGGGAATAAAAGGTTAAGGAACAAAAAGAAACCAATGTGGATAAACAGAACTGTAAAGAAAGCAATAAATGACAAAAAGAAAGCATATAAAACCCTAAAACAGGAGGGTAGCACGGAAGCACTGAAAAACTATAAGGAAAAAAACAGAACATGTAAAAAACAAATAAAAGCGGCCAAACTA
The DNA here is from genome assembly GCF_905171765.1 of Bufo bufo. NCBI lineage: Eukaryota > Metazoa > Chordata > Amphibia > Anura > Bufonidae > Bufo > Bufo bufo. The sequence continues at coordinate 185,657,176 of NC_053392.1, forward strand.
GAGACCGAGAGATTAATTGCCAAACAGAGTAAAACTAACCCTAAAATGTTCTTCAATTATATAAATGTTAAAAAGTATAAATCTGAAGGTGTCGGCCCTTTAAAGAGTAATGAGGGGGGAGTCGCAGAGAGCGACGAGGAGAAAGCAAAGCTGTTAAATATTTTTTTCTCCAATGTATTCACTGAGGAAAATAAACTGTCAGATGAAATGCTGAATGCTGAAATAAATTCGCCATTAAAAGTGTCCTGTCTGACCCAGGAAGAAGTACAACAGCGACTTAAAAAAATCAAAATAGACAAATCGCCAGGACCGGATGGCATACACCCCCGTATCCTAAGGGAATTAAGTAATGTCATAGCCAGACCCTTATTTCTGATATTTGCGGACTCTGTACTGACAGGGAATGTCCCACAGGATTGGCGCATGGCAAATGTGGTGCCAATATTCAAAAAGGGTCCAAAAACAGAGCCTGGAAACTATAGGCCGGTAAGTTTAACATCTGTTGTGGGTAAACTGTTTGAAGGTTTTCTGAGAGATGCTATGTTAGAGCATCTTATGGGAAATAAGCAAATAACGCCATATCAGCATGGCTTCGTGAGGGATCGGTCATGTCAAACTAATTTAATCAGTTTCTATGAGGAGGTAAGTACTAGACTTGACAGCGGCAAATCAATGGATGTCGTGTATCTGGACTTCTCCAAAGCATTTGACACTGTACCTCATAAAAGGTTAGTATATAAAATGAGAATGCTCGGACTCGGAGAAAACGTCTGTAAGTGGGTAAGTAACTGGCTCAATGATAGAAAACAGAGGGTGGTTATTAACGGTACATACTCAGATTGGGTCACTGTCACTAGTGGAGTACCTCAGGGGTCAGTATTGGGCCCTATTCTCTTCAATATATTTATTAATGATCTTGTAGAAGGCTTGCATAGTAAAATATCAATTTTCGCAGATGACACTAAACTGTGTAAAGTAATTAACACTGAAGAGGACAGTATACTACTACAGAGGGATCTGGATAGATTGGAGGCTTGGGCAGATAAGTGGCAGATGAGGTTTAACACTGAGAAATGTAAAGTTATGCACATGGGAAGGAATAATGCAAGTCACCCGTACATACTAAATGGTAAAACACTCGGTAACACTGACATGGAAAAGGATCTAGGAATTTTAATAAACAGCAAACTAAGCTGCAAAAAACAGTGTCAGGCAGCGGCTGCCAAGGCCAATAAGATAATGGGTTGCATCAAAAGGGGCATAGATGCCCGTGATGAGAACATATTCCTACTACTTTACAAATCACTGGTCAGACCACACATGGAGTACTGTGTACAGTTCTGGGCTCCTGTAAACAAGGCAGACATAGCAGAGCTGGAGAGGGTCCAGAGGAGGGCAACTAAAGTAATAACTGGAATGGGGCAACTACAGTACCCTGAAAGATTATCAAAATTAGGGTTATTCACGTTAGAAAAAAGACGACTGAGGGGAGATCTAATTACTATGTATAAATATATCAGGGGGCAGTACAGAGATCTATCCCATCATCTATTTATCCCCAGGACTGTGACTGTGACGAGGGGACATCCTCTGCGTTTGGAGGAAAGAAGGTTTGTACACAAACATAGAAAAGGGTTCTTTACGGTAAGAGCAGTGAGACTATGGAACTCTCTGCCTGAGGAGGTGGTGATGGTGAGTACAATAAAGGAATTCAAGAGGGGCCTGGATGTATTTCTGGAGTGTAATAATATTACAGGCTATAGCTACTAGAGAGGGGTCGTTGATCCAGGGAGTTATTCTGATTGCCTGATTGGAGTCGGGAAGGAATTTTTTATTCCCCTAAAGTGAGGAAAATTGGCTTCTACCTCACAGGGTTTTTTTGCCTTCCTCTGGATCAACTTGTAGGATGACAGGCCGAACTGGATGGACAAATGTCTTTTTTCGGCCTTATGTACTATGTTACTATGTTACTATCCTGAGGGTTATGGAACAAAAAAGTCAAGTGGAAGACCCAAAAATATTTCATCAGCATTGAGCCGGAGGATCCAATTGGCTGTCCGTCAAGACACTGGACGATCCTTGACCCAAATTAAGGCCCTTACTGGTGCTGACTGCAGCCCCATAACCATCAGACGGCATCTGAGACTAAAGGGCTTCAAAAACAAAAAACGTCTTAAAAAACCTTGTCTCCTTGAACGCCACAGAACTGCTCGTTTGGACTTTGCAAGAGAGCACCAAACATGGGACATTCAAAGGTGGAAGAAAGTTTTATTCTCTGATGAGAAAAAAATTAACCTTGATGGTCCTGATGGTTTCCAACGTTACTGGAATGACATGCAGATCCCACCTGAGATGTTTTCTACGCGCCACAGTGGAGGGGGCGCCATAATGGTCTGGGGTGCTTTTTCCTTCAGTGGAACAATGGAGCTTCAGGAAGTGGAGGGACATCAAGTTCCAGACAGTAGATGGCCTTTGTGCGGCCGTCTTTACCACTTGGAGAAATGTTCCCACTCACCTCATGGAAACGCTTGCATCAAGCATGCCGAAACAAATTTTTGAAATGATAAACAATAACGGCGGAGCTACTCATTGCTAAGGTTATGTTTGGAAGTTGGATTTCTGTTTTGGGGGGGTTTCGTTTTTTTTGGAGGTGTGGTCCTAAACTTTTGATCAGCTGAAAAACAGCCTGTTTCAGTTTATTCATTGTTTTCATTAAATTGAATACTCAAAAATGTTTTGTCTCACTCCCATTTCTTCTTGTTGCATGTTGAAGCTCTACTTGGTACCTTGTTAAGATCCAGCCATGCTAAATAAGATTTTTTGCCATGTTTCAAGTGGTCTTAAACTTTTGATCAGGACCGTGTCTATTTATCAAGCTTCTAATATCTTTCTAACGACCTATCTTTCTATCTAGTTATCTATCTATAACATGGCTATCTATCAAACATCTATCTATTTATCTTTCTATTTATCAAACATCTATTTTTCTTCTATCTAGCTGTCTATCTTTCCACTATCTTTCTCTCTATCTAACCATCTATCTAACAATCTATCTATCTATCTATCTATCTATCTATCTATCTATCTATCTATCTATCTATCTATCGATCTATCTATCTATCTATCATGTTTCTCTCTAACTGTTTATCTTTCTACTATCTTTCTATCTATCCATCTATCTAACAATCTATCTATCTATCTATCTATCTATCTATCTATCTATCTATCTATCAGAAACAAAGAGCATCAGCAGCACAGCGGACTTGTAGGTATGGGAGAAATCCCTCTTGGACAACTGGCAGTGAAGTCTACAGATAAATCCAAACAAAAATGATGAGGCAGCACTCCAATGGTAGAGATAAGGTGTGAGACCCTTTTAATATCCCTTGTGCAACATTTCAGCCCAACTCATTGGGGCTTTTGTCAAGCAAACAGTTGTAATACTTACTAAATGTCCTGTAGCAAGCAGAGCAGGGCGGGCGGCCGTCCGTAACTCACTGATGTCTCGTGCCTGCGCCGCCTACTTTATGAATGAAGTAGGCGGCGCAGGCACGTGACATCAGTGAGTTACGGCCGGCTGCCCGCCCTGCTCTGACTGCTACAGGACATTTAGTAAGTAGTGCAGATGGGGCTGGGGATCGGAACTTCAATTAAAGTTATTATTATAAAAGGTTTAGGCAATAAAGCAGTGAGTGAGCGGCGGGGCCGGAGTACAGTGACCGCACCGGCCCCGCCGCATTTGCATGACACCGGCCCCTCCCACAGGTTTAGCTCCGGTATATTAGGGCATCTGTGCATGCCACTATTATGGGGTGGGGGATATGTGGATGGCACTGTTATGGGGTGGGGGATCTGTGGGTGACACATATATAGCAGTGCCATCCACAGATCCACCCTCCATAACAGTGCCATCCACAGATCCCCCTCCATAACAGTGCCATCCACAGATCTCCCCCCATAACAGTACCATCCACAGATCACCCCCCCATAACAGTGCCATCCACAGATCCCCCCATAACAGTGCCACCCACAGATCCCCCCATAACAGTTCCATCCACAGATCCCCCCATAACAGTGCCATCCACAGATCCCCCATAGTAGTGTCATGCACAGACCACCATTAGTTCAAAACCCACCAAAAGCACACCTTTTGGTTAAAAATATTTATTTTCTTATTTTCCTCCTCAAAAACCTATGTGCGTCTTATGGGCCAGTGCGTCTTATAGGGCGAAAAATACCGTATCTATCACATATCTATTTTTCTATTATCTATCTATATATCACATATCTATTTATCTAACCATCTATCTATTTTTACATATATCTATTAATCTATTTATGTATGTATACATATACAGTCCTGATCAAAAGTTTAAGACCACTTGAAAAATTGCAAAAAATCATATTTTACATTGTTGGATCTTAACAAGGTTCCAAGTAGAGCTTCAACATGCAACAAGAAGAAATGTGAGTGAGACAAAACTTTTTTGAGCATTCAATTAATTGAAAATAACGATTAAACTGAAACAGGCTGTTTTTCAGCTGATCAAAATTTTAGGACCACATGCCTTTAAAAAGCCAAATCTGTGCAAAGATGTGGATTCATTGTCATTTTCTGTCAGGTAGTCACATGTTGTGATGGCAAAGGCAAAAAAACTCTCCCTTTTTGAACGTGGTCGGGTTGTTGAACTGCATAAGCAGGGGCTCTCACAGCGCGCCATCGCTGCTGAGGTGGGACGCAGTAAGACAGTCATTTGGAATTTCTTAAATGATCCTGAGGGTTATGGAACAAAAAAGTCAAGTGGAAGACCCAAAAATATTTCATCAGCATTGAGCCGGAGGATCCAATTGGCTGTCCGTCAAGACACTGGACGATCCTTGACCCAAATTAAGGCCCTTACTGGTGCTGACTGCAGCCCCATAACCATCAGACGGCATCTGAGACTAAAGGGCTTCAAAAACAAAAAACGTCTTCAAAAACCTTGTCTCCTTGAACGCCACAGAACTGCTCGTTTGGACTTTGCAAGAGAGCACCAAACATGGGACATTCAAAGGTGGAAGAAAGTTTTATTCTCTGATTAGAAAAAATTTAACCTTGATGGTCCTGATGGTTTCCAACGTTACTGGAATGACATGCAGATCCCACCTGAGATGTTTTCTACGCGCCACAGTGGAGGGGGCGCCATAATGGTCTGGGGTGCTTTTTCCTTCAGTGGAACAATGGAGCTTCAGGAAGTGGAGGGACATCCAGTTCCAGACAGTAGATGGCCTTTGTGCGGCCGTCTTTACCACTTGGAGAAATGTTCCCACTCACCTCATGGAAACGCTTGCATCAAGCATGCCGAAACAGATTTTTGAAATGATAAACAATAACAGCGGAGCTACTCATTGCTGAGTTCATGTTTGGAAGTTGGATTTCTGTTTTGGGGGGGTTTCGTTTTTTTTGGAGGTGTGGTCCTAAACTTTTGATCAGCTGAAAAACAGCCTGTTTCAGTTTATTCGTTGTTTTCATTAAATTGAATACTCTAAAATGTTTTGTCTTACTCCCATTTCTTCTTGTTGCATGTTGAAGCTCTACTTGGTACCTTGTTAAGATCCAGCCATGCTAAATAAGATTTTTTGCCATGTTTCAAGTGGTCTTAAACTTTTGATCAGGACTGTGTCTATTTATCAAGCTTCTAATATCTTTCTAATGACCTATCTTTCTATCTAGTTATCTATCTATAACATGGCTATCTATCAAACATCTATCTATTTATCTTTCTATCTATCAAACATGTATTTTTCTTCTATCTAGCTGTCTATCTTTCCACTATCTTTCTCTCTATCTAACCATCTATCTAACTATCTATCTATCTATCTATCTATCTATCTATCTATCTATCATGTTTCTATCTAACTGTCTATCTTTCTACTAACTTTCTATCTATCCATCTATCTAACAATCTATCTATCTATCAGAAACAAAGAGCATCAGCAGCACAGCGGACTTGTAGGTATGGGAGCAATCCCTCTTGGACAACTGGCAGTGAAGTCTACAGATAAATCCAAACAAAAATGATGAGGCAGCACTCCAATGGTAGAGATAAGGTGTGAGACCCTTTTAATATCCCTTGTGCAACATTTCAGCCCAACTCATTGGGGCTTTTGTCAAGCAAACAGTTGTAATACTTACTAAATGTCCTGTAGCAAGCAGAGCAGGGCGGGCGGCCGTCCGTAACTCATTGATGTCTCGTGCCTGCGCCGCCTACTTTATGAATGAAGTAGGCGGCGCAGGCACGTGACATCAGTGAGTTACGGCCGGCTGCCCGCCCTGCTCTGACTGCTACAGGACATTTAGTAAGTAGTGCAGATGGGGCTGGGGATCGGAACTTTAATTAAAGTTATTATTATAAAAGGTTTAGGCAATAAAGCAGTGAGTGAGCGGTGGGGCCGGAGTACAGTGACCGCACCGGCCCCGCCGCATTTGCATGACACCGGCCCCTCCCACAGGTTTAGCTCCGGTATATTAGGGCATCTGTGCATGCCACTATTATGGGGTGGGGGATATGTGGATGGCACTGTTATGGGGTGGGGGATCTGTGGGTGACACATATATAGCAGTGCCATCCACAGATCCACCCCCCATAACAGTGCCATCCACAGATCACCCCCCCATAACAGTGCCATCCACAGATACCCCCATAACAGTGCCCCCCTCAGATCCCCCCATAACAGTGCCATCCACAGATCCCCATAACAGTGCCATCCACAGATCCCCATAACAGTGCCATCCACAGATCCCCATAACAGTGCCATCCACAGATCCCCATAACAGTGCCATCCACAGATCCCCCCACAACAGTGCCACCCACAGATCCCCCCATAACAGTTCCATCCACAGATGCCCCCATAACAGTGCCATCCACAGATCCCCCCATAACAGTGCCACCCACAGATCCCCCCATAACAGTGCCACCCACAGATCCCCCCATAACAGTTCCATCCACAGATCCCCCCATAACAGTGCCATCCACAGATCCCCCATAGTAGTGTCATGCACAGACCACCATTAGTTCAAAACCCACCAAAAGCACACCTTTTGGTTAAAAATATTTATTTTCTTATTTTCCTCCTCAAAAACCTATGTGCGTCTTATGGGCCAGTGCGTCTTATAGGGCGAAAAATACCGTATCTATCACATATCTATTTTTCTATTATCTATCTATATATCACATATCTATTTATCTAACCATCTATCTATTTTTACATATATCTATTAATCTATTTATGTATGTATACATATACAGTCCTGATCAAAAGTTTAAGACCACTTGAAAAATTGCAAAAAATCATATTTTACATTGTTGGATCTTAACAAGGTTCCAAGTAGAGCTTCAACATGCAACAAGAAGAAATGTGAGTGAGACAAAACTTTTTTGAGCATTCAATTAATTGAAAATAACGATTAAACTGAAACAGGCTGTTTTTCAGCTGATCAAAATTTTAGGACCACATGCCTTTAAAAAGCCAAATCTGTGCAAAGATGTGGATTCATTGTCATTTTCTGTCAGGTAGTCACATGTTGTGATGGCAAAGGCAAAAAAACTCTCCCTTTTTGAACGTGGTCGGGTTGTTGAACTGCATAAGCAGGGGCTCTCACAGCGCGCCATCGCTGCTGAGGTGGGACGCAGTAAGACAGTCATTTGGAATTTCTTAAATGATCCTGAGGGTTATGGAACAAAAAAGTCAAGTGGAAGACCCAAAAATATTTCATCAGCATTGAGCCGGAGGATCCAATTGGCTGTCCGTCAAGACACTGGACGATCCTTGACCCAAATTAAGGCCCTTACTGGTGCTGACTGCAGCCCCATAACCATCAGACGGCATCTGAGACTAAAGGGCTTCAAAAACAAAAAACGTCTTCAAAAACCTTGTCTCCTTGAACGCCACAGAACTGCTCGTTTGGACTTTGCAAGAGAGCACCAAACATGGGACATTCAAAGGTGGAAGAAAGTTTTATCCTCTGATGAGAAAAAATTTAACCTTGATGGTCCTGATGGTTTCCAACGTTACTGGAATGACATGCAGATCCCACCTGAGATGTTTTCTACGCGCCACAGTGGAGGGGGCGCCATAATGGTCTGGGGTGCTTTTTCCTTCAGTGGAACAATGGAGCTTCAGGAAGTGGAGGGACATCAAGTTCCAGACAGTAGATGGCCTCTGTGCGGCCGTCTTTACCACTTGGAGAAATGTTCCCACTCACCTCATGGAAACGCTTGCATCAAGCATGCCGAAACAAATTTAGGAAATGATAAACAATAACGGCGGAGCTACTCATTGCTGAGTTCATGTTTGGAAGTTGGATTTCTGTTTTGGGGGGGTTTCGTTTTTTTTGGAGGTGTGGTCCTAAACTTTTGATCAGCTGAAAAACAGCCTGTTTCAGTTTATTCGTTGTTTTCATTAAATTGAATACTCAAAAATGTTTTGTCTCACTCCCATTTCTTCTTGTTGCATGTTGAAGCTCTACTTGGTACCTTGTTAAGATCCAGCCATGCTAAATAAGATTTTTTGCCATGTTTCAAGTGGTCTTAAACTTTTGATCAGGACTGTGTCTATTTATCAAGCTTCTAATATCTTTCTAACGACCTATCTTTCTATCTAGTTATCTATCTATAACATGGCTATCTATCAAACATCTATCTATTTATCTTTCTATCTATCAAACATCTATTTTTCTTCTATCTAACTGTCTATCTTTCCACTATCTTTCTCTCTATCTAACCATCTATCTAACAATCTATCTATCTATCTATCTATCTATCTATCTATCTATCTATCTATCGATCTATCATGTTTCTCTCTAACTGTTTATCTTTCTACTATCTTTCTATCTATCCATCTATCTAACTATCTATCTATCTATCTATCTATCTATCTATCTATCTATCTATCAGAAACAAAGAGCATCAGCAGCACAGCGGACTTGTAGGTATGGGAGAAATCCCTCTTGGACAACTGGCAGTGAAGTCTACAGATAAATCCAAACAAAAATGATGAGGCAGCACTCCAATGGTAGAGATAAGGTGTGAGACGCTTTTAATATCCCTTGTGCAACATTTCAGCCCAACTCATTGGGGCCTTTGTCAAGCAAACAGTTGATGTCAAATGCAAGTATATATACCCATAGTGCTTAGTAACCACATAATTAAATGATTGATTGCCAATAATCAAAATAGTGTCAAAACGTGATTCAAAATACATGACATTAATATCAAAAAGTGTTGCAACATGATTGGTATAACATGTCGTGCAGCAATAAATCAATAACATGCAGAGTTATAATAAAGTGCATAGTGCATAATTATCCAATTAACACCTGCTGTGAAGAAGTGAGGTATGTATAAAAAAACAAAGCAACAGCTGATTTAAATAAAGTAAATTACAAACATCTACTACCTCGTTGGTTGTTCCAGTGTGAGCCATGGCGTTCAGCGCATGCCCCAGCGTCCACGCAGTCCTAAACCATCGCCCCCCAAGACGCAGGTCACATGACTCCAGCAGGTCATCATGTAATTAGCATCACGTGAGCGCATCCTAGGAAACACGGCCGCGTCTAAGGGAGGGAGAGGAGGGACTCTCACTGGTGCGCTGAACAAAGTAACCACATCAGCAACATCATCAGAAAGCATTGACCCATATTAACCAGTAATCTCAAACACATTAATGAACTCACTGTTCCTCCACTGATGTCATACCAGCGTACTCTGAATTTGCATAATAAACTTGTTAAGGCTGATGTCATTGTGAAGAAGAAGGTACAGACATATATCGGGTGTAAAAGGATAGGATGTTATCCCTGTTTGATTTGTGTGAACTGTACTTATTAGTGTTGATCGAGCACCAAAGTGCTCGGGTGCTCGAGTAGTAGAACACTTTGGGATGCTTGGGTGCTCTACAGCCCGAGCATTAAACTAGTCACCCCCTGCTCTGAAGAGGGGAGGGTGTCTGGTTCAAGGGGAAAAGGTCAGAAATTGATGGAAACACCACTGAAAGGGTTCGGCAACAGCATGGGGAGGATGTCTGGATGCATCTTGGACTCCCAGGTTGCTGCTGGGAACGATCTTGCTCAAGTAGTACGGCACTTTTACAGACTGACAATAATACTTGTTAGGAAACATTCTTTCCTGTATATTTACTTGTATATAAAGTGCAAGTGCTGCCAAAATTACAAGGAAGAGGCACTCCGATACAACCTGTATATCACATAAAGGAGGGCCTAATTCACATTGTGGTACCATTGTTCAGGTAGCGGGACTCCTACATTCATAAAGCCTATGCACTAAGTGAAAGGGCTGCCAAAAATTACAAGGAACAGGCACTCCAATACACCTTTCATTACACATAAAGGAGGGCATCATACGCAGCCTTGAAAAATTATGATTGATGGCCTACTGGTGACCCTCAAAAACATTAGGAGCAAGGGACTCCTGGTGACCCTCTAAAACATTTGGGGCAGGGGCCTGCTGCTCATCTGACCATCTAAAACATTAGGGGTGAGGGTCTACTGCTGAGCTGACTCTTTAAAACATTAAAGGGAACCTGTCAGAGCCAAAAACCACCCCAAACTGCCAGCAGTACCTTCAAGTAGCCGGCAGTGTGTTTCTAATGATGATTTTCTTCCTATAGTCAGATGCGGTAAAAGCAGGAAAAAACTATCTTTTATCCCCTGAGCGCGCTATTTTCGAGTCACTCTTGAAGTCAAGTGGGCAGCGGCCTCTTTGATTTAAGTCAAGATAATCACGTCCCCTTTCCTGCCCCAACGCTGTGACTGAAAGCCGGCTGGCTTTGCAGAGGGTCTGCTGCTGAGCTGACCCTCTAAAACATTAGGGGCGAGGGCCTGCTGCTGAGCTGACCATCTAAAACATTAGGGGTGAGGGCCTGCTGCTGATCTGACCAACTAAAACATTATGGGCGAGGGCCTGCTGTTGACCCTCTAAAACATTAGGGGTGAGGGTCTGCTGCTGGGCTTACCCTCTAAAACATTATGTGTGAGGGCCTGCTGCTGATCTGACCATCTAAAACATTAGGGGTGAGGGTCTGCTGCTGAGCTAATCCTTTAAAACATTAGGGGTGAGGGCCTGCTTCTGATCTGACCATCTAAAACATTAGGGGTGATGGTCTACTGCTGAGATGACCCTCTAAAACATTAGGGGTGAGGGCCTGCTGTTGATCTGACCATCTAAAACATTATGGGCGAGGGCCTGCTGCTGACCCTCTAAAAAATTAGGGGTGAGGGTCTGCTGCTGAGCTGACCAACTAAAACATTATGGGCGAGGTCCTGCTGGTGACCCTCTAAAACATTAGGGGTGAGGGTCTGCTGCTGAGCTGACCAACTAAAACATTATGGGCGAGGGCCTGCTGGTGACCCTCTAAAACATTAGGGGTGAGGGTCTGCTGCTGAGCTGACCCTCTAAAACATTAGGGGCAAGGGCCTGCTGTTGATCTGACCATCTAAAACATTAGGGGTGAGGGTCTGCTGCTGAGCTGACCCTCTAAAACATTAAAGGGAACCTGTCAGCGACAAAAACCACCCCAAACTGCCAGCAGTACCTTCAAGTAGCCGGCAGTGTGTTTCTAATTATGATTTTCTTCCAGCAGTCACATTTCTTTAAAGCAGGAAAAAACTATCTTTTATCCCCTGAGCGTGCTATTTTCGAGTCACTCTTGAAGTCAAGCGGGCAGCGGCCTCTTTGCTTTAAGTCAAGATAACCACGCCCCCTTCCCTGCCCCTTCTCTGTGACTGACAGCTGGCTGGCTTTGCCGAGGGCCTGCTGCTGATCTGTCCATCTAAAACATTATGGGCGAGGGCCTGCTGGTGACCCTCTAAAACATTACGGGTGAGGGTCTGCTGCTGAGCTAATCCTCTAAAACATTAAGGGCGAGGGCCTGCGGCTGATCTGACCATCTAAAACATTAGGGGTGAGGGCCTGCTGCTGAGCATCTAAAACATTAGGGGTGAGGGCCTGCTGCTAAGCTGACCCTCTAAAACATTAGGGGCGAGGGCCTGCTGATGATCTGACCATCTACAACATAAGGGGTGAGGGTCTGCTGCTGAGCTGACCTTCTAAAACATTAGGGGCGAGGGCATGCTGCTGATCTGACCATCTAAAACATTATGGGCGAGGGCCTGCTGCTGAGCTGACCCTCTAAAACATTAGTGGTGAGCGCCTGCTGCTGATCTGACCATCTAAAACATTAGGGGTGAGGGTCTGCTGCTGATATGACCATCTTAAACATTAGCGGTGTGGACATGCTGCTGATCTGGTGAGATTGTGAAACAGCTCTTCCTGTCTGATGTTTGTGCCTAATTGTATTAAAACTGTCATTTAGCATTTTGGTCACTAGAGGCCACTGTTTTCCAGCTACAGACAGCACACTCTGGGATTTGAATAGCAAAGCAGATGATGACTCATGCAGTGTGCTTCTGAAGAGAACCAGGAAGTCTGACCTAATCTGACATGGTGGGAGGATTGTTCTGGGAGAGACTGAATCCGATTCCATCCTGGCTTGCGGATGTCCGGAAGTGAATGGACACGCAGAGGAAGGAGATTAGCTGATAACCCCCTACTGGATCCTGCTCTTTGAAAGAGAGATTGTTCCAGGAAGACCATTTACAGCATGTGGGCAGAAGTCTGATTTTCAAGCAAGGCCGCATGGTTGCTGAGAGGTTGGTGGCCATCCCGGGTAAGCGGCATCCTCGGGTCCAGAACGGACGCAGGTCTGCACACCTGGTTACTGATTGTCTTATACTGTGTGGCGCCTGAATTAACAGAGACTAGCCTAGGCCTTAAACTAGTTAGATAGTTAGGGTTATATGTTTTGCTAGGCCTTGATGTACTGAACTGTGGCGCAGTATTTGACTTGCAGGCTCCGCTGCGTCTGCCACCGGCTAGGTGTGTCCTCTTTAGCGGCACAGCACGACTTGCAGGCTCTGCTGTGTGCGCCATCAGGCTAGGCCTGTCCCTCAGACAGGGACGGTGACTGTGGGCCTGGGGTATAACTTATACTGTGTATACTTATATTGTTGTGTTATTACTATTGTTAAAGTAAAGTTTATGTTCTTGCATATAAAGCTGGTGTCAGTGTCGCTTTTCTTGTCTGTGACTTTGCTGTATCCTGGGGAGCCCACCCCGGTACACGGCTTACAACTTGGTGTAGTCGGCAGGGTACAGCGACCGTTATGGATGGGAACGTGGCTGGAGACCGTCCCCCGGCGCCAGTGGTGCCGGATCAGGACCCAGCCCAGGGTGCACAGGCGCAAGTCTTGCATGCCCCCAACAATATGGCTACCCCAGTAGGATACATCCCCCTAGGGGCACTGCTGCGTCATCTGCCAAAGTATGACGGTAGAAACATGACATTGCAGGACTGGACTGAAAGGTTGCGAAGTGCGGTTAAAATGTGTAACCTGACCCCCGAACTGAGGCAGAGGTTGCGTTGGGAGCCCTAGAGGGTGACGTTAGGCGGACAGTGATCGTAAGGCCTGACTCCGAGAGAGATACCCTAGAGAAGATATTCTCCCTGCTAGAGAGAGCCCAAGGGGGTCGGGCCAAAGTGGTACAGTTACGGAGTCACTTCTTTAACCGACCCCAGCGAGAGGCCGAGACCCTGATGCAATGTTCCAATGCTCTACAGGAGACGCTGAATGAGATACAACGACGAGACCCTGAGGCCATGGGCGCCTTCCGGGAGGTGGACCGGCTTCTTCGAGATCACTTCAAAGTGGGGCTCTCCAATAAATTCTTACAAGACAAATGACCCAAACAATGGCCGACATAACATTCTACAGCGTCTACTTAGTCGCCGTAGAGAGAGAGGAAGAGCCCATACCTGCGGCGGCGAGAGTAGTGAATGTTATAAGGGACCAGCCGGGGTCTGAAGAATCGGAGTCCTTAAAGGATGTGGTCCAGGCCCTGCGAGCGGAATTGAAAGAGTTTCGGCTGGAAGTGTCCCAGATGAAGGCAGAGCCGTCCCGGCCTGCGGAAACGGTCCTAGCACCTCGTGCCACTCCCTCCAGAACAACTCAGGTGAGGGGGCCGGTCAGAAAAGGGCCCCTCTGTTGGGCTTGCCGAAAGTACGGCCATATGGCTAGAGAGTGCCCAGAACAGGTAGCGTCTGAGCCGACGTTAAAATTCCAACCGCTGCAGTAACTGGGTGTCCTACGGCGGTTAACCAGAAGTTAAGCCCTCTGCGTGAAGAACACGATCTGTATGCCAGCAGCCCCATATTAGAAGTCGAGTTAGAAGGTCGGAAGGTCTGCTGCCTAGTTGATACAGGGTCAGAATGCACCCTTATGCCTCTGGAGTTCAACGAGAGGCTCTTCAGGCATATGATGGAGCCCTGAAGACGGGAGCATCATCAGGCTGACGGCTGCCGATAACAGAGAGATGGATGTTCAAGGGATAGTCTGGATGCGGGTCCGACTGTTTGGGCAAGACATTGGCAACAAAGGGGTCTTGCTGGTGGATCATTCGTACCGGAAGGGAATGGACGTGACCCTGGGCATGAATGTACTGAGAGACCTAGACCATCAACTCTATTCCAGGGAAGGAAGGAAGTACTGGCAACAGGCCACCACACACCGGCCTACCCAGAAGGTCTTAAATCAAATGGTGAGGAGCTGTAGCCTGAGAAAGAGTAACCTGTCCGGTCGGGCCATTGCAGACGTGAGGGTGCTACGGAGGACTCCGTTGAAGATCCCACCTCGACAAGAGCGAATATTGATGCTGCCGTTGGGGGCAGGACGACGACTGAATGGACTGGAGGTCCTAATCGAGCCCGCTTATCAAGAAGAAACACAGATTCGCCCACTGGTAGCCCGGGCCCTCGCCATTGTGAAGGACGGATGTGTGCCTATACGCTGCTGTAATGTTGAGGACTGCGAGATAACCGTCCCCGGAAATACCCTGCTGGCCAAAGTTTATGTGTCCGAAGGGGGTATCGCTCGACGAAGGGGCTTCACGCTACAGCCGGATAGGAGATCAGCCTGGACCTATGCTGTGAAGATCCATTCAAGGGAAGCCCCGACAGTGGAGTCGAACGGTCGAGTGATCATGGCCTGTATTGAGGTGGACTGCAGAACCCTGACCCCGGGGGAACAAAATCTGCTGGAAGACACCTTTTGGGAATTTCAGGAGGCCTTCTCAAGACATGATGAGGACTTTGAGTGTGCTACTGCCATCGAACACGAAATCCCAACCGGCGATGCTGCACCGATCAGGGAACGTTACCGGCAGATCCCACCTAAGATGTATCAGGAGGTAAAAGACATGGGGGCCAGCATGTTGGAGAAATGGATGATGCAGGAGAGTCAAAGTCCGTGGGCTGCTCCTGTAGTCTTGGTGCGGAAGAAAAATGGGAGTCTCCGGTTCTGCGTGGATTATCGGAAGCTGAATGCTCAGACCATCCGGGATGCCTACCGCCTTCCGAGGATTGAGGAGTCATTGTCAGCCCCAAGCCAAGCAAAGTTCTTCTCGACTCTTGACCTGGCTAGTGGGTACTGGCAGGTGCCGGTGGCCAAGAAGAACAAAGCCAAGACGGCTTTCATTCTACGAGTTCAACCGGATGCCCTTCGGCCTCTCCAATGATCCTTGGACATTCCAGCGATTGATGGAAAACTGTCTGGGGGACCTCAACTTCGAATCAGTGTTGATATACCTGGATGACATAGTGTTTGGGGCCTCCTTTGAAGATCACCTCCAGAAGCTGCGACAAGTCTTGGGACGGCTACGAGACCGTGGGCTCAAGATCAAGCCCAAAAAGTGCCAGCTGTTACGACAGCAGATAGAGTACTTATGACATGTGGTCACCCAGGAGTGGGTTAAGCCAGCCCCCAGCAAGGTGGAGGCCGTTCAGAATTGGCCCCGGCCAAGTACACTACAGGAGGTACGGGCATTTGTGGGACTGGCCGGCTACTAAGTTTTTACCCTAATTCGCTCATCTGGTGGGCCCGTTAAACGAGTTGCTAAGAGGCACGGCTGGGGGCCCGAAGGAACGTCCCATCGACTGGGGGCCCCGGCAACAAGAGGCCTTCGAAGCGGTGCTGACCAATGCCCCGATCCCGGCTTACGCGCGGTTTGATACCCCATTCCTGCTGTATACTGACGGAAGCCTACATGGTCTGGGGGCTGTACTAACCCAAGTCCAGGATGGACAGGAGAGAGTCATCGCCTATGAGAGCCGGTCCCTAAGAGAGTCAGAACGCAACCTTGATAACTATAGCTCCTTTAAACTGGAACTATTGGCACTGGTGTGGGCCATGGCCGAAAGGTTTGCAGAATAACTGACTGGTGCAGAAGTGACCGTGATGACGGACAACAACCCATTGGCACACCTGGAGAATGCCAAGCTTGGTGCACTCGAGCAAAGATGGTTGGCCCGCCTTTCTAAGTACCAATACTGCATCAAATTCCGGTCCGGTAGGGAGAACGGCAATGCCGATGCACTCTCTCGAGTTCCTGTAGGACAGTCAACTCAGAGAGCCGATGAGGAGTTAGAGGACACTGAAACTCCTGACCTTGGTTGCTTACCTCTGTTCCAGGATGTGGCGCATTCAAGTGGGGTGGCGTCTGGGATGACCCTGGTGCTGGGGAAAACGTTGACTGATTGGGAGAGAGTCAAGAATGGCTTTCGGGATTTGTGGAAAGTGAAAGAATGGGTTCGGAGCAAGGTCTGGCCTCGGCCAGAAGAATGAGCCCACCTGACTCCAGAGGGTCAGAAGTTGTTAAGGCAGTGGGACAAGTTGACAATTACCCAGGGCCTCCTGTGCCGGATCATATACTGACAGTCAGAGCTGCAGTACCGGCAACAGATCGTCATTCCCATGTCGTTGGGACCAGATGCCGCCAGGGAAGCTCATGAAAAGGAAGCTCATTTTGGGAGCGACAATACGTTCAAGTGGCTCCAACGGCTAGTATACTGTCCAGATCTGGCTGACATGGTGGCCACGGCATGTCTTAAGTGTCGATCCTGCGGGCTAAGTAAGAGTACTGAACAGCGGGCCCCTGTGCAGACCATCTGCACCTCAGCGCCCCTAGAACTTCTGATGATCGATCATGTACAGATTGGATACTCTACCTCGGGACACTCGTACTGTCTAGTCATGATAGATCACTTTACCAAGTATGCGGTGGCTGTGCCCACCAGAGACCAAACCGCAGATTCGGCCGCCGAAGCTGTCTGTAAACACTATATACAGGTTTTCGGGCGTCCACGGAGGATACATTCTGACCAGGAAGCATGCTTTCAGGGTACTCTAATGAACGAGCTGTACCAGCTGTATGGGATTGAACGCACCACTCCGTAGTACCCACAAGGAAAGGGGGCGTGCGGACGCTTCAATCGCATCTTGCTTCATATGCTGCAGACTCTGGAAGACAGTCAAAATGCCCAGTGGCCCGCGTACCTACCCGAGTTGATGTGGGCCTATAACAACAGAGTACACAGTACCACTGGATACTCTCCATAGATGCTCATGTTTGGAAGAGCCCGACGGGAGATTGAAGATCTCCACATGCCTAACCCGATAGAGCCCCCACAAGAAGTACCACCGCTTGGGTGCAGGAGCACCACCGCCGGCTTAGAGTGGTTCACAAGGTTGTGGAGGAGCGCCTGGGACAGGTAGTACACCCTAACCCAAGACCAGTGCAGAAAGATGAGTATGTCCCGGGTGATCGGGTGATGGTCAAAGCCAAACGGCCATCTGGGAAGTTGGATGGACGGTGGGAGGCGGTTCTATACATAGTGAAGAGAAGGGTAGACCCTGATATTTCGGTCTATGAGGTAGAGCCAGTAGGGACAGGGGGACCCACATGAAACTTGCACTGTAATATGTTGAGACGTTGAAACTTTGATGAGCCGGTGTGCGTGGAGGGGGTGCCTCCTCACGCTCAGTGTATGGAAGAAAGTCCCTCAGATGAGGAAGAGGAAGAATGGTGGGTTGTCCCTTCCCAAGTGTCCACAGAGGTTCCGGCCGTGGCAGGTTTGCCACCCAGGTGCAATGCTGAGCAATCAACGGCTCCTCTCTCCTCAAATATGCCTGACGTTCCCAGTATTTCTGAGTCCGTCAATCTGAGAAGGTCAGCAAGGCCCATTGCTGGTGTGCCTCCACAGCGCTATGCACAGGATGAGTTTGTATGGGGAGGGCTGCTGAGAATCACAACCTCTAGTGGGGTGGCTTGTGAGATTGTGGAACAGCTCTTCCTGTCTGATGTTTGTTCCTAATTGTATTGAAACTGTCATTTGGCATTTTGGGCACTAGAGGCCACTGTTTTGCAGCTACAGACAGCACACTCTGGGATTTGAATATGCAAAGCAGACGATGACTTATGCAGTGTGCGAAGAGAACGAGGAAGTGGGAGCTAATCTGACATGGTGGGAGGATTGTTCTGAGAGAGACTGAATCCGATGGTTTGCGGATGTCCGGGAATGAATGGACACGCAGAGGAAGGAGATTAGCTGATGTCCCCTTACTGGATCTGGCTCTTTGAAAGAGAGATTGTTCCAGGAAGACCATTTACAGCATGTGGGCAGAAGTCTGATTTTCAAGCAAGGCCGCATGGTTGCTGAGAGGTTGGTGGCCATCCCGGGTAAGCGGCATCTTCGGGCCCAGAACGGACGCAGGTCAGTACACCTGGTTACTTATTGTCTTATACTGTGTGGCGCCTGAAGTAACAGAGACTAGCCTAGGCCTTAAAGTAGTTAGATAGTTAGGGTTATATGTTTTGCTAGGCCTTACTGTACTGAACTGTGGCGCAGAATTTGACTTGCAGGCTCTGCTGCGTCTGTCACCGGCTAGGTGTGTCCTCTTTAGCGGCACAGCACGACTTGCAGGCTCTGCTGTGTGCACCATCGGGCTAGGCCTATCCCTCAGACAGGGACGGTGACTGTGGGCCTGGGGTATAACTTAGACTGTGTATACTTATATTGTTTAGTTATTACTATTGTTAAAGTAAAGTTTATGTTCTTGCATATAAAGCTGGTGTCAGTGTCGCTTTTCTTGTCTGTGACTTCGCTGTATCCTGGGGTGCCCACCCCGGTACATGGCTTACAACTTGGCCTAGTCGGCAGGATACAGCAACCGTTATGGACGGGAACATGGCGGTAGACCGTTCCTTGGCGCCAGTGGTGCCGGATCAGGACCCAGCCCAGGGTGCACAGGCGCAAGTCCAGCTTGCCCCCAACAATATGGTTACCCCAGTAGGATACATCCCCCTAGGGGCACTGCTGCGCCAAAGCTGCCACCAAGTCACGGCCATTATCAGAAACAACCATGCCTCGTTGTAGGTTGAGTGGCAAGAGCCACAGCTCAGTCTGGTCCCTTATACCCTGCCACAGCTCTGTGTGCTGTTTGTCACCTAAGAAAATTAGTTTCATCACGGCCTGTTGCCGCTTCCCCACTGCAGTGCTGCACTGCTTCCAGCTACTGACTGATGGCTGACTGGTGCTGCAAGATGAGAATTCAGAGGTGGAAGTGGAGGAGGAGGTGGAGGAGGAGAAGGGGGGGTTGGAGCCACTAATGTAGGTTGTGGCGGAAATCCTGATGGAAGTAGAGCCTGCCATCCTTAGAGTCGGTAGCACCTGTGCCATCCCAGGGTACGACTCGCTCCCTGCCTCCACAGCGTTCACCCAGTGTGCCGTCAGGGAAATGTAGCATCCCTGGCCAAAAGCACTTGTTCAGGTGTCAGTCGTTAAGTAGACCTTCGCAATAACTGCGTTGGTCAAGGCACGTTTGATGTTACGGGACACATGCTGGTGTAAAGTTGTGCCGACACATCGGGAAAAATAGTGGCGGCTTGGGACTGAGTAACGTGGGATGGCCACCGCCATCAGGCTGCGGGAAGCCTCTGTGTCCACAAGCCTAAATGCCAACACTTCCAGGTCCAGCAATTTGGAAAGGTGCGCATTTAGTGCTGTGGCCTATGGGTGGGTGGCTGTGTATTTTCGCTTTCATTCAAAACCCTGGGGTATGGACATCTTTATGATGCTCTGGGAGACAGAAGTGGATGTGCTAGATGATGGTGCTTGCGAAGGTCCAGATGCAGGACGGGAGGCATCCGTGCCTGCGTCTTGGACAGGGGATTGGCCAGCACATAATACAGGGGAAGAGGAGGCAGTGGTGTGACTCGCAGACACTGATTGTGGACCCAGGCGTTCGGCCCACCTATTAGGGTGCTTTGATGCCATGTGGCGGATCATGCTGGTGTTGGTAAGGTTGCTAGTGTTCACGCCCCTGCTCGTTTTGGTATAGCACAGGTTGTAAATGACAATTCTTTTACCGTCCGCACTTTCCTTAAAAAAGCGACAGACTGCGGAACACCTACCCCTTGGCAAGGGAGATTGCCGCAAGGGGGTGCTCCGGGGAACAGTTGTGGGCCTATTTGGTGTGGCCTGCCTTCTCCCTTTTGCCACCCCCTGCCTCTTCCATCCTGTTGCTGTGCTGCGGATCCCTCCCCCTCTGTACTACTGTCCTTGCTCGGCTTGCCACCAGTTTGGGTCAGTGATTTCATCGTCCCCCACCTCCTCTTCCACTTCCTCACTCTGGTCATCCTCCTGACTTATTGACCTAACAACAACCTCACTTATTGACAACTGGTGTTTCATCCTCATCATGAACCTCTTTAGACACTAATTGCTGTTGACTTATTGGTAACTGTGTCTCATCATCATCATCATCTACCTCGTGAAACACTAAATGCCGTTCCCCACCACCATCTTTTTCTGACTGTGGATGCTCAAGAGTTTGGGAATCAGTGCACAAGATCTCCTCGTGTCCCTCTTCAAGTGGGCTTGGCCAAATCAAGGAATGTTGATTAAAAGAGCTCCTCTGAATATCTGAGTGTAGGATCACTTGCACAAAGAAAAGTCCAGCTCACCCAAATGTCCAAACACCTGCGTGCACGGAAAAGGCTGGTGAGCCTGTATATCCTTGATATGAAAACACAATGAAATTCCAGCACTCACGATTTTGGTAGCTAAAATCTTCGTCTTTTATTCAGGCAGTAGACAAAATAGACAGGACATCCACCCACAAGTGTAGCAACTTTGACGCGTGTCGAACAGTAGTTCTTAGTCGTAAATTCCAGCACTCACCAAAATCGTGAGTGATGGAATTTCATTGTGTTTTCATATGTAGGATCACTTGTTTGCCAAGACTCTCCATGGTGGGAGGAAGGAGGATCAGGGTGAGGATTCTGTTGACCAGACCCTTGGCTACTGAGACTGCACTTTGTGGAAGACAGGGTGGTGTTTAAATGGCTAGTAGCATTATCTGCTGCAATCCAACCGGCCACCTGGTCGCACTGGTGTGACTTCGAGAGTGGTGTCCTGTGCCGCCCTGAAAACTAGGACATAAAGCTAGGTATCGTGGATGAGTGTGTTTCTTGTGCTATGGTAGCAGGCATAGTTTCACCGCACCCAGGGCCACTGCCTCTGCGTGCACCATCAGCAGCACAGCCGCTTCCCCATCCCTTACTGCTCGCCTTGAGCATATTAAGTGATAAGGCTGGCCGCAGGCTAGTCTGGATTTGTGGGAGGGACCAGTACCTGTTTTAAGCGGTCCACTTCTCCCAGGCAGCACGTCGGCATTCGGACGTCGCTACTTCCGGGTGTGACGTCATCACCAAGCGTCCGCACGAGTTGGAGCTCCTAGACGCCGGGTGGTGCCTTTCATTTCTGCCTGCAAGCTGCCACAAGCTTTTCCGGATCGCTGGTTTGTTCAGCAAGGTGGGGTAAGCGAGGGAGGGCAGGAGGTTATGAGGGTAGAGGGAAGTGTGCGGCAGGATCGCTTCTTCTTGTGATCAGGCACATGCGGTCCCAGGTCTTGACACCGGGGGGGCAGCGTTGCTACATGCACCATTGCCTGCTCAGCACCTGCTGCTCATTCTGAATCCCAGTACACATGGGGCTACGAGTTACCTGGGCACAGCATGTCTAGGCTCTAGTGGCTGGGTCCCGGTGTCATTACTGTGTATTTGCTGCAAGGTTCTCTGTCTGTGCACACGTTTGACCTCATATACATACACTACATACTTACCGTTATACACGTAGTCCCGCACATGTGACAGTTGACGAAAAAAAAATAAAAAATAAATAAATAAATAAATAAATAAGCATAGGTACATTCACTAGTGCAGCCTCACTCTCGCACAACAGTCAGAGACACCTCGCATCATCTCGTAGAATAGTGTCATACGTCATACGGTCTGTTTTCCACAAATCCTATACTTACATACATCACCTACCACGTCTGTAGGTTCAATAGCCCGCAGTGTTTGTTTATAATGAGTCTGCCACGTCACAGATTCAGACAAACTCGGGCTTGTTTCATACGTCAGTGGAAACAACTATCATACTCCCTGTGAGCCTCGTCGGCTGCTCGTCATACGTTCACGCTGTTGGGGGGGGAGGTTAGATTCTGTCAGTTTGTCTGTCGGCTTACGGGCTACAGGTCGTAGGGTTAACAGGTTGTTTTTTTTTTTTTCTCTCCTCTCTTTTTTTATTTTTTTTGTTTTGTTGTTGTTTGTTTTTCTTTCTTCTTCGTTGTTTTGTTGTTGTGTTGTTTCAGTCGTCATGTCTCAGCCATCAGATATTGAGGAGTTTGTGTCCTTGCCTCCGTCTCCGAGAGGGTCCGAACACGGCAGCACTCCATCCCTCAGGGCTTGGACAGTGCCTAAGTTGACGGCTGAATTGCTCAGGAGAGGGATTCCGTTCGCGGCTACTGCCAGAAAGGCGGAACTATTCAAACTTCTGTTTCCCGCTACACCACAGGCCAGGCCTGCTTCTTCCGGTGACAATACCACCATCACCAATTCATTGGTACAGATCCACTCGGTGTTAAACTCACTCACTAGTTCCATCCAGGATTTACAAGCCCCGGATGGAAGTAATGGAACAGCATCGCGACCCCCCCCCCCAGCAGTTGGGCCGGCTGGCGGCGCGGCACCTCCGGCTGTGGTCACAGGTACCGTGCCTTCTCTACTTCCAACACCTAACCTGTCACAGGGCGGGAGAGTGCCTTCAGTGGCGCCGGTATATTTCGTCAGGCCCAGTATAAGGAAGGACATCTTAGAGCGCAAGGATGTCAATTTGGCATCTTTGTTAATTACGTCCCACGACGTAACAGAGAACAAGTCCTTCGGTTGTAGCGAGTTATCAGTGGTACTCAAGGCCAAAGGCCCCAGGCTCAGTCGCAAGCTGACCCTGGCCGAGTTTGTCCTGGCTTTCAGTCTTTTCAGAGACGTTTTGTGTTCTGCCAGCCCCAATAGGAGAGAAGAGTTGGACATTTACCTCTACAGGGTGGTAGATTTGGCGCATAAGTACGGGGGCACAGCATTCTATGACTACCATAGGTCCTTCTCGGCCCAAGCGGCAGCCATTTGGGCCCAGTTCCAGGTAGTCACGGACTGGAGCGATATTGACATGGAGCTATTTTGTAGGCACTTCGCCAGTCTGAAGTCCCCGGTGTGCGCCACATGTCAGTCTCCTGCTCATACTACCGCCTGGTGCCCTTTGGCTGACCTCACAGCTGCCCCCAGTACCTCCAGAGGTGGGATCAACCTGGGTCCTAGCCAGCAGTCAACCCAGTTTGACAAGCTGGGGAGACCCATTCATTACTTGGGAAAAGCCCAGCTCTGCAACAACTTTAACTATGCTGTCTGCAACTTCAGCCAGTGCAGGCTCCTGCATATCTGTGCCACATGTTTCAGGGCACATCCGGTCACGGTCTGCACCGTGAAGCCGGCATGACTGAGCCGGGTGAATGTCGAGGTCCTAGACCAGCTGCTACGGCTTCATCCCGTTCAGCCGTTCCGTGCTTTTCTGGTGGAAGGTTTTTCACGGGGGTTCCACACTGGGCTCATCGCCTTGCCTCAGCAGACGCATGAATGCCCCAACCTGCAGTCGGCTTCTAATCATGCTGATCTGGTGGATCTTCTGCTGGCAAGTGAGCTGGAGAAGGGCTTTATCATTGGTCCTTTCCAGTCCTCTCCTTTTTGCACGTGGAGGGTGAGCCCGGTGGGGGTGGTTCAGGGAAAATACTCAAATAAATTCCGTTTGATTTATGACTTGTCTGCTCCGCATTCTTCCCACGTTCCAAGTCTCAACTCACTGATTCCGTCTGAAGAGTTTTCGTTGAAGTATACTTCCGTGGACCAGGCTATCCAGGTCATTCTACAGACAGGCAGGGGCGCTTGGCTGTCCAAGGCAGATGTCTCTGATGCTTTCAAACTGCTGCCTATTAGCCCATCTCTCTGGCAGTGGCATGGCATGGCATCAAATGGAGAGAGGCATATTATTTCGCCACCAAGTTGACGTTTGGTTCCAAGAGCAGCCCCAGTCTGTTTGACAAATTAGCGCAGGCCCTGGAATGGATTTTGTTGGAAGTACAGGGTTGCCAGAATGTCATTCACTACCTGGATGATTTTCTGTTGATAGAAGAACCCTCACGTGCGCCTGCTGACTTGCAGGTTCTCTTGCAAGTTTTCAAGGACTTAAACATTCCGGTGGCTGCCCACAAAACAGAAGGGCCTGCGCAGGTTGTCACGTTCTTGGGGATCTCCCTGGATTCACGCGCCATGTCGGCCAGTCTACCACAAGACAAACTCGACAGGATCAAGTCAGGTGTCCGTTCTTTGCTCATGTCTCAGGTTTGCACCAAGAGAGAATTGCAGTCTCTGTTGGGCATGTTAAACTTTGCCATGAGGATCATTCCTCAGGGTAGATCATTTATTTCAAGATTGTTAGTCTTACTGCAACAGACCAGTGATTTGGACGCATCAGTGCATCTTAATGCCAACGCCCGGGCAGATCTGTTCATGTGGGACAGATTTCTCAGCGGGTGGAATGGCATTTCCATGTTTATTCCAAGGGTCACTTCTGATTCTCCACACGTATTTTCAGACGCGGCTGCCTCGGTAGGTTTCGCGGCCATATTTGGCTCTCATTGGTTCGCCGGCTCATGGCCCACGCACGTACTACAGATGCCGGGGTTTTCTCAGACGTCGGCATTGTTTGAGATCTATCCTATTGTAGCAGCTGCTATAGTTTGGGGGCATAGGTGGTCGGGTCACACGGTGGTTTTCCACACTGACAACATGGCGACTGCAGAGATCATTAACAAGGGTAGGTCCAAATCGTTACTCATCATGTCTTTCATGCGTAGGTTGACCTGGGTAGCCCTGGTACAGGGGTTTCATTTCCATGCCCAGTTTTTGGACGGAGTCAGCAATGTGGCAGCTGATGCTTTATCTCGTTTTGATTTTTCACGCTTTTTCTTACAGAACCCAGAAGCAGACTCGGTGGGCACCCCGGTACCGGACTGGCGGCTGCTGGTCTTGGACTAGACTCTCTGATGGTGGTCGCCAGTTCACTCATTACGAAGTCTTTGTCGACCAGTACATTGAAGTCATACCGCCGAGCGTGGGTAGTTTTCTTAGACTTCCAGTTGGTATATCCTAGGGGTGACGCTGGTCAGGTCAAGTATATGGTGGCTTTCGTGTATTATTGTCACTCGGTATTGGCGTTATCCTACAACACCATTAGGCTATATTTGGCAGGGGTGCAGCATTTTTTGGCACTTCAAGAGCCAGACAGACCCTCTATATTTGCAGCTCACCCGGTTAAGGCCATCCTCAGAGGCATCCAGAAGAGCTAGGTCACGGTCAAGTCGGTCCGTCAACCAATTACGGGGGACACGTTTCGTAGCCTGTCGGAAGTCCTCTCGTTGTCACCATTCGGGGTCCTTCCCAGCCTGGTGATCAAGGCAGCGATGTACTTGGCGTTTTATGGGTTTTTAAGACCAGGTGAGGTGACTCAGGCCAGACGAGGGGCGGTGGCTCTCCGCAAGGGAGACTTAGTTAGGATGGGCAGTGTCTTTCATCTGCAGTTGCCTCACAATAAAACTAGGCAGGTAGGTCTCGGCCATGTAGTCAAATTCTTCCAGACCACAAACGCATGGTGTCCAGTGACAGTCTTGGACAACCTCTTGCTGGCCCTTAGTCTCCACGGCCCCATCGACCCGTTACTTCCATTCCCTGTCGATCCACTGACGGCCAGCCAGATCACCAAACATATCCGTACCCTGTTGTCCAGTGTAGGATTGAATCCGGCTCAATTCTCGGGGCATTCTTTCCGCATCAGTGCGGCATCCGCAGCGTCCAAACATGGAGTTCCCGCGCATATCATCAAGCACTTGGGGCGCTGGCGCTCGGGGTGCTTTGTTCGGTATATCCCGGAGCCTCTGGCAGAATTGGTCCAAGCATTCAGTACATTGGCAGAATAGCACAGCAGGCCATCCTTCCCTCACTGGTGGGTTTTGCCCCCTTTTTCAGGCATACCGACCTAGTGAGGCCAAGGCACACCTCAGGCCAATTAGGTAGGGGGGTGGTGGTTGGGCATCCTCCATTCGCCAGGTCCTGTCCACAAGTGATAAGGCTGGCTGCAGGCTAGCCTGGATTTGTGGGAGGGACCAGTACCTGTTTTAAGCAGTCCACTTCTCCCAGGCAGCACGTCGGCATTCGGACGTCCCCTGCCCACCCATTCCCATTCTTCATTCAGTCATTTAACTATCACATCCAGGGTATGCCCCCTTTTTCAGGCATACCGACCTAGTGAGGCCAAGGCACACCTCAGGCCAATTAGGTAGGGGGGTGGTGGTTGGGCATCCTCCATTTGCCAGGTCCTGTCCACAAATGGTATATATGCTTGCAAGTATGTCACACGTACAGTAGCGCAGGTTTTGTAAGTGTATGCGCAAATAAATTTAACTGAACGTCACTGATATTTAGAATGTGCAAACATTATACTGGAGATGTAGCACAGGTAATGTCGCTGTCACCTGCGGAAAAAAAATTTAACTAAATGTCACTGACATTTAGGATGTGCAAACATTATACAGGCGATGTAGCGCAGGTAATGTCGCTGTTACCAGCAGAAAAAAAATTAAACTGAATGTCACTGATATTTAGGATGCGCAAATGTTATACAGGAGATGTAGCGCAGGTAATGTCGCTGTCACCAGCGGTGAAAAAATGAAGCTGAATGTTACAGATATTTAGGATGCGCAAACATTAGACAGGAGATGTAGCGCAGGTAATGTCGCTGTCACCAGCGGAGAAAAAATTAAACTGAATGTCACAGATATTTAGGATGCGCAAATTTTATGCAGGATATGTAGCGCGGGTAATGTCGCTGTTACCAGCGGAGAAAATATTAAACTAAATGCCACTGATATTTAAGATGTGCAAACGTTATACAGGAGATGTAGCGCAGGTAATGTCGCTGTCACCTGCGGCAAAATTTTTTAACTGAATGTCACAGATATTTAAGATGTGCAAATGTTATACAGGAGATGTAGCACAGGTAATCTCGCTGTCACCTGCGGCGAAAAAACTAAACTGAATGTCACTGATATTTAGGATGCACAAACGTTATACAGGAGATGTAGCGCAGGTAATTTTGCTGTCACCAGCAGCGAAAAAAATGAAACTGAATGTCACAGATATTTAGGATGCGCAAACTTTATACAGGAGATTTAGCGCAGGTAATGTCGCAGTCACCAGCAGAAAAAAAATGAAACTGAATGTCACTGATATTTACAGTTGTGTTCAAAATTATTCAACCCCCACTGAAATTGAGTGTTTTGGCCAGTTTGACATTGATTTTGATAATTTCAGTCATCTTGTTTACAATTAAATCAAAGAGGCACTTGTAAGTCAGACAAATATAACATGACATTTATAAGGAAATAACCACAAATGTCTTTTCTGTGCTCACATCATTATCAGTTTTATTCAACCCCCAAGTGACATTCAATCTTAGTACTTTGTACAACATCCTTTTTCAGTTATAACAGCTTTTAAACGTGAAGCATAGCTTGACACAAGTGTCTTGCAGCGATCTACGGGTATCTTCGCCCATTCTTCATGGGCAAAAGCCTCCAGTTCAGTCACATTCTTAGGCTTGCGCGCTGCAACTGCTTTCTTTAAGTCCCACCAGAGGTTCTCAATCGGATTTAAGTCTGGTGACTGCGATGGCCACTTCAAAATGTTCCAGCCTTTAATCTGCAACCATGCTCTAGTGGACTTGGAGGTATGCTTGGGATCATTGTCCTGTTGAAAGGTCCAACGTCTCCCAAGCCTCAGGTTTGTGATGGACTGAATCACATTTTCATGCAATATCTCCTGGTACTGAAGAGAATTCATGGTACCTTGCACACGCTGAAGCTTCCCTGTACCTGTAGAAGCAAAACAGCCCCAAAGCATGATTGACCTCCCGCCATGCTTCACAGTAGGCAAGGTGTTCTTTTCTTCATAGGCCTTGTTCTTCCTCCTCCAAACATAGCGTTGATCCATGGGCCCAAACAGTTCTAATTTTGTTTCATCAGTCCACAGAATTGGGGGTTGAATAATTTTGAACACAACTGTAGGATGAGCAAACGTTATACAGGTGATGTAGTGCAGGTAATGTCGCTGTCAGCAGCGGCCAAACAATTGTGCTGAATGTCACAGATATTTAGGATGCGCAAATGTAACACAACAGATGTAGCAGAGGTTGTGTCACTGTCGACAGAATAATTGCACGCAATTGCACGCAATTTAAAACAGGTTGTGCTAATAATATATATTGCAGCCAGATAAAACAATAGTCCTTAAAAGGACTTTTGGGTCTGATGGGATACACCCAAAGCTATTAAAAGAGCTTAGCGGTGAACTAGCAAAACCATTAACAGATTTATTTAACCAATCACTGGGAACAGGAGTCGTCCCAGAAGATTGGAAATTAGCAAATGTTGTGCCCATTCACAAGAAAGGTAGTAGGTTGGAATCGGACAACTATAGGCCAGTAAGCCTGACATCAATAGCGGGGAAATTAATGGAAACCATACTTAAAGGGCTTCTGTCACCCCACTAAACAGTTTTTTTTTTTTTTGGTTACTTATAATGCCTATAATGCGATTTATGCATACATACTGTAATTAATCATTTTTGTTCAGCAGATTCTGTTAAAAACGTACTTTTAAAATATGCAAATTACCTTGCTACCAGCAAGTAGGGCGGCTACTTGCTGGTAGCAGCCGCATCCTCTTATCACATTGACGCCCGCTCCGCATGTTGATTGACAGGGCCAGCGGACGGGATCTTTCTCTGGCTGGCCCTGTCTGCTATCAAGATCTCGCGCCTGCACCGTAACGGTATTCAGTCGGCGCAGGCGCACTGAGAGGCGGACGCTCGCTCGGCCGCTCCATCCTCAATGCGCCTGCGCCGATGACGTCACATCTACACCCGGCGCAGGCGCATTGAGGAAGGAGTGACCAAGCGAGCGTCCTCCTCTCAGTGCGCCTGCGCCGACTGAAGACAGGTACGGTGCAGGCGCCAGATTTTGAATGCAAACAGGGCCAGCAGAGAAAGATCCCATCCGCTGGCCCTGTCAATCAGCATGCGGAGGGGGCGTCTTTAAGATAGGAGGATGCGGCTGCTACCAGCAAGTAGCCGCCCTACTTGCTGGTAGCAAGGTAATTTGCATATTTTAAAAGTTAGTTTTTAACAGAATCTGCTGAACGAAAATGATTAATTACAGTATGTATGCATAAATCGCATTATAGGCATTATAAGTAACCAAAAAAATAAATAAATGTTTATTGGGGTGACAGAAGCCCTTTAAGGAGAAGATTGTGGAACATCTAAAATCCCATGGATTGAAAGATGAAAAACAGCATGGGTTTACTTCAGGGAGATCATATCAAACTAATCTTATAGATTTTTTTGTTTGGGTGACTAAAATAATAGATGTCGGAGGTGCAGTAGACATCGCTTATCTAGACTTTAGTAAGGCTTTTGATACTGTCCCACATAGAAGGCTTATCAATAAATTAGAGTCTTTGGGCTTGGACTCCCATATTGTTGAATGGATTAGGCAGTGGCTGAGGGACAGACAACAGAGGGTTGTAGCCAATGGAGTATATTCGACCATGGTCTTGTTACCAGTGGGGTACCTCAGGGATCTGTTCTGGGACCCATATTGTTTAATAACTTTATCAGCGAAATTGCAGAAGGCCTCGATGGTAAGGTGTGTCTTTTTGCTGATGACACAAAGATTTGTAACAGGGTTGATGTTCCTGGAGGGATACACCAAATAGAAAAGGATTTAGGAAAACTAGAGGAATGGTCAAAAATCTGGCAACTAAAATTTAAAGGGCTTCTGTCAGCCCACTAAACCGTTTTTTTTTTTTGTTTACTAATAATCCCTAACTGTTAGCATTCAAAATCTGGCGCCTGCGCTGCGGCCGTACGTATATTCAATCTGCGCAGGCGCACTGAGAGGCGCCTGCTCTCTCCTCAATGCGCCTGCACCGGGTGTAGATGTGACATCATCGGTGCAGGCGCATTGAGGATGGAGCGGCCGAGCGAGTGGCCGTCTCTCAGTGCGCCTGCGCAGATTGAAGATAGGTACGGCCGCGGCGCAGGCGCCAGATTTTGAATGCTAACAGGCAGGGCCAGCAGAGAACGATTCCGTTCCCTGGCCCTGTCAATCACAATGCGGAGGGGGCGTTATTAGGATCGGAGGATGTGGCTGCTACCAGCAAGTAGCCGCCCTACTTGCTGGTAGCAAGGTCATTTGCATATTATAAAAATCGCTTTTTATCAATTTCTACTGAACAAAAATGATTATTTAACTTATGTATGCAGAGCTCGCAGTATAGGGATTATTAGTAAACAAAAAAAAAAACACGGTTTAGTGGGCTGACAGAAGCCCTTTAATGTTGATAAGTGCAAGATAATGCACCTGGGGCGTAAAAACCCAAGAGCAGAATATAAAATCAGTGATACAGTCCTAACCTCAGTATCTGAGGAAAGGGATTTAGGGGTCATTATTTCAGAAGACTTAAAGGAAGGCAGACAATGTCATAGAGCAGCAGGAAATGCTAGCAGAATACTTGGATGTATAGGGAGAGGCATTACCAGTAGAAAGAGGGAGGTGCTCATGCCGCTCCACAGAGCACTAGTGAGACCTCATTTGGAGTATTGTGCTCAGTACTGGAGACCATATCTCCAGAAGGATATTGATACTTTGGAGAGAGTTCAGAGAAGAGCTACTAAACTGGTACATGGATTGCAGGATAAAACTTACCAGGAAAGATTAAAGGACCTTAACATGTATAGCTTGGAAGAAAGACGAGACACAGGGGGTATGATAGAAACTTTTAAATACATAAAGGGAATCAACAAGGTAAAAGAGGAGAGAATATTTAAAAGAAGAAAAACTGCTACAAGAGGACATAGTTTTAAATTAGAGAGGCAAAGGTTTAAAAGTAATATCAGGAAGTATGGAGAGAGTAGTGGATGCATGGAATAGCCTTCCTGCAGAAGCAGCTGCAAATACAGTGGAGGAGTTTAAGCATGCATGGGATAGGTATAAGGCCATCCTCCATATAAGATAGGGCCAAGGGCTATTCATAGTATTCAGTATATTGGGCAGACTAGATGGGCCAAATGGTTCTTATCTGCCGACACATTCTATGTTTCTTTGGGTCTCTAACAGCTTTCAAGACTAAAACCTTCCTAAAAAAAATTAATTAAAAAAATTCGGTCCCTACACTATCTGTCCCTTCTGCTGCAGCTCTCCCTGACTAAGACTGAGCTGAACCACGTGTGATGAAGTGTTTGGGCCAGCCAATCACTGTAATGCCATTAACCAACATGGCTACGGCATTACAGTGAGTGCCAGTACTTTTTCAACACTAGTACTTATATGTTGAAGGGTGATAGATTAATTCACCCCACCTTGGGTACACATTTTGATATACGCCATTTGATATATGCCATTTTCTTACTTGTGACAGCACATTTCTTCAATGTCCGGACACTAGGACCCAACTTACCAGCTTTTCAAGGAGCCGCGTGGATCACGTGGGGCGCAGCCAGGTCACGTGGGACTCCGCGTTCCAGACCTTGAGACCACATGGGACGCCGATGTGAGTCTAAGTGGCTGACTAAGGATACATATCTTTCTCCCTCCAGCGACATAAGAGAGGTAACGTACTTTGCCCCACGGGGCTGTATTTATATACCAACACATGTGATCTACATTACGTCTACACACCACATACGGCGATTGAGTGCGGTCCTATATTCGGACAAATATTATCGCACATCTTGATAAGACACTTCAGCTGGACTCGGACTGCCTATATTGGGATCGGGTCCATAGCCTGGACTTGCGGTCATCTGTGTTTTTGTAAAATATTGTTCTAGGGTCTATTGGGTTTTAGGGTTTATATGTATAGTTTTATGTGAGTATTTTTATGTATATTAAATTAGGTTATTGATATCCTACACTGATGTTTCCAAGTAATTGAGTACCCTCCAACAATTTATTCATTTTATATTTTCTGATTCGGATTTGGGTGAATCCACGGAGGGAGCACCGGTTCCTTGGGGAGAGGGTGGGGTGAGCCGCTGAATATTGGTACATTCTCAATTTATCTATCTATCTTTCTAGCAATTTATCTATCAATTTATCTATCTATTAATCTTTCTATCAATCTATCTATATATCTACCTATCTATATATGTTTCTATCCAACTGTCTATATTTCCACTTTCTTTCTATCCATCCGTCTATCTAACTATCTATCTATCAAGCTATCTATTTATCTATTATCTAGCAGGTTTCTTTGAAGTACCCAGCTATCCCAAAGCTATA
Organism: Bufo bufo; assembly: GCF_905171765.1. Lineage (NCBI taxonomy): Eukaryota > Metazoa > Chordata > Amphibia > Anura > Bufonidae > Bufo > Bufo bufo. Next base: position 185,689,918 of record NC_053392.1, read on the forward strand.
AAATCCCATCAAGCTAATATAAGCTTATGAAGCTATTAATAAAAGCGTATAAATCGCACAAACCTCTTAGAATCTTTAAAATACCTATCTATCTTCTAATAAGCCATCTGGCGATCATTTTGTACAAACACCTGCCAAATTTAGAAGTCCACAATTTATAGTCAGCCTAATGCACGAGCAACACCAATTTTTACAGCGTCTTATTCCAAATTTTCGGACTTCTCTGAATAAGGTTCTACGCCTCCATAAGAACCGATAGCTTTTGTCGTGTAGTACTGTTTTTCTCAATATTTCGGATATGTAAAACAAATAAAAACATTATCAGACAGTACATACAAATACATTTTTATATACATTCAAAGTAAAAGTTACAACGTTAACCAAACCTTCTGCAACAGAGTTTTATAAAACAAATAAAAACATTATCAGGCACTACATACAATTAATTTCTACATCTTTAAAAACATTTCAAATTCAGAATCTGAAGTCTGGTTTGGCATTGGCTAGTACATCGGTACCAAACCCAACTTCGGATTGCTATTTTGAAATGTTTTTAAAGGTGTAGAAGGTGTAAGGTCTCCATACAGCAATAAAAAGAAGTGTTAGAACGAATCGACTTTGGATCTATGATCCGAAGCTTGATTTGCTCAACACTAATTTCAAAAATGTGGCCTGGTCCTTGTGAAAAATGGCTGTGTCCTGAGGGGGTTAAAACATCATTTTTCTCAGCAAAGCGGTCACATATGAACATGGGACCAACACAGATGCCTTCAGCTGCTAAGCGCACAGATAACAGGTCAGCCAGGTACAGATCAGCTGACAGATGCCCTTTAAGACTTCCTGTAATCAACTAAAAATCCTTAATTGTAAAGCCCACATATGTAATTTACACAAAGCGCATTTTATTATCTTCCTATTGTTAAATTTATACATTTACAGTAAAATATTTGAACATGGCAGATCATTTTGCAATATGTACAACGTGCAAGGGATATGGTGTTGAACATAGACCGCAGCTTTTGATTTTCACAGTGGCAGACAGATGACAAATTCTTATGCCCTGTAAAGACATTAATGTTCCAGTTTGTAATTCCCCTTCTTACTATGTGACACTATAATGTACTGTATGTTTGGGCATTTATGTATTATGTGACTTAGGGGTAGCTAAGGCTACAGTAGTCTCACGGGAAGTTCTAGTCTGGAAACTAGGACAGAGCTTCTGTGCAAGGATACCAGAGTCTAATTGCATTGCTGCTATTTTAATACATTTCTTGGCATCTTGTGCAGTTTATATGTTTGAATCTTCTCTACCTCTGTTGATCTTCATTTGGATTTAAGGTGATATGTTCTTGGTGTGAAATATCTATCTACATAGTGCATATATAGTGCATAGTTTGTGTTTTATTGTATAACTATTAAATTACCCTAGATTTTGCAATATTATCTTTAGAGTGATTATCAGAATACATGTATCAAAGTGAACATAAATTCCCACAAGGCTATACACATCCATTATAATTAAGGTCACTGCTTATGCTGATGAATGAAGTTCAAAAGCATTATTTTGCTATCTGCATCTTGAAGTCATGGAACATATGTACTCCAAGAGAACGTAGTTATAGCAGATAGTGTGGATAGATTTAAGAAAGAGATAGAAATCTTCCTTCTGAAGCACAGTACACAAGGCTACTTGCATTAATGCAGTATGTTCCTTTTTTTTTTTTTTTCATTGATGGCAAATTGAATCCATGCCATTTATGTTCCTGTGGATTAACTGGGGTTTGTAAGCATGAAAGGTTGACCTTGCTGGTCTTTAATTAACCCAATAACTATGTAAGCTACTGTATGTAAAAATAAAGGAGCTGCAATCTTCTGTTGCTAGCGATGCTCACCAGTTATTTTTCCTTTTGTTCAAAAAGAACCACAAGTCCCATATAAAGCTTGGTACTATCATGTAATGAGGATAATTCTTTTCCCCGTCGCATAGCTCTTATGAAAATTAAGGTGAACTAAACTAAGAAAAAGCAGGGAAAATCTAAAAGAAGAATTTTAAAAAATGCTCACATTTGGTAGGTTAGCAAGAAGTAGGAGGCAATGGCAGTATTATTGCAGGTTTGAATTAAACAGTATGCAATGAGCAGGATATGTGTGAATAATAGTCTGTATTTGTTCGTGACGCCAATTGCAGCGTGCGCAGGGTACTACCTCAGGGCCCTTCCAAGGTGTTATAACGCACGTCCCAGATTAGGAATGCCAGAGTGGTGTAATGGCCCACAATGTTCTGCATGATAGTGGTAATTGTGTCAACCGTGTCTCCTACCTGGGTACAGCTGGACTCCTGGCTCCTGGCTCACTTGCAATAAATTTGAGTGTAGTGATAGTAGGAGTAATAGAGGAATTTTGCAGCAGAAATTATGTCCAGACCTTTAGATGAAGTTCAAACGTTTCTTTACTGAAGATAACTTGTATCCAAGCAGTATACAAATTTGGTCTCTGGTCCCAGCAGGTTTTAGCAATCATTGGCAGGAATAAATACTTCTGCACTTTAAATGTGAGCATGCAGGATAATTTGTCTGCTTGGTAGCTCTGTAATTGTGTCAGGAACTAATCTTCTGCGCTTTTCTGTAACTTCTGCTTTGTGGGAACAGACTAGCTGTGGAGGAATGGCTTCTTCTAGGTCTCTGGACTTAACTCACAGATGATTTCTGAGGGGATGCTTTCTTCCTGGAACTCTGGAGGTTATCTGGGGTTCTCTGCTTTCTTTTCATTCAGCTGAGGCTGAAGGGCTCAGTCTGGGTATTTGATCAGGTCTCAGCCGAGAAAAGATCCTTGCTGTCTTCCCTATGCAGGGGATCTCCTGAATGCTATCACACAGCCTTCCCCTAGCAGGGGGGAGGCTACACTGCCTCTAACTTCCTTCCACACCCATGCTGCAGGATGTGGGAACAGTCCACGCTTCCACAGAGGGGGAGCTAAGCTGGAATAATCCATTCCAGCCTAGATATACTAAAACGTAACTAGTACCTTGCCAATGTGTTGCTGCCACCTGCTGGTAAACCTGGAAAATTACAAGGAACAATTGAATTTAACATGGTTTTGTATGCAAATTTGTGAAGACATAATATAAAATATATCAGATGACAATGTAAAGGCTCTTAGAAGACAGTAGCTGGGTAGAGGCATGTAGTAACACAACTCTGGGGTGTTACAAGTGTAAGGAACGTATCTGTCTGGGCTCCATTGGTGCAATCCTTAGCCTCAGTACAGCCACCCCGGGAGAGATGCTCTCTTAACTATGCCCCCTGGTGACTCAACAACATCCTTAGCAACAGGATGCAATGCCCTTTCTCCCCACAGCAGGCATGTGCTGGTGGAAGCTAGTAGTGGGCTGATTGCTTAGCTGCTCCTATTACTGTGTGCTTGTGTTTCTGACTAATGGAGCACCGAGTCATAGACCTATCAGGTTCTGATCCAAGGATTTGGGGCTCTATTTAAACCCTTTCCTGGCTATACACCAGTGCCAGGGATTGTCTCTAACTCACTAGTTGTATTCCTTGTTCCTATGCTTATTGGATTGCTCGTCCCTTTGACCACAGGTTGTCTTCTGACCACTCTCTGTCTCTTGTTTAGTACTGTGTTGTCCATCTGGTTCTGATATTGGCTTGTCTTCTGACTACTCTCTGTCTTTTGTTTGGTATCGCATAGCTTGTCTGGTTCTGACCCATTTACATACAACTCTGGTATTGTGTTTGTCTGTATTTTGTTGCTTGACTGTCTCTGTTCTTAAATAGCGTAGGGACCATCGAACAGTTGCAGTCTAGCTATCTAGGGCTTGTACTGTAAGTAGGTAGGGAAAGTGGTATGGGTTCTAGCCTTAGGGCTCACTGTCCTTATCTGTCCCTACCAACAGTCTTAACACACATAATTTCTTTGCAGTCCTGTGGATAGGTGATAAATACTTTTAGTGGTTTTGCTCCTTTACTGGCACAAGTTTAAAGGTGTGTCATATTGATAGGCTATGCAATATATGTCCAATTGGTGCAGGTCCTACCTCTGTGACCCACTCCTATGTCAAGAATCAACCCCAATGCAAATAAAAAGCATGCTTCACATGTGCGGAGTCCATACCATTCTCAATTTTGGGAATTCCAGTAATAGCGGAGCCAGCTCTGAGCTATTTCTGGAAGTCCCATAGCAGTGAATGAAGAAATCTGAGCAAGGTGTCCTTTCTTGTTGGTGCCCCACTCTAGAGATAGGGGCAGACTCCATAGGTGAGACCCACACATATTTATGGCATATTTTATTCATATGCTATAAATGTCCACGTTGGAATACCCCCTTAAATCCAAACAGCATAACAGGACATAGTTAAAAGTTTGCTTACATCTTTCTGGCACAAAGCATGCCATTATTCATCTAAATAGTTGTCCATCCATAGTCTTTGGACAATAAGGGACAAAACTTGCCAATATTACCCATATAAAATTTGGAGCTGTAGAATCAAAATGGTTTCAAAGAATGATTGATTGCATATACTGTGCAACCTCTATTTTGACGACCCATTATATAAAACACCTTTGTCGAACTATGCATCTATGCACATACATTAAATGGACTGATAGGGAAAGTAATGAACATGTATTGCTAATGTAAATCTAATAAAAAGGTAGTATTGCAATGCTATGTAATATGGTATGTCAGACATATGGCGATTAACTCATTATTACTATGCACACTGATGCATCAACTACAAGCCAAAAGACTTAAGGCCATAAAAAAGTCATACAAGTATAGACATTTTGATTAAAATGTGAAATTTCATGCAAATTGCTTCAGTGCTGATAAATGACATTTTCTGTATAACAGTTTTTATGTTGGCTTCCTGTAAGACTAAGTTGCAATTAGTAAGGCTATTTTATCTTTTCATTAAAAGCACTTTCTAATTCTTATTCTATGTGCTGCAAGCAGTGAAAAAACAACTGCTAATGTGTCATGTATTGCAATGTATCTTTTATTAATCTGTACTGGAAACCTTAAAGTTAAATGGAAACACAGATGCAAGCAGAAGATACCATTCTACTGCATTGAATAATGTGTGCAGCACAATGCATTGGCAATGAGTTGATTCTGTCATTTCACTGCAACTTCACTGCAATATCTCACCCATGGAAAGATGACTGTAATGACAAGACAGCTAAAAAGACAACCCTAATAGCAGGGTAACTGGCACACCATATGGTAAGGTTGCTAGCTACACCCCCTGGATGGCAGTAAGTCTTAGCAGAGTTGGACTGAGATTTATTTGGTCTAGCAAAGTAACTTATTCAGATATGGTGCATATCCCCTTTTAATTACACTAAAGGTAGGTTACTGGCTGTAAGGTCAGCTCCTAATGGCTGCGTGCTGTGCTGGACCTTTTGGGCCTAGATAGCTTAAATGCGTTGCTCAACTTTTGATGACCTCAGGATAGGTCATCATCAATATTAGATTAGCAGGGTATCAACTTCTGACACCCCTGCTGAGCAGCTGTTTGACGAGAGAAGAGCACCTGTGCGAGTTCTAAATATGCAAAATTACGTACCCGTACATTGTCTAACTTGCAGCGGCATATTGCAATGGGAATAACAGTTGTAGTTACACTATGCAGTCTCTACTTAGAAGATGATGTGCAGATAATATTGAAGCAGAATCAGTGCTTAAACGACTGCTTCAACCTCTTCAAACAGCTGATCAGTGGGGTTGCCTGGAGTCCTGAGGATAAGTTATCAATATTAACTCCCTAACAGTTTTGCTCTGCTGTGACTTTGAGAAAAGGTCATAACAGTTCAGGCCAATTATAGCTCTGGCAGCAAGGTGAGGGGAGAGGGCTGCTTTAACTGTTCATGTCTCGGGCTCTGTAAGAGATATGTCTTGTTTGTAAGCTGACAAAAAAATCAAAGCTTTAAAACAAGACCTGCATAATCTTCTCTACTTTGGGAGATATAGCCTTCAGTAATCGAGTCGGGAATAAGAGCAGCTGAAAGTAGCTTTCAACTGCTTTCATTCCCAACCTGATTTCTAAAGGCTAACTCTCCCTACCTATAGCAGCTAATATTTTGATCCTGGTCTTAGACTGTCAGCTTTCAAATAAGACCAGGCTCAAATATCTAGCTACTACAAAGCCCAATTTATGAAAGGTTAAATCAGCCCTCCTTCTTTAGCTGGCTGTGAGGTGGAGAGGGGAGGCAGTGGGGGAGCTGACATATAGGAGAGAAAAAACATCCTCTCACATGACCCCAGGGGAAGGGTATTGTGCTTCTGTGCACATTACCTATCCCCCTCTTTTCCATTAATCAGAGAGCATACTTGCACTCTGTCAAATATGGGAGTTTTTTCCCCCCACGAAGGAGTGAGGAGATCAGTGCTTGCCCATCTAATCCCCCCTCTGCACCAAATTTGGACATTTATTCATGCCATGACCCAGTCATTTAGCAGCGTCTGGAACATGGTGTCAAATAAGCCACACCAAACACTTTTTAACCCCCCTTTTACACTGTCCCTTCTGTTCATATCCTATCTTTACCACACAATATGCAGACTGCTCATTGGTGATACCTGTCATACGCTACAGTAATAGAGATAACGATTATCACTGGAGAAGAATAAAATATATTAGCCTTCACACGGTTACATCTTCAGAAAAATAAAAATGTTCTGGGTCTTGGAATGTTCGAATGCAGTGACACAAAAACAGATTACTTTGTAAAAACAAGTGTATTTAACTGGTATAGCATATTAAAATTTACATACATTTGCCATCACAATAATCTTACTGACCCACAGAATAGAGTTATATTACTGATACCACACAGTGAACTCTGTTAAAATAAATCCCACAAAATAAAGTTACATTTGCTGTTTTTTCTCTCAACCCCAAAAAATAAAAAATAAAAAATATATAAAACACTATATGTACTAGGGTTGTTTTGATGCCTAAATTTTGAATCGGTTTCGATATCATAAAAAAGTATTGCACCAAAAAAAGCCACGTGCATTCTGCATTTTATGGAACGTCTGGCCCATAATAGAACAGTCCGATCCTATTTTTTCGGGATACAAAGTGAAAAAAAAAAATGGCAAATCACGCATTTTTTTTTTCTGTTACAGCGCTCACAGCATAGGACTTTTTTTATATTTTAATAGTTTGGACTTTTCAGACTTGGTGATATAGATATGTTTAATTATTTATTGTTTATATATTTTATATCTAAAATTGGGAAAGGAGGTGATTTATACTTAATATTGGGTTGTTTTGTTCCTTTTTTTTTTTTTTACTTTTTATTTAATAACTATTTCCCCCTTAGGGGCTAGAACCTGGGATCTTTAATCCCTTGTCCTATTCACCCTGATAGAGCTCTATCAGGGTGAATAGGACTTCACACTCTCCCTGCTGCCCTGTGCATAGTACACACAGCAGCAGGGAGCTTACTATGGCAGTAGCATCCTGGCTGCCATGGTAACCGATTGGAGCCCCAGGATTACTCTAATTGGAACTGCCACCAATGAGGAGGAGGGGAGGGAACTCTGTCCACTGCCACCAATAATTTTAATACTGGGGGGGTTGGGGGGGGCGCACTGCGCCACCAATGATTTTAATACTGGGGGGTTGAGGTGAGGGGGCGCACTGCGCCACCAATAATTTTAATATTGGGTGGGTTGAGGGGAGGGGGCGCACTGCACCACCAATGATAATATAATTAACATTTGATACAGGAGGCTGGTGCGGCACCTGAGGGGTTAACTGCCGCTAATTGCAACTCCCCGCCAGCACCCAATTTGTATTAAACATTTACTTTCACTGGTGGCGCATTGCGTCCACCCCTCTCTCCTCATTGGTGGCAGCACAGGGGGGAGGGAGAGAGTGCTTCCTTCTCCCCTGTGCTGCTGAGGAGAACATGGAGCATGCTGAGAGCAGCGCGCTCTTTGTTCTCTGATACTAGACTGCACAATAGCGAAGGCTAGTATCGAAAAAAGGCAAATCCTGGTATCAAGGTCGATCCAGGCAAAAGTAGCGATTGGGTATCGAAAGTGCGATACCCGAAACAACGCTAATATGTTCCCCAAAATGGTTTGTAAAAAATACCACTGTAAAAAATGTTACTGGTGCTTACAGTAAGTCTAAAATTTGTTATATCACTAAATGTTTAAAATGCACTTCAGTCACACGAGGTGTCCTTGACAGTACTACACCTAGCAGAAATCACAAGGGGGCATGTTAGCAAAATCTCGTCCTTTTTTAACACAGGCTTTATGGTTCTAATCCCTTAAAGATCTTATTACATTTAAAACAGACATACAGTAACTGGACCCTAGTGCAACCATTTATAGGGCTATAGAGAACTGACTAGTGCAGATCGACTAAAGGAAACATTGTGAGGCTACGTGCAGCTGATATAAGCTGTTACTAAGTAAGTAATGGCTATTTAAATTATTATGCAATTTTCCCCAGTTCTCTTCCTGTGAAATTGTTATATCATAGCTGCTGATGGTAAGTGCAATTTTAGTAGAGTACCGATAAATCCCCAGACCCAGCATAGAGCTCCTCATAAAGCCCTTTGTCGGGATGTTCCTGGCAAATTTAGTGAACTGATGTGCATTTCATTTTAGCAAGTATATGTAGAGGACAATTGCCACACAAGCTTAATTGCTGTGTAACAACTTAGAATTCACTTAACGAGTTCCTGTGTGCCATGTTACGCAATTACTGCAATGTGCCATATGAATCACATTATGTATACAAGCAAACAGCTAAATCAGAATGTTTGACCTGCTTTGTAAAAAGGTACCAGGGACAACATCTGGTTCTTATGGCACACTGCCACATGCAAGTCATACTTGCAGGTTAATTATTGGATAATGTGCATTTCACAGCAATTTGCCAGCTTTTCAAAAGAAGAGCTCAAGGAGGCAGATGTTTCTGTAAAAGAGTTCATTTAGACATTTGACAACTTCTTTGACAAAGAATGAGATCTCTTGAAATGCATCATTGCAAAGGATGAAATGTTCAAAATGGAGGCCTTGAGGATGGCAATATGTCATAAAAATGTGCCATTTGATAAAAATTGGGCCCTTGCCACATAAAACCTCTTTCATTCTTACACCTGAAATAAACATACTTTGCTAGAGAATAAATTATTAAAATGGCTCAGTATACAGAGAAACTACACTTCTGTGCTGTTACTTTATTGAAAAACTTCTTAATGCGACAGCATTTCGAGAGTGTTAGATCTGAGCGTTAACATGCCCGCTTCTTTTTATTATCTGCTGTTTGCCAGGAAGTATCATTCTCCCTTTTGCTGCTTACTGGACCCAAGCCTAGTCAATTTAGTTTAGCTCACTGTGGCACTTCACACTTTCTTAAAACACTAGGCTTTCCAATTTTGAAGAACATTTATAGTATCAGAATAATTTGAAACAGGTGCTTAAACGTCTTTCTTGCACTTTGCAACAGAAGGCTTATGTATTTTTCATTATACACAGAGACAAAACACAGTACTTAACAGGATGACCATCTGTCTCAAAATTCATTGTGCTTAAAAATGGAAGGTGAAATAAAGTTTTTCATTTTAGATCATCTTAGTATTTGACTTGTAAAACAAGAAACATTACAAATACGGATGCTGTAGTAAACTTTTTGAAGGATATGACAGAGAATGTCCCTCAGAGGTAATCACTGAATATTTTATACTATTTGCAGACTAATGGGTAGGCTTCACTGCTCTTATACAAATTAGTCACAATATTTTTTAAACAATTGGTTAGTTATTTGATAATACTTACAAGGGCATGGAGTAAGTTTTCCTAGTTCAATCTTTTGGTTAGTATAACAATTTGCCCGGGTGAATTGGATCCTCGTTTTTGCAATTGGTTTGGAGCTGGCTATATTGGGATGGGGTTTCTTGGAAATCTCTTTGTTCTTTACCCTTATTAGCTGTAAGAAGGTATAGACTTTCCCTATTGGATTGTCAATCCTAGAACTTGAACATAGCCAGGGTTATCAATGGAATAGCAGTCAAGATGCAGCAGACTAGAAGATGAGATGGAATTGTATCTACAAGACAGGCCAAGAGTTGATAGCAGGAATAGGACGACAAGAACCAGATGACAAATCCAAAGAATGAAGCAGAAAAAAAGTTATCCAGGAATAAGACCAAAAGTGAAGCTCAGGGTCAGGAAAATCACAAATAGAAAAGGAACAATTGAAAAGCAAATAATCTAACTTGATATGCAAGGAAAGAAGTGAAGCCTGATTCCCCTTTATATAGGCTGGTAGACTAAGCTCATCCAGTTGTATAGGTCACCATGCAACCTGACACAGTTCATTATAACTTGTAATTTATTAATATACAATACAAAGGTCTGCTCATTCTATATGTAGGAATTGGACAGCTAACTCTGCATGTTTAGGAGATATAACGGTTGCAGAATACTTTTATAAAGGGATTATATGGTTTGGGTTATGAAGCTGCTATTTCTGTTTGTTTGCTTGTAATTTTCATTACCCTGGATGCCACCGTTTTTAATAAAATTATTAAAAAGGTCTTAGCATGTTATGTTCTTTTCCAAGTTGTGAACTGACATGCTCCAGTGTTCCTACATGGTAACAGATGTTTCTTGCAGATCCTTGAGGTATAAAGGCTATTATACAGTATTTTCTTCCGTACCTTCCATGTGATTTCAATCTGAGAGAGATCTGAGACCTTGAGGGGCAGCAAGGTGAATAATGGAAACTAAATACAAGCCGTAACTATTAATTAACAGTGTAAGAGTAAACAGTGTTAGGTTTTGCTATAGTAAAATAAGAAGCTAATGCATACATGAGATCGGATAGTGGCAATACAATCAAAATGGAAAGGGATGATTCCTTCTTCTACCCAATAGAAATATTTACAGTATATATAAACTAGACATTAAAGTATAACTGTCGTATATATATATTTTTTGGAGTATTGGATTGTGGTGATTAATATCTCCTTGGTGGCCCTATTTCAACTTTTCACTGTGTTGTCAATTACCCCTTAATTCCACATTTTTGTTCCCTATACTGCCTACTTTTACCTGTGCTAGTCATGGTCCATCTATCTGTTGATAGACAGAGCACACAGCGTGCAGGGTCACATTACTGACAGCCAGGGACTTGGCAGACGCTCCCTCAATCAGCAGAGCTGGAGAATGCAGAGTTGAAGCAGCGCAGACAAGGGAAGGGAGATCTGCCATCTGCTCAGTGTATAAATGAAAGCAACATGTGGTAAGTAGAGATGAGCGAACCCGAACTGTATAGTTCGGGTTCGTACCGAATTTTGGGGTGTCCGTGACACGGACCCGAACCCAAATATTTTCATAAAAGTCTGGGTTCGAGTTCGGTGTTCGGCGCTTTCTTGGCGCTTTTTGAAAGGCTGCAAAGCAGCCAATCAACAAGCGTCATACTACTTGCCCCAAGAGGCCATCACAGCCATGCCTACTATTGGCATGGCTGTGATTGGCCAGTGCAGCATGTGACCCAGCCTCTATATAAGCTTGGGTCACGTAGCGCTGCACGTCACTCTGCTGATACAAGTGTAGGGAGAGGTACAGTGCAGATCCAAGTCTAATTCTGTGATTAAACGTATACCTGTCACACAGCGCCTAAAAAATAGGCCTCACATTTATATTCATCCAAATCTGTACTGTTTTAGCTGGTCAAGTTATTTTTACTGTCCGTCAAAGCACAGTTTTTGTTCTGGGTTGAAAAACAATTCACAAATTTGCAATTCTCAAAATTAGTGGTTTCTGCTGTATCAGGCCTACTTTAAATCTATCCCTAAAAGGGTATATTAGATTCAAGGTGCTGATAGGGTAATTCTCAAAAACTTAACACACACGCTACAGAGCAGATCCAAGTCTAATTCTGTGATTAAACGTATACCTGTCACCCAGCGCCTAAAAAATAGGCTTCACATTTATATTCATCCAAATCTGTTCTGTTTTAGCTGGTCAAGTTATTTTTAGTGTCCGTCAAAGCACAGTTTTTGTTCTGGGTTGAAAAACAATTCACAAATTTGCAATTCTCAAAATTAGTGGTTTCTGCTGTATCAGGCCTACTTTAAATCTATCCCTAAAAGGGTATATTAGATTCAAGGTGCTGATAGGGTAATTCTCAAAAACGTAACACACACGCTACAGTGCAGATCCAAGTCTAATTCTGTGATTAAACGTATACCTGTCACCCAGCGCCTAAAAAATAGGCCTCACATTTATATTCAGCTAAATCTGTCATTACTGGTGTGCCTGTGTTAGTGTAATACGGTACCTAAATAGATAGCCAGATAGTGTTAGGTGTCTGTAAAAAAAGGCCTGAATTTTAATTCAATACATTGGCCCGAATAATATTTTTCTTATTGTGGTGAACGGTAACAATGAGGAAAACATCTAGTAAGGGACGCGGACATGGTCGTGGTGGTGTTAGTGGACCCTCTGGTGCTGGGAGAGGACGTGGCCGTTCTGCCACAGCCACACGTCCTAGTGAACCAACTACCTCAGGTCCCAGTAGCCAGCAGAATTTACAGCAATATTTTGTGGGGCCGAATGCCGTTCTAAGGATGGTAAGGCCTGAGCAGGTACAGGCATTAGTCAATTGGGTGGCCGACAGTGGATCCAGCACGTTCACATTATCTCCCACCCAGTCTTCTGCAGAAAGCGCACAGATGGCGCATGAAAACCAAGCCCATCAGTCTGTCACATCACCCCCATGCATATCAGGGAAACTGTCTGAGCCTCAAGTTATGCAGCAGTCTCTTATGCTGTTTGAAGACTCTGCTGGCAGGGTTTCCCAAGGGCATCCACCTAGCCCTTCCCCAGGGGTAGAAGAGATAGAATGCACTAACGCACAACCACTTATGTTTCCTGATGATGAGGACATGGGAATACCACCTCAGCACGTCTCTGATGATGACGAAACACAGGTGCCAACTGCTGCGTCTTTCTGCAGTGTGCAGACTGAACAGGAGGTCAGGGATCAAGACTGGGTGGAAGACGATTCAGGGGACGATGAGGTCCTAGACCCCACATGGAATGAAGGTCGTGCCACTGACTTTCACAGTTCGGAGGAAGAGGCAGTGGTAAGACCGAGCCAACAGCGTAGCAAAAGACAAAGAGGGAGCAGTGGGCAAAAGCAGAACACCCGCCGCCAAGAGACTCCGCCTGCTACTGACCGCCGCCATCTGGGACCGAGCACCTCAAAGGCAGCTTCAAGGCGTTCCCTGGCATGGCACTTCTTCAAACAATGTGCTGACGACAAGACCCGAGTGGTTTGCACGCTGTGCCATCAGAGCCTGAAGCGAGGCATTAACGTTCTGAACCTTAGCACAACCTGCATGACCAGGCACCTGCATGCAAAGCATGAACTGCAGTGGAGTAAACACCTTAAAAACATTGAAGTCACTCAGGCTCCCCCTGCTACCTCTTCTGCTGCTGCCGCCTCGGCCTCTTCTGCTGCTGCCGCCGCCTCGGCCTCTTCCTCCACCTCTGGAGGAACGTTGGCACCTGCCGCCCAGCAAACATGGGATGTACCACCAACACCACCACCTGCGTCACCAAGCATCTCAACCATGTCACACGGCAGCGTTCAGCTCTCCATCTCACAAACATTTGAGAGAAAGCGTAAATCCCCACCTAGCCACCCTCGATCCCTGGCCCTGAATGCCAGCATTTCTAAACTACTGGCCTATGAAATGCTGTCATTTAGGCTGGTGGACACAGACAGCTTCAAACAGCTCATGTCGCTTACTGTCCCACAGTATGTTGTTCCCAGCCGGCACTACTTCTCCAAGAGAGCCGTGCCTTCCCTGCACAACCAAGTGTCCGATAAAATCAAGTGTGCACTGCGCAACGCCATCTGTGGCAAGGTCCACCTAACCACAGATACGTGGACCAGTAAGCACGGCCAGGGACGCTATATCTCCCTAACTGCACACTGGGTAAATGTAGTGGCGGCTGGGCTCCAGGCGGAGAGCTGTTTGGCGCACGTCCTTCCGCCGCCAAGGATCGCAGGGCAACATTCTTTGCCTCCTGTCTCCTCCTCCTCCTACTCAGTTTCCTCCTCCTCTTCTTCCACCTGCTCATCCAGTCAGCCACACACCTTCACCGCCAACTTCAGCACAGCCTGGGGTAAACGTCAGCAGGCCGTTCTGAAACTCATATGTTTGGGGGACAGGCCCCACACCGCACAGGAGTTGTGGGGGGGTATAGAACAACAGACCGACGAGTGGTTGCTGCCGGTGAGCCTCAAGCCCGGCCTGGTGGAGTGCGATAATGGGCGAAATCTCGTTGCAGCTCTGGGACTAGCCGGTTTGACGCACATCCCTTGCCTGGCGCATGTGCTGAATTTGGTGGTGCAGAAATTCATTCACAACTACCCCGACATGTCAGAGCTGCTGCATAAAGTGCGGGCCGTCTGTTCGCGCTTCTGGCGTTCACATCCTGCCGCTGCTCGCCTGTCTGCGCTACAGCGTAACTTCGGCCTTCCCGCTCACCGCCTCATATGCGACGTGCCCACCAGGTGGAACTCCACCTTGCACATGCTGGATAGACTGTGCGAGCAGCAGCAGGCCATAGTGGAGTTTCAGCTGCAGCACGCACGGGTCAGTCGCACTGCGGAACAGCACCACTTCACCACCAATGACTGGGCCTCCATGCGAGACCTGTGTGCCCTGTTGCGCTGTTTCGAGTACTCCACCAACATGGCCAGTGGCGATGACGCCGTTATCAGCATTACAATACCACTTCTATGTCTCCTTGAGAAAACACTTAGGGCGATGATGGAAGAGGAGGTGGCCCAGGAGGAGGAGGAGGAGGAAGAGGGGTCATTTTTAGCACTTTCAGGCCAGTCTCTTCGAAGTGACTCAGAGGGAGGTTTTTTGCAACAGCAGAGGCCAGGTACAAATGTGGCCAGACAGGGCCCACTACTGGAGGACGAGGAGGACGAGGATGAGTAGGAGGTGGAGGAGGATGAGGATGAAGCAGGTTCACAGCGGGCTGGCACCCAACGCAGCTCGGGCCCATCACTGGTGCGTGGCTGGGGGGAAACGCAGGACGATGACGATACGCCTCCCACAGAGGACAGCTTGTCCTTACCTCTGGGCAGCCTGGCACACATGAGCGACTACATGCTGCAGTGCCTGCGCAACGACAGCAGAGTTGCCCACATTTTAACGTGTGCAGACTACTGGGTTGCCACCCTGCTGGATCCACGGTACAAAGACAATGTGCCCACCTTACTTCATGCACTAGAGCATGATAGTAAGATGCGCGAGTACAAGCGCACGTTGTTAGACGCGCTACTGAGAGCATTCCCAAATGTCACAGGGGAACAAGTGGAAGCCCAAGGCGAAGGCAGAGGAGGAGCAAGAGGTCGCCAACGCAGCTGTGTCACGGCCAGCTCCTCTGAGGGCAGGGTTAGCATGGCAGAGATGTGGAAAAGTTTTGTCACCATGCCACAGCTAACTGCACCACCACCTGATACGGAACGTGTTAGCAGGAGGCAACATTTCAATAACATGGTGGAACAGTACCTGTGCACACCCCTCCACGTACTGACTGATGGTTCGGCCCCATTCAACTTCTGGGTCTCCAAATTGTCCACGTGGCCAGAGCTAGCCTTTTATGCCTTGGAGGTGCTGGCCTGCCCGGCGGCCAACGTTTTGTCTGAACGTGTATTCAGCACGGCAGGGGGCGTCATTACAGACAAACGCAGCCGCCTGTCTACAGACAATGTGGACAAGCTGACGTTCATAAAAATGAACCGGGCATGGATCCCACAGGACCTGTCCATCCCTTGTGCAGATTAGACATTAACTACCTCCCCTTAACAATATATTATTGTACTCCAGGGCACTTCCTCATTCAACCCTTTTTTTATTTTCATTTTACCATTATATTGCGGGGCAACCCAAAGTTGAATGAACCTCTCCTCTGTCTGGGTGCCGGGGCCTAAAAATATCTGAGAGTGGCCTGTTCCAGTGGTGGGTGACATGAAGCCTGATTCTCTGCTATGACATGAAGACTGATTCTCTGCTGACATGAAGCCTGAATCTCTGTTATTGGACCTCTCTCCTCTGCCTGGGTGCCTGGGCCTAAATATGTGACAGTGGCCTGTTCCAGTGGTGGGTGACGTGAAGCCTGATTCTCTGCTATGACATAAAGACTGATTCTTTGCTGACATGAAGCCAGATTCTCTGTTACGGGACCTCTCTCCTCTGCCTGGGTGCCTGGGCCTAAATATCTGACAATGGACTGTTCCAGTGTTGGGTGACGTAAAGCATGATTCTCTGCTATGACATGCAGACTGATTCTCTGCTGACATGAAGCCTGAATCTCTGTTATGGGACCTCTCTCCTCTGTCTGGGTGCCGGGGCCTAAAAATATCTGACAGTGGCCTGTTCCAGTTGTGGGTGACGTGAAGCCTGATTCTCTGCTTTGACATGAAGACTGATTCTCTGCTGACATGAAACCAGATTCTCTGTTACGGGACCTCTCTCCTCTGCCTGGGTGCCTGGGCCTAAATATCTGACAATGGACTGTTCCAGTGTTGGGTGACGTAAAGCATGATTCTCTGCTATGACATGAAGACTGATTCTCTGCTGACATGAAGCCGGATTCTCTGTTACGGGAACTCTCTCCTCTGCCTGGGTGCCTGGGCCTAAAAATATCTGACAGTGGCCTGTTCCAGTGGTGGGTGACGTGAAGCCTGATTCTCTGCTATGACATGAAGACTGATTCTTTGCTGACATGAAGCCAGATTCTCTGTTACGGGACCTCTCTCCTCTGCCTGGGTGCCGGGGCCTAAATATCTTACAATGGACTGTTCCAGTGTTGGGTGACGTAAAGCATGATTCTCTGCTATGACATGAAGACTGATTCTCTGCTGACATGAAGCCAGATTCTCTGTTACGGGACCTCTCTCCTCTGCCTGGGTGCCTGGGCCTAAATATCTGACAATGGACTGTTCCAGTGTTGGGTGACGTAAAGCATGATTCTCTGCTAGGACATGCAGACTGATTCTCTGCTGACATGAAGCCAGATTCTCTGTTACGGGACCTCTCTCCCCTGCCTGGGTGCCTGGGCCTAAATATCTGACAATGGACTGTTCCAGTGTTGGGTGACGTAAAGCATGATTCTCTGCTATGACATGCAGACTGATTCTCTGCTGACATGAAGCCTGAATCTCTGTTATGGGACCTCTCTCCTCTGTCTGGGTGCCGGGGCCTAAAAATATCTGACAGTGGCCTGTTCCAGTGGTGGGTGACGTGAAGCCTGATTCTCTGCTATGACATGAAGACTGATTCTTTGCTGACATGAAGCCAGATTCTCTGTTACGGGACCTCTCTCCCCTGCCTGGGTGCCTGGGCCTAAATATCTGACAATGGACTGTTCCAGTGTTGGGTGACGTAAAGCATGATTCTCTGCTAGGACATGCAGACTGATTCTCTGCTGACATGAAGTCAGATTCTCTGTTACGGGCCCTCTCTCCTCTGCCTGGGTGCCGGGGCCTAAATATATGACAATGGACTGTTACAGTGGTGGGTGACGTGAAGCCAGATTCTCTGCTATGGCATGAAGAGACTGATTCTCTGCTGACGTGAAGCCAGATTCTCTGCTATGGGACCTCTGTCCAATTGATATTGGGTAATTTTTATTTATTTTATTTTTATTTTTATTCATTTCCCTATCCACATTTGTTTGCAGGGGATTTACCTACATGTTGCTGCCTTTTGCAGCCCTCTAGCTCTTTCCTGGGCTGTTTTACAGCCTTTTTAGTGCCGAAAAGTTTGGTTCCCCATTGACTTCACTGGGGTTCGGGTTCGGGACGAAGTTCGGGTTGGGTTCGGATCCCGAACCCGATCATTTCCGGGAAGTTCAGCCGAACTTCTCGAACCCGAACATCCAGGTGTTCGCTCAACTCTAGTGGTAAGAGGACCCCTTTCTGCCGCAGGAGATTAACCCTTTAGGGGGGAGGGCTCTGGTTACTGACACTTTTGGGGGGCTATTGTTACTGGCTAGTGAGGGCAGGTGGGATTAGCCTCAGGGTGAGGGCAGTGGCGGCCATCTTAACTGAATACTGAAATTGCAGTTTTATGCAGACTGGTTGCTAAGGGCTGAATCTTATTAAATATGGGGTAAGTCAGTCTAATAGTAACTGATTCTGGAATATCATGTTATTACTAACTACATATATGAAAATTGAAATTAGGGTCTAAATGTGACAGTTATCCTTTAAGCCCGTTACAATAACAGGCGCTAGAACAGTAGTGCATAAACATTAGTAGGAATAGTCTATATTAAATGGCAATGGGACAGGTGGCACTGACTGGTGGTGCTGAGACTGCTGGCAGCGACTGGTGGCTGAGACTGCTGGCACTGTGACTGGTGGCTGTGGCTGGTGGCACTGATTGATGGCTGAGACAGCTGACACTGACTGGTGACTGTGACTGCTGGCAGCGACTGGTAGGTGAGATTGCTGGCAAGGGCTGCACTCTGTGGCTGAGAGTGCTTGGACTGTGCAGATCTGTGATGCACAGACAGTAATGGAGGCGCTCCAACGTGGAGAGCACACCATAACCTGCGAGCGGCGGCGGTGATTGGCTGGCGCGCAGGTGTCGGCGGTGCGGGTGGCATGTGGAGTGCCGTGTGATGATTGGTCGACGCGCTGGTGTGGGCGGAGCGGTTGCGTGTGGGGCGGCGCTCTGGTGTGGGTGGTCTGCGCGGAGTGTGGAGTGCCATGTGCTCATTGGTCAGCGCGCCACGCGTGGGCAGTTCAATTATCGGCACACACACGGACACGCAGCCCTGAGCACGCACACAGGGCTTTTATTAGTATAGATGCGTTTAGGATGATGGGTGTTCTGATATAATTTGTGCAGGATGATGGATGTCCTGGTATATTGCAGGCTGGATGATGGGTGTCCTGGTATGTGTGCGGGATGATGGGTGTCCTGGTATAATGCATGCAGGACAATGGGTGTCCTGGTATATTGCATGCAGGATAATGGGTGTCCTGGTATATTGCATGCAGGATAATGGGTGTCCTGGTATAAAGCATGCAGGACGATGGGTGTCCTGGTATAATGCATGCAGCATGATGGGTGTCCTGGTATAATGCATTCAGGATGATGGGTGTCTTGGTATAATGTGTGCAGGATGAAGGGTGTCCTGGTATAGTGAATGCAATATGGTGGGTGTCCTGGTATAATGTGTGCAGGATGATGGATGTACTGGTATAGTGCATGCAGGATGATGGATGTCTTGGTATAGTGCATGCAGGATGATGGGTGTCCTGGTATAATGCATGCAGGAGGATGGATGTCCCTGTATAATGTGTGCAGGATGGTAGGTGTCACCGTATAATGGATGGATGATAAGGGTTATATTTATTGTCCTGGACCTGTAGGTGCGCAGGAGGCAGGATGCACAGCTGGACCGACCAGATGATGCTGCTGTGCCAGAATTAAAGGGTTTCTGTCAGCAGGAAAATTGTTATTAACCTGGCTGACATTAGTGATGTACTAATGTCAGCTGAACATAACTATATTAGTGCCATTTAACTGCGTGCCACCGTTATTGAGAAAAAATATATATATATATATAATATGCAAATGAGCCTCTAGGAGCAGTGGGGGCTTTGATCCTGCTCCTAGAGGCTCCATTCTCCCACCTCTAGCCATGCCCTGCTACATTTGATTGACAGGGCCAGGCAGCGTTGGTCTCCTCCTGCTGGCCCTATCTGCTGTGGAAATCTCGTGCCTGCGCTGTCCCGTCCCATTTGGCGCAGGCACAGTGAGTGAAGGACGCTTGCTGGCTGCCGGCTTCGCTCGATGCGCCTGACTCTTTTGTGTATCCAACGCTGACTGATTGAGCCCCACGTTCTGGGCACAGCCGACCTCATGACTGGCATCAGCGTCTAATGAGATGCCCTCTCATCTCCAGCAGTGAGCAGCTGCTCCCATTAACATGTCTGAACTGCACCATATGGAGCCCTCTTAGCCAGAGCAGGGTAGGCCATGCTCTTAGCAGACTGCGAGGACGGGCCTGGTATGTGCCCGGGACAGGTACCCACCATGGATCTGGAGATTCCTGGCGCCCCTATATTACCTATGTTGTGTCATTTACCTTGTATATTGTTTTGTACATTTTGGTTGTATTTTTGTTGTCTCTGTTGCACCTCGGCCTCCATTGTAATGCGCAGTGCGCCTGTGGTACCTCCTTCCCCCCTGCGCTGTCTCTGTGCGCACACAGCTCTGCGTTGTATGTATGGGCGGTGCAGGCGGCGCGTGGAGCGCCGTGTCCTGATTGGACGCCGCGCATGCCCTGTGTAAAACTGGGCACACACGTACAGACACATCGCAGGCACAGAGGGATTATATTATAGAGGATATATATACAGTATATATATATATATATATATATATATATATATACAGTCATGTGAAAAAATTAGGACACCCTTTGAAAGCATGTGGTTTTTTGTAACATTTTTAATAAATGGTTATTTCATCTCCGTTTCAACAATACAGAGAGATTAAAGTAATCCGACTAAACAAAGAAAACTGAAGAAAAGTCTTTTCAAGATCTTCTGTAAATGTCATTCTACAAAAATGCCTATTCTAACTGAGGAAAAAGATAGGACACCCTTGCCCCTAATAGCGAGTGTTACCTCCTTTGGCTGAAATAACTGCAGTGAGAAGGTTCTTGTAGCCATCTACCAGTCTTCGACATCGGTCTGAGGAAATTTTACCCCACTCCTCAATGCAGAACTTTTTCAGCTGTGAGATGTTTGAGGGGTTTCTTGCACGTACAGCCCTTTTCAAGTCACCCCACAGCATCTCAATGGGATTCAAATCTGGACTTTGACTTGGCCATTCCAGGACTCTCCATTTCTTCTTTTTCAGCCAATCTTTGGTTGATTTACTAGTATGTTTTGGGTCATTGTCATGTTGCATGGTCCAGTTCCGCTTCAGCTTTAATTTTCTAACTGATGGTCTCACATGTTCTTCAAGCACCTTCTGATACACAGTAGAATTCATCGTGGATTCTATGATGGTGAGCTGACCAGGTCCTGCTGCAGCAAAGCAGCCCCAAACCATGACACTTCCACCTCCATGCTTCACAGTTGGTATGAGGTTCTTTTCTTGGAATGCTGTGTTTGGTTTACGCCAAACATGTCCTCTGCTGTTGTGTCCAAATAATTCAATTTTGGACTCATCTGTCCAAAGAACATTATTCCAGAAGTCCTGGTCTTTGTCAACTTTATCGCTGGCAAATGTCAGTCTGGCCTCGATGTTTCTCTTGGAAAGCAAAGGTTTCCTCCTTGCACACCTCCCATGCAAGTTAAACTTGTACAGTCTCTTTCTGATTGTAGAGGCATGTACTTCTACATCAACAGTAGCCAGAGCCTGCTGTAGTTCTCGAGATGACACTTTAGGGTTTTTGGATACCTCTTTTAGCATCTTGCGGTCTGCTCTTGGGGTGAACTTGCTGGGGCGACCAGTCCTGGGCATGTTGGCAGTTGTTTTGAAAGCCCTCCACTTGTAGACTATCTTCCGGACAGTGGAATGGCTGATTTCAAAATCTTTTGAGATCTTTTTAAATCCCTTCCCAGACTCATAGGCTGCTACAATCTTTTTTCTGAAGTCCTCTGACAGCTCTTTTGCTCTCACCATGGTGCTCACTCTCACTTCAACAGTCAGGAGCACACCAAACTAAATGTCTGAGGTTTAAATAGGGCAAGCCTCATTCAACATGCAGAGTAACGATCTACTAATTATGTGCACCTGGTGTGATATACCTGTGTGAGATCTGAGCCAATTTAAGAGGGAATACATGTGAGGGTGTCCTATCTTTTTCCTCAGTTAGAATAGGCATTTTTGTAGAATGACATTTACAGAAGATCTTGAAAAGACTTTTCTTCAGTTTTCTTTGTTTAGTTGGATTACTTTAATCTCTCTGTATTGTTGAAACGGAGATGAAATAACCATTTATTAAAAATGTTACAAAAAACCACATGCTTTCAAAGGGTGTCCTAATTTTTTCACATGACTGTATACAGTACAGACCAAAAGTTTGGACACACCTTCTCATTCAAAGAGTTTTCTTTATTTTCATGACTATGAAGGCATCAAAACTATGAATTAACACATGTGGAATTATATACATAACAAACAAGTGTGAAACAGCTGAAAATATGTCATATTCTAGGTTCTTCAAAGTAGCCACCTTTTGCTTTGATTACTGCTTTGCACACTCTTGGCATTCTCTTGATGAGCTTCAAGAGGTAGTCCCCTGAAATGGTCTTCCAACAGTCTTGAAGGAGTTCCCAGAGATGCTTAGCACTTGTTAGCACTTTTGCCTTCACTCTGCGGTCCAGCTCACCCCAAACCATCTCGATTGGGTTCAGGTCTGGTGACTGTGGAGGCCAGGTCATCTGGCGCAGCACCCAATCACTCTCCTTCATGGTCAAATAGCCCTTACTTTCAAAGATTTCCCAATTTTTCGGCTGACTGACTGACCTTCATTTCTTAAAGTAATGATGGCACTCGTTTTTCTTTACTTAGCTGCTTTTTTCTTGCCATAATACAAATTCTAACAGTCTATTAAGTAGGACTATGGGCTGTGTATCCACCTGACTTCTCCTCAACGCAACTGATGGTCCCAACCCCATTTATAAGGCAAGAAATCCCACTTATTAAACCTGACAGGGCACACCTGAGAAGTGAAAACCATTTCAGGGGACTACCTCTTGAAGCTCATCAAGAGAATGCCAAGAGTGTGCAAAGCAGTAATCAAAGCAAAAGGTGGCTACTTTGAAGAACCTAGAATATGACATATTTTCAGTTGTTTCACACTTGTTTGTTATGTATATAATTCCACATGTGTTAATTCATAGTTTTGATGCCTTCAGTGTGAATCTACAATTTTCATAGTCATGAAAATAAAGAAAACTCTTTGAATGAGAAGGTGTGTCCAAACTTTTGGTCTGTACTGTATATATATATATATATATATATATATACACCTTCTTTAGCATAATAGAAAAAAGCACAAAAGAATGTAATTTGCTATAGTAGGAAATTATAACTTGGTTATGCTATCAGAGGTTTGAAGCACAAATAAAGGTGGTTGTCTGTTGGGCATTTGAAATGGGATTCCAGGGCTGGGGAGCTTCATACAAGCTTTAGATCACCAAGTACAATCCCAAGCATGGGATAGAACCTTGTAAATCACTTTGTCACTCTACAGTGGAAACATGTTCTATGGAGTGACCAATCACACTTTATCTAAATGTCTGATGACCAAGTTTGGGTTTGGCGAATGACAAGATAGAGTTACCTGTATGACTGTGTTGTGACAATTATAAAGTTTGGCAGAAAAGGCATAATGCTATAGGGTTGTTTTTCAGGGGTTGACCTAGGCCCGTTAGTTCCAGTGAATGGAAATCTTAATACTTCTGCATACTAAGACAGTTTGGACTGCATGCTTCCAACTGTGTAGGAACTATTTGTGAAGGCCCTTTTCTGTTGCAGCAGGCATCCTCAAACTGCGGCCCTCCAGCTGTTGTAAAACTACAACTCCCACAATGCCCTGCTGTAGGCTGATACCTGTAGACTGTTCGGGCATGCTGGGAGTTGTAGTTTTGCAACAGCTGGAGGGCCGCACTTTGAGGATGCCTGTGTTACAGCACGACTGTGCTCCAGTGTATGCAGCAATGTCCATAAAGGCATGATTGGCTGAGTTTTGTGTGGAAGAAGTGTTAGCATAACAAAATGACAGTACTACAACAACCCACGTAAAAGTAACCATCCTGGGGCTCCAGGAGTCAAGATAATGCTGGCTATATCTGTATAGAGGGGTAACAAACTACCTTTTAATGCCTATTGATTTGGAATGAGATGTCATAATAGCTGCTGTAGATGTAAAATTTAGGTGTACCAATACTTTTGTCCATATACTGTAGTATACAGTACATTCCTCTGTCCAGTGCAACATAACAAGACATGACAGCCCATAACATAATGGTAGTTTACAGATACTTCACTGGTGGTACAGACATCACGGATATGGTTAGCTGGAAGGGGGTGGATATGTGATCTGACAGTCTTGATCTAAGAACTCCCGCTATACTAAATGCACATTCATTTTATGAGACAATATAAGTATTCCATTGACTTGCTTCTGCATTTCTATTTTTTTTCCTAATATTGGCAATATGGAGAAACATAAAAAAAGACAAAGGCTAGTGCTTGTGGGCACTAAATCTACTATTTACAGGTTTATCCATGAAAAACAGACCCCTTTTTCCCTTGTGTGTTTTGTACATGATAATGCTTACCGGGCCTCATCCTCGTGACTGTCTATGGGGCTGTTCACATCCCATGTTTAACATACAGGAAAAAGGATGCTAAAGCATAGTACAGTACACTGTACGTTATACTGTACGTTAAATGGATATGTTTTTTTTTTTATTTTATACAATGGAATGTTATGGTGACGGCTGTAACTGTATGGTACTGTATGTGTCTGAGGTATCCATTTACTGTATATGTAGTGTGCATACGGTATGTAAACACGCGACAAAAACGTGAACACAGCTTTTAGTAAAACTGCCTTTGTTGCCCATCGCAATCAATCAGAGCTCAGCTTTCATTTTACCCGAGCAGTTTAAGAAATGAATGAGGCCCATCGTATCTTTCTCTACCAGTCGAAAGGTACTCTTTTCGAGAAGTTGAAATCTGATGTCGGTTAATTGGCTTTTTTACTCATTCTTTCTCACTTTGATTGGGTTTTTATGATTGGGGTGAGTGGTTTTCTCTCAGATAAATTTAACCACCTCCCGTCCGCCCATAGGATATAAACGTCCTATGGGTGGATCTCTATTTCTAAACGCACGTTTTAAAATGTCCGTTCAGAAAGTGCAGCTGCACGCTAATCGTGCAGCTGCTGATCGGGTTGCCCGCTGTCAGTGACAGCAGGGCAACCCTTAGAGAAGGCAGGGACAGTTCCCAGGTATCCCTGCCTTCTAGATCGCTGCATACACAGCGCTCACCGAGCGCTGTGTATGCAGAGCAGGAAGCGCTATGCGCTTCCTGTTCCGGCCCGGCGGTCATGTGACCGCCGTGACCGGAGAGTGCAGGGGCTGTGTGAGGTCTTTCAGAGACCTCGATTAGTCCTGTACTGAGGCTGTACAGTGCTGTACAGCCTCTCTGGGGGTGTATTTCTCCTGTAACTGGGGCTACTATGTCAGCCCCAGTTACAGGAGAAATCAACAGTGAAAAAAAAAAGAAAAAGTGAAGCAAATGTCCCCCAGAGGTCTTGTATGACCTTATGGTGGACGAAAAGTGTAAAAAAATAAAAATAAAAAAATAAAGGGTTGAAAAAATAAAATAATTTTTTTTTCACATGTAAAAAAAAAAAAGTCCCCAAGTAAGGAATAAAAAAAAAAAGTTAAAAATAGAATAAATAAAATAAAATAGACATATTTGGTATTGCCGCGTCCGTAAAAACCAGCTCTATAAAAATATCACATGACCTAACCCCTCGGGTGAACACCGTAAAAAAAAAAAAAAACGGTGTCAAAACAAGCAATTTTTGTCACCTTACATCACAAAAGGTGCAACACTAAGTGATCAAAAACGCGTATGTCCCACAAAATGGTACCAATAAAACCGTCACCTCATCCCACAAAAAATTAGCCCCTACATAAGAAAATCTCTCAAAAAATAAAAAAAACTATAGCTCTTAGAACATGGAGACACTAAAACATCATTTTTTTGGTTTCAAAAATGCTATTATTGTGTTAAAGTGAAACAAATAAAAAAAAGTATACATATTAGGTATTGCCGCGTCCGTAAAAACCAGCTCTATAAAAATATCACATGACCTAACCCCTCGGGTGAACACCGTAAAAAATAAATAAAAATAAACTGTGTCAAAACAAGCAATTTTTGTCACCTCGCATCACAAAAGGTGCAACACCAAGTGATCAAAAACGTGTATGTCCCACAAAATGGTACCAATAAAACCGTCACCTCATCCCGCAAAAAATGAGCCCCTACATAAGAAAATCTCTCAAAAAATAAAAAAACTATAGCTCTCAGAACATGGACACATTAAAACATAATTTTTTTGTTTCAAAAATGCTATTATTGTGTAAAACTTTAATAAATGAGAAAAAGTATACATATTAGGTATCGCCACGTCCGTAACAATCTGCTCTATAAAAATGTCACTTGACTGAACCCCTCAGGTGAACGCTGTAAAAATAAATAAATAGAAACTGTGCTAAAACAACCAATTTTTTGGTCACCTTGCCCCATAAAGTGTTATAATGAATGATCAAAAAATCATATGTACCCAAAAATAGTACTAATAAAACTGGCACCTTATCCCCTAGTTTCCAAAATGGGGTCACTTCTTGGGAGTTTCTACTGTAAGGGTGCATCAGGGGGCTTCAAATGGGACATGGCATCTAAAAACCATGTGGAGTTCCTTTTCTTCTGTGCCCTGCCGTGTGCCCATACAGCAGTTTATGACCACATGTGGGGTGTTTGTGTAAACCGCAGAATCTGGGTAATAAATATTGAGTTTTGTTTGGCTGTTAACCATCGATGTGTTAAAGAAAAAATTGGATTAAAATGGAAAATCTGCCAAAAAAGTGAAATTTTAAAATTTGATCTCCATTTTCCTTTAATTCTTGTGGAACGCCTAAAGGGTTAACAAAGTTTGTAAAATCGGTTTTGAATACCTTGAGGGGTGTAGTTTCTACAATGGGGTCATTTATGGGGGTATCCACTATGTAGGCCCCACAAAGTGACTTCAGACCTGAACTGGTCCTTAAAAAGTGGGTTTTGTCAATTTCCTTAAAAATTTTAAGAATTGCTTCTAAACTTCTAAGGCTTCTAACGTCCTAAAAAAATAAAATGACATTTCCAAAATGATGCCAACATAAAGTAGACATATGGGGAATGTTAAGTAATAAATATTTTATGAGGTTTCACTTTCTGTTTTAAAAGCAGAGAAATTGAAATTTAGAAAATTGCGAATTTTTCAAATTTTTGGGTAAATTTGGGATTTTTTCATAAATAAAGGTGAAATATTTTGACTCAAATTTATGACTATCGTGAAGTACAATGTGTCACGATAAAACAATCTCTGAATGACTTGGATAAATAAAGGCGTTCCAAAGTTATTACCACATAAAGTGAGATATGTCAGTTTTGCAAAATTAGGCCTGGTCAGGAAGGAGGCAAATGGCCCAGATGG
The DNA here is from genome assembly GCF_905171765.1 of Bufo bufo. Classification (NCBI taxonomy): domain Eukaryota; kingdom Metazoa; phylum Chordata; class Amphibia; order Anura; family Bufonidae; genus Bufo; species Bufo bufo. The sequence goes on from NC_053392.1 coordinate 185,717,245, forward strand.
CAGGTGGTTAATAAAGATTAAAAAAAAAAACACCATTCTTCCATTATCCATTGTCCTGTATAGTCCTGTACAGACCACAGAAATGAAACAGTTTTTTTTCACAAAGCATATATTGGGCAGAACTTTTTAAACCTTTCTGCCTAATGCCGCTTATAAACGTAAGACAGCTGCCTTGCTGGCTTACATTAATACCATTTTCTACGCCTAAAACAGGCTTGGAAAATAGTAAACGAGACGGGCCTTCCAGCTCGCCCCCTTCCCCGCCTACACCACAATGACTTTTTAAGGCATGAATGGGAAAAGTCTTAGATTGCGAAGCGAAGGACCTTTGATCTGCGCTAGAAATACGCCTAATTTAGTTATATTTCTGTGTAATAAATGAACCCTATATTTCTATGATATCTTTGAATAAAGAAGTAATGGAATGACATGGCTTAAAGGGGTTATCAAGGATTTTAAAACGGATGCTCTGTCCTTAGTATAGGATATCAATGTTAGAGCAGTAGGGTCCGATGCTCAGTGCTGCTGTTTGTCAGCTGTGGCTTCTTCATTGTTTATACTGCATGCTATTAAGTGCTGGCTGTGTAGTGTATTGCAGCTTTGTCTTATTCATCCTGTGGCCCTTTCAAACAGCTAATTGGCAGGGGTGCCGAGAGTCATACCCCGACTGATCTGATAGGGGTTGTTGACAACTCCTAGGGTCCTAACCTATGCCAATGAACATAAAAAACTCCACTCCCCTGTCTACGTTCCCACTGTTGCTCCGTTCCTGGCTGCTTCTGGTTTCCACAAGACCAAGAAGTGGATTGGCCGCCTTAACCACTGCTGCCAATCACGTGCCTCAGCGGTCACATTGGCTTGATTAGTGCATCACTGCTATGACATATTGTTCAAGCCACCATGGGCAGGTCCATGTATATGTCAGGAAAAACTCAGGACATATAGGCCAAACAAACATCACAACTGTGAACAGGACCTTAGCCATTCAACTCATTGAGTGGACCACACAAAAATGTTAATATTACCTGTTATATAAGATATCTATAAAGATATCTATAGATTAACCATTTTGATCATGAGGTAAACAAGATACTGTTTTCTTTTCTAGACAGAACATAAGTAAAATACATAGGTGGATGTACTTATCTACCTTCAGTTTGTCAAGCTTATTATATTGCTAAGGGTGGGTTCACATCAGCCGTTATGTATTCCATTATGGCTTTCCGTTATAACATGGTTATAACGGAAAATACCAGAATCCATAACACGGAAGTCAAAACGGAAGCAGGCATCCCGTTTTGATCTGTCATAATTGAAGTCTCTGGGCAGCATAAAGGATCCGTCTGGGTCCCGTTATGCAAGACGGAAAACAAAGTCCTGTCGACTGGACTTTTTTGTCCGTTCTGCATAACGGGAACCAGATGGATCCATTATGATTCCCATTGACTTCTATTATGACAGAAAGCAAAACGGAATGCCTTTTAAAGGCTTCTGTTTTGCATTCCATCAAAAAAGTCCTGTCGACAAAACGTAGTTTTCCGTCTTGCATAACGGGAACCAGATGGATCTGTTATCATTCCCATGTTTCCTGGTTTCCGTTATGCAGGACTGGACTCCTGCATAACGCATCCGTTATGCTGCCCATAGATGTATCATGTATGTATTTGTATTATGAAGGATCAAAACGTAATGCCTCTTAAAGGCTTCCGTTTTGACTTCTGTGTTATGGATTGCGTTATTTTCCGTTATAACCATGTTATAACGGAAAGCCATAATGGAATCCCTAACGCTAGTGTGAACCCACCCTTACATGATAAGTTCACATTTTCAAAGGCTTTCTGATTACACTTTTTCAAACTACAGATTGTCAACAGCTGCAAATGAAAAACAAGAAACCCGTTTTCTGCTAACATCTTATGTGCTATTTTTATAATCCTTTACTTGACACAGGTCTAATCCCAAAACGGACTATGATCATAATGTACTCTTCCCCGCAATACAATGCTGCACCTTTGATCTCTTTTTTTTTTACTAGAAAGAAAATTGACAGAATGATTTATTTCCAAACGATCCCATGTCATAGGCGGAAGAATGATTTTCGACTTTGGACAGTTCACTTTTCAAAGATATGTTACTGCTAGATTGATCTGTTGTCAGAGAACAATAGCTTTGTTGAAACACTTTGCCCCAGAGGATTAACACTTAAATTTTGGGATCTTTTCTAAAATAAAAAATATATAAAAAGTGACCTGAGCCCGGTGGTTTGGAGAGCAGATTAACGTTTACGTGGCATTGCAAACCACACATATATAAATGGGAATGTTATATGATTTATATGCCACACCTCATGATGGATGCTGGTGAATTTGCAGTAGTAGATTTGTATTTCTTGGCCCATTAGAAATGTGCACAATGTAAATTGTAGTGAATGTAATCTTTTTTTTTTATCATTGACTGTACAGTATTTGTGATTTATCCACTCCCTTCTGATCCTCAGCTGTGTCATGTGATCAACGCTCTGACTCTTCCACTGACACAGCATCTTACAGGGAGTGCAGAATTATTAGGCAAGTTGTATTTTTGAGGATTAATTTTATTATTGAACAACAACCATGTTCTCAATGAACCCAAAAAACTCATTAATATCAAAGCTGAATATTTTTGGAAGTAGTTTTTAGTTTGTTTTTAGTTTTAGCTATTTTAGGGGGATATCTGTGTGTGCAGGTGACTATTACTGTGCATAATTATTAGGCAACTTAACAAAAAACAAATATATACCCATTTCAATTATTTATTTTTACCAGTGAAACCAATATAACATCTCAACATTCACAAATATACATTTCTGACATTCAAAAACAAAACAAAAACAAATCAGTGACCAATATAGCCACCTTTCTTTGCAAGGACACTCAAAAGCCTGCCATCCATGTATTCTGTCAGTGTTTTGATCTGTTCACCATCAACATTGCGTGCAGCAGCAACCACAGCCTCCCAGACACTGTTCAGAGAGGTGTACTGTTTTCCCTCCTTGTAAATCTCACATTTGATGATGGACCACAGGTTCTCAATGGGGTTCAGATCAGGTGAACAAGGAGGCCATGTCATTAGATTTTCTTCTTTTATACCCTTTCTTGCCAGCCACGCTGTGGAGTACTTGGACGCGTGTGATGGAGCATTGTCCTGCATGAAAATCATGTTTTTCTTGAAGGATGCAGACTTCTTCCTGTACCACTGCTTGAAGAAGGTGTCTTCCAGAAACTGGCAGTAGGACTGGGAGTTGAGCTTGACTCCATTCTCAACCCGAAAAGGCCCCACAAGCTCATCTTTGATGATACCAGCCCAAACCAGTACTCCACCTCCACCTTGCTGGCATCTGAGTTGGACTAGAGCTCTCTGCCCTTTACCAATCCAGCCACGGGCCCATCCATCTGGCCCATCAAGACTCACTCTCATTTCATCAGTCCATAAAACCTTAGAAAAATCAGTCTTGAGATATTTCTTGGCCCAGTCTTGACGTTTCAGCTTGTGTGTCTTGTTCAGTGGTGGTCGTCTTTCAGCCTTTCTTACCTTGGCCATGTCTCTGAGTATTGCACACCTTGTGCTTTTGGGCACTCCAGTGATGTTGCAACTCTGAAATATGGCCAAACTGGTGGCAAGTGGCATCTTGGCAGCTGCACGCTTGACTTTTTTCAGTTCATGGGCAGTTATTTTGCACCTTGGTTTTTCCACACGCTTCTTGCGACCCTGTTGACTATTTTGAATGAAACGCTTGATTGTTCGATGATCACGCTTCAGAAGCTTTGCAATTTTAAGAGTGCTGCATCCCTCTGCAAGATATCTCACTATTTTTGACTTTTCTGAGCCTGTCAAGTCCTTCTTTTGACCCATTTTGCCAAAGGAAAGGAAGTTGCCTAATAATTATGCACACCTAATATAGGGTGTTGATGTCATTAGACCACACCCCTTCTCATTACAGAGATGCACATCACCTAATATGCTTAATTGGTAGTAGGCTTTCGAGCCTATACAGCTTGGAGTAAGACAACATGCATAAAGAGGATGATGTGGTCAAAATACTCATTTGCCTAATAATTCTGCACGCAGTGTATGTGTGGACAGGAAGTCAGTTGCTCTATTCATTTCTATGGGGGCTTCTATGTCAGTTTCTGCAGAATGAATAGAGCAACTGACTTCCTGTCCTCACGTAAAACACTGTGTCATTTGAAGAGTCAGAGTGTCTGTCACATGACACAGCTGAGGACCAGAAGGGAGTGGATAAATCATAAATACAGGCACCAGTAAAAAGATTACCTTCACTACAATTTCTATCATGTACCTTTCAAACAGACCAGAGAATAACATTTTTGTGGGAGTGCTTCTTTAAATGCATCCCACAAATGACTGATGTACCCCAAAAGTGGGGGGGAAATGGCAGTGCATCTTATGGGGCGAATGCTGCCATTTTTACATCGCTAATGCTAATACATCGCCGGCTGCGATGCTGCACAGCGCAGCGATGTATCAGCGGGGAGAGAGGAGGGGCTGGAGGCCGGCAACCCGTGGCGGGGCACGGTGCAGTCACTGTACTCTTACTCAAAGCAATATACATATCTAAACAGTAATCCTTAACCTCGAGTAACTTTAACTTTAAAGCAGCGCTATCCTGTTAACTACCTTACAATCAAGCTCCGGTAACAGGCAGAGCGGGCGGCGGCGTAACGTCACTCACTCAAGTCACGCGCCTGCTCCTCCCACTTTACGAATGAAGCAGGCGGAGCAGGCGCATGACGTGAGTGAGTGAGTGACGTTACGCTGCCGCCCGGTCTGCCTGCTACGGGAGCTTGATTGTAAGGTAGTAAACAGGATAGCGCTGCTTTAAAGTTAAAGTTGGTGTATTCGAGGTAAAGGATTACTGTTTAGATATGAATACTGCTGTGAGCAGTGGGGTCTGGTGTATTGGGGGACACTGTTATGGGGGGGGATCTGTGGATGACACATATATGATAAGATGCTATATAATGTCATCCACAAATCCCCCCCATAGCATGGTCATCCACAGATCCCCCCATAACAGTGTCATCCAAAGATCCCCCTCCCCATAACAGTGTCATCCAAAGATCCCCCTCCCCATAACAGTGTCATCCAAAGATCCCCCTCCCCATAACAGTGTCATCCACAGATCCCTTACCCATAACAGTGCCACCCCCTCCCCACAACAGTGCTATCAACAGATCCCAAATAACAGTGCCATCCACAGATCTCCCATAACAGTGCCATCCACAGATCCCCATAACAGTGCCATCCACAGATCCCCCCATAACAGGGCCATCCACAGATCCCCCCATAACAGTGCTAACCACAGATCCTCCCATAACAGTGCCATCCACAGATCCCCCCATAACAGTGTCATCCACAGATCCCCCATAACAGTGTCATCCACAGATCCCCTCCATAACAGTGTCATCCACAGATCCCCTCCATAACAGTGTCATCCACAGATCCCCCATAACAGTGCCATCCACAGATCCCCATAACAGTGTCATCCAAATATCCCCCATAATAGTGTCATCCACAGACCACCATTAGTTATAAAACCCACCAAAAGCACACCTTTTGTTTCAAAATATATTTTTTCTTATTTTCCGCCTCAAAAACCTAGGTGCGTCTTATGGGCAGGTGCATCTTATAAGGCAAAAATACGGTAGGTTGTTTTGGTGTTGCTACCCCATTAGAAATGTTACTGACATAGGAGGGAGTAGTCTCTTCTCATCTTAAACGGTAAATAAGATGACCATTCCTCCTGATTTTCGGAAACAAAGCATCTCAAATATGTCTCTAAGTTTTGATTGGTACGTTCAGTCTGACCGTTGGACTGTGGATGGAAAGATGAAGAAAACGACAGATGAACCCCTAAACGAGAACAAAAAGCTTTCCAAAATTTAGAAACAAATTGGGTACCACGATCCGAAACAATATCGGAAGGGACCCCATGAAGCTTCACGATGTGGTCAATAAAAACCTGAGCCAGTGTGTTAGCATTAGGCAATGCAGCAAGAGCAATAAAGTGCACCATTTTACTGAATCTGTCAACAACTACAAGAATAACAGTCTTCCCCACTGATACTGGTAGATCCGTAATGAAATCCATTGATAGGTGCGTCCAAGGCCTGTTGGGGATGGCCAGAGGTAAAAGACGCCCTGCCGGACGAGTATGATCTACCTTAGAACAAGCACAGGTAGCACACGCAGACACAAAATTCAACACCTCCTGGCGCCACTTAGGCCACCAGAACCGACGAGACACTAACTCAGAGGTTGCCCTACTACCTGGGTGTCCTGCCAGTGTGGAGTTAGGGTGTTCTTTTAGTATCTCCAGGCGTAAATTTTCTGGCACAAACAGTTTACCCGAGGGGCAGGAGGCCGGGGCCTCCCCTCCAAACCTGAGTGTAATGCAGAGACCACCACCCCCTTTTGCAAAATGGGCTCTGGTACATCAACATCACCCCCTCCAGGGAAACTTCAGGACAATGCATGAGCCTTAGTATTTTTTGCCCCCGGGCGATAGGTTATTACAAAATTCAACTTAGTAAAAAATAACGACCACCGAGCCTGTCTAGGGGTGAGACGTTTAGCAGACTCCAGATATAATACGTTTTTGTGATCAGTAATCACCGTGACGGGATGAACCGCCCCCTCCAAAAAATGACGCCACTCCTCAAAGGCCAACTTAATAGCCAAAAGTTTCCTCTTGCCAATATCATAGTTCCTTTCTGCAGTAGACAATTTCTTCGAAAAGAAAGCACACGGACGCCATTCACCAGGGGACGGGCCCTGAGATAGTACCGCTCCCACCCCCACCTCTGATGCATCAACCTCTACAATAAAAGGAAGCGAGACATCTGGCTGTACGAGAATAGGGGCCGAGGTGAATCTCTCCTTCAGAGATGTAAAGGCAGTTTTGGCTGCATGTGACCATTTTGAAAAATCGGATCCCTTTCGGGTCATGTCCGTCAGTGGTTTGACCACCAAGGAATAGTTCTTTATAAACTTTCTATAAAAATTGGCAAACCCCAGGAAGCGTTGCAGTGCCTTCAGGTTCTCAGGCCGATCCCAGTCCATAATCGCCCGGACTTTCTCCGGATCCATGCGGAAACCTGAATCTGACAACACATACCCCAGAAATGGCAGTTCTTTTACGGCGAATACACATTTCTCTAATTTAGCAAACAATTTGTTGGCCCTTAATATCTGCAGCACTTGTCTCACATGGATCTTATGTGTATCCAGATCCGGGGAATAGACCAGGATGTCATCAAGATATATCACAACAAATCTCCCGATAAGGTGACTAAAAATATCGTTGACAAAATGTTGGAACACCGCAGGCGCTTTAGTAAGACCAAATGGCATGACAAGATTTTCATAATGCCCTTCCGGAGTATTAAAAGCCGTTTTCCACTCATCCCCCTCTTTGATGCGAACCAGGTTATAGGCTCCTCTGAGATCCATTTTGGAGAACCATTTAGCACCAGCAACCTGATTAAAGAGGTCGGGAATGAGAGGAAGAGGATAGGGATCTTGGATAGTTATCCGGTTTAATTCCCGGAAATCCAGGCAAGGACGCAGGTCCCATCTTTCTTTTTAACGAAAAAGAACCCTGCAGCCACGGGTGAAGAAGAGGGTCTGATGTGTCCTTTAGCCAAACTCTCCGAAATATAATCTTGCATAGCCTTCCTCTCCGGGCCGGAAAGATTGTATAACCGGGTTTTAGGTAGTTTTGCCCCAGGTAATAGATTAATCGGGCAATCATATGGACGATGAGGTGGTAACCCCCGACAACCCTTCTCAGAGAACACATCCATAAAATCTGACAGAAAGGCAGGTAAAGATGTTACAGAGAGTGTAGAGCACCTACTACTCAAGCAGTTGTCCTTACAATGTTCACTCCACTCCACAATCTCCCCGGCCTGCCAATCCACCACTGGATTGTGAGTCACCAGCCAGGGAAGCCCCAATACCATAGGAGCCGGAAGACCGTCCAGGACATAACAAGAGATATGCTCTTTTTGGAGGTCCCCTACCTGCAGATGGATATTATGGATGATCTGAGTTAACTCTCTCTGAGTAAGAGGGGAGGAGTCGATGGCAAAAACAGGAATAGTTCTGCGTACCGGTTCCGGAGTAAAACCCAGAGCCTGAGCAAACCGTGAATCCACCAAGTTGACCCCCGCCCCACTGTCCAAAAAGACGGAACAGATCTCAGTCTTATTGCCCGCCTCAACGGTAGCGGACAACAAAAACTGAGACATGCGTATGGAGGAAACGAATACGCCCAGACTGTTATCCTCCGCACAATCTGGGGACTCTAGTTTTCTGGCGGCTCCTTTGTTTGTGGTCTCTTGGGTTCTGAGGGACAAACCTTTACAAAATGACCCCTCCCCCCACAACGAAAACAAACCTCTGACCTACGGCGGAACTTAGGAGGATTCACCCGTCAAGTGGCGCCCCCTATTTGCATTGGTTCGACTGGATCATAACAAACCGATCCCTGCCCTATAGAGGCCTCCATAAAATTTAATAGTCTCTCCCTGAGTCGTCTGTCGATTCTTATGGACAGAGACATAGCAGCCTCAAGAGACCCAGGGACCTCGTATACCGCCAGCGCGTCTTTTAATTTTTCAGACAACCCCTGGCAGAACTGACTCCTAAGGGCCGAGTCGTTCCATAACGTATCAGTAGCCCACCTACGGAATTCGGAACAATATAGTTCAGCAGACCGGTTCTCTTGACGAAGTCTACGTAGCTTAGACTCAGCCAGTGAGACCCTGTCCGGGTCATCATATACGAGACCCAGGGCTTCAAAAAACTCCTCCACTGATCGTAAGGCCGGAGAGTCTGATGGTAGGGAGAAAGCCCAGGCCTGCGGATCTTCTTGCAGGAGAGAAATTACAATGCCCACCCGTTGTTCCTCACCGCCGGAGGATCTAGGGCGTAACCTGAAGAACAATTTGCAAGCTTCTCTGAAGGTTACAAATTGGTCTCTCCCTCCTGAGAACCTATCAGGTAAAGCCACTTTTGGCTCAGGAGTACCTTGGTTTCCCGTAGCAACGGTGGAACCCAAGGATTGCTGCTGCTGCTGCAGCACAGTTGCTTTTAATCCTGCCACTTCAAGGGATAACCCCTGTAATTGTTTCGCCAAAACCGTAACCGGATCCATAGTGGAACAGAAAAAATACAAAGCAAAACAGCAAGCAAAAAAAAAAAAAAAAAAAGAAATGTCACTTTTTTTTTTTTTTTAAAAGGCCAGATATACTGTCACGACCGCTATCCCAGCAGCAGTCGTGTCGCACCAGACGGAGGGGAATGGGGACCCTTATCTACGGATGGGAAATAGAATGGCCACCCCTGACTAACCCTAAGCTGGCACCTGTCTGCCCTGATACCCTAGACGGGGTGTAAACCCGTGCAGCGAGCAGGATGCCTAAACCCTAACAAGACTAGACTGGGGAAAGGCCGATGGGAGCACTAGTCACCATCACTCACGTCTAGGAGAACAACAGGGGAAGACAGCAACAAACAAACCATCAACAGCAGAGATTGACTTATCCAGTCACGAGCAGAGAAGGCGATCCCAAACACGACAGTCCACGCCGGACAAGAGCTCCACAGCAACACCGTCAAACGATCTCCTTCAAAGGTCAGAATAGCACTGGAAGTAAGGACTATATCTGGCAATGACTGCAAGTGAAACTGAAACTAATATAGTATCTGGGAGTGGCAGACAGGACTCACCTGAGAAGGATGCCTACAAACTCCCAGTCAGGACAAAAAGGTTCACAAGGCAAAACCCGGATGACATACCCTGAACCACGGAGCAAACTCACAAGCTATCGCGAGTAGCAAGTTGCTGCGACCTTCTCCTCCCAGACCTGTCTGGATCAGTCACAGTCGTGACAGCGGATCATCCCAATCAGATGTCTTTGTAGTGACTAGTGATGGACGAACATTGTCCGGGACTGTTTGTGAACATGAACGCGCGTTCGCGATCAAATGTTCGTAAACCGCGCATTCGCGGAGGGCCCTATTGACTTTAATGGCAGGCGAACCTGAAAAACCTTCAGGTCATATTTGCAGCCACCAAATACTTACTAGAAGTGCACAAATAGTCCCACAACATGGACAGTGACATACCAGAGGGAGAACATTGGCAAAAATTCCCACAAAATGCAATTTTTATGCAACTTAAAGGAAAACTGTCAAAAATGTGCCCTGCTGGAGCCTAGAAAAAATTATTTTAGGCCACTGGAGTATAGGCCTAAATATTAGGCATTCACCTGACAGAAAAGAACTTGTGATTATGTGGCTGGAGGTACATTAGGCGGTTACTGGATAAACATTTTACTGTAGGCCAGTACAGGCCCCAAAAATTAGGCATTCACCTGACAGAAAAGAACTTGTGATTATGTGGCTGGAGGTACATTAGGCGGTCACTGGCTAAAAAAATTACTGTAAACCAATGCAGGCCCCAAAAATTAGGCATTCACCTGACAGAAAAAAACTTATGATGATGTGGCTGGAGGTACATTAGGCGGTCACTGGAATTTTTTTTTACTGTAGGCCACTGCAGTATAGGCCCAAAAAATTAGGCATTCACCTGACAGAAAATAACTTGTGATAATGTGGCTGGAGGTACATTAGGCGGTTACTGGATAAAATTTTTACTGTAGGCCAGTACAGGCTCCAAAAATTAGGCATCCACCTGACAGAAAAGATCTTGTGAATATGTGGCTGGAGGTACATTAGGAGATCACTGGATAAAAATATTACTGTAGGCCAATGGAGTACAGGCCTCAAAAATTAGGCATTCACCTGACAGAAAAGAACTTGTGATGATGTGGCTGGAGGTGCATTAGGCGGTCACTGGATACAAATTTTAGTGTAGGCCAGTATAGGCCCCAAAAATTAGGCATTCACCTGACAGAAAATAACTTGTGATTATGTGGCTGGAGGAACATTAGGCGGTCAATTGATGCAAATTTTACTGTAGGCCTATGGAGTACAGGCCCTAAAAATTAGTGTGCAGTCTGACATTCAGCATAAACCATTCCTGTCTTCCAAATAAGAGGACTGTTCTTTGTAGTCTAACTTGTTTTTTGATCAACAGGTCGTACATATGTGATTGATTGATTGTATACGATTGATTGATTGATAAAACAGATATACTTTTACAAGGATGGTGGCGTTTGAGAAGGAGACATGCATAGGACAGCTCTGTACTATGTCCTGGAGACTGGAGACTTCTCTTACCGAGGATGCCTGGCACTCCCAAAATGCAGTGCACCACCCACAATTCAGTAGTCTTTGTAACAGGCAAAAACAGTGTATTACAATATAACACCACTAGATGGTGCTATAACCACACTAAACACTTCTTAATACCTGACTGTGGCAGAACACTCCCCGCCTGGCATCAACAGGTGCCACTACTAGGTCCCTCAGGTGAAAACAACAGAACAAGTTCCGCTACTGTCCTGTGGAATAGCTTGCATTCGCCAAGCTTCCACACTTTGACCTCGGCCTTGCGTACATTCCCATCCTTGCTTGGGAATGTGTTGGTGATACGCCCCAGTGGCCACTCATTCCGGTGCGACTGGCTGTCTTTCATGAGCACGACATCCCCAGGTCTGATGTTCCCCTTGTTAATTTGCCACTTCCTTCTTAATTGTAAGGTAGAGATATACTACTTCCTCCACCTGTCCCAGAAAGCACTTTGCACCTGCCTCCATTGTCGTCTGTAGAGGTCTTTGTCATTAAATTCTCCAAGAGAAGCACTCAGAGTGCTGATTTTCTGCGTGAATAACATGGCAGGAATGAGGATAGTGAAATCTTCAGGATCGCTAGAAAGGGTAGTCAACGGTCTTGCATTCATGATAGCTGAGACTTCCGCCAAGAATGTGGTCAAACTGTCATGTGTGAGTCTTGTACTGATTGAAGATTGAATCCAAGATTTTTCACGCTATCCCTATCATCCTTTCCCAGATGCCGCCCATGTGAGAAGAATGAGGTGGATTGAAGGTCCAGGTGCATCCTAGCTCGCTTAAAGGGGTTATCCGAGTTATGAACAAAAAAAATATAACACTGAATATCTGATATATAACTGAGCTAAGCAAGTTTTATGCAAAAAAAAAATATATATTTCCTAATTTCCCTGGTTCTTTTCTGGTCCTTTGTTTACATGCAATAAAAACAATCTCTGCCCCTCCCCCTGCTCTGCTAAGGGAGTGGATACAAGTGCTGCCCTGAGTGACATGTCTGCCTGCTGGGAGACTCTGCAGCTTGTTGTATGTGTAGGACTACAAGTCCCAGCTGTATAATGACACTGCTAAGGGAGTGAATGCAAGAGCTGCCCTGAGTGACATGTCTGCCTGCTGGGAGACTCTGCAGCATGTTGGATGTGTAGGACTACAAGTCCCAGCTGTATAATGACACTGCTAAGGGAGTGGATACAAGAGGTGCCCTGAGTGACATGTCTGCCTGCTGGGAGACTCTGCAGCATGTTGTATCTGTAGGACTACAAGTCCCAGCTGTATAATGACACTGCTAAGGGAGTGGATTCAAGAGCTGCCCTGAGTGACATGTCTGCCTGCTGGGAGACTCTGCAGCATGTTGTATGTGTAGGACTACAAGTCCCAGCTGTATAATGACACTGCTAAGGGAGTGAATACAAGAGCTGCCCTGAGTGCTGGGAGACTCTGCAGCATGTTGTATGTGTAGGACTACAAGTCCCAGCTGTATAATGACACTGCTAAGGGAGTGGATACAAGAGCTGCCCTGAGTGACATGTCTGCCTGTTGGGAGAAAACAGCAACTTGTAAGTGTAGAACTACAAGTTCCACTTATATAATGACACTGCTAATACACACAGGATCTTCCCCCTACCTGTAATGCTTTGCAGAACTTCTCTGTCAGCTCCTGTGCCCAGCATTTGTCTCCTCAATGCCTGCAGCTACACAGCAAACACTTCAGCCCTGAGTCTGTGCAGCTGAAGGGGTTAACAATCCTAGCAGAGAGTAGAGTGAAAGGGGCGTGGCCAGCACAGTGACGTTTCGTTTACAGGCTTGTAAACGACCTTTATCAAAGCAGAGAGAGAAGCTGACATCACAGGTCATGTGACCCTCAGTCAAATCTGAGAAACCAGCCACTGGAGATAAAGTGAGTTAATTGGAAAGCTGTTACATTTGCCCAGTTAGGAACATAGAAAGAACAAAAAAGTAACTCGGACAACCCCTTTAAGTATCTTTCCACATTGGTCGTGTCAAGTTGGAAGGAATTTGAAGCTCTTTCACTGCCCTAACAAAATTTGTGCCTCTGTCCGAACAAATATGCTTCACGCGCCCTCTGATGGCAATAAACCGTCAAAGTGCGTTTATGAAATTTGAAGTGTCCATGGATTCGATCACTTCTATATGGACAGCTCTGCTGGACATACAAGTGAACATAACCGCGTGAATATCGTGGTGTGAATACCTCAAGTGTGCCGTGTAGTCACTGACCAAGCACCGAATACATCTAGACCAACGTTGGTGAAAGGAGGATCTGTACTGAGTCTCTCAGTTGAAAGATTAGCCATCTATGAGTTCTGGAACATGCCAAGAAGTTTGCGACAAGTAACGCAGTCGAAGATGAGCTTGCTCACACACCTTTTTGCTCCAACTATCCATAGTCCCCCAGCTTGTAGATTCCCTTCGGTAAACAATCGCCCCTGGTGTTTCACTTGAATGTGGTGATGTCGCATAAGCAGAGTCATGACGTGATGATGTCCGGGAATTATTACAGGATCTTTCTTCACAAATTCCACTTTGGCTTCTTGAAGACGACCTCCTATTCTTAGCATCCCATTTTGGTCAATGATGGGATCAAACTTCTTCAAAGCGCTATCCTTGGAGACTGTTTGGCCTTTGCTAAGGTAGTCTATTTCTTTAGCACAACATTCACGTTGTATAGCACAAATTATAATGTTCTTGGACTTTTCCAGATTAGTAAAGGTAAAGGCGTCTTTGCAGTGATGCCAAACTTTGCAGGGCTTCTGGCTCCCAGCTAATGTCGACTTGTAAGACTGAGCTATATGAACTAGACAGGCTATAGCACGAATGAGCAACATCCAGGTGGAGAACCTGTCGAAACGATGGCATTTAGGTTGGTCGTCCGAAGTCACCGTACGTAGAACAGATACTTTAGGTGGGATTTCTTCATCAGCATCTGGGTCTTCCAATTCAAACATGTCGGATCCGATGCTGCAAGACGTTGAACGGTACAGGAATGTTGTGTCCTTAAGGTGGCTCGGTGCGATGGATCTAGTCGCTTGGTCCGCAGGATTATGGTGTGTAGGCACATAGTGCCACTGTTTAGGACAAGTGGATCTCCTGATCCTTAACACCCGATTGCTGACATAGACGTAAAAGCGTCTGGTTTCATTGCAAATATATCCTAGGACGACCTTGCTGTCCGTGTAAAACTCAACATACTCGACTTCCAGGTTCATTCTTGATGTTATAAATTCAGCCAACTCCAATGCAAGCAAGGCAGTGCAGAGCTCCAGTCTGGGAATTGTGTGTTCGCTAGAGTTGAGCAAACACCTGGATGTTCGGGTTCGAGAAGTTCGGCCGAACTTCCCGGAAATGTTCGGGTTCGGGATCCGAACCCGAACCGAACTTCGTCCCGAACCCGAACCCCATTGTAGTCAATGGGGACCTGAACTTTTGGGCACTAAAAAGGCTGTAAAACAGCCCAGGAAAGAGCTAGAGGGCTGCAAAAGGCAGCAACATGTAGAAAAATCCCCTGCAAACAAATGTGGATAGGGAAATGAATTAAAATAAAAATTTAAAAAATAAAAAAGAACCAATATCAATTGGACAGAGGTCCCATAGCAGAGAATCTGGCTTCACGTCAGCAGAGAATCAGTCTCTTCATGCCATAGCAAAGAATCTGGCTTCATGTCAGCACAGAATCAGTCTCTTCATGCCATAGCAGAGAATCTGGCTTCATGTCAGCACAGAATCAGTCTTCATGTCATAGCAGAGAATCAGGCTTCACGTCACCCACCACTGGAACAGGCCACTGTCACACATTTAGGCCCCGGCACCCAGACAGAGGAGAGCGGTCCCGTAACAGAGAATCTGGCCTTATGTCAGCACAGAATCTGTCTTCATGTCATAGCAGAGAATCAGGCTTCACGTCACCCACCACTGGAACAGGCCACTGTCACACATTTAGGCCCCGGCACCCAGATAGAGGAGAGCGGTCCCGTAACAGAGAATCTGGCCTTATGTCAGCGCAGAATCTGTCTTCATGTCATAGCAGAGAATCAGGCTTCACGTCACCCACCACTGGAACAGGCCACTGTCACACATTTAGGCCCCGGCACCCAGACAGAGGAGAGCGGTCCCGTAACAGAGAATCTGGCCTTATGTCAGCACAGAATCTGTCTTCATGTCATAGCAGAGAATCAAAACAATGACAAAAAATAATTGTGGAATCGCACTCACCAGATCTTGAGGTCATCCGGAATGCAACAGCCTACCTGGAGTCCAAGATTCATCAGGGCTCCTGCGTAACAAGTCCCAGAAAAGAAGATGGAGGCAGCATGTCCGGTAAAAAACCTTTTAATGGGGATCGCCAAGTGAACTAACGTGCAGCAGGTTGTGACGTTTCGGCTGATCCGCAGCCTTTATCAAACACAATGTGAAATCTAAAAGTATCCGTTTAAATATATTAAGACACACCCACTCACACAGGAGTGGCCAATAACACAATGAGTGAGGTGCTAATGTCATTAAAAATGTATATTGCAGTGCTCCCACTCAGTGTATCAATGTACACCAATCATATATATATAAGATCCAATACCTCCACATACCTTCAGGGCACACATGTTCCTTGGCGTTCCTAGGCCACCAGTGCGCATGTCAGGGAAGGCGGAACTGCGTCACTACCCAGCTGACCCGAGATCACCTGACCGCGAGTAACTCCGCCCTGGTGATCGTCGCGTCATTCCACACATCCTCCGCTATGCGCACCGTTGCTAGGGACGCCAATGAGCCGATCCGCCCACCTCCACGCAATGAGAGCGGTCACCCCATAGCCCCACGTCACCAGTGCCGGCGGCCGGGTCCCGGGCCAAGCGATGCGGCGATCAGAGCTCATCGCCAACCGCATAATATCCTCTGGCGCAACCGGGGACCGTCAGAAGAGATATAGGCAGGGGCCTTCAGTCTTTATGTCTCCGGCCGAAACTCAGCCTAGGTGACATAATGGCCCCGCCTCTCTATTATCCAACCAGCTCCATGTTGCCAGAGACGCATCCAGGATCCAACACCGCCCACCGCGGTGACGTGTGGAAGGAGATAACCACACCCACAGCGGGGGTGCAGACAGGAACGAGCCCCCTAATAACTCAGTGTGCCATGATCCAGTGTGGGTTGGAAACAAGTGTGATAGTGAATCAATGAAAAACAAAATACAATTAAAAAACACTATACAGTGAACCAGTTCAAAGGTCACTCTGATCCATTACACATTTGATACAGAGAATTCTATATTCATTCCGAATGGTTGGAGTGCTCTCATCTCAAAGATCCATTTGAGCTCTTTTTTACGTAGAATCCGATCCTTGTCCCCCCCACGTCTCAGCGGGCCGACAGAGTCAATGATTCTAAACCTGAGTTGGTTGACCGAGTGTCCACGTTCCAGGAAATGCTTCGCCACCGGCTTATCAATCTGGGCCCTACGAATATTGCTCTTATGGGAGTTAATACGCTCCCTGGCTTCCATTGTGGTCTCCCCTATGTAGATCAACCCACACGGGCATGTGATCATATATATCACGTCCCGTGATCGACATGTAAAGAAATTTTTAATCTTATAGGGCTTACCACTATAAGGATGGGCAAAAGTATCCCCCTTTAACATGTTGCCACAGTTGCAACAACCGAGGCAGGGAAAACATCCCAACTTCCTCGGTGCCAGATACCTCTGCCCATCCCCATGTGGCTCACCAACCTCAGTTCTCACCAGTTTATCGCGTAGGTTGGCCCCTCTCTTGTATGCCATCATAGGGAAGCCCACAAATTCGTCTACCATAGGTAGCCCTTTCTGCAAAATGTGCCATTCTTTGCGTATAATACGCGCTATATCCCCACTGTTGGAGCCGTACGTAGAAACAAACGGGATCCGTTTTTGGTCCCTCTCCTTTTTCTTTCCCTGGAACGTGGACTCCCGATCAACCTCCCCCACCTTCTGAGAGATCCTCTCCACCAGTCGTCGTGGATATCCCCTATCTAGGAACTTCTTCCCCATCTCATCCACCCTTGTCCCGAAAAGCTCATCCCCCGATACCACCCGTCTCACCCTTAGCATCTGACTCCAGGGCAATGACTCCACCATCCGTCGTGGGTGATTACTCTTAAACTCCAACAAGTTATTCCTATCTGTTGGTTTGTGGAAGATGTCAGTTTCAATACTTCCCTCCCTGATATGTACCATCACATCCAAGAATTGTAGAGAGACTGCCGACGCTGTCATGGTGAACCCCAACCCGGGCACCATGTTATTAAGAAACTCAAAAAACAGTTGTAGTTCACCACGAGAGCCTCCCCACACCACGAAAATGTCGTCGACTTAGCGCCACCAGCAACGGGCTCTCTCAAACATTGCGGCTCTGTATATGAGTCTGTCCTCCACCTCCGCCATGAACATGTTGGCATACGTGGGCGCCACGTTCGAGCCCATGGCCACCCCACGTACTTGTTGGTAATAGGTGTCCCCAAAGCGGAAATAATTCCGCCTCAGGACCACCCCTAGGAGATGGAGGACAAACCCACGACCGCCCTGGGAGAGCCCGGTGCCGGCCAGGGCCACATCGACGACATTCAACCCGTATGTGTGTTCTATGGAGGTGTATAATGAGACTACGTCGAAGCTGACAAGGAGAGGATCGGCAGGTAGGCTCAAATCCCTGAGCCTCAATAGAAAATGGCTAGTATCTCTAATATAGGACGGGGCGCTGGTGGCATGGACCCGTAACACCCTATCAAGGAATATAGCTATATTGCTAAAAATCGATCCCCTGCCCGACACAATCGGTCGGCCAGGAGGATCGACCAAGCTTTTATGTATCTTTGGAAGTACATAGAACAGGGGAGTGACCGGGTGTTTAATCAGGAGAAATTCCCTGACCTCCTTATCGATGATCCCCTCAACCAAGGCTTCATCGATAATCTTTTCCAAATGTCGTTTGATGTCCCATTTAGGGTCATTCTGAAGCTCAATATACACATCCCGGTCACTCAGCTGTCTATGTACCTCCCGTTCATAGCTTGGTGTGTCCATCACCACCACCGCCCCTCCCTTGTCCGCTGGTTTGATTGTCAGGGATTTGTCCCCTGCTAGCTGTCGAAGTGCCTCTCTCTCTCCCCTCGTCAGGTTCGCCGCAGTCACCATCTCCTTCTTCTCTCTCAATGTCTCAATCTGTTTGGAGACAATTGCAATATATGCCTCCACAACGTGATTATTACGTGGTGGAGCAAAATCACTCTTGTTCCTCAGGTCAAATGTTTTCAAAGCAAAGTCAGTGTTCCCAACAGTATCAGAAGTTGACACCGCCTTTCTTTCCTCCTTGTCCAGGAAGAAGGCCTTCAATCTCAACATGCGGTAAAAGCGATGGAGGTCCAGTTCCAATTCGAACCAGTCCCTTTCATGCCCAGGGCAAAAAGATAATCCACGTCCCAAGATAAGATGTTGGTCATTAGATAACTGTCTCATCGAGATATTAACAACCAGATTTGGAGCTATGGCTGGTTGCGTCTCGTCGTCCGTCCCCGTGTGCTCTTGAATGTTTGAGCCGGTGGAGGTAAACTTTTTCTGGGGTCTACGGTGCTTCTCTCCCCCCCTACGGCACCTTCGTTTGTGCCGTGTGGCGAGGGGCCTAAAAAAGCCATTCTACCTATGTCGTCTGAGGAGTCCGACTCGCCTGCCGTGAAACCAAATCGACTTGGCTCAAACTTCCTCCCCTTCTTTCTGCGCGGTTTGTTGTGTGTCTGTTGCTGCCAATTATAGACATGGCCCGTCTGATAATCTTCCAGATCACGGTGCCACTTGTCTCTTTTAATTTTCTCCACTTCAGTTTTGTGTCGGAGCGTATAATTTTTGGTTTTATCAAAAAACACTGTGGCCTCGTCATAGCTCAGTAAATCCTGAATCTGTGCCTCCAGGGCTGTCATAGAATTTTTCACCCCCTCAATCTCTTGGCCGAGAAAATCAATATTAAGCAGCATCAGTTCAAACGCATATTTGTTGTTAACTAATTCGAATTTTTTGCAGAATTCCACATTATTGGGGAGTAGGGTCGGTCTCAGATGGGATCTTAGTCCCCGAGGTATCCGCTGTATACGGTAGTATTCTCTGAGCGTATTCAAGTGTAGGTCCAATGTGACTAGTTTTTTAGACTCATGCTCATATTTGCGTTTGAGCAGGTCCGTAGAAGGGGTGCTGAAGAAGGCAACATCCCCACTATCACCATAAATGAGTCTCTGAACCTGTTCCTCTGTATACAAGCACGTGTTCACATTGGCGATTTCACTGACCTTATTTGATCCCGGGGGTCCTTCCATATTGAAGGTATCAACCCCGGTGCTGACTCCAAGAATCCAAACAATGACAAAAAATAATTGTGGAATCGCACTCACCAGATCTTGAGGTCATCCGGAATGCAACAGCCTACCTGGAGTCCAAGATTCATCAGGGCTCCTGCGTAACAAGTCCCAGAAAAGAAGATGGAGGCAGCATGTCCGGTAAAAAACCTTTTAATGGGGATCGCCAAGTGAACTAACGTGCAGCAGGTTGTGACGTTTCGGCTGATCCGCAGCCTTTATCAAACACAATGTGAAATCTAAAAGTATCCGTTTAAATATATTAAGACACACCCACTCACACAGGAGTGGCCAATAACACAATGAGTGAGGTGCTAATGTCATTAAAAATGTATATTGCAGTGCTCCCACTCAGTGTATCAATGTACACCAATCATATATATATAAGATCCAATACCTCCACATACCTTTCCGCTTTGGGGACACCTATTACCAACAAGTACGTGGGGTGGCCATGGGCTCGAACGTGGCGCCCACGTATGCCAACATGTTCATGGCGGAGGTGGAGGACAGACTCATATACAGAGCCGCAATGTTTGAGAGAGCCCGTTGCTGGTGGCGCTACATCGACGACATTTTCGTGGTGTGGGGAGGCTCTCGTGGTGAACTACAACTGTTTTTTGAGTTTCTTAATAACATGGTGCCCGGGTTGGGGTTCACCATGACAGCGTCGGCAGTCTCTCTACAATTCTTGGATGTGATGGTACATATCAGGGAGGGAAGTATTGAAACTGACATCTTCCACAAACCAACAGATAGGAATAACTTGTTGGAGTTTAAGAGTAATCACCCACGACGGATGGTGGAGTCATTGCCCTGGAGTCAGATGCTAAGGGTGAGACGGGTGGTATCGGGGGATGAGCTTTTCGGGACAAGGGTGGATGAGATGGGGAAGAAGTTCCTAGATAGGGGATATCCACGAAGACTGGTGGAGAGGATCTCTCAGAAGGTGGGGGAGGTTGATCGGGAGTCTACGTTCCAGGGAAAGAAAAAGGAGAGGGACCAAAAACGGATCCCGTTTGTTTCTACGTACGGCTCCAACAGTGGGGATATAGCGCGTATTATACGCAAAGAATGGCACATTTTGCAGAAAGGGCTACCTATGGTAGACGAATTTGTGGGCTTCCCTATGATGGCATACAAGAGAGGGGCCAACCTACGCGATAAACTGGTGAGAACTGAGGTTGGTGAGCCACATGGGGATGGGCAGAGGTATCTGGCACCGAGGAAGTTGGGATGTTTTCCCTGCCTCGGTTGTTGCAACTGTGGCAACATGTTAAAGGGGGATACTTTTGCCCATCCTTATAGTGGTAAGCCCTATAAGATTAAAAATTTCTTTACATGTCGATCACGGGACGTGATATATATGATCACGTGCCCGTGTGGGTTGATCTACATAGGGGAGACCACAATGGAAGCCAGGGAGCGTATTAACTCCCATAAGAGTAATATTCGTAGGGCCCAGATTGATAAGCCGGTGGCGAAGCATTTCCTGGAACGTGGACACTCGGTCAACCAACTCAGGTTTAGAATCATTGACTCTGTCGGCCCGCTGAGACGTGGGGGGGACAAGGATCGGATTCTACGTAAAAAAGAGCTCAAATGGATCTTTGAGATGAGAGCACTCCAACCATTCGGAATGAATATAGAATTCTCTGTATCAAATGTGTAATGGATCAGAGTGACCTTTGAACTGGTTCACTGTATAGTGTTTTTTAATTGTATTTTGTTTTTCATTGATTCACTATCACACTTGTTTCCAACCCACACTGGATCATGGCACACTGAGTTATTAGGGGGCTCGTTCCTGTCTGCACCCCCGCTGTGGGTGTGGTTATCTCCTTCCACACGTCACCGCGGTGGGCGGTGTTGGATCCTGGATGCGTCTCTGGCAACATGGAGCTGGTTGGATAATAGAGAGGCGGGGCCATTATGTCACCTAGGCCGGGTTTCGGCCGGAGACATAAAGACTGAGGGCCCCTGCCTATATCTCTTCTGACGGTCCCCGGTTGCGCCAGAGGATATTATGCGGTTGGCGATGAGCTCTGATCGCCGCATCGCTTGGCCCGGGACCCGGCCGCCGGCACTGGTGACGTGGGGCTATGGGGTGACCGCTCTCATTGCGTGGAGGTGGGCGGATCGGCTCATTGGCGTCCCTAGCAACGGTGCGCATAGCGGAGGATGTGTGGAATGACGCGACGATCACCAGGGTGGAGTTACTCGCGGTCAGGTGATCTCGGGTCAGCTGGGTAGTGACGCAGTTCCGCCTTCCCTGACATGCGCACTGGTGGCCTAGGAACGCCAAGGAACATGTGTGCCCTGAAGGTATGTGGAGGTATTGGATCTTATATATATATGATTGGTGTACATTGATACACTGAGTGGGAGCACTGCAATATACATTTTTAATGACATTAGCACCTCACTCATTGTGTTATTGGCCACTCCTGTGTGAGTGGGTGTGTCTTAATATATTTAAACGGATACTTTTAGATTTCACATTGTGTTTGATAAAGGCTGCGGATCAGCCGAAACGTCACAACCTGCTGCACGTTAGTTCACTTGGCGATCCCCATTAAAAGGTTTTTTACCGGACATGCTGCCTCCATCTTCTTTTCTGGGAATAGCAGAGAATCAGGCTTCACGTTACCCACCACTGGAACAGGCCACTGTCACACATTTAGGCCCCGGCACCCAGACAGAGGAGAGCGGTCCCGTAACAGAGAATCTGACCTTATGTCAGCGCAGAATCTGTCTTCATGTCATAGCAGAGAATCAAGCTTCACGTCACCCACCACTGGAACAGGCCACTGTCACACATTTAGGCCCCGGCACCCAGACAGAGGAGAGCGGTCCCGTAACAGAGAATCTGGCCTTATGTCAGCACAGAATCTGTCTTCATGTCATAGCAGAGAATAAGGCTTCACGTCACCCACCACTGGAACAGGCCACTGTCACACATTTAGGCCCCGGCACCCAGACAGAGGAGAGCGGTCCCGTAACAGAGAATCTGGCCTTATGTCAGCGCAGAATCTGTCTTCATGTCATAGCAGAGAATCAGGCTTCACGTCACCCACCACTGGAACAGGCCACTGTCACACATTTAGGCCCAGGCACCCAGGCAGAGGAGAGAGGTCGCGTAACAGAGAATCTGGCCTTATGTCAGCACAGAATCTGTCTTCATGTCATAGCAGAGAATCAGGCTTCACGTCACCCACCACTGGAACACGCCACTGTCACACATTTAGGCCCCGGCACCCAGACAGAGGAGAGCGGTCCCGTAACAGAGAATCTGGCCTTATGTCAGCGCAGATTCTGTCTTCATGTCATAGCAGAGAATCAGGCTTCACGTCACCCACCACTGGAACAGGCCACTGTCACATATTTAGGCCCAGGCACCCAGGCAGAGGAGAGAGGTCGCGTAACAGAGAATCTGGCTTCATGTCAGCACAGAATAAGTCTTCATGTCATAGCAGAGAATCAGGCTTCACGTCACCCACCACTAGAACAGGCCACTGTCACACATTTAGGCCCAGGCACCCAGGCAGAGGAGAGAGGTCGCGTAACAGAGAATCTGGCCTTATGTCAGCACAGAATCTGTCTTCATGTCATAGCAGAGAATCAGGCTTCACGTCACCCACCACTGGAACAGGCCACTGTCACACATTTAGGCCCCGGCACCCAGACAGAGGAGAGCGGTCCCGTAACAGAGAATCTGGCCTTATGTCAGCGCAGAATCTGTCTTCATGTCATAGCAGAGAATCAGGCTTCACGTCACCCACCACTGGAACAGGCCACTGTCACACATTTAGGCCCGGGCACCCAGGCAGAGGAGAGAGGTCGCGTAACAGAGAATCTGGCCTTATGTCAGCACAGAATCTGTCTTCATATCATAGCAGAGAATCAGGCTTCACGTCACCCACCACTGGAACAGGCCACTGTCACACATTTAGGCCCCGGCACCCAGACAGAGGAGAGCGGTCCCGTAACCGAGAATCTGGCCTTATGTCAGCGCAGAATCTGTCTTCATGTCATAGCAGAGAATCAGGCTTCACGTCACCCACCACTGGAACAGGCCACTGTCACATATTTAGGCCCAGGCACCCAGGCAGAGGAGAAAGGTCGCGTAACAGAGAATCTGGCTTCATGTCAGCACAGAATAAGTCTTCATGTCATAGCAGAGAATCAGGCTTCACGTCACCCACCACTGGAACAGGCCACTGTCACACATTTAGGCCCCGGCACCCAGACAGAGGAGAGGTTCATTCAACTTTGGGTTGTCCCGCAATATAATGGTAAAATGAAATTAAAAATAGGATTGAATGAGGAAGTGCCCTGGAGTAGAATAATATATTGTTAACCACCTCCAGACCGCCTAACGCAGGATCGCGTTCCGGAGGTGGCAGCCCTGCGCACAGTCACGCATATATGCGTCATCTCGCGAGACGCAAGATTTCCTGTGAACGCGCGCACACAGGCGCGCGCGCTCACAGGAACGGAAGGTAAGAGAGTTGATCTCCAGCCTGCCAGCTGCGATCGTTCGCTGGCAGGCTGGAGATGTGTTTTTTTTAACCCCTAACAGGTATATTAGACGCTGTTTTGATAACAGCGTCTAATATACCTGCTACCTGGTCCTCTGGTGGTCCCCTTTGTTTGGATCGACCACCAGAGGACACAGGTAGCTCAGTAAAGTCCCACCAAGCACCACTACACTACACTACACCCCCCCCCCGTCACTTATTAACCCCTTATTAGCCCCTGATCACCCCTGATCACCCCTGATCACCCCATATAGACTCCCTGATCACCCCCCTGTCATTGATTACCCCCCTGTCATTGATCAACCCCCTGTAAAGCTCCATAAGACGTCCGCATGATTTTTACGGATCCACTGATAGATGGATCGGATCCGCAAAACGCATCCGGACGTCTGAATGAAGCCTTACAGGGGCATGATCAATGACTGTGGTTATCACCCCATATAGACTCATTGATCACCCCCCTGTCATTGATTACCCCCCTGTAAAGCTCCATTTAGATGTCCGCATGATTTTTACGGATGCACTGATAGATGGATCGGATCCGCAAAACGCATCCGGACGTCTGAATGAAACCTTACAGGGGCATGATCAATGACTGTGGTTATCACCCCATATAGACTCCCTGATCACCCCCCTGTCATTGATTACCCCCCTGTAAAGCTCCATTCAGATGTCCGCATGATTTTTACGGATGCACTGATAGATGGATCGGATCCGCAAAACGCATCCGGACGTCTGAATGAAACCTTACAGGGGCATGATCAATGACTGTGGTTATCACCCTATATAGACTCCCTGATCACCCCCTGTCATTGATTACACCCCTGTCATTGATCAACCCCCTGTAAAGCTCCATTCAGATATCCGCATGATTTTTACGGATCCACTGATAGATGGATCGGATCCGCAAAACGCATCCGGACGTCTGAATGAAGCCTTACAGGGGCATGATCAATGACTGTGGTTATCACCCCATATAGACTCCCTGATCACCCCCCTGTCATTGATTACCCCCCTGTAAAGCTCCATTCAGATGTCCGCATGATTTTTACGGATGCACTGATAGATGGATCGGATCCGCAAAACGCATCCGGACGTCTGAATGAAGCCTTACAGGGGCATGATCAATGACTGTGGTTATCACCCCATATAGACTCCCTGATCACCCCCCCTGTCATTGATTACCCCCCTGTCATTGATCACCCCCCTGTAAAGCTCCATTCAGACGTCCGCATGATTTTTACGGATGCACTGATAGATGGATCGGATCTGCAAAACGCATACGGACGTCTGAATGAAGCCTTACAGGGGCGTGATCAATGACTGTGGTTATCACCCCATATAGACTCCCTGATTACCCCCCTGTCATTGATTACACCCCTGTCATTGATCAACCCCCTGTAAAGCTCCATTCAGATGTCCGCATGATTTTTACGGATCCACTGATAGATGGATCGGATCTGCAAAACACATACAGGTGTCTCCCTGGAGCCTTCCAGGGGGAGTGATCAATGACTGTGGTGATCACCCCATATAGACTCCCTGATCACCCCCCTGTCATTGATCACCCCCCCTGTCATTGATCACCCCCCCTGTCATTGATCACCCCCCTGTCATTGATCACCCCCTGTCATTGATCACCCCCCCTGTCATTGATCACCCCCCCTGTCATTGATCACCCCCCTGTAAGGCTCCATTCAGACATTTTTTTGGCCCAAGTTAGCGGAATTATTTTTTTTTTCTTACAAAGTCTCATATTCCACTAACTTGTGTCAAAAAATAAAATCTCACATGAACTCACCATACCCCTCACGGAATCCAAATGCGTAAATTTTTTTAGACATTTATATTCCAGACTTCTTCTCACGCTTTAGGGCCCCTAGAATGCCAGGGCAGTATAAATACCCCACATGTGACCCCATTTCGGAAAGAAGACACCCCCAGGTATTCCGTGAGGGGCATATTGAGTCCATGAAAGATTGAAATTTTTGTCCCAAGTTAGCGGAACGGGAGACTTTGTGAGAAATAAATTAAAAATATCAATTTCCGCTAACTTGTGCCAAAAAAAAAAAATTTCTATGAACTCGCCATGCCCCTCATTGAATACCTTGGGGTGTATTCTTTCCAAAATGGGGTCACATGTGGGGTATTTATACTGCCCTGGCATTCTAGGGGCCCCAAAGCGTGAGAAGAAGTCTGGTATCCAAATGTCTAAAAATGCCCTCCTAAAAGGACTTTGGGCACCTTTGCGCATCTAGGCTGCAAAAAAGTGTCACACATCTGGTATCGCCGTACTCAGGAGAAGTTGGGGAATGTGTTTTGGGGTGTCATTTTACATATACCCATGCTGGGTGAGAGAAATATCTTGGTCAAATGCCAACTTTGTATAAAAAAATGGGAAAAGTTGTCTTTTGCCAAGATATTTCTCTCACCCAGCATGGGTATATGTAAAATGACACCCCAAAACACATTCCCCAACTTCTCCTGAATACGGCGATACCACATGTGTGACACTTTTTTGCAGCCTAGGTGGGCAAAGGGGCCCATATTCCAAAGAGCACCTTTAGGATTTTACAGGTCATTTACCTACTTACCACACATTAGGGCCCCTGGAAAATGCCAGGGCAGTATAACTACCCCACAAGTGACCCCATTTTGGAAAGAAGACACCCCAAGGTATTCCGTGAGGGGCATGGCGAGTTCCTAGAAATTTTTATTTTTTGTCACAAGTTAGTGGAAAATGCTGATTTTTTTTTTTTTTTTTCATACAAAGTCTCATATTCCACTAACTTGTGACAAAAAATAAAAACTTCCATGAACTCACTATGCCCATCAGCGAATACCTTGGGGTCTCTTCTTTCCAAAATGGGGTCACTTGTGGGGTAGTTATACTGCCCTGGCATTCTAGGGGCCCAAATGTGTGGTAAGGAGTTTGAAATCAAATTCTGTAAAAAATGATCAGTGAAATCCGAAAGGTGCTCTTTGGAATATGGGCCCCTTTGTCCACCTAGGCTGCAAAAAAGTGTCACACATCTGGTATCTCCGTACTCAGGAGAAGTTGGGGAATGTGTTTTGGGGTGTCATTTTACATATACCCATGCTGGGTGAGAGAAATATCTTGGCAAAAGACAACTTTTCCCATTTTTTTATACAAAGTTGGCATTTGACCAAGATATTTATCTAACCCAGCATGGGTATATGTAAAAAGACACCCCAAAACACATTCCTCAACTTCTCCTGAATACAGAGATACCAGATGTGTGACACTTTTTTGCAGCCTAGGTGGGCAAAGGGGCCCATATTCCAAAGAGCACCTTTCGGATTTCACAGGTCATTTTTTACAGAATTTGATTTCAAACTCCTTACCACACATTTGGGCCCCTAGAATGCCAGGGCAGTATAACTACCCCACAAGTGACCCCATTTTGGAAAGAAGAGACCCCAACGTATTCGCTGATGGGCATAGTTAGTTCATGGAAGTTTTTATTTTTTGTCACAAGTTAGAGGAATATGAGACTTTGTATGAAAAACATAAAAAATAAAAAAATCATCATTTTCCACTAACTTGTGACAAAAAATAAAAAATTCTAGGAACTTGCCATGCCCCTGACGGAATACCTTGGGGTGTCTTCTTTCCAAAATGGGGTCACTTGTGGGGTAGTTATACTGCCCTGGCATTCTAGGGGCCCAAATGTGTGGTAAGGAGTTTGAAATCAAATTCTGTAAAAAATGACCTGTGAAATCCGAAAGGTGCTCTTTGGAATATGGGCCCCTTTGCCCACCTAGGCTGCAGAAAAGTGTCACACATCTGGTATCTCCGTACTCAGGAGAAGTTGGGGAATGAGTTTTGGGGTGTCATTTTACATATACCCATGCTGGGTGAGAGAAATATCTTGGCAAAAGACAACTTTTCCCATTTTTTTATACAAAGTTGGCATTTGACCAAGATATTTATCTCACCCAGCATCGGTATATGTAAAATGACACCCCAAAACACATTCCTCAACTTCTCCTGAATACAGAGATACCAGATGTGTGACACTTTTTTGCAGCCTAGGTGGGCAAAGGGGCCCATATTCCAAAGAGCACCTTTCGGATTTCACTCGTCATTTTTTACAGAATTTGATTTCAAACTCCTAACCCCACATTTGGGCCCCTAGAATGCCAGGGAAGTATAACTACCCCACAAGTGACCCCATTTTGGAAAGAAGAGACCCCAAGGTATTTCGTGATGGGCATAGTGAGTTCATAGAAGTTTTTATTTTTTGTCACAAGTTAGTGGAATATGAGACTTTGTAAGAAAAAAAAAAAAAAAATCATCATTTTCCGCTAACTTGTGACAAAAAATAAAAAGTTCTATGAACTCACTATGCCCATCAGCGAATACCTTAGGGTGTGTACTTTCCGAAATGGGGTCATTTGTGGGGTGTTTGTACTGTCTGGCCATTGTAGAACCTCAGGAAACATGACAGGTGTTCAGAAAGTCAGAGCTGCTTTAAAAAGCGGAAATTCACATTTTTGTACCATAGTTTGTAAACGCTATAACTTTTACCCAAAGCATTTTTTTTTTACCCAAACATTTTTTTTTTATCAAAGACATGTAGAACAATAAATTTAAAGCAAAATTTATATATGGATGTAGTTTTTTTTGCAAAATTTTACAACTGAAAGTGAAAAATGTCATTTTTTTGCAAAAAAATCGTTAAATTTCAATTAATAACAAAAAAAGTAAAAATGTCAGCAGCAATGAAATACCACCAAATGAAAGCTCTATTAGTGAGAAGAAAAGGAGGTAAAATTCATTTGGGTGGTAAGTTGCATGACCGAGCAATAAACGGTGAAAGTAGTGTAGGTCAGAAGTGTAAAAAGTGGCCTGGTCTTTCAGGGTGTTTAAGCACTGGGGGCTGAGGTGGTTAAGGGGAGGTAGTTAATATCTAATCTGCACAAGGGATGGACAGGTCCTGTGGGATCCATGCCTGGTTCATTTTTATGAACGTCAGCTTGTCCACATTGGCTGTAGACAGGCGGCTGCGTTTGTCTGTAATGACGCCCCCTGCCGTGCTGAATACACGTTCAGACAAAACGCTGGCCGCCGGGCAGGCCAGCACCTCCAAGGCATAAAAGGCTAGTTCTGGCCACGTGGACAATTTGGAGACCCAGAAGTTGAATGGGGATGAACCATCAGTCAGTACGTGGAGGGGTGTGCACAGGTACTGTTCCACCATGTTAGTGAAATGTTGCCTCCTGCTAACACGTTCCGTATCAGGTGGTGGTGCAGTAGGCTGTGGCATGGTGACAAAACTTTTCCACATCTCTGCCATGCTAACCCTGCCCTCAGAGGAGCTGGCCGTGACACAGCTGCGTTGGCGACCTCTTGCTCCTCCTCTGCCTTCGCCTTGGGCTTCCACTGGTTCCCCTGTGACATTTGTGAATGCTCTCAGTAGCGCGTCTACCAACGTGCGCTTGTACTCGCGCATCTTCCTATCACGCTCTAGTGTAGGACGTAAGGTGGGCACATTGTCTTTGTACCGGGGATCCAGCAGGGTGGCAACCCAGTAGTCCGCACACGTTAAAATGTGGGCAACTCTGCTGTCGTTGCGCAGGCACTGCAGCATTTAGTCGCTCATGTGTGCCAGGCTGCCCAGAGGTAAGGACAAGCTGTCCTCTGTGGGAGGCGTATCGTCATCGTCCTGTGTTTCCCCCCAGCCACGCACCAGTGATGGGCCCGAGCTGCTTTGGGTGCCACCCCGCTGTGAACATGCTTCATCCTCATCCTCCTCCACCTCCTTCTCATCCTCGTCCTCCTCGTCCTCTAGTAGTGGGCCCTGTCTGGCCACATTTGTACCTGGCCTCTGCTGTTGCAAAAAACCACCCTCTGAGTCACTTCGAAGAGACTGGCCTGAAAGTGCTAAAAATGACCCCTCTTCCTCCTCTTCCTCCTGGGCCACCTCCTCTTCCATCATCGCCCTAAGTGTTTTCTCAAGGAGACATAGAAGTGGTATTGTAACGCTGATAACGGCGTCATCGCCACTGGCCATGTTGGTGGAGTACTCGAAACAGCGCAACAGGGCACACAGGTCTCGCATGGAGGCCCAGTCATTGGTGGTGAAGTGTGTCTGATCCACAGTGCGACTGACCCGTGCGTGCTGCAGCTGAAACTCCACTATGGCCTGCTGCTGCTCGCACAGTCTGTCCAGCATATGCAAGGTGGAGTTCCACCTGGTGGGTACGTCGCATATGAGGCGGTGAGCGGGAAGGCCGAAGTTACGCTGTAGCGCAGACAGGCGAGCAGCGGCAGGGTGTGAACGCCGGAAGCGCGAACAGACGGCCCGCACTTTATGCAGCAGCTCTGACATGTCGGGGTAGTTGCGAATGAACTTCTGCACCACCAAATTCAGCACATGCGCCAGGCAAGGGATGTGCGTCAAACCGGCTAGTCCCAGAGCTGCAACGAGATTTCGCCCATTATCGCACACCACCAGGCCGGGCTTGAGGCTCACCGGCAGCAACCACTCGTCGGTCTGTTGTTCTATACCCCGCCACAACTCCTGTGCGGTGTGGGGCCTGTCCCCCAAACATATGAGTTTTAGAATGGCCTGCTTACGTTTACCCCGGGCTGTGCTGAAGTTGGTGGTGAAGGTGTGTGGCTGACTGGATGAGCAGGTGGAAGAAGAGGAGGAGGAAGCTGTGTAGGAGGAGGAGGAGACAGGAGGCAAAGAATGTTGCCCTGCGATCCTTGGCGGCGGAAGGACGTGCGCCAAACAGCTCTCCGCCTGGGGCCCAGCCGCCACTACATTTACCCAGTGTGCAGTTAGGGAGATATAGCGTCCCTGGCCGTGCTTACTGGTCCACGTATCTGTGGTTAGGTGGACCTTGCCACAGATGGCGTTGCGCAGTGCACACTTGATTTTATCTGACACTTGTTTGTGCAGGGAAGGCACGGCTCTCTTGGAGAAGTAGTGGCGGCTGGGAACAACATACTGTGGGACAGCAAGCGACATGAGCTGTTTGAAGCTGTGTGTGTCCACCAGCCTAAATGACAGCATTTCATAGGCCAGTATTTTAGAAATGCTGGCATTCAGGGCCAGGGATCGAGGGTGGCTAGGTGGGAATTTACGATTTCTCTCAAATGTTTGTGAGATGGAGAGCTGAACGCTGCCGTGTGACATGGTTGAGATGCTTGGTGACGCAGGTGGTGGTGTTGGTGGTACATCCCATGTTTGCTGGGCGGCAGGTGCCAACGTTCCTCCAGAGGTGGAGGAAGAGGCCGAGGCGGCGGCAGCAGCAGCAGAAGAGGCCGAGGCGGCGGCAGCAGCAGAAGAGGCCGAGGCGGCAGCAGCAAAAGAGGCAGCAGGGGGAGCCTGAGTGACTTCCTTGTTTTTAAGGTGTTTACTCCACTGCAGTTCATGCTTTGCATGCAGGTGCCTGGTCATGCAGGTTGTGCTAAGGTTCAGAACGTTAATGCCTCGCTTCAGGCTCTGATGGCACAGCGTGCAAACCACTCGGGTCTTGTCGTCAGCACATTGTTTGAAGAAGTGCCATGCCAGGGAACTCCTTGAAGCTGCCTTTGGGGTGCTCGGTCCCAGATGGCGGCGGTCAGTAGCAGGCGGAGTCTCTTGGCGGCGGGTGTTCTGATTTTGCCCACTGCTCCCTCTTTTGCTACGCTGTTGGCTCGGTCTCACCACTGCCTCTTCCTCCGAACTGTGAAAGTCAGTGGCACGACCTTCATTCCATGTGGGGTCTAGGACCTCATCGTCCCCTGCATCGTCTTCCACCCAGTCTTGATCCCTGACCTCCTGTTCAGTCTGCACACTGCAGAAAGACGCAGCAGTTGGCACCTGTGTTTCGTCATCATCAGAGACGTGCTGAGGTGGTATTCCCATGTCCTCATCATCAGGAAACATAAGTGGTTGTGCGTTAGTGCATTCTATCTCTTCCACCCCTGGAGAAGAGCTAGGTGGATGCCCTTGGGAAACCCTGGCAGCAGAGGCTTCAAACAGCATAAGAGACTGCTGCATAACTTGAGGCTCAGACAGTTTCCCTGATATGCATGGGGGTGATGTGACAGACTGATGGGCTTGGTTTTCATGCGCCATCTGTGCGCTTTCTGCAGAAGACTGGGTGGGAGATAATGTGAACGTGCTGGATGCACTGTCGGCCACCCAATTGACTAATGCCTGTACCTGCTCAGGCCTTACCATCCTTAGAACGGCATTGGGCCCCACCAAATATCCCTGTAAATTCTGGCGGCTACTGGGACCTGAGGTAGTTGGTACACTAGGACGTGTGGCTGTGGCAGAACGGCCACGTCCTCTCCCAGCACCAGAGGGTCCACTAACACCACCACGACCATGTCCGCGTCCCTTATTAGATGTTTTCCTCATTGTTCCCGTTCACCACAATTTTGAGAATGGCAAATTTGGGAATTGTTTTTCAACCCAGAAAAAAAAAAGGGCTTTTACGGTCGCTACAAATAACTTGACCAGATAAAACAGTACAGATTTGCTTGAATAGAAATGTGAGACCTGTTTTTTTTTGCACTGTGTGACAGGTTAAGGTTTAATCACAGAATCAGATTTCTATCTGCACGGTAGCGTGTGTCTTAGGTTTTTCTGAATGACACTATCAGTACCTTCAATGTAAGATATCCTTTTTGGGATAGATTTCAAGTAGGCCTCAAATACCAGAAACTAGTTATTTTGAGAATGGCAATTTTGGGAATAGTTTTTCAACCCAGAAAAAAAAAAGTGCTTTTACGGTCACTACAAATAACTTGACCAGCTAAAACAGTACAGATTTGCTTGAATAGAAATGTGAGACCTGTTTTTTTTTGCACTGTGTGACAGGTTAAGGTTTAATCACAGAATCAGACTTCTATCTGCACGGTAGCGTGTGTCTTAGGTTTTTCTGAATGACACTATCAGTACCTTCAATGTAAGATATCCTTTTTGGGATAGATTTCAAGTAGGCCTCAAATACCAGAAACTAGTTATTTTGAGAATGGCAAATTTGGGAATAGTTTTTCAAACCAGAAAAAAAAAGGTGCTTTTACGGTCGCTACAAATAACTTGACCAGCTAAAACAGTACAGATTTGCTTGAATAGAAATGTGAGACCTGTTTTTTTTTGCACTGTGTGACAGGTTAAGGTTTAATCTCAGAATCAGACTTCTATCTGCACGGTAGCGTGTGTCTTAGGTTTTTCTGAATGACACTATCAGTACCTTCAATGTAAGATATCCTTTTTGGGATAGATTTCAAGTAGGCCTCATATACCAGAAACTAGTTATTTTGAGAATGGCAAATTTGGGAATAGTTTTTCAATCCAGACCAAAAAGTGTGCTTTTACGGTCACTACAAATAACTTGACCAGCTAAAACAGTACAGATTTGGTTGAATAGAAATGTCAGGTCTATTTTTTAGGCGCTGGGTGACAGGCTCAACTTGCCCCTGATGTAGTATATGGCCAAAAATTAACCACACTGTTGATGGTTAAATGCACTTGGGTGACACAGGCTCAGCCTGCACCAGATGTAGTATATGGCCAAAAAAAATCAGACTGTTGATGGTTAAATGCACTTCGGTGACACAGGCTCAGCCTGCAGCTGATGTAGGATATAGCACAAAATAACCACACTATTGATGGTTAAATACACTTGGTGATAGCTTGTGCTGGCGCACCACAAGTCACAAAATGGCCGCCGATCACCCCAGAAAAAAAGTGATCTAAAAACGCTCTGGGCAGCTTTAAAAAAGTGAGCAAGTCAATATTAGCACTTCAATGATCCACAGCTGCAGATCGATCACAGAATGAAGTCTTTTGGAGGAGTTAATCACTGCCTAATCTCGCCCTAACGTCGCAGCTGCAACCTCTCCCTATGCTTCAATCAGCAGAGTGACGTGAAGCGCAACGTGACCCAAGCTTATATAGAGGCTGGGTCACATGCTGCACTGGCCAATCACAGCCATGCCAATAGTAGGCAAGGCTGTGATGGCCTCTTGGGGCAAGTAGTATGACGCTTGTTGATTGGCTGCTTTGCAGCCTTTCAAAAAGCGCCAGGAAAGCGCCGAACACCGAACCCGAACACAGACTTTTACAGTTCGGGTTCGCTCATCCCTAGTGTTCGCGCAGTGGCGCCAGTTTAGTCTGGCTCATGACAAATCCTATATGACATTGTTCTTTGACATCTATAGTCTTTATGTATGCTACGGCTGCAATCGCCTTGACTGAAGCATCGCAGAAGATATAAAGTCTTTGCATCTTGACTTCAGTGGATGGCACGGAATCATACGGTCGTGTCACAAAAAGGCTGGACAAAGCTTCGAAAGACTTCTACCAACCTGTCCACAGGTCTTTTTTCTCCATGGAAAGCGGATCATCCCAATCAGATGTCTTTGTAGTGAATAGTGATGGACGAACATTGGCCGGGACGGTTTGTGAACATGAACGCGCGTTCGCGATCAAATGTTCGTAAACCGCGCATTCGCGGAGGGCCCTACTGACTTTAACCACCTCCGGACCGCTGTACGCACAGACGCGTCCTGGAGGTGGTTGATTCATTCCTCCTGGACGCATATACGCGTCCTCTCGCGAGACGCGAGATTTCCTGTGAACGCGCGCACACAGGCGCGCGCGCTCACAGGAACGGAAGGTAAGAGAGTTGATCTCCAGCCTGCCAGCGGCGATCGTTCGCTGGCAGGCTGGAGATGTGTTTTTTTTTAACCCCTAACAGGTATATTAGACGCTGTTTTGATAACAGCGTCTAATATACCTGCTACCTGGTCCTCTGGTGGTCCCATTTGTTTGGATCGACCACCAGAGGACACAGGTAGCTCAGTAAAGTCCCACCAAGCACCACTACACTACACTACACCCCCCCCCCGTCACTTATTAACCCCTTATTAGCCCCTGATCACCCCTGATCACCCCATATAGACTCCCTGATCACCCCCCTGTCATTGATTACCCCCCTGTCATTGATCAACCCCCTGTAAAGCTCCATTCAGATGTCCGCATGATTTTTACGGATCCACTGATAGATGGATCGGATCCGCAAAACGCATCCGGACGTCTGAATGAAGCCTTACAGGGGCATGATCAATGACTGTGGTTATCACCCCATATAGACTCCCTGATCACCCCCCTGTCATTGATCACCCCCCTGTCATTGATTACCCCCCTGTAAAGCTCCATTCAGACGTCCGCATGATTTTTACGGATCCACTGATAGATGGATCGGATCCGCAAAACGCATCCGGACGTCTGAATGAAGCCTTACAGGGGCATGATCAATGACTGTGGTGATCACCCCATATAGACTCCCTGATCACCCCCCTGTAAAGCTCCATTCAGATGTCCGCATGATTTTTACGGATCCACTGATAGATGGATCGGATCCGCAAAACGCATCCGGACGTCTGAATGAAGCCTTACAGGGGCATGATCAATGACTGTGGTTATCACCCCATATAGACTCCCTGATCACCCCCCTGTCATTGATCACCCCCCTGTCATTGATTACCCCCCTGTAAAGCTCCATTCAGACGTCCGCATGATTTTTACGGATCCACTGATAGATGGATCGGATCCGCAAAACGCATCCGGACGTCTGAATGAAGCCTTACAGGGGCATGATCAATGACTGTGGTGATCACCCCATATAGACTCCCTGATCACCCCCCTGTCATTGATTACCCCCCTGTCATTGATCACCCCCCTGTAAAGCTCCATTCAGATGTCCGCATGATTTTTACGGATCCACTGATAGATGGATCGGATCCGCAAAACGCATCCGGACGTCTGAATGAAGCCTTACAGGGGCATGATCAATGACTGTGGTGATCACCCCATATAGACTCCCTGATCACCCCCCTGTCATTGATTACCCCCCTGTCATTGATCACCCCCCTGTAAAGCTCCATTCAGACGTCCGCATGATTTTTACGGATCCACTGATAGATGGATCGGATCCGCAAAACGCATCCGGACGTCTGAATGAAGCCTTACACGGGCGTGATCAATGACTGTGGTTATCACCCCATATAGACTCCCTGATCACCCCCCTGTCATTGATCACCACCCCTGTCATTGATCACCCCCCCTGTCATTGATCACCCCCCCTGTCATTGATCACCCCCCCTGTCATTGATCACCCCCCTGTCATTGATCACCCCCCTGTAAGGCTCCATTCAGACATTTTTTTGGCCCAAGTTAGCGGAATTATTATTTTTTTTTCTTACAAAGTCTCATATTCCACTAACTTGTGACAAAAAATAAAATTTGACATGAACTCACCATACCCCTCACGGAATCCAAATGCGTAAAATTTTTTAGACATTTATATTCCAGACTTCTTCTCACGCTTTAGGGCCCCTAGAATGCAGGGCAGTATAAATACCCCACATGTGACCCCATTTCGGAAAGAAGACACCCCAAGGTATTCAATGAGGGGCATATTGAGTCCATGAAAGATTGAAATTTTTTGTCCCAAGTTAGCGGAACGGGAGACTTTGTGAGAAAAAAATAAAAAATATCAATTTCCGCTAACTTGTGCCAAAAAAAAAAAATTTCTATGAACTCGCCATGCCCCTCATTGAATACCTTGGG
Organism: Bufo bufo; assembly: GCF_905171765.1. Classification (NCBI taxonomy): domain Eukaryota; kingdom Metazoa; phylum Chordata; class Amphibia; order Anura; family Bufonidae; genus Bufo; species Bufo bufo. Next base: position 185,754,100 of record NC_053392.1, read on the forward strand.
TGTCTTCTTTCCAAAATGGGTCACATGTGGGGTATTTATACTGCCCTGGCATTCTAGGGGCCCCAAAGCGTGAGAAGAAGTCTGGTATCCAAATGTCTAAAAAGGCCCTCCTAAAAAGGAATTTGGGCCCCTTTGCGCATCTAGGCTGCAAAAAAGTGT